>NC_084703.1:21804980-22442962 GCF_033807575.1 Cydia pomonella | reverse complement strand
GTTAACGTGTCACGTTACAATGGACAGCTCTTACCATAAGTATGTACAGCCAAATTTACTTGAACCGCAAGTTGCTAAAGAATCAATTTCCGCGACCGTACTAATAGGATATTCTTTGCTAATAGGTCTAATATATAATATGTTGCGGACTCTTCTTAAACCTTTTTACTTGTATACTTTTTACGACATTTGACGCTGTCATGTTATTCAAATAGTAAAATAAATCTGACAAGAGAGAAAATTGTAATCTTATTTACAGAAAGATACTTAATGTATGAAAAAATAAGCAAAAATAAGAATGAATGTTTTGTGAGTGTGAAACAATTTTATTTTCTTTGACAAATAGAGCACTGCATTGCATTAACGATTATTATTATTTTAATTTGTATGTCTTTCCCATCACGGAACAATGGTATTCCGGACCTTTGAGAAGCGTGCGCCGAGCCCTAACCTAACGTAGAGGCCCTTTTGACACGTTCATGAAATGTAAGATGTACACCGAGCTGATGCTGCCCTTGCCCATGTCATAGGACGCACGCAGAGGCAGGCCCGACAGGGTGTAAGGACTATTGAGAGTTGTTGGAATCTAAAATAAACTAGGTTATTGTGTGAAAGCGATGGGCTAAACACTGAGCTATGGGATAAAAAACCAGACGCCTGCCTAATAAAACGGTATACAATTTTATTTCCGGCAGACGACACAAAAAGCGACATCTGGGATGGCTCAAGAGTAACACTGGTGTGAGCGGCTCAGGGGTATCGAGAGGCGTGCACCGCTTTCAACCCAGTGGCTGTAACAGCCACTGTGCCAACTCGCGTCTTGCACTTCCACCCTTGGAACTTATAGCTCTAACGACTCCACCCTGGCCGGCCGGCCAAGGCAACCCAGAAGCAGATAATCCTGTCCCACCCACCCTCCTTCGAATGACAGAACTCCCTAGGAACACTCGGGTACGTGAGATCGTTACTCCCCAACTGCATGCCACAAGCTGCCCGAAGTTGACTGATTGCACTGGTAAAATCAGCGGGCCATAGATTATTAGTTTGCAGTTCCTAAAAGCCATTGCTGAAAGGATGTGTAGCTGTCATATACAAAAACAATGGGTAGACAGTCTCAAAGGGTATGTCTTATGATAAATAGTTTCATGCCGCAGTAAAATAATGTGATTTGTAGTATTTAGTTTTAAAATATATTTTTATAATGTGTATGCTAATCTTACGGTATTTATCTATGGGCCGCTAGTTGCCTGAAATAAATTATGATAGATAGATGGATAGATGGGGTGTTCTAAGAGAAAGTCGCTTTGAAAATGCTTTTGTCTTGTATGGCAGCTTCCTCAATCAACTGCGTAAAGCTCGAGAAAATACTGCCAAAAGGCTAGGCTAGATAATAAGTTTTTATAAAAGAAACATGTCTTTATGGGACCCATAACATTGAAGCAATACAAAAGTTAGAAATGAGAGTCAAATCTGACAATCGTTATCTACGCACGAAACGCCCCTTATTAAATGATACTTGATCGTGACGTCATGATTAAGTTTAATGCGTTTTAATTGCATTGCATTTACAAAAAGAGGAGCTTTCGAGTTTCGAGGATTATGTTTTTAAAATACGTGTATATTACGTAGGTTTGTTTGTATTGATTTTTTGATTCTAGAAATAATAGTTGTATAACCTTAATATGTATGTAGGTAAGTACTAAGTACATAAAAGGTACCGAAATAGGTCAGAAGAGCAGTAAATTCAATATTACTATACAGTATATCCAAAAAGAGCGCTATGATAAGTAAAAGTTCCTTTTTAGGGTTCAGTACCCAAAGGGTAAAACGGGAGCCTATTACTAAGACTCCGCTGTCAGTACGTCTATCCGTCTGTCACCAGGCTGTATCTCGTAAACCGTGATAGTTAGTTGATATTTTCACAGATGATGTATTACTGTTGCCGCAATAACAACAAATACTAAAAACTACGGTACCCTAGATGGGCGAGTCCGGCTCGCATTTGTCTGGTATTATTTAAATATAGGAGGCAAATGAGGAAAGCCCATGAACAGAGGTCGTACCTATCATAGGATAAGTAGATATATATGTACAAAGAAACAGCGGTATGTTAAGTAGATTTTTTTTATATAGTAGGCAAACGAGCAGAGCCCATGAACAGAGGTCATACTCTTATCATAGAATTGGTAGATATGTACAAAGAAACAGCGCTATGTTAAGTAGAATCGATTTTTTTTAAGTAGGAGCTAAACGAGCAGAACTCATGAACAGAGTTCGTATCATAAGATTTGTAGATATGTACATAGAAATGGCGCTATGTTAAGTAGAAGTTTTTTTTTAAATATAGGAGGCAAATGAGCAGAGCCCATGAACAGAGGTTGTATCATAGGATAAGTAGATATGTACAAAGAAATGGCACTATGTTAAGTAGTTTTTTTTTTAAATATATGAGGCAAACGAGCAGTGCCCACGAACAGAGCTCGTATCAGAAGATTTATAGAGATGTACAAAGGAATGGCGTTATGTTAAGTAGAAGTATTTTTTTTTTAAATATAGGAGGCAAACGAGCAGAACCCATGAACAGAGCTCATATCATAAGATTTGTAGAGATGTACAAAGGAATGGCGTTATGTTAAGTAGAAGTATTTTTTTAAATACAGGAGGCAAACGAGCAGAGCCCATGAACAGAGGTAGAGGTCGTATCATAAGATTTGTAGATATGTACATAGAAATGGCGCTATGTTAAGTAGAAGTATTTTTTTAAATATAGGGGGCAAATGAGCAGAGCCCATGAACAGAGGTTGTATCATAGGATAAGTAGATATGTACAAAGAAATGGCACTATGTTAAGTAGAATTTTTTTTTTTTTAAATATAGGGGGCAAACGAGCAGAGCCCACGAACAGAGCTCGTATCAGAAGATTTAAAGAGATGTACAAAGGAATGGCGTTATGTTAAGTAGAAGTATTTTTTTTAATATAGGAGGCAAACGAGCAGAACCCATGAACAGAGCTCATATCATAAGATTTGTAGAGATGTACAAAGGAATGGCGTTATGTTAAGTAGAAGTATTTTTTTAAATACAGGAGGCAAACGAGCAGAGCCCATGAACAGAGGTCGTATCTTAAGATTTGTAGATATGTACATAGAAATGGCGCTATGTTAAGTAGAAGTATTTTTTTAAATATAGGAGGCATAAGATCAGAGCCCAGGAACAGAGCTCGTATCAGAAGATTTATAGAGATGTACAAAGGAATGGCGTTATGTTAAGTAGAAGTATTTTTTTTAAATATAGGAGGCAAACGAGCAGAACCCATGAACAGAGCTCATATCATAAGATTTGTAGAGATGTACAAAGGAATGTATGACCTCGTAATTTATTCACCTCGTAAATTATTTGCAGGTGACTAAATAAACACCCTGTATATATTTGTTGTTGTATCAACAAATCAAGCATTTACATTAAAAAAGTGAGTGACATTTAATTAAGTGGAACTGCTGATGAAGACCAGACGGAACACCTCAACTACGCGTATTTCACGTTTGGCGATATCTTCTTCGTTGAGATTGTTCTGCAAGTTATTTTTTAAGCTTCATTTTAGTCAAGATCTATTTCTGATAATGGATCCCAGGAATAATGGATGAAACTCTTCAAATATTTTACATATAGTATATTTTTATATTTACATTTAAACAGTGCTATTTGGTGAAACGTGTTCATGAAGATTAGAATATAACTTCTCCTTGACAAGTATTTTACGAGTTAGGGCTTAGGTATATTATATGGGCTTACCTATGGGCTATTGTTTTTCATTCAATAGTTTACATATGTGAAAGAGAAAGTATAACAATATGCTTGTTAGACTAAAATAGCTTTAGTTTTGTTAATTTCAAAAACTTAGTAGGTGATAATTATAACATAGGTATAGAATCTTCAAAAATAAAACAGTAGATACAAAGCAGGTGTTATTGGCCCGTCTTTATATATAGAAAATCGATGACATGATTCCTAGGAACAGATCTTCGTATGTGTTATAGTTTCAAACTTTCCCATACTGAACGATCTAAATAGGCCACCATGTATACCCTACGGAACATTTTATTTCGTTGGATGAATTTAGGGTGTAGGGGAGAAACTACCCAATTATGAGCTACTTACTGAAAACTATCATTAATAGACAATTGTAAGGATATTTAACATTGCCAAAATAAGGTTAAAGGTGCCCTCTAGTAGTACTTAGTCGATATTGTGATACAATGAATGGTATTATAAACATTTTTCTTTTTTCATATACTATGGACATTCCTCGATGGCACCAAGCTGCAACTGGAAAGCGATGATCACACGGCAAATAAAATCGTGAAGACTGTAGCAGCCACGTCTAAGGAGGATGAATGTATCCACATTCAATATTTTTTATTTATTTTTTGTTTGATATGTAAAAATGCACGTTAATAAGGTGGCAAACTATTATTAACAGAGACCGGAATTATTGTGGCATTCTTGAACTGTCATAGAGAGTTCTCATTTATCGACTTCGGGTACATACAACGTAGAACACAAAATATTAAAAAGTTATAAAGTTAATGGATATTTGACTGTAAAAGAAGTAACTGCTTTTTTGCATTTCTTTTTACTTATTAAAAAATAGCTCTATAGTTAGGGAGTACAAGTCCAGTAAGGGTTGCTAGATAGCATCTCTCCAGCAACTCTTACTGAGTTTCAACATAATTACTTATATTTTCAAGAAATGAGAGGGGTAAAAAATTATAACTAACCATATTATTCTCAAAATGTTGGATTGTTTTAAGCATGACATCAGTGGAATACATTTTGAGCGCTGGGATTCGGTGGTTAACAGTCATAGTCGGTCTTTCGCATGTATTGCCGTTATTCTTTAAAAACGGATGGGAAAGTTACTTACATTTTATTCACAAGAAATGCAAAGTAATTTGATCATTCAAATTTTGAAATATTTTATCACCTAGGAATGTAAAATTAACGACGACGACGACTTGTGATGATTTTGAAGTTTAAATAATTTTTGGCGTTGGTGTGGTAATTATACATTAATTCATAACGAGTTCAATTATTCACAACCAGTGGCAGTAAATTAAAACACGATCGAAAGGAGTGTTTTAAATCGAAACGAGTTGCCAATTATCTATTCGCACATATACAACGTTTTACAGTACATATGGCACTTTAAATTTTCGACATAGGCGCGTAAAGTGCTAATTAACGCCCTAGTGCGGTAAAGTAGTACCATATGTACTATAAAAAATGTTGTGTTTCAGTCGTTAGAAAAAATTGTTTAACCCTCGTGTCTTCAAACCCCCGAAACGCTCAAGATTTCCACTTCTCTAAAATACATAACTGTTTTAGCCAAAAATATTAACTGTTGAACTATATTGAAGGCCCGGTTCACATTGAGTGGCTGCACCACTGTGCACATACAAAGTTTATTCTAACTGTAACTTTTTTGACCACATTATTTTCAATATTTCTCGATTTTTAGCGAGGTAAATTTTTTTTGATGTCATGTACCAAATAATACAAAAAAGGTACTAAAACTGGGAGTAAGCGTCAGGATGTCAGGACCATGATAGCTATTTATATCGTTATAAATAGCTATCATGGTCCTGACATCCTGACACTTACGATACTACAATACAGTAAGGGCTATAACCGCGAACCACTTCATTAGTTCATCTATTCGCCTCTCTATCACTGCGCGATCTTTCTTTGTGCGAAAGAGAGGCACATAGGCTTCCCCTTCCCCCTGACGAAATTATGCGTTCCACGTCTTAATCATTAATTTAAGAACAATAAAACATACGAAGAGTATTATTGTATTATTTCAGTAGTTACAGTAATAATAGGCATAAAATAGGGATTATTACGCAAAACTCTGCGTAGAGGGCGTTACTAACGCACACGGGGCCTACCGCGAAATGGAAAATCTAAATTGTGGTTTCTGCCTCCATCATTCTTGCATATTCGATAGACAGAGAGGCAGATAGGTAACGAAATTTCGTTTCGCGTTAGACCATCTGTAACCAAAACGCCTTGATGCATCAATGCCGTAGTGAAAACTTGTCAAAAAACTGTTTAAGGCATAGTATGCATAAGTTACTCTCAGGTTTATAATACATGCTAGTGCTGCTCTCTACAGCCTGAAAAAATGTATGGCCTATCTATTTCAGGAGAATGCATCGTACGCGAGCAGCTAGCAATAATATCGCCAACGACAGATTGCAAATGAAATATAGGCACCTTTATGAGTAATTCAATAACTGCACTGAAATATGATGTTCGTACTCTCTGCGGGCAGATTTACAGAAGATCAGTTGGACTTTAAATTAAGTAAAAGAAATAGTTTCCCGTAATCTACAAATTTATTAACGAGATATTTCATTATATATAACTTCGTACGAAATGAAAAGTAATACGTGGGAATATGAGAAAAAATTAGTATATTTATATTAATTTATAACCTACATGCTCATTAATGAATAATTTTTACAAGCAGTAACATTACTAGATATCTCATTTAATATAATCCGACTAAATTACATTTCCGCAACACCTCCGTATTTCACAAAATAAATCAAGACATTATGCAACTTATATAATTTTGACGTATATATCCGAGTCGCCCGTGTTGCGACCGTCGCGACTTTCATGTAGTAACACCTAACATGGAAAAGTAAATAATAAAGACTGAATCTTCACGGATACCGCGTTGTTCGGGAAATATATATAGATCAAATAAATACTTAACTAAGTCGCTTGTAATAAACCTTGCGTAGATAGATAGATAGATAGATTTATAAATAGAATACTCTTTATTGGAACACCTCAGTAAAAAGATACAAAATAAAATAAAAAACAAACAATTGATTAAATGTAGAGGCAGACAACAGGCGGCTACGTAACGACTTATATATACTTATAGTACGTTATTCTTTTGTTATATAATTTATTTCATTGTCAATAATATGATAATCCGACAATATGTACGAAACGGCAGTATTTAGTTCTTAAAGCTCTGCTTCTTCTGAACATTTTTTTATTCCACTTCATTTACTATTAAAATTGGTAACAAATTCTTAGGCAACTTGTCTGGCGCTATCAACTATCTCAAGTAAAATGTGGAGCCAGCGTGACTAAAATAAATATAAGTACTATTTTTTTATTGCTTTCCACAAAACCGACAATATGTAGAATTGTGTAGCTTTATTTACAGAAATTTGGTTTCATATAGAGATTGGCAGTCATTGTTAATTAACTTCTCTCTGCGCCGAGTAAAATATAACCCGACCAAGTAATGTATTGGCTATACCATCCATATTTAACAAACAAATTTATGACGTTTTGTAACCTTCTTATTTTGGCAAATATATACCGACACATCCGAGCATGCACATTGCGAAGGGTGGTATTCTGGTTTTTCATCTTGGTCCAATGTGTATTTGCGTCTGACATTTTGCTTAATGAGAGAGTGAGACGCAATGCACATTGGACAAAGATCTTAGACTAGTGGAATATCACCCGAAAGGAAGAATTGAGTCACCGGGTGGCCCGGAGGCTCCGGGAAGTCCGATTTTTGCTCATAGCATGACCGGCTAGTCTCCGGTCCGAGCCCGCACCGGGCCACTACAGAGCTCCGGTGATGACGTAATGCTTTCCATAGAAAACGAAGCGCCGGAAGCTCCGGCCCGGCCCTGCCCCTGTGTAGCGTGAGTCAACCTAGGGTCAAAGAGAATTTGAAATAGAGATGTATTGGCAAAGAAAACTTTGTAGCCTCGTAAATTTACTGCCATCTTTCGACACATGATTAAACCATTTAACTTTGAACCTTATTATTTCACTGATATGTGTTAAATTTATCAAATATCAAAAAGTGGCGCCATCTTACCGGGCACAACCTAAAGGTTATGGCGCCATCGCTCGAATCGATGTCGCCATACGTTCGCCTTCGAACTATTAGATGGCGCCTTTTCTATGGGGCCTATTAGATTTAGATATCTTAGTACATTTATTTCAAAATCAAAATAAAATATTTTCTGAAAATAATTTAATTTGTTCTAATACTTCTAATAGAATCCACCTCTATTTCTCTTTGCTAGGATTACCTATCAAGCATATATGTAACGAGAACCTCTTTAGGTGTTTTAATCTAACCATTGCATGTCCTTTTTATCAATCATTTTCTTTATTTCAGACCAAGTCCATAATTATACTTTTAAATCATAACATTAATATACATTTATAATTTAATATTAATACATTATATGTGTTAGTAGCAATATGAAATAAATAATTAATCAGTCTTCCTACAACTAAGGTTAGTAAACACAGGACATAACATACTACTTCTACATACAGTATATTGGCTTGCCTGTCAGTACATGTATCATATAGCAATGGTTTATATGTACTGACAGTCAAACCTTGCCGCAAATGCTCTCAGGATGCTTTCAAAGGTTCAACAGTCAGACGTAATATAGTGCAATTAAGTTTGCCTTTGTAGGACAAAACATAAAATGCTGGTTCCGTATTAAAATCCCGGTTAACGGCTTTTATTTGTGTAATGAGCATGTTCCTGAGTTAGGGTGTCAAGTTTATTAAAATAATGTGTACTGAAAAGTTGGTATTTTATATTGATACTGATTTGCAATTTTATTGATGAAACACTTTCGTATCAAGGAATTAAGGTGCAGTAGGTTAAATAAACGGAGTTTTTTTAACTTCCTAAGATCCTGAGTACAAATTTTTGTAAGTACATATTCCAAAATCCATTTTGAACTTTTACTATGTAACTAAGGGTTCCCAATTCAAAAAACAAATTATTGGTTCTGGGTCTCAGGAGGAAGTCGTAGTGCTTTTTTATTCACATATGGCTGCTATACATTTAATTAGCAATCTTGAGGTATTTCTCGAGAGACTCTATCGATTCGAAACCTGATTTTTTGACTTTCACTCGGTCGGAGCACTTTAAAAATTTGTAGCAAATTATGCACAAAAGCTGAAAAATTTGAGGGAACGTATCGAATACTTTTTAGGGTTCCGTACCCAAAGGGTCAAACGGGACCGTATTACCGTCCGTCCGTCCATCCGTCCATCTGTTACCAGGCTTTATCTCATGAATCGTGATAGTTAGCCAGTTGAAAATTCTACAGATTAGGTATGTATTTCTGTTACCGTTATAATAACAAATACTAAAAACAGTATAAAATAAATATTTAAGGGGGCTCCCATAAAAAAAAAGTGATTTTTAGATAATGGTACGTAACCGTTCGTGCGCGAGTCCGACTCGCACTTGGCCGGTTTTTTACTTCATTTAAACGTACAATTTAAAAAAACGTTATCCGCATCCCCGGGCACGTACTCCCATCTCGCTCACGCTTACGCTCAGTGAGAGTGAGAGAAGAACACGAACATACTAGGCCTTAATGCAGATTCTAAAAACTTATTACATAATTACATAATAATAACATAATAAATAATTATTACATAATAAGTTTTTGACAAAAAATATATATTTTTGGTAAAATATAAAATATTTTATGACTGAAGTTTGAGGGAACGTATCGAATACTTTTTAGGGTTCCGTACCCAAAGGGTCAAACGGGACCGTATTACCGTCCGTCCGTCCATCCGTCCATCTGTTACCAGGCTTTATCTCATGAATCGTGATAGTTAGCCAGTTGAAATTTCTACAGATTAGGTATGTATTTCTGTTACCGTTATAACAACAAATACTAAAAACAGTATAAAATAAATATTTAAGGGACCTCCCATAAAAAAAAGTGATTTTTAGATAATGGTACGTAACCGTTCGTGCGCGAGTCCGACTCGCACTTGGCCGGTTTTTTACTTCATTTAAACGTGCAATTTAAAAAAAAAACGTTATCCGCGTCCCCGGGCACGTACTCCCATCTCGCTCACGCTTACGCTCAGTGAGAGTGAGAGAAGAACACGAACATACTAGGCCTTAATGCAGATTCTAAAAACTTATTATATAATTACATAATAATAACATAATAAATAATTATTACATAATAAGTTTTTGACAAAAAATATATATTTTTGGTAAAATATAAAATATTTTATGACTGAGTGTACTTTTCACAAACAACTAATACTCAACGAGACAATTCTAAAAACCCCAAACACAATTAGGTTGCGTTGTTTTATCACAGACTTCCTACGGCTACCTCCTGTCTCCATCGTCAGATCAGCTCGATGCTAATACTGATCCGACTTGCATATATATGCATCCTGATCCGACTTGCATATATATGCAAATTTTCAGCTTCATCGGAAACCGGGAACTGGGTCAAATTTATCTTACAAGATTTGTCCCGTACACACATACTTACAGTCCCGTCTGAAAATATTGATACAAAGTGATAAAAATATACTATATAGATACTACCTTAATATATGGGCAATAACATCGTGTATACATGTTTTTCGCACTTTGTCCGTATTGATATTTTCAGACGTGACCGTACATAGTTACATTGCAAGTTAAATAAAAGCTTATAAAAAGCCGGAGGCGCGGAGGCCCTATTTACACCTAATAGCCTACTTTGGTGTCAAATTTTAAATTTCTTGGTTATCTGGAAGTGGGTTAGGTTTTTGATCTATAAGTCAGTCAGTAACAAAAATGCCGGTTTTTGAACGTTAATTTATCCAGAACTATTATATAGAGCTACGTTTATGAAATGTTGTATTTTAGTTAAATAGGTTTCAAGTTGTGTAGCAGCGCTGGTGGCTTAGCGGTAAGAGCGTGCGACTTGCAATCCGATACGTTATCGTACAAACATTACCTTCTTTTACTACGCAGTTGGGTAAATCATTCGAAAGTGACAACCAGGGGCGGATTAAAGCGGGCCACTCACACACCTGCCGCAGGGGCAATATTGGAATTGGACCCTTAATTGCCCCCTTAATTGTGATGTGTGTAGAGAAGCAGGGGCAATTTTTAGATTGGGCCTGCAGCAGGGCGGCAGGGGCGCAAGACCTTCCTAGCTCCCTAGATTGTATCTACCGCCCTGCTAGGTTGTTACATGTGTAGTACGATTGGGGCAATTCCAGTCAGTTCATTGGCGACTACCGAACCAAACGGAGGTCACTTGTCACAATGAATAAAGAACGTGAAATTTGGACACGGATGAATAGATGTAAACAAAGGCCGGACCCATGTGGGATAAAAAAAAACAAAAAATATTCTGACCGCGACACGCCAAACCAAACTTTCGAATTAATGTTCGAAATATATCGCGAACTCGCCAACGGTGTAGACATTACAAATTAAAAAAAAAATATTGAAAACATACGCACGTCTTACTCGCGTGAGTTGAAAAAGGTCAGTATTTCCTTTGCAAATACCTATATTTAAGTGTAATAATATATTATTTTCCTTTTACAATAGTTGCTTTGATAACACAGGAGCCATTCTCGTCGACGTGCGTTCAGCGGGGCTATCACTTACACACTGAGTGGCAGGCTAGTGTGTAGAAAATAGCCTAAAATTGCTCCAACCGCCGTGCGACCGGTATTGCCCCTACGGCAGGTGTGTGAGTGGCCCGCTTAAGAAGGCGCCCTTAGCACAATAACTCGCGGGGCCCCCTGGATTGAAAAAAAAAAGATTAAGTGCTAGTCGGACTCGCACCCCGAGGATTCAGTATCATCACAACATTTTTACGTCTTATTTTTTTTTTTCTAGTTCTCGATTAGTTTGTAACATGTTATGCAGTGTATCTTATAGTTTCGCCATGTCCGTCTGTCCGAGGGTTTTGCTTTGACCCTACAGTGTGGCGTATGGTTGGATAAGGTCTTTCAAAACGAATAACGGTCTTCAAAACCTTTTTTTTATAAAGTTATTATTTTCGGAAATAATCGCTCCGAAAGAAAAAATTAAAGCTTAATATATACTTTCAATGAAAACTATAGTACCTAAAAGTGTGGTATGCAACCTTTTACTACTATAGTAGTTCTGTCTATACACATTAATTAGTAGACATTTTTTTTTAATTACATACACATAACTACTACATTGGCAAAAAGTTGCAGATTTGTACTATAAGTGATTAGAAAGAAGGGCGGGGCGCGTCTTCGTGGATGACACGAACTATAGGTATATGACGTCATTTAAAATCCGGAGTATTTTTCTTATTTATTTATTTTAAGGAATTCCGATTTTTTTATTTGTTTCTTTTTTTGCTATTTTCAAAAAGCCTAATTTTAATGAAGATGTGTTATCTTATCACATTTCCTATCTTTTATTTAGGTTTCCTTCTTACCTTCGGTTTTCATCATCATCGTCGATAATATTGTATTGTCATCGATTTTTCCCTAGTATGCGAATTTTTAGATTTCGGCTCGCCTGCTGCTCGGCCTTAGTTCTTGCTCGAAAGTACGACTTGCTGAGATACTTTGGATATCGGGCCCTAAGCAGAGCTTTACATCCGGCCTACGCGAATGCAAAGCCCTGCATAGGGGCCCCGCTGTTTTCTTTTTATAACGGCTTTGCAGCAACTCGGCATATTTCGGGCGCCCGGCCAGCCGTAGAGGAGCGCGTCCTTTGGCCTACTACGGGTTCAAAGCTGATCATCATTAGGCATTAGCTGTAAGGTGCAATTTGTTATTTGAAATAATAAATAAATAAATAAATCATCCTTCCTTGCTTTTCACTAATATGTTTTTTTTTTAACACAGTATCTTCTTTTGTTCGTTTCCGAGCTCTGCTGTTTCCTGCAGCTTAGCCATGCACAAAATTTTTAGACACTCTGCACCTTCGGTTTTATGCTAAACTCTGCTCTTGGTCTTTCCGTAAGCCTAAAAATGCACAAAAAAGCATGCTTAAAAAGCACGCTTAATAGCATGCTATTGCAGAGCATGTTACACATACCTTTATACTAAATCTTAATGGCCGTGTACGCTTTCGTTTCGACTCGCTCATGAAGGGTTCCGTGCCATTTATGACGTATTAAAAAAACTACTTACTAGATCTCGTTCAAACCAATTTTCGGTGGAAGTTTGCATGATAATGTATATCATATATTTTTTTAGATTTTTCATTCTGTTATTTTAGAAGTTACAGGGGGGGGGGACCCAAATTTTTTCACTTTGGAAGTGTCTCTCGCGCAAACTATACAATTTAGAAAAAAATGATATTAGAAACCTAAATATCATTTTTGAAGACCTATCGGACAGACAGACGGACATGACGAATCTATAAGGGTTCCTTTTTTTGCCATTTGGCTACGGAACCCTAAAAAGGGGGGTCATGGGGAACGCGCTTAGCCAGTTGTATTTAAAATCGATCAGCTCATGAGCTCAACAAGCTTACGAGCTGTGTGAAAATATATGTCACTCGGAACTGCTCGAAACTTTCTCGTGACACTTGTCTTGGTTTGACGCGGTTTCGTGATATCTGAACGCATCACAATGACACACAAGTGTCAAAATGGTAAAAATAACCTAACCTAATAGTAAATGGTGAAGATTTGTGATAACACAAAAAATAAAATCATATAAATAAATCAGTGCCCAATTTTAAGTGATAAAGATTTAAGTATATTGTACCGTTATTCATTCTAGTAGTGTCTTCATAAATTTCTCGTTACTGCATAAAGTTCAAAATGTTATCGATCAAGAGATTACCGACACTTTCCACAGCTAAGATTCAATCAAAATTTCATTTAGACTTTAGAAAAGCAATACTCGAGAAGCAAAGTACGAAGAACCTCCACGATAACTTAATTCATATTTGTAAATCTGTGACAGTTTTGCGTCAGATAAATAATAAATCACATCCAGTAAGTACTGTTTGCATAACATTTCATAACAAATTATGTATAATTTTTACAAACCAAGTGTTCTAATTTTTACATATTCTTTCTATTGATTGTAGCAGCAAAAGCAACTACATGAAGAAATTAAAGCAGCATGCAATTTATTGGAAAGATCACATTTACCTGGATTGGGTACATTGTTTCACAGCACAATATGTGGTTCTCGAGGGTTCCATACATCATCTAACAATTTCAGTAAGGATGATGATAAGGTATTAGAGATTTTACTATTGTTTAAAGATTTTATTAAGGTATTATTATAAAGTGCAGTGAAACTTGGGTAAACAAAGCCTGAACCGCATACAGCAAGTGAAAACCTGTGTGCAACTCCTCTACAGTCATTGAAACAACCCAACTAACCAAACCTAGACAAAATGATGTTGAGGTGTACAAAACCAATAAAGGGGCCTGTGTTCGGAATGTAGCTTAAAATTTGGGGGCATCTGTCGGTTTGATTCTATGTGCTAAGAAGAGAAACATATTAAAGCCGTACAAAAAACGAACACAGTCGAAAAGATAAAAAAACCCACAAAATTCAATAAAATTACGGGTGGAGTGGCTGTTATCGCAAGATACAATAAATAAATTTAGCTAAAAGTTTTTGCAAGACTTTTGAAATGAATAACTTACATGTATTTTTTATTTTATTTATTGTTTTATAGGACCTTCATACTTTTATACATATCGGCCCTATCAAGTCCGCTTCTTATAGCTTGAGAAATAAGGAAAATAAGCATGTAATTTACAAATGTTATTATTGTTTTGTGAAACAAAACTGCTAATATTTATTACTTGGGACTAGTAGGTAACTAATAATTTACAAGTGAAGCTTCGAGAAATGAAAAAACTTGTAAAAAATATGAGCTCATGGACTATTATCAGTCGTATTGTACTAGAAATATACCCCAAGTTTTAAAGACAATATTGTGGTAAACACTGGGTATGTGGTTTAGTGTACATTAACATTATGAGGTTGGTATCAGATACAAATATTATTTTTAAAATGAATATTTAGAAGTGTCAGCATATTGAAGTACCAATATATCAAGATTGTACTACACTTTTGTTTAAAAATATGTACTTATTGATGCCAAAGGCCAATATGTGCTTGATTTGTACCCTTGATCCGCATTATGTACTAAAAACTTTACAATTGATTATTTCAGCAGAATAAAGACAAAAAGAAACCAGATGAAGAAAATAATGTACCATCTCTACTGGTGAAAGCAGCATTTTGGATGCTAACTACAAGTATCCTTGTAATACTTAGTTCTCTTTTGGTTCCTGGAGATAACACTCAGAATGAGGTATAAACACGTACATATATATTTATTTTTCTAATATGAATGTAGCTAAAGTGGAGTACAATAGATAGGTACGGCAAATGATGTAAACAAGTTGGACATATAACACAACATTTTCACAAAGGTTATTTTCACTGAAATAATTAACATATATTTTAACTATGAATTAATACTAATAAAATATTTAAGTACCTAGTTGGTTACTAAGTTCTGTTACTCAATTTGCAAACAAATGCTACCGAAAAAATAAAATAAAAGCTATAATTATATACCACACATAATGCTTATCTCGTCGTATCTATAATGACTTGGGGCCTAAAAGAGAATCGCATTGCAGTAATTGCATTGCACAAATGTGGGCACCCGCCAAACATGATTTTGAAGTTGCTTGAAAACCTAAAAATCAACAAACAATTTGTGTATCGCACAATTAATATATATATTAGTACTCAGAGCTTTGATGACCGCAAGAGGTCTGGAAGACCACATACCATTCGGACCCCAGCTCTAATAAAGGCAGTGAAGGCGAGAATTGCAAGAAACCCCATCCAGGAAGCAAAACTTGTTGGCAATACTGATGTCTGTGAAGAGAAGCTCCCTAAAAAATGTTATCAATGGATTGCTGAAATTTTATACAAAAAGGTCATTTGCTTAATGGATGATTAAAGACTATGAGGCTAGAGAGAAGTCGCGTGCTATTGAAGCGGTACGTACAAAATGGCCACCGAAAAATACTATTTACAGATGAAAACATTTCTACCATTGAAGAATGTTGTAACCGCCAGAATGACAGAGTGTATGCAAAAAACAGTCAAGAGGCGATTGCGGCTGCTCCGAGAGTGCAACGAGGCCATCATCCCTCTTATGTGATAATTTGGCTGGGTGTGTCATACTCAGGGCTAACATGGGTTGATTTCTGTGAAAAAGGTGTGAAAATTGGGGCCAAAGTTTACCAGGAAACCATTCTCGAACCAATAGTGAAGCCCTTAAGCCACAACCTATTTCAAAACCAGCCATGGGTCTTTCAACTGGACTCAGCTCCTGCGCATAAGGCAAAAACAACTCAAGCCTAACCAAGCTTGGTTGTCGAAACCTCGAAGGAACAAAATTGACTTTATTGCCCACGAAGACTGGCCATCCTCCAGCCCGGACCTTAACCCCCTGGATTATGCCATATGGCAAGTTATTGAGGAGAAAGCCTGTGCTAAACCCCACACAAATCTTGACTCGCTCAAGCGGGCCATAGCTAAGACAGTGACAGAATTAGACATGACAATTGTGCGTGCCGCTATTGGTGACTGGCCTCGTCGTTTGTGGGCCAGTGTCAAAGCCAGAGGAGGCTATTTTGAATGATATTGTCTTATGTAATTCCTGATATTGTGTACTTCATTTTAATATATAGTTTATTCAACTTTCGTTCGTATATTTTATGTAGATAAAGATTAGTGCAGTAACAGAATTTAGTAACCAACTAGGTAGATACCTATATTAAGATGAACCATTGATAAAATCATGATTGGATGTCAGTTTTTCATTTCATTTATTTTGTTTTGTTAAATATAGGTTACAAGAAAGATGGTAGATACATAAATATAAGTTTCATCTCTATGTTCACCCACTATGCAGGTGTACAAAATTGTCTCGTGCGGTTATAAAATAAACGCATGCTTATGTCTAACCTAATTGAAACTTAGTCATTAATATTAAAAGTCCTCAAAAAGTGTTAGAGTTTGGAGTAAAGAAGGTAAATTGGTATACTTTCACAATATCTATGGAACTCTACTTAAGTGTATTCTTATTCAGGTCAACTAACACGTCATTGTCATTAAGAGTGTTTGTGTTATTGATTTACTTACCAGTGAATTCGCCATTTTTCAGATGGTGCGCTATGTTTCTTGGAATGAATTTGTTTACTCAATGCTTTCAAAAGGCGAAGTAGAAGAGCTCATAGTTAGGCCAGATATTGAAGTGGTCACTATCATTCTACATGAAGGCGCAATAATCAAGGGGAAAAAGGTAATAACTGTACAAAATATTTAGAGTGTAACTTATGATTTGTATATTATCTTAGGCAAGAGTCTAAGAATACTTAAATAAAATGCCTGTAACTGATTAACAACACCAAAATGATCCCATAAATGCTCCGTGTTTTTTTTTTACATGTCATATACAAGCAACTTATTTAAAATAGAAGTGAGCTTGTAGATGACGATGAAGATTGTAGATAAAATGCTATGGAGCAGTAGATAATGAATTCCTGTTCATTTTTTTTTCTTGGTTATAGGCTACTCACCGGGTATACCACATGAATGTTGGAGATATTCACAGATTCGAGGAGAAACTACGAGAAACTGAAAACAGTCTGGGTGTTAAAGAAGGTAAGATCAAACTGTTAGTATTATAGGCATTAAATTCAGTTTGTTTTGATTTTTTCCACTAGTTACTACCAAGTTGTTTTACCAGTAGTAGGAATCTCTTATGAGTAATAGGATTCTTTTTCTCACTTGTTACCACTGGGGACAACTTAACAAAATGTTGTTAGAGTTCAATACTTATTAATAAAATACCTAAATATAGAGTGCTTTCAAAATAATGTGTTTCAGTACTGTTCAAAATTAAGATTTAAACAATCTTACTGGTTTAAGTTCTAAAATGAAAATGCGCAAATTACTCGATTTTTTTAGTAGTTTATTTTAACCCTTAAATAAAACAGTAACTCGTGCACGTGATGCCGGAGCAAAATTTGTATGGTCTAAAAACCAACTGACCTGAGAGCTACTTCATTTCGTTCTATTGTAATATAATGCCCAGCTGAGATATTCATCTCTTAGGCAGGGTAAATAAATAAATAATTGTAGGGCTTTAAAACGCAGACCTCATTCTCCTTTCTGAATATTAGGTACCTAGTCTGTTCATAAGTTTTAAGACAAATGTAAACTCAAATAGTTCGATTACTGAAATTTTATACAATAATTTTAATATTTTTATTCAACAACCACTATCATCACTTAAATAAAATCAGTTTATATAAAATGGCTTTCTGTGTTTTCATTATAGTCATTTAATATGTTGGCATTTAAGGGGCATTGTACATTTTCCTTGATATTTTAAGCATAATATTTTCGAGTGAAAACAGTACATAGCCAAATATACTTAACCTTTCTATGAGGTCTTTTCTTCCCTTTTACAGATGCCTTGCGTTCCCGTAAAAGTGCTTTTAACGGTGTTATAGTCAGATGTCCATATTTTTCATGAAGATCCATTTTATTGCGTTAAACAGACGATTATTACGTACATGAAAATATCCTACAAGCTCCTGTCAAAACAAAACTTTTTATTTGAATGGCTTTGAAACTTTATCCGACAGTTTCTCGGCCTCAGATACAAAGTTTAATACTTACACAGAGAGTTTAATAATGAAGTTTTATAAAACATTGGCTTATTAAATACAAATATTTTTATTAAGTTATAGATTTCATACGAGTTGGTCGAGTTGTCTCAAACTCTAGTGGCGCCATCTACAATTAGCTTTCAGCCGCCATCCCCATTAGATGTATGTCAACCATACCTATTACCCTTCGTTTGATTACCTATATTCGATTTTTTAATACATTACAAAAATCGTACCCATGGAAATTGTTTTCGCTCATAATTCTTATAATAATCAAAAAATCAAACAGAGGGGAATAGGTTCATATACATCAAATCAAGTAAAAATATTTTCGATAATGTCAATATCAAGAGGAAAATGGGGGCTACGTTTATATGGCCGTCCCCTCTTTAAACCTCTTGGACAGCGCAGCACTTGGGTTTTAAGAGCAGTTGACTGAAATACTAATCAACATAATATATAATTATTTTTAAAGCACTATATTTCTCTACATACTTATGTATTTTTAGTAGTATTGCACAGTAACAAAATTTTGTATTTAACTACTGAGAAAAACAAACCCACTTGAATTGGTGGTAACTCTTTTCTCAGTTGTTACCACTGGTAACTAATGGGAATAACCCGCTCATTTGGATTTATTGATGTAGTTTCCCATAGTAAAAGGTACTTTAAGTAGCCTGCCATAAGGTATACACTTTTTGATCATGGTTTCAGGTGTTCGAGTGATCTATGACAGAAATGGAAGTGTAGCGGGCAAAATAATTGCTAGCATACTTATTGCTGCAGTTATTTTGTCATTTTTGTATTCTACAAGGTCTATGAAAATGAACATGAACCTTGGTGGCTTTGTGAGTGTTTTCGTATACATTTTGTGATTACCGATGAAAGTAGTAAATGATTAATAAAATATATTTATTATGCATCATAGACTCAGCTTGGACGCGCGAAATTCACATTAGTGAACTCCATGACTGGACAAGGCAAAGGAGTAAAGTTTGAAGATGTAGCTGGCCTTAAAGAAGCAAAAGTTGAAATTATGGAGTTTGTGGACTACCTTAAAAGACCAGAGCACTATAAAAATTTGGGTGCCAAGGTATGTTAAAGTAATTTTAAGTTCGATTTATGCAACAAGAACTAAACATATTTATAAAGATTATATGAGCATTCAATTTATTTTTAATATTTACATCAAAAAAGTTTATATTGTATAAAGACGAAAGGCGGTGACCGCGCAGAATCGTCCACTTTATGTATATCAACCACAACTATGCCCTTTAATTATTATTTTTTTGAGGTTTTAATTATTATATTTTATTATTATTAGAGTTAGAAGCATTTAACATTTGGTATAAATTTGTATTCTAATTATTATAATTCGCTTCTAATTATTATAATAATAAAAAAATCTAAAAAGTCAAAATAGCTATGGTTAATACAAATCAAATTGCGCAAAAATATGTTTACAATGTCAATATTAAGAAAGGAAAATGGGGACTACGTTTGTATGGAGAAGCCGTCATCCCCTTTAAAGTACGAGTAAATGTATACGTTAAAAATGCCCATATATGTAATTTAATTCCAGGTACCTAAAGGAGCTCTATTACTCGGGCCTCCCGGTTGCGGCAAGACGTTACTGGCGAAAGCTGTGGCCACAGAGTCTAATGTACCTTTTCTGTCTATGAATGGTTCTGAATTCATAGAGATGATAGGGGGTCTAGGAGCTGCAAGAGTCAGGTATCATTACTAAAAGCCATATTTAAAGTCCTGGTATGGTACTAAAGGAACAACATTTTCGTATATGCACATGTCCTCGTAGATGCCTGCTTGAAGTGAATATCACGTTACATTGATAATTTCGCACTTCATCTTCTTACTTACAATTTTGCTTAGTGATATTCCGAGATCCCGCGTTTTCCAATTCTCAACAGCATTAACCGCTTCAGTGATTAAACCTGGTGATTCACAATCGCCAATCTGGTTGACGTAATTACAATTACAGACGGTTTGGTGCAATCGGCATTTAGTTGGTGAGTGTGGTGCATATTTGATTAATAGTATCATGTATCGTGAAACTAGCCAACTGTACCCGCTTTTTAAGGTTTCTTACCTCAAAAGGAAAAAAACGGTACCCTTCATTGACGTATTAAAAGAAGAGGTCGCCCAATGCGAAAGAAATATGTCAAAATATATGGAGCAAACTGACATTAGGCAAAGCGCTCTGATAGATGCTAATAACGCTTCTTTATAATTTTAGTCAAGATAAATATTTCATACAAAAGTAAACTTAATCCAATACAGTTTAAGTGTCAAATTTGCAAACGGACATTTCAAAACATTGAATACTTTATGGTTAAATGACGTTTTCGTAAGTTGATCGTTGTATAAACTTGGAATTTATAAATTGACTTTTAGAGAATGCAAATTGAAAGTAACAAACTGGCTGGTCACTTTGACATATAAAGAAATTGAGGATCTCCTTTCAGCTCATACATACACACACACACACACACACACTCACATAACACACGTATTATAAACTAAATTAGGCATGCACACTACCCTATTTTCATCATTTTTTCTTTTTTACTTTTATGTACCTCATAAATTATCATTGTCAGTCACTTTTTTAGTGTAACTATATAATTGCAACTTGTATTTCCGGGGTGAGGGCCTGGAGATCTGTAATACAGGTCTAACCTAGTTCAGTCTCCAGTCCCTCGCAAAGGTAAAATAATAATAATATATATATATATATATATATATAAGTTTATTTTGTAAAATTATCTTTTGTGAGGTTAAATAAAAACATTTTTTATTTATTTTAAAACGTCAAAATGAATAGCGAGTGAATGGAGTCGCTTTATGTATACAAATTATTTTAATATTATTGTCTTTAAATAAAAATATCAAAATCGGAAATAGAATATATTTATTTATTTAATCTTTATTGCACAAAAGAAAACCTTATAGTACAAAAGGCGGACTTAATGCCATGAGGCATTCTCTACCAGTCAACCTTTAGGCAAAGCAGAGAGATTGTGGGCGGTGCTACTTTAACAACAACAACCAAATATAATACAATAACATACCATACATACATAATACATACATACATAAATATACATACATATTTCTTATAATATATACATAAATAACGACAAAACATAAAGAGCTTACCCATACATTATTATTTTTTCATTCTGCTAGCAAAGAAAGCACGTAAGGATTTTTTAAATGCAAACTTATTTTGAGCATTTTTGATGCCGTAGGGAAGTCCGTTCCAAAGACGGGCCGCCTGCACGGAAAACGAATTCGACATGAACCCAGTGCGGTGAAGAGGGATAGATAGAGACATATACATATTATTTTTTAATAACTAGATTGAGATAGTTGTATTAATGGTCTTTGTTTTAAATGACAACATGCAGTCTGCGATTGCACTGCAGGAATATACTACTTTAGAAGAACATTTTACTCCGTACATAAATATAAAATATAACGACTTAAAAAACACCTACTCTCCTTGAAATAAATTAAATTTGTTGTATAATATTTATAATTATTATAAAATCAATCACAGCTACAGTAGGATAAAGTGACGTTATGGACTATAATGTGACGTTTAGGAATCACATGAAACTTACATGTGCGGAAAATAGCTACTTAATTCAGTACTGAATTCGGAATGATTGATGCCAATACATGATTCGTCGGTACGATACGGATGTGATGATACTAACAATGTTTTATGATAGTTTTAATATTCTGAATTAGTTTTTTTTTTTGTTGAATTGTTTTGTTATCTGCTAATAATTTAAATAAACTTTGTTTCCTTAAAAATAATGTACCTAAAGGTTCTAAAGTGAACTGCAATTGCTGATTTTAATTTACTTTTCCACACTTCACAAAATCGAGCATTTTTTCGCATTTCATACAAAATATATGACTCGAGCCAGCGCTGACGTGCTTCGTACGACGGGACTCAGCCTAGTTTATTCCGCTGGTGAATATTGCGCACCCGTATGGCTCAATAGTGCACATGTGGAGAAGTTCGATGTCCAGCTGCGAAAAACCATGCGGTGCATAACAGGTACCATACAGTCCACTCCGACACAATGGCTGCCGGCTCTGAGCCACATTGCTCCGCCTCATCTCAGGAGACAACAAGCCCTACTAAAGGAAGCAAACAAAATTGCCTCAAATCCAAAGCTACCCGTCTTTTCTGATTTACCATGGGTTCTCCTTTTATATACGTACATCCATTATTCAAAAAATACATACCATACTTTTGACAACTCTCTGAAAATTCCCGAGTTAAGTGAAGCACGTGTATGTTACACATATAGTACAAATATAACCTATTTTCTACTACAAATAGTACCGTTACTATAACCTTTATACATTTATCTACATTAACGAATTTGTTTAAAAATGTATTTTTAGGCAAAGATACGCATAGAGGCAAAGTTGGCTAGCTTGAGGTACTTACCTATCACGATACATAAAACTTTCAGAGACCTGTTCAAAGAGGCCGCGTCTCGCGCGCCTTGCATAGTGTACATAGACGAGATGGATGCCGTGGGGCGCGCGCGCTCGTCGTCGGGCGCGTCGTTCGGGCCCGGCGGCGGCGAGGGCGAGCAGACGCTCAACCAGCTGCTAGTGGAGATGGACGGCATGAAAAGTCGCGAGGGCGTCGTCGTACTCGCCTCCACCAACAGAGCTGACGTGCTCGATAAGGTACTCATCACAATAGACAATCGTGTTATAATCGCAGTTGTACCCATACCGATAAATATTTTTTAGAGTATGTCAGACAAATGTATATTATGAGAAAAATATATATATTATATTATGATGTTAATCTTTCAGGCTTTACTCCGGCCAGGCCGCTTCGACCGCCACATCTTGATTGATTTGCCGACCTTGATAGAACGTGAAGAAATATTCGAGAGGCATCTCAAGAATATAGTCCTGGAGGACTTACCTAGTCACTATACCAAACGGTACAGCTGTGTTACAATATAGTGTCACTCTTGAGATATCACAATATGCATAGTTGTACATAGCACTCGGACATTTTAAAATCTATTTATCTCTCTCTTAGGTTTTTATCTACAAATGGGGTCATAACATAACGCCTACCGCATATAATTCTATTATCCATTTTGATACTATATCTACAGGGTGGACAAATAAGAATGATACACTTTGTTTTTAAATTTTAATTACATTTTACTAAATATTTTTTCATAAATATATTATTCAGGGTTGGCAATTATACGGACGATAATTTCTGCCAAATGTATTCCACTAGCAGCAAGCAATTTTATCTCAAATGTTTCTGTTGTTTAAAATAAGTTGTTTGCTCGATTAATTTTGAAAAAAAGTGACAGTGATTGGCACCCGAATTCTCCAAATTTTGTAGCTCTTGACTTATTTCTGTGGGGCTATCTAAAATTACGTGTCTATGCTAACGAGCTGATGAAATTTAAACAGTTAAAACCGACTATTCGACACAAATGTACTAAGATAATGCCAAAAATGTGCGAATAATGGGCTTACATTTGCCTGCTGTTAGAGGTGGACATATGTCAGACATTATGTTTCGCATGAATTTGCCAACCCTGAAGAATATATTTTTAAAACAATACCTAATAATTTTTGAACTTAATACAGTTAAAATTTAAAAACAAAATGTATACTTCTTATTTGGCCACCCTGTACTTACAACCAATTAAATATTGATAGCTGTTTGAAGAGTTTTCGTGAATAACGTATTTAGAAGTGATTTTAGAAGCCTATTTTCCTACAAAAATCTCAATACAATTATTTACATTTCTTTCCTTACACGATAATATAGAAAATAACACACAAAAGAAAACTATACAACGTAAACGTAGAAAATAGAGTAATTCTAGAAAAAAAGACATTATTAACACTAACATAATTGCTGTACAAAAAGTAATGATATCCCATCAAAACCATAAACGTGAAATGAGAGCCAAGTTCAATATTAAATTAAGATAATGCGTGGTTGTTGTCTTCGCCTACAAAAGAATTGAGATCTATATGGATGCCAAGTTCTGTGTTGAAAATCCTGAATTTTTAGTTTATATATATATATTTCCTATTAAGCAGCAAACATTGTAGTAGTATCAAAAAACAAGAAATTGTTATATAAATCCATTTTAGAACGTTGCATATTCTTGTAACAAAAAATTCAGGATTTTTAACACAGAACTTGGCATCCATATAGATCTCAATTCTTTTGTCTCTCTCTCTCTCTCATTTCACATTTCTGTTTCTGATGGGATACCAATATCTACAGATATTGTTAGACAGTTTTTAGATTATTTTATATATTAAAAAGAAAACATTTTAACCGATTTGCAAGACGGGAGTCATTCCATAAGTGCTCTATGAACAAAGTTTTGTATGGAGCACTAAACTTAATAATTAGTGTACTACTACTAAATTAAAATGAACACAACATTTGGTTTGTGCAGATTAGCATATCTCACGCCAGGTTTCAGCGGGGCGGACATCGCCAACGTGTGCAACGAGGCTGCGCTGCACGCCGCTCGGCACAAGCAGAACATCGTGCGCGCTGCCGACTTGGAATACGCTGTCGAGCGGGTTGTTGGTACGTTACACTAAATACATAACCGAAGCAATATGTGTGTGTCTTTAATTCTAGTTTTTAAATGTTTTGCATTGTTTTTCTTTGTAAACTAACTCTAAGGCTATTAAGATACGTTCTACTAACACATCTATGGATTATGTTGGTCCGAAATAAACAATTTTTATTTTATTTTATTTAATATTAAAAATATAAAATTAAATAATTGTTTTGGATGTTATCAGTTCTTGTAGTTGAAAATGTCTATTGAAAATCGCAGGAAAGTGATGAAGTGTAGGTACAAAGTTTTTTATGGTTGCGTACTCGAAAGTCTCGAAACGTACTTAATTGGTACCTTATTGAATTATTTCTTTTTAGCAAAGTCTAGTAAATACTCAAGCTGACCAACCTTCGTAAAGCACCGCGTTCCTCGCATGCTTTTTACTAATTTTTCATTTTAGCTTTATACGTATACATTTTGGCACTTACTGCTTTTAGGGCGTCCGCTAGCTGGCGCGGTTGCACGGAGCGGGTTATTCCCACTAGTTATCACCAAGTCATGACCAGTGGTAACTACTGGGATTTTTCTCCCACCTTTTATTACTGATAACTACTGGGTAAAAAACTACAACTAGTTACCACCAACTCGGTTTGTTGGTAATTTGCTGAGAATTTTACAATTGTATCTGTATATTTTTTAATTGCATTAACTAATTCATTTTTTTAAGGTGGTACCGAGAAAAGGAATCACTCGATGTCTCCAGGTGAAAAGAAAATAGTGGCATACCACGAGTCAGGGCATGCGTTGGTGGGGTGGCTGCTGGAGCACACAGACGCCCTCCTCAAAGTGACCATCGTGCCTCGCACCAACATGGCCTTGGGCTTTGCACAGTATACCACATCGGATCAGAAACTGTATTCTAAGGAGGAGGTACTCGTAGCTCGTAGCTTCACTGTCCTAACTCGAACTACTGAGCATATTCAGTTTACTTTAAGTAAAAATGTTACCTTATGCTATCTAACAATTATGGGGTCAATTTTTGAAAAGTGGGTATCACTATTAGTATGGCTTTAATATTTTTTTGGAAAATTACATTCGTGATGATTGTGTATGAGTTTTTAACAACAAAAAATGTAAAGCAGAGACACTTTCTTGATAGATTTTGAAAGAAAGAAAATACATTTATTTAACGCCACAACATAGTATATAAAAAGAAGACATGCGGACAAAAGAAATTCCTACATTGACCCGCCTATTGCTATCACTTATTGCATGCGCGATGAATCCCGGTAAAGGCATTTATTTGTGTGATGAACTCAGATATTTGTTCCTGAGTCATGTGATATCTGCCGTCAATGTAGATGTAGTAAAAACGGACTTAATTTTAGACCACATACAGATCGCTTACCACACCTTAATTTCATTGCCGATTTTTTCAGTGAAAAAAGGTTTTTTAGTCACTGCGCCCCCACAATTTTTTTTATCACAGTTTGGATTTGAAGGGCCTGATTTTTTGTCTGATTTTTGTTTGTAACCGAATGTATACTCTTACCTAAACGTTTGGACTGCACCAACACTGACATTTTTAAGCTTGACAAGCTTTCTGTGTTTACTCTTATAGTACACCATTTGTCATCAACCGATTTTTTCTTTTCTGCTGATTGCTTTCTGATTTTTAATGTGAAACAATTCATAAGAATATCAAATAACCTAAGGCCAAGCTGACATTCCTGTGTTATTAAATGTCTGTCAACTTGTCTTTATATTAAACGATACAATCTTTATCACCAAACCTGGGATAACTCGGGGCCCTTAGGCTAAAGTGACATAGCAAAATATTCTATCGACAATTAAATATATCGATGTTACTGTCAACATCTAAATGTTCTAGAAAATAAATATACTTATACAAAAACACATTGTATACTGCTTCTTAAATTCTAAACAGGTGTTTTTTCGAAGTAGTTATTTTTTTTAAACCAGGTTCGTATTTCCACATTGGCACTAAATGTTTTATCCTAATCATTTTATATCGTTATTTATTATTGTTTAAACATTAAGTACGACATCTTCATTTATTGCTTAAAAATATAAAAAGTGAAATTTAACCATAAAAATAAAATACCAATAGGTACATAAACCATTTCGAGACAAGCCTTATTTATTTTGTAAAATATGCCTGAAAGGAGTTCTTTTTCAAGACTATTTTGACAATATAATGACTAATAGTGTCGAACGATATACGTAATATGGATATGACTACAATTGGTTTAATGCGCGTGGTGTAATCACGCGTGTTTTTATCGAGTTATTTACTTTTATTAGTATAATGTACATAACGCTCATGTGAGAGACATGTAGATATGGCGGCAGCAGCGCTACTTCTTTACCATATATTTTATTACTAGCTGTTGCCCGCGACCTCGTCCGCGTGGAATCTTATCTCGAACACTTTACATCTTTAGTAGATGCAAAATATTTATTAGATACAATACTCATTTTATTATCTCAGTAGCGGCTTTGCATTGATTCAAACTTTCAACGCATTCATAAGTAAGGGGAGACATTTTCAAAACTTGTTAATGTTTGGTACCCAAAAACGGGACGGTATTACTAAGACTCCACTATCCGTCTGTCCGTCCGTCTGTCTGTGACCAGGCTGTAACTCATGAACCGTTATATATTTCTGTTGCTGCTATAATAACAAATACTAAGAACAAAATAAAATGAATATTTAAGTGGGGCCGATACAACCAACGTGATTTTTTTGCCGTCTCTTGCGTAATGGTACGGATCCCTTCGTGCGTAAGTCCGAATCGCATTGGACCGGTTATTTTTTCTTGTAGGTACATGTCATAAATGTAACCTGTAGGGCTAAGATGGTCGGCTCTTTACCATTTGTCATTATGCCTGTCACGTTCTAACAAGTATATAAGCACGAAAGTGAGGGGCATAGTGATAAGTGATAAAAATGGAACCATGAAACCACCGCTGATGTGCTAACTTCAAGTTTATGGCCCTAGTAGCTCCCGCTTAGCGTTACTTAAAAAATTTTACTCATTACTCTTTCGGGGGATCAATTATTATAAACGCTGAAATATGCGCATATACAAAGTTTCAAGTTCCGCATTTGAATTATTTTTTATCTGTATTCTAATTTTTAACCCTTTTTTAAACCTTTAATTTTCAAAAACACTGAAATTAGTTTACTTGTATTTTAATTATATATCTTTTGACGAAGTTAAAATCCCTAACTTAAAATAAAACTTGAACCCCATTCAAACTTTCATCTCCTTTTTACTCCCCTTAAGGGTTGAATTTCCAAAAATGTTGAAATATTATTTTTTGTAATCGGGTATTATGACTATCTTAGAAGTTTCAAAGCATTTAGTAATGGATTCAAACTTTCAACCCCTTTTTAACCCAGTTAGGGGATGAATTTTTAAAAACGCTGAAATTAATTTTCTTGTTTTCTAACAATATGCAAATATACAACCTCTTTTACACCACCTTAGGCGATGAATTATTGAAAACGCTGAAATTAATTTTCTTGTACTTCTATACATATAATAAAGCTGAAGGGGGTCGAAAGTCTGTACATGGAAGATATTCGAAAAAAAGTAGGCTGGGGATACTAAGAATCATTAACAGAACACGTTCCAACAGTTTTTAGAATTTTTGTCTGTTTGTCTGTTTCTCTGTTTGTCTGTTTATTTGACCTCGCATCACGTGAAAACGGCTGAACGGATTTTGATGCAAACTTTACTAATCTGTCGAGAAAATGCCCGGCCAAGTTATAGACTATAAAAATTCAACCCCTAGAATGGGGGGTAGCCACTACACTCGATTGAGTTAAGTTTGCACCTGAATATTATGGCGCTACTTAGAAAGGAGGTGCAAACTTTTACTACAAATATGTGCTACGAGTATCGAGTACCCTGCTAAACTAACAGATATGGTGCTGAAATTAAGCCACCGAGGAAGGATTTTGCCAAATTAACTCTAAAGTTAGAAGAGCGGGGTACGGATATCAATTCAATTTCAATTGTGTTGATGTAATAATACAACGAAATTAAACGACAGTAAATTAATTGCCATACATTGCACAGTGCCATCTTTTGGGAAACTGAGTAAAAATTTAGTAATCAAGTAAACTAATAATTTTTAAGAAAAAAAAAACCGACTTCAATGATGTAGACGGACAATGACAACGGAGAAAGAACGATTATTGTTGATTTTTGATTTCATACAATTAAATTAAAAAGACAGCGTCCTACGCCTAATTATGTAGAAAAGGAGGTAACATGTTTTTTTTGGTCACTGCACCCACCTTGACACATTTCAGATTTGCCCTATGGTTGACTGGTAAGATACCCGCAATAGGGTATTCGACTGTATTTAAGATAAATTATTTCACACCATGCATGAAATAAAGCACCAGATAATTATTAAATAATAATAATAAATAAATACACAGAGGACAAATTGCCAAACGTGAACTATGCATCGTTGAAGAGTTTCATTCTGTTCATCATGAACAGTTCCACTTCATCAAATGTCACTTCTACAAATGTAAATTCTTGATTTGTTGATGAAAATACAAAAATTACTATATGTATGCCTTTCACATTTGAAGAGTTCCCTCGATTCTTCATGAACTTGACAAAAAATTGTCTAGAAAATCTAATTTACTTAACAAACACAGCGAAGAGGACAAATCGCCAAACGTGTACTGTGTATCGTTGAAGAGTTCCATTCTGATTATCATCAGCAGTTCCACTTCATCAAATGTCACTTTTTTAAATGTAAATGCTAGATTTGTTAAAGAAAATACAAAATTCATTATATGTATGACTTTCATATTTGAAGAGTTCCCTCGATTCTCCTCCTGTTGAAATCTTGAAGTCGGTTAAAAATGAGTTTACTTACATAGTTAAGTAGTGGCAAAATCAATACACAAAACAACGCGCGTATAACTGCATAATTATTTAAAAAAATATTTTCTCCGTGATGAATTATACCTAATCGTAATTTTATCGTATCCATATTCATACGTATCGCCGCTTTTAAGCACTTAATAATGGCTACGGCGGTGGGTACTATGAAAAAAAAAATCTCTGATGTTTGCGGTGTAAATGTCAAACGATTTGGGACTCGCATTTTATACGCGTTATAATGCCATAAGAACTAAAAACTGAAAATGCCTTCCCGAAAAAAAGCGAACCTTTCACGAAAGTCTCGCAACGCATTGAGGTTACGAAACTATAGCGACGATCGTGATTTTAGGCGTAGCCACAACTACCTGAGACGTTATGCAGGATCGTTCCATCCATTGAAAACCTCATTCGTAGCGTGTACGGAGACCTGAGCCATTCTTGGGTTTGTGAGAGATCCATACTCACGCCCATAGAAGAACGGTTCATGCTCACGCAGAAAAATGAGCAGGCGGAAATCGAAGGTGAACATGCAGTATATAATTCCATTAACACTGTCTTCGATGAAGGCAATGTCACAACATAACTAAGGAACGCAACCGGGTGGTAGAGTTCCTTAGTTCCTTAGCTCATTGAGTGCTTCAGGACTCCCAGCACACACATTAACCCTGAAAGTTGGAGCTCCAATCATGCTTCTTCGGAATTTGTCGCCTCCGAAGTTATGCAACGGAACCCAGCTAAAAGTAGTGCAGCTGCAGCGAAACCTCATTGAGGTGCAGATCCTGACGGGGTGCATAAAATGGGTATTACACCTAATTTCGATAGTGTTCGGAAGTATGGATTTCTATGGGTATATTTCTTACCTTTTCATGCTTAGACTGATTGGTCTGGAACACCGATTTGGATGATATTTTCCATGGACATGATTTGGATAGGTACAGTCAAGGACGTAAAAAAAATACAAAAGTGGAACTGTATTGTCCGATATACATCTACTACTCTATGTCGTTTAAATCACGTCAAAATTTTTAATAAGGACGAATTTGAAAAAAAAATAACAATTGATTTTGGAGTGTAGTTTTATTAAGTGGTACCTAATTATAAAATATTTTATCTAGACTACAGTCCTCTAGCGTATCCATCTGTCAACTTTACTTCAAGTTCCACCTCCACGGGAGAGGCAGAGAAATTAGCGGTGAATGAGCCGGTTACTGACACAGACCGAATACCACGCGGGCGGAGCCGCGGGCACAGCTAGTTAATAATATGCAAATATACCAAGTTTCAAATTCCGTACTCGAAAAACATTTTGATCTCCATACAAACTTTCAATCCCTTTATAACCACCTCGAGAGATGAATTTTCAAAAATGCTTGAATTAGCTTTATTCTCCTTTAATAAAATACCTTTTTACGAAGTTTCAAATTCCTCGCTTAAAATAAAATTTGAACTTAATACAAATTTTCAACCCTATTTAAACCCTTTTAGGGGACGAATTTTAAAATATGCTCAAAATCAGTTTATTCCCTTTTTATTACAATAGGTACCTTTTTACGAAGTTTCAAGTTCCTAACTTATTGTAAAATTTGAACCCCAAGACAGACTTTCATCCCCTTTTAACCCCTTAGGGGTTATATTTTTAATAAAGTTCAGTTAATGTTATTTTGTTATATTATGGTTTTGTACGAAGTCTCAAAGAATTTTGTAATGTATTCCTACTTTAAACCCCTTTTTAAGTATGTTAGGGGATGAATTTTTAAAAATGTGGTAATTACTTTTATTGGATTTTAATAATATGCCCATGTACAGAGTTTCAAGTCCCACACTCAAATTTTTTTTTTATATCCATACAAACGTTCAACCCCTTTTTTAATCACCTTAGGGGATGAATTTGCAAAAACGCTGAAATCTGTTTTGTTGTATTTTAAGAATTTATCGTTTTACGAAATTTCGAATTTCTAGCTAAAAATAAAACTTGAACGCCATACAAATTTGGACCCTCATTTCATCCCCTTGGGGGATGAATTTTGAAAAATCCCTTCTTAGTGGACCCCTAGACCTTATGAGGAACCTACTTCCCAAATTTGGACTTTCTAGTTCCAGCGGTTTGGGCTGTGCGTTGATTTAAGTCAGTCAGTCAGGTCTTTCACGTTTACATATATAGATTTTTCAAAAATATATAATCTGGCAAAGCGAAATGTGTAAAGCTACCCTGCCTACTTCTTTTCTATTTGTATTTAGGTACCCATAGCCAAAGATACATAGATATTACAATCTAGAGATGTTTAAAGTCTAAGAAGTATCGTATCGTGCCCGTTGCTATTAATTTTGAATTTATGATATACAGCAATTGAAAATAGATTTTTTAAATTATATTAGCCTTCAGTTTAAATTATTTAATATTTACGAACATATTTACTTAAAATCGCTATTGCGTGTACTAATAGAGGTACAGACTGCGTATTAATATCCCGGTAAGTATATCCTGTGTGGTTAATATAGAACTTATTTTTTTAGCTATTTGATCGCATGTGCATGGCGCTCGGAGGCCGAGCCGCGGAAGCCATCACCTTCAACTCCATCACCAGCGGAGCACAAAATGATCTCGAAAAAGTCACCAAGATAGCTTATGCTCAGGTATGGCTAAACCATATGACATGTTACTAATTTAGCGCATTTAAAAGTTCTTAAAAGTGAAATTGTCTCTATCTACACAAATATTATTAACCCTCTATGATGCTTTCAAAATCCGCAAATAACGGTCAGCATTAAAATAAACTGTTTTGTTACACCACATTTCTTGTTTGAGAATATGTTTTTATTGAGTAATAATAACATCGAGATTGATCTTATAATTACATTCAAATTTAGAACATCTCTGAAAAAAAAAGCCATTTGATTTGATTTAATATATTCTAATATCAATTGTTTTATTCGAAAATAAAAGTCAATAGGGGATATTAAGCAACACTCTGAGTAGAGGGCGCCACTAGCACATACTGATATTACTGATGGCCTACCGCGAAACTTGAAAATCGAAATTTCGTTATCTGCCTCTCTATCACACTTGCATATCCGAGCGATAAAGAGGTAGATAATGAAATTTTACTTTACAGTACATATGGGGCTACTTTATAGCACTAGTGCGAGAAGTAGCATATTATGTTACTGTGTCGAACATTTAAAGGGCCATATGTACTGTAAAACGTTGTACGATACATGTGCGAATAGGTAATTCGCAACTCGTGTCGATTTAAAACACTCCCTTCGGTCGTGTTTTAATTTATCGCCACTCGTTTCGAATTTCCTATTTTTCGCACTTGTATCGTAATGTACTATTTCGCGTCTCACGGTAGGTCTCTGTAAACAAATCGCCTTGATGCATCAATGTCATAGTGAAAACTTCTCAAAAAAGATTTTAAGGCATAGTATGAATAAGTTACTCTATGGTTTACAATATGTGTTAGTGCTGCTCTCTGGTGGCAGAGCATTGCAGTAATACCCCATATTACAAACAATTTTGAAAGCTCGCGTGTTAGTAGGTATTAGGTATGGATGGTAGAGAAAGGACGACAATCTCTTATGGCAGAACTGTTGCAAACGTGACCAGCTTTCAGCTTTAAAGAATAGTTCCTAATCTAATTACATGAACTATAGAGGTATAATAATATAGAGATGAAATGAGGGAGGGGCAACAAATAGCCCGAACAAATTACGTAGGTCATTTTTGGTATGTTGTCAGGAATGTGAAAACGTTAATGTTCATTTTGTTGCATTGCGTATGTCTGTCCCTCACGGGCGCACGCGTATAGCACATCTATATAAATTACTAGGTCTATATATATATCGTATCGTAGGTCGGTATATTGTGGCGCCACCTAATTAATGTATTTTTAATGGACACTTTTTATACAGAGATTTTGCTTCTTTTTCTACACCCCATAAATTGTTATCGAACGATATAGCAGTCAGCACCGAATTCTAGTTTCTCGTTGGATAAAAAAAACTATACGGATGCGTGACATGCGTGAAAAAGTTTTTATTGGATGCCATTTGACTATTGAACTATTATTACTACGAATATTAACGGCACAGAGGAGCAGTATTTTACACCATGTCGCAAAATACTCATGAATTGTCAAGCCATAGAAGCTGAGCGTGAATCTCGCGATCTAAACTCCTTAGCGCCATGAATTTTTACGGCGCTTACGACGCTTTGGTCGCGTGGTACAGGTTGGGTTTGCGATAATTTTATTGTTTGGTATTGCTTCTCAATTCATGTGAAGTACAGTTTATCTTTTCATTCATTGGCAAGTATACAACTAATTTGTTTTGTTGTTTTTAAACGAATTATAGCAAAACTTTCGTGTATATTTACCGAGGGATAAAGATATTTTGGAGACAGCAACAATGCCCCACTGCCGGCTGTAACATGCGATTAGTTAATACATCATAGAGAGTTTATAATATGTATGTACATAAAATAGTGTATGTAACTGTACATAATTTCTTTATGTAGCAGTCACATTCCTACGCCTTATAAAACAAAGTCCCCCGCCGAGTCTGTCTGTTTTTATGTATGTTCGCGATAAACCCAAATACTACTAAACGGATTTTCATGCGGTTTTCAGCTATCAATGTATCGTCAATATATCTATTCTTGTAGGAGATATAGATGTATAACATATGCGAAGTGAAATCTGAACAAAGTTTAAACACGTAAAAAGTAAAAACACAATTGGACTGAAATGATATATAACTGCCAATTTAAATTCTGTCTGTTAATCTGTCAATTAATTCGGTAAGTTTTTTGAGCATTGGATTCTTTCTCTTGAAATTGTGTAGTCCTAGCGGTACACGCCGGAAATCAATAAAATGCTGCAAATGGTGTTAAAGGTATGAAAATCGGTACGATTGATCTTTAGTCCATATAAATCAATTTGACCCGTAGCACCATTAATTTTTTTTTGTTTGTTGCTACGGATGAACTTGATTCAAATAGCCTAAAGATTAATCGTGCCAATGTTCATGCTTTTAACACAATTTGCAACGGTTTTAAGCGTACCGCTAGCACTATATGGTCTATCTAGAAAAATACCATCGCGAAACTGTATGTATTTCCTCATGGCCGAAAGCGAAGATAGTGGAACATTTAGTGAACACGGGTTAGAGCTGAAGGTCTGGTTATAATATTTTGGCGTCCTTATTCTTTACAAAAAACTACAGCTAGAAAGTCTGGTTCAGGGAAACATTCTAGCAGTAGCTAGTTTTCTGGGAGAGATCGATTAAAGAAAATGAAGGCCCGCTGAGTCACAAAATCTTACAGAGAGATCACGAGAACATGTGGCAGTAAAACTGTTTAATATCTTGAAAATGTGAGCATCACCAAACGTTCAGCCCACCGCCTCCGAAAATAAAAAAATAGCTCTCAAAATGCGGGTACGCTATTTAGTCAGAAATGAAAAAACTACTGTTTATGCATTATGGGATTTATGAGGGACTAATCATGTCACTTAAAATGGAAATTCATGGCAAGGTAACTATTATTTTGAGAATACCTACCAATGGTCCATCGGACGAGAATGTGAAATATCTCGAGCCTACGAAGTTTACCTAGGGAAGGTAAAACTGTAAATAATAAATTACAACATTGGTGTTTTCGATACCGATGGCTTTAAAGTACCATACGCATTGACATAAATGTACTACGTACTAGACACGCTATCGAGAACAACTTATGTCCGCCATTTTCGGCGTATGACGTCTGTCATCAACTTTTCATTTTCTGCGTAAATACGTACTCATACTCTTTTATTGGTAAAATATACAATTTTACATTTCAGCAATAAAATACTCAGTTGAAATTAAATTAAAAATTATTTACTTGATCTACATTCGATTAAAAAAATAAAAGATTACAAATAAATAAAAATGACAAGTTAAAATTATTAAGTTATTCGGATAAATTAAAATCATACATTAATATACATTACTGTAAAGAATCTAGATAAAATTTGTTTATTTCCATTAAAGTGTAATGATTTTTGTTTCTTTTGCGACACTGCCGATATTAAAATTTTTAAAAATAGTCTTAAAACCTTTTGTGTTTGACTCTAGTAGTCGTTGCAATTTTGATCAAATCGCGCTTATAACATATTCTTTAAATATAATAAAACACTTCAAAACATTGCAAGATGACAATTAATTTATCATTTTTGTGTATATATTCGACAAACAATAAGGTAGATTATCGTTAGTACCTCCATGTTACATCTGGGAAATGTACCTAATCTATGCGCCAAAAAACATGGCGTACCACCGCGAGTGTTTAAAGTGACGTTTCAAAATAATCTAAATAAGCTTAACCCTTTACCAGGCCCCGAAGAACCAGCGTGTCTTAATACGTACTTTATATTCTGTTGCAACCGTATTGAACGCTTTGTAAAAAATGTATTTATGAACGTCGGAGATCTTCCTTTAAACCAGAAATAAAAATGTGGGTTAAGGTTATCCCATCGCCTGTCTAAGTAATGAACTGTCATACTAGATTTTGTCTTATTATATTCTTGATCAGGCCAAGGGATATATTCCACCCACATCTTATATCGGTTATAATAGTCAAGGTTTAACTCCAAATCTCCTACGAAACATTATATCAATCACTGAAAAAAAATCACTTACTTACGTGAGTTTTTATGACATGACAAGACAATTTACCGGGCCATGGGAAATATAGCTCCCACACAGTTAAACTCTAATAAGGCCATGGGATAATGTCAACCCACATCCCAATTCTGGTCATACATAATAATGCATGAATATTTAGCAATGTTTCCGATTACATTAGCTTTCAACACTCAAAATCTACAAAATGTCAAAAAATTGTTCGACCTATGTACTTCTGTTTCATAGAAATTATGAAGAGTGATCGAATTTCTCCGTAGTTTACTGAAATTAGCGTTCAAGTGAATTTAAACGGCTGCCAAAGATATATTACGCAATTTAGAAGCGTGTTGTGAATGAAGATCATAAAATAATATTTTCAGGGATTGACAAAATATTTTGTAGGTGGTTTGGAGTTAAAACCTGACTACGGTAACCGATATAAGATGTGGGTGAAATATATCCCTTGGCCTGGTAAAGGGTTAAAACATTTTTCGCAGTTGATTGTTATTATATTGTCATGACTTTCAGTAGGGCCCGTCGTCCACTCTACTATGAGTATCATCTAGGATCGGAACCATTATCCCGGGTCAACACTATTCGTAATCTTGGAATCATTCTTGATACCCACCTCAACTTCTATGAACACATGATATCGCTAGCTCGTGATTGCTATAAGAGGTTAGGATTTATCATTAGGAACGCGAGAGATTTTCAGGACTCTGGTACTATAAAGCTTCTATACACATCTCTATTTAGTCAGAAGCAAGCTTGAGTCAGCAGCCATTGTTTGGAATCCTTATGAGGTATGGTACGTCTTGCTTTTGGAGAGGGTGCAAAAAGTATTTCTCCGGTTCTAATAAAAAAATATTCAGGTATTTCCCGTTTTTATACCCAACAAAATACTTGCTAGGTTCTTTGGGCTTGAACTCTTTGGAGGTAAGACAAAATTTTAAGCTCCTTACGACTGCCTGTTGCGTCTTGCGATGTGAATCGGACTGTGCCGAACTGGTGGCGCAATTACTGCGTCTTTTTGTCCCTACGCCAACCAGAGTCAATTTCCGGCCTCGTGACCGTGGTCTACTTGTAGGCCCGATTTCGCGAACCGTGTCTCACAGAAAATCCCCACTTGTTCGCCCTTTACCCCTCCTGAATGCGCTCTTAGCATTAGCGCCCGAGTGTAATTTATTTGCTGGCAGGTGGAGCGAAGTGCGAGATGAACTGTTGAGGTTCTGTGAGAGGATGGATGCACGTCCTTCAACTGTTTGAATGTGCTTGTTATATCTTAGTGTAGTAACCTGCCTAGAAACTGTCGATGCCTAATTAGTAATTGTACATAATATTATTAGTTAACCTATTTTTGTTTCAATTTGTTTGTAGTTTTACAGTGACTTAGTATATACTGTTATGCTGTACAACTATTTTGGAAATAAATTGCTTTCAATATGTTTCTAGATATTATTAGAATACATTTTCATAACGCATAAATGCATTGTCAATTTTTATTATTTTTTTTTAATTTTGTATTATTGTGTGTTGCTGCTTAAAACATCTCACACAGATGAAAAGGCCTATTATTATATATTATTTATTTAAAACATGTATGTGTGGCATTTCGCCAGTAGTCGAAGACGCACTAAACGCAATGAAGTGCCGGCACTTCAATGAGGTGTGGAATCATTTTGTTGGAGATGCCGACTCTAGTATATACCTCAATGACCATACGTTACTAAAATCGTGAAAGTTTATTCAAAAATAACCATGTTGTTTTTATTTAATACTACATTGAATTTTGCCCAGATTTCATTCCGCATACTTATTATTAAGATTTTATGTAACCCATGCGAAGCCAGGGCGGGTTGCTAGTAAACTACTAAAATATATTTACCATTGTAGTAGCGTATTTATACTAACCTAAATTAATATATGCTCCAGGTTCGCGTATATGGGATGTCTTCAACGGTCGGTCTGCTGTCATTCCCTGACTTGAAAGAGAGGGGCAAGAGTCCCTTTAGCAAAACGCTGAAGAATCTTATTGATCTGGAAGCGAGGAAATTGGTAGCACAAGCGTATTATAGAACTGAAGAGATTCTCAGAGCTAACCAGGATAAATTGAAAGCCGTAAGTTGTCGGTATACTTGTTCGAGTCAGTCAGCACATTTACTTCTGTTAGAATAAGCTCTGTCGTTGTCAAATACTGATCTGAGCACATACTATCAACATTGTGCGATAGGTAACGATTTCTCTTCAATAACTGTGGTGACTTAGAAATACGTCTGGCGACTCTGGCGTAGCGTGTTCGTTAAACTATCGTCTGTTTACAGTTGGCCGAATCGCTACTTGTCAAGGAGACGCTGAACTTCCAAGAGGTCAAAGCGATACTTGGACCTCCACCTTTTAAGGGGAAAAAGTTCATCGAGCCAGTCGAGTTTGAAACAAACCTAAGAAGTTTAGAAGCGGCGGCAACGGCCGAGGAGAGTTCGAACGTAGGAGCTCCATCTGCTCAGCCAGAGCCGGGTCCAAAACAGCATAATACGTAGAATTCGTTTAGAAAAGTGCTAGTCTGATGCACAATAATAATAAATGTATTATCTTTACATCAATGCCGATGCTTTCATTCTTTTTACTATTACGATGTTATTATACATTAATTACATTATGAATTATGCTGTGCACTTGCAAATGTATGACATGTGTAGGTAGATACTTTACTTAAATTATGAGCTTTTGTTTAAATGACCCGTTAATACTTACATATCATCGTGCAGTGAGGCTATTGGACCCCGAATATTTTATGTCATTGTACTGTTATTATTGAAGCATTTTTTCAACGATAACGACGCTAATTAATGTTTTTGGTTTGTTACCATACATCCTCACACTTGGAAGGTAATACTTACCTTCAAGTGAATTAGTGACATTCAGTCCGGTCTCTTACAATCGTCTCTTACTATACCAGCAGGCTCGAGAAGAGCTGGCACTGACGCTGGCAAGAGGCCGGCGGAGAATATCGTTAAGCGTGGCGTGGTGTAAGGTGTTTAGTAAAAATGTTGCAATGCTGCATAATGTTGTTCAACTGGCCGGCTTCATAAGCGGCGATTTATTTACCGTGCGCGCCAGGCCAGAGACCCATAAGCTGAGTCATACGTTTTAGCTAAAAACGGTTTCTATGGTGGCCCGGCGTATTGTGTACGCTCGGCGGGGCTTGGTCATGAATAGGTGGGTGTTTGGTGATCTTTATGCACATGTGACCGTTAAATACAGGTATAGTCTGTTCAAATCACTCAACTTGGCATGGCACAATTTTGTTCACTCTTTTTGATTAAATTAAATAAATGACCACCACGCAAGGAGTAGTGTGTATAACACTTCTCAATGCGTTCATTTTGCAGCTTCTAGCAAGAATAGATCGTACATGAGTACTAAAATCGCTATGACTTAGGTATAAGTGTTGTTCTAGTATTTATTATTTAGACGCTATGTCTATAAAAAACCATAAATAACCCACTTAAGCAGGTACTGGATAAACAAATAAGATGTGGATTTCATTACAGCTTCCAGTAATAGTGTCGATCTTTATTCAAAAACTAAAATTAAAACAGAAACAACCGCTTTTATACAGTTTAGTCTCCACGAGTGCTTCTTTTCAGCATTTAGTAACCACTATCACATTGTTAATACTGTCTATTTAATATTCCACAACACAGAATACACGCCTAATTGCTGCTAATGGCTCTATTTTGCAGCTTTTAGTGAATACAAATGAATAACTGTGCAAGAAATAAGTATTATTCAGCTTTATTAAGCAAAACCGATACTATACAAAATTTATTCAGCATAAATTGGTATACCGGCCCACATATTTTCTTATTCCGAATTTAGTAATTTCCAGCGCTTATACACAAAATTTATGCAATCTTAATTTAAATAAGATGATAATTTGACGGTATTGTCCTGCTTGTGTGTTAATTGGGAAATTATTCATTAAATGAATTATTTAATTAGGTATTTTTTTTTATAATTGTCGACTGCCAGCGTATTTTAGATCGGCTCGGGTTATTCCCACTTGTTACAACCAAGTTGTTACCAGTGGTAACTGCTGGGATTTTCTTTCCACCTTTTACCACTGGGATTTTTTTCCCAGTAGTTACCACTGGTAAAAGGTGGTAATTGTTTTCCCAATAGTTACCACCAAAATTTGGTTAGCGTTCAATACCTAATAATAAAAACAGTATAAAGTGATTTAATCAATAATTAATTATAAATGAATTAGTTATTCTTTTAATTATAAGTCGATTACTGTTTCAGTAAGCTGCCTTTATAGTGATAAAAAAAATCGATCTTCGACTGATTACGATTTTCTCTTTTAAATCACTTTTTGACCTCGATGGAAACTTGCGTATTTTTTTTTTCATTTTCCACCACAATGTTTCAATGGGTGACAAATCTGGACTATTCGACGACCACTCCATAGTGGGGATTCCTTTAGACTCGAGCCAAGTCTTCGTGGTCTTCGCAGTATGGCAAGATGCCCCGTCTTGTTGAAAAGTGTAGACATTTTCATATTTCAAGCTTAGAATAGATGGAATTAAACTGGTTTTCAAAATGTCCAGGTATTTCACTGCATTAACAGTCCCTTCTACAAAATGCAGGCGGCCTACCCCTTGTGCCGACATGCAACCCCATATCATCACAGACCCAGGAAAATTCGTTCGTCGCCGACAGTTACTACGAATTTTGATTCATCACTCCATATAATTTGACGCCATTGCTCAGTAGTCCAGTTTGAGTGCTCGCGACCGAATTTCAGCCTCTTCTTTTTCTGTAACTCCGTTAGTAAAGGTTTTTCCTTGGCCGTGTAAAAACCATATCCCATTCTTTTGAGAACCCTTTTGCAGGTATCCACTGAAACGTCTTTCTGGATCATATCACGCCATTTTACGGTAAGTTCCCCCGCACGAGCACGGCGGTTTTGTATGATAATTTTCTTTAAAACTCGGTTTTCAGCTGGTCATACGCGGTCGACCAGACTTCTTCAAACACGAAATTGTGCCGTGTTTCTTGCGATGCTGGATGATTGACTGGACAGTAGATCTTGGCAGTAATAAATCTCTGGCGATTTGGTTGGTAGATTTTCCACTCTCACTACTGAAAATTATAATTTTCCTGACTTCTTCTGTGACTGGTTTGCCGCGGCCCATGTTGCTCTAAATTACTTATTATAATGAAAAATACTTGGAGTATGTACTTATATATGTACCCTTACCCTTTGACATATTAAATGACAATGGGTTCCAAATTTATTTGAATCATTTTTATTTATTTGAGTAATAACATTAAAGAGGCTTAACGCTAGGCATATACAAACTATTTTGCATCAATTAAGAACCTGCCGAACTGTTTTGTGAAACCATACATGAATGAATATACCTAGGATTTTTTTTTCTTACATTGTATTTATTGTGCAATAGTGTAAAAGCAACGTTGTATTTATGGAGTATAACATTGTAGAAATCGTTTGCTGCTAATGCCTTTCTAGAAATAAAACCAGTTGGTATAAGATTCATATACTTAATAATCTATGACTTGACGAACTCTTCTGCATTGGGGCTCGTAACACTTTGACCGAGTATGCTATCAAAATCGTAGTAGACTTTTCTTGGTCCGACTCTAAAACCTTTACAATTTTTAGGAAGTTTTAGAGCATACATCAATCATTCGTTAAGAGACTCACTCAATCATTTTAAACTGTTTGACAATATAGCACAACTCTATAGTACCTTTCCAGTGTGTCCGTTACCAAAATAAGTTTATGGCTAAAATTTCATTTTGGGTACAAGCTTTTATTGCTGACTGTGCGTACTTTTCTCACCACAGGCAACGAATACTCATCGAGACAATTCTAAAGAGCGTTGCGTTGTTTTATCACAGAGTTCCTATGGCTACCTTCTGTTTCCATCATCAGATCAGCTCGATGGTACCTAGTTTTCCAATGTCACCCAAGTTACATGTATGCAAATTTTCAGCCTCGTCGGAAACCAGGAAGTGGGTCAAATTTAACTTGCAAGATTTTACACGTACCTACAAACAGTTGTACGGTAGATTGCAAGTTAAAGAAAAGCTTGTAATAATATACCTACTATTATTGTAATCTACTATTATTTTCAATAGGAGGATACAATTTGTAGTTGATATATTATTTTTAATTATAAGGTAAATATCCTTGCTCGTTTTTGTCCCTATTCCCCCCGCCGTCCTTATCATTACTAATACTAATAACACAGGAGTCTCTTATTTAAGGGGCCCATTGATTAACAGCCCGCCGGTCGGTATCAAAGAGCATATAATCACTACGTTTTAGTCGGTATCAGCCTGTCAGTTGTTCGGAACTGTCAACCTTTTTGTTCTAACTGACAGGCCGATACCGTCCGGCGGACTGTTACTGGGCAGTGGGCCCCTTTAGGTATGCATAATATGTAATACATGTTTGACGAAGGAATGTACGCACCTTGGCCAACTGTTCACAGATGACGATGTTTTTATCCTCATACGTAACGGCTGGCCTAGTGAAACGATAAATGACCATTTAATTTAAGGAAACTTGTTTATTCACAGTAAAGAGGGTAAGACACACAGGGCAAACACCGATCCGTGACATTGTTTTAGATAGCTTATGTATATCAAGAAATTACAATATAGTACTGAAAGATACAGAAGTTTACACATTAAATTGTGTAGGTACATAGTGTAGGTAATTATTAACTATAAAACCTTATGTTAACACAGGGTTACCTGAATATTAATATCAAATAAATCGCAGTCTTCAAAATGTAATTAAACATTAATAAGTCGTATTTGGACACCTATTCCCACATTTCACACTGGAATAACATACATTAATTAAAAGATAAATTCGAAGGTTACGTTCAGTACAGCTACCTTCCTCGTGTTTTAAAGCCGTAAGCTCGTGTATAAAATGAGTCGTACATTCGTGGGTAATACCAACGAGAATTTGAAATAGAGATGGGTTGTCTTGTAGCTACATTAAATTTACTGCCATCTTTCGACACATGATTAAAACTTTTAGAACGCCATTTATCTTTGATCCTTATTTAATATCAAATAGTGGCGCCATCAAATAGATCAAAGGTCAAAGGTATGGCGGCATCGTTTCGAGCGATGTGTAAGATGGCGCCACTTTTGAAATTAACAAATCTAACACATATCAGTGAAATAGGCGGCGTTCTAAAAGTTTTAATCATACGTCGACAGACGGCAGTATTTAGGTACTGTGGCTACAAAATTTTCTTTGACAATCCACCTCTATTTCAGTTTCTGTTTGCTAATACTAAGTTTTTTTAGCATTTGAAAGAACGGAGTTGTATAATCTGAACTATATTTTCCTTCAAAATATAACTGCATAAAGTAGCTAATTTAGATTCCTTATTTCTACGGAGTCATTTTTAAACCTAAACAAAAACGCAAACCTCTGAAAAAATAAGTAAAGTGTAAAATAAAATAAAAACAAGGATGTAAAGAAATATTTATTTACGAAAACAAATTAAGTACCACATCATTATTGTTGCAATTTTAAAGACGACATTGAATATTAGTCACAATTAAGTATCATCACGGGGAGGAGTAAACCTATAAAAACATAATATACCTACTAAAAATATGATAGGTATGCAACTAGTCGATCCGTTTATTTATTTCATTTTCACCTCAGCAGCTCGAACAAGGGTACTTCGCTGCTTAAAATCAGTGAGCAAAATTGCATTTTGCTTACTGAGTAAGATAAAATTACATTCAAGTGACCTTTATATATTCGAATATCATTTCAACGTGCGGGGCCAAAAACAAGTTCAAAATATTCGGTTTCTATTCTCTGTCTTTTTCTCATTAGCCGGGTCCACACAGAGCGAGCATACGCGCGAGGCAATTTCCTCACGTACAAAGCGGGCAGTGTAGACGTGCCTCTTCCGAGGCGGCGCGTGCGTTTGCTCGCCCGAGCGCGCCGCCTCGACCGAGGCACGTCTACAATGGCCAACAGTGTTGGCCGAACGTCAATGCCATCCAACATGAACCATTAATAAATAAATATAAATTGCAATTAACTTTCATTTGCATTAACATCAATTGCTTCACAAACCATTAAAAATTAAATAAATTATTAATGAAAATTAATACGTGATTAATAATTAACAATTAAAGAGAATAAATATCGTAATTTTATAAAAGGCGTCCAAGGGATTAAAAAGGTCTGCAAGACTGAACTTATATAAGTTTTGAGTATATATTACTCATCCTCCTGATGAACCCTGGCAGTGCCTAATGGAACTCAGGTTTGATGCAACATAGACACACGCTGTTTTGGTCATCTGACTCGTCTTGATGAGCACTTGGAACAGGAGTATCCAAGATAGAGCTGATGCTGAACCCTTGCAGTATCTAATGGAACTCAGGTTTGGTGCAACATAGGAACACGCTGTTTTGGTCATCGGACTCGTCCTGATGAGCACTTGGAAGAGCAGTATCCAAGATAGAGCTGATAGAGGGTTCACCCTGGCAGTAGGTACCTAGTGGAACGCAGGTTTGGTGCAACATAGGTACACGCTGTTTTGGTCATCCGACACGTCTCTATGAGCATTTGGAAGAGCAGTATCCAAGGTACCAAAACAGCGTGTGCCTATGTTGCACCATACCTGAGTTCCACTAGGTACTGCCTGGATTCAGCATCAGCTCTATCTTGGATACTGTTTTTGCAAGTGCTCATCAAAACGAGTTGAATGAACAAAACAACGTGTGTCTATGATGCACCAAACCTGAGTTCCACTATGTACTGCCAGGGTTCAGCATCAGCTCTATTTTAGATTTTGCTCTTCCAAGTGCTCATCAAGACGAGTCAGATGACCAAAACAGCGTGTGTCTATGTTGCATCAAACCTGTGTTCCACTAGATACTGCCAGGGTACAGCATCAGCTCGATCTTGGATAACCCTGGGGTTCAGGGTCATTTTTTTGAGTCTCATTTTAAAACATCACGATCTTATAATTCACTGAAGCTTGTATTCATTTGCTTTCAAGTAATAGTAACATTAATTATTTACGAAATTATTGTATTCCGTTAAACGTTAATGAAATTGAGAGGAATTGTAATTAATTTAATTTTAACATAATATTTTTTTTATTCTAATTAACCTTATCTCTAATCAACCTTAATGCAATTGACTAATTGCGGAATTAATGGTTAATGCAATTGGTTAATGGTTAATTAGAATTAACAATTACGGCCAACACTGATGGCCGGTTTGTGCGTGAGGAAATCGCATCGCGCGTACGTGCTCGCTCGCTCGCTCTGTGTGGACCCGCCTAATAGCAAAAAGGTAGTGGCAAAAAAAGTTCAAACGTCATTCACCGTTCATAACATAATAGACGCCCGAAATAAGTCAGACCGCATCGTTCCAAAACACCCTACGAGCATTAATTTAATTAATATGAAAAAAAAAGTTTAAAATTTGTTATAAAACACCATATTTTACTTATTATATTGTACAATCAAAATAATGAACTTATACTATAATTCTTTTTTACCAAAACCGTGGTCGACTGAACTGACAGTTAATGTTCGTTATTTCTATATTATTTTATTGATATTTCTTTCGTATTGTTTTATTGTGTAATTAAACTTAATTGTTAGAATACCTTAACAAAACATGAGTGAAATAATGATGAAGAAGGATTGCATATTTTCGGGTTGTATTTTTACCTTCCAAAAAATATATTCTCATTGCTGAGGTGAAAAGTCTTGTGTACTACACGAGATTAAAGTTATTTACATCTCGTGCGCTTTGAGGCCCTTACTACACTCAAGCAGGGATCGGAAACCGGTATTTTTTGTATGGGAACGAAAACGGTATTTTTTCGTTCTTTGTTAATTATTTCATTCCTAATCGGGCAATCTAATAATACGAAGTCGTTATCTAAAAACACAACTGAGTCCTACATTTTGAGTATAAAATAAACCGAAATATATGGTTATTTCGTTGTTTTTGCAAAAAACCGGTTCCGATCCCTGCACTCAAGATTCTAAATTAGAATTATTATAGAATCCTTCGTTTGGGATCCAAAATAAGCACTCCAAGAAATATCAAACTTTGCTCTCTTTTTGTACAGATAACTATTCCTACAGGATTAACGTCAATAGATATTTCAATTGAGTGTTATTATTATTATTCTCAACATTTAATATGTTTTTTACATTGGTAAAGGATTCTGCTGCCTTTTTGATTTCTTTAATTGTTATAGCCAATTTACCGTTGGTTTTATATTTTTTCCTTTAAAATGTTATCAAAACATAAAAAAAACAAATACAAAATATGAAACAATTTAGAACATACCTAGGTATAGTAATTAAACTTAAATGCCTCTCTTGGCTTACTCCGCTAATCGGCCTATTGTTATATCAATTTGTACGAACAAAGCGACCACAAATATAGGTAAGAACGAATTATTTAATTAAGAAAAAGATATAGGGACCGTCTTAAACATATTACACACATAATTATGTGATATTCTTGGAAGAGCCAAAACTTCTACCGTATCTAATGAGATATAGCAGATATCCAAGGGTGATAGGTAAATCAAAGCAAACGCATTCGATGGATCGATTTAAATTATTGTAAGAAATTTATTAACATTTTGCTGAAGATTTTTGATGGTATTTCGAGGTATTTGTGACCGCTGTGCACCTACAGAGCTATTGATAACAGACGCTTCTGTAAAGTATTATAGAATAACAAAATTGAACATTATTCCAGTTAACAATTGATATCCATATCTACTATTTTTGGTAACTCGGCAATATTCAGTGCCATACTAAGAGACATGCGGATAAGCATAACGCTATTAACCAAGGATGATGTTAGCGTTGTTAATCGGCGGGGGCAATACGTAATATAAGTATGACTTATATAGGGTAGTTTTTATCCGAGTGGGGCAGTGAGGGAATATCAGAAATAAGATAATAGAATAGCTCATTGTAAAAGAGATAAGTACTTAAATATGATCTTGACAGTTATGAGGATGTTTTTGAAGTTTTTTTACTTATTATAAATGTTAACTGGATTACAAAAACTGAAAAACAGGAAGTCATTTCCAAAATTAATACCTATTCTAAACCTAAACTACATGGACTGACAAAATTTGTCATCTCTAGTCAGTAGTCTATATACATTTGAGACCAGTACCCCTAGTGTAAATAATTTCGATTTCGAAACGTGACGTACGCGTTTGCGTTAAGTCTCATTTTGTATGGGTTTTTGAACAGCGCGCCAAGCGGGACGTTTTGGAAAGTCAAAAATCTCATACAAAATGACACTTAACGCAAACGCGTACGTCACGTTTCGCTGTCGAAAATATTTACACTAGGGGTACAGTACCCCTAGTGTAAATAAATTCGATTTCCAAACGTGACGTACGCGTTTGCGTTTAGTCTCATTTTGTATTGGATTTCGAAAGAGCGCGCCAAGCGGGACGTTTTGGAACCTCAAAATCCTATACAAAATGAGACTTAACGCAAACGCGTTCGTCACGTTATGATGTCGATCAAAGTTACACTAGGGGTACAGTACCCCTAGTGTAAATATTTTCGACAGCGAAACGTGACGTACGCGTTTGCGTTAAGTGTCATTTTGTATGAGATTTTAGACTTTCCTAAACGTCCCGCTTGGCGCGCTGTTTAAAAACCCATACAAAATGAGACTTAACGCAAACGCGTACGTCACGTTTCGCTATCGACTAAATTTACACTAGGGGTACTGAACGAAACCGCCGAAACGTCCCACTTTATCGCTTGCCATAAGGACGAGATTTGCTTGTATCTTTATACGAATAACCTGTCAAGGCGTCCTTATGGCAAGCGACAAAGTGAGACGGTTTGCCGGTTTTCGCCAATTTTAATATGAAAAATCTTCTATATCACTGCCGCATTTTGGATTAGATACCCCGTACATGTAGGATAGTAATAATCTGAATAAAACGCAATCAATGGACATTAGCCGGCCCGATTTTCTTTACGTTACTTTACTGCTTAAACCAGATGTCTGCCAGTACGGCAACAGAACACAACGACGTGACGTAGAAAAAACTTACAATAATTCATTTCATTAATAAATAAAGTTAGTCGCGTAACCGTTTACTTATCATTGTAATATCCCTTAACACTTTAGTGTACTTTGAAAGTAGTCGAATTTCTGTTGACTAGGAATTATGTATTAGGATTATTTTTATAATGATTTTGTCTTTTCATTTTGTTTTATGACACACTTATTTCTTTAAATGTGTGTTACTGGACAGCGCTCAAATCTTGCAGGTATAGTTGTGCCATTCTCGAGAACATTCCCCATATTAAACTGAGAACCTTGCAGATGACAACCTGACTTGAGTGCTATTTAGTTCAGTATATTAAGTGTAATATTTTGCTGTCGCCATACCGAATAGTATTTTGTCATGGCACGTCACTTGAACATCTCTAATTAATGATAAGATAACGTACGATAATTGTTGTTTGAAAGTAGATTTGATTATACAATTTTTGCCATTCTGGAAATCTCCAGGACAATTAAATGAATATTAATACAACGTGTTTAACGATGCACCGAGTCCAAAATGTACATATAATAATTAAAATTAACTACCCAACTACTGCTGTAACTGCTCTCCAGGACTCGAAGTGGGGTGTCAAAACCGCTAAGAAGTGGGACTGGTCTGGGTAAAATCGGCTTTGCAGTGGAACATAAGACGCAAATATACCCACAATGTGGATGTACACTACTTACCTATATAGTGCTAAAATCATAACCCTTCCGTTACTAAGTTGGGTAAAAAAAGTAAACGCGCCTGAACAACAAATATAGGTAGGTATCCTATCGTAAACGTATCGTATTGTGGTTTTCGTTCAAAGACGAAATCTAGATGTTACGGTTATATAAATGCGTGACTTACCATGACAACACACCAATACCTAATAGTAATCTTATCCCGTTATACCGTGCTCTTTACTTAGGTGAACATAAGTTGTATCGAACGCCATTTTGTTTGTGTTTTTGTATCAATTTTTGTCTCATACATCTAGTAGCCCTTCTACGTAAGCTTGTAACTTGTAAAACAAAAGAAAGTTGATTTAATTCTTTTCTTTCTTTTAATATAAGGTGTTAGAAAAAAAAACTTTTGCCTAAATATGATCAGCAGGGCTATGATGGCCGATTTTTTATCATCTGTCATCATGCCTGTCACGTTCTAGCAAATATGTAAGTGCGAAAGTGACGCAAGACATGACAAGTGATAAAAATGCGACCATGATACCGCCGCAGAAGTTATAAGGTAGACCACGGGCGAGGAGCATATTTCGTTAGACATCGCCTCCCGGCTGATACTTTGTCAGATGATAGTTTAGATGCTATTTTAAATAAGAAAACCGTGAGCCGGTTGTATCGCGGTGGAAAGACCATCAGCTGTAAAATGAACATGTAAAAAATACGCGACTTACCACTTTGTCCGCAGAGTATATATGCGTAATGTGTAAATTGCGTAATCCGTTTATGGCGTTTCAGGCGTTTCACCTGATGAAATGCTACATGCAAAGTTTTATGATTTGTTATTGCTATCATAAAAAAAGTAAAGCGGTTATTTTTTACATGATCATGCGACCAGCTGACATTCTGACCACTGCGATACAACCGGCTGACAATTAAAAAAAATTAACAATAGCATCTGAACTATCATCTGACAAAGTAGCAAACGGGAGACGATGACAATTTATTTTATGTGTTCCGGTGGCAGCCATTCCTCAATCCACCAACGGAGCGGCAGCTGACGTCCACGAGGGTTCATCATACATAACCGTTAACCACTACACGTATTTTCGCCCGGGATGCGATTGGTCATGGAAATCTGTTCCTGGCTTGCGGTCTAAGAGTTCGTAAAACGGGCGCCTGGCATATATACTACACGTTTGCAATAATAAACACCGATTTGCAAGACCGCAGGGATCCCATGAGTGACCACTACAAATTGGTATAGTAAGTGACAGATAAGTAGGTACAGTCAGCGTCAAATACTTTGTAGCAGTCAAAGTGGCCAAATAGTTCGGTACACCATACTAAATATATGGTGTACCGAACTATTTGGCTACTTTGGTTGCTACAAAGTATTTGACGCTGACTGTACACCGGAACAAACTAAGCGACTCTAGCGAAAATTCGACCAGTCTTGAAGTAGATACAGATATTTTTGATAGTCTACTACAAAATCGTTAGTAAACTTTTCAAAATACAAAGGGCCAACATTTTCAACATGAAGGAGCTATAAGAACAGGTATAATAGATGTATACAAGATTAATACTCATTTCAATATACTTAGAAACATTATAAATAAGTCACGAAGTGATACAAGGTGACTATAATACCTACGACGACTACTACTGTTCATATTGCTACAAGAATTCATTTGTTTATATAATGCGCCGCTGGTGTTATAACATAATAAGAATAATGTTAGAGCACATTAAAGCATAGTTCATATAGAATTGGTACGAAATAGAAGATTGTTATTTTTTTAAGTAAATAAAATAAGGTAGTTATGAATGGTGAATTTTAAATAGTAATGTAGCTTATTGTTGTTGTGTGTAGTTTTCAAATATGTATAAATTAAAAAAAAAATCTGTTATGTAAATAATTACTAACTGTTTTCATAATGGACCCCCGTCATTTTCTGCACAACACTTTTGTCGACATTTTTGTCGTGTTGATTTCTTGTAGATCGCAATGAATTGATACCCTGGACAATTTGAATAGTCTTGTTTATTTATTTTTTTCATGACTGCCCAGTAGTTTTTGATATATTGAAATTGGGGGCAATTCCAAGGTTTCATCTCGCGGGGTATGTAATTGGCCTGATTATTAGCATACCATGCCAAAACTTTTTTTCAGTAGTGGCAGCTGGCTAAATCTGGCCAACATTTCACAGGACCGTTATGGGTTCTAATAAATGCCAATACTCATTTCTCTAAGCACTATTTAATATAAAGGTCCGACCTCATTGTTGACTATGTTATAAAACTTTTCGTCTTACAGCCGCAATTATAAATTCCTTGCCATATCGTATGTTTTTTGCGAACTTGTCAAGTTTCACGAACTTATATTTTTCGGGTACATTACCTCTATTATTGGCCATATAAATTTCGAACCGAGTAGTTGATTAAAATCGAGTTTTACATACGTCTTGTCGTCCAACAACAAGCAACTTTCGAATTTTGTCAATACTGGGTCGTACAATAGTGGAGCTAGTGTTTTAGCTTGTCGGATCTGTTTAACAGTCCGATTTGGCTGATTTATTGCTCGATAGCTCTTATAGCCACCTCTGAGGTGAATCATCTTTATCTTTCTAGGAGTTTCTTTGAATTTTTGGGATAAATCGTAATAAGACCGTCCTGAATTTTGTTTGAGTGACCTTGCGACTTTTTTCCCAAAATCTTGTTATTTGTCCCAGACGTTTTATGACCCTACAAATACTAGCTTTTAGCATCTTAAGCGACTTAGCTGTCTTTGTCCGAGATCGATAAGAATTTTCGAAGTATTTGTGCACGATCAATCTTCTGTTCTCAATTTTCATGGTCGAAAACTTTAAAATGCATAAAGCTAACAATAATATTTTCACCATTAATACTTTGAAGGTTGGTGATTGAACTGTAACTGTCAATTTTTTTCCCGACATGGAATTATTATTTTTTAAACATTGCTAATTATGTGCCAATTCTATATGAACTAAGCTTTAGGTAAGCTGTTGTCTTCCAATTTACTCCAGGCTAAAAACTAATTCGTGCATATAATATGCATTGGCCAATATATAAATACCTACATCAGTAAAGCCTATGTATTTATTTATACATTGTGCTTACAGTTGTGCTTGCAGACATAATTGAAAATAAAAATCGCATTCTATATTTTACCTTGTACCACATTTTATCAGTCGAGCACTGACTGAGCATTTTAAACCACACATTAAGAGTAAAGTGAACACGACTGCTTCTCCATACAAACATGGTCCCCATTTGCCTTTCTCTCTCGATATTAACATTATGGAAAATATTTTTACACAATTTGAGTTTTTTAATCGTATTTTTTTTAATAAGAGTTAAGAAGTTCCAAAAATAGGTACAGTCAGACCAAGACAAGTCTGCAACGATTTTAATAGCACCGCAGTGCATGTATTATTTATACGTCATAATTTCATAGAAGTTAGACGTTTGAAATATCACTTGCACAGTGTGTGCTATCAAAATCGTTACAGACTTGTCTTGGTCTGACTCTTAAGTTCGTAATTTTTTTTCGCTCTATCTAACTGTGTAAAAATATTTTCCATAATATCCAGAGAATAAAAACGGGGACTCCGTTTGTATATGGAGACGCGGTCGTCCACTTTCCTCTTAAGTGAGGATGCAACTTTTGAGCACTATGTTTTCGTATTGATCTAACTTGTGGCGTTGAAGTCTCTCATATCAACACCTTATTTACAATGTACCCACTAAATTATATAGATACTTACACTTACTTTATAAACAAGATATGCCAGCAAATTATAAGTTATCAAATAAGTATTTCTAATTATTCCCTAAAAGACTGAAGTAAAATTATTTTTAGAAAATGAACTTATCACTGACAATTTAGGAATATCTTTTAATTTTAATATGCCACTCATTTTCTAGCACGTCCCATTATTATGAATATGTATTATGATTAGTTTTAGATTAATCGGACACTAATTTCAGCCCCAGGGACGCTGTCATTGAGTAATCTTACTTTCCAAGTAGTTGCACCGAATGATATTGTGATATTTATTATGTATGCTCAATTGCTCATATACATATAAAAACTTTAAATAATAAGTAAAAATATAGTAAACCGTTAAATAAACAGTAGCATCACACTAAGGGTATGTAAATCATATTGTTGAAAGTTAGAACTTGTGCCCATAATACAGATCAAACTAAATTAAATCTTGACAAAGATTTACATACCTATTTACAGTAAGTACCACGGACTGCAACTAAACGGCATACATTTAAATGAAGTAAAGGGGTGGTTTAAGAAAATACTACACGCCGTTGTTTATACATACTTCGGTACGTCTGTCAGACCCATTTTAGTTAACAATCTGTTATATTCGTTTGTCCTGTTACTCTTATTTTGAAATGGTTTTTGGGAAAGTTATGAAGTTTATGAACGAAGGTTAACCCTTTATCGTGTTTTTAAGCGTGATAAACTCGCTCAACACAGGTCTGCTGTATGCGACGATAAAAAAGCTTACACTGCTTTGATTGAACGCTCCTTTATATTAAAGGAGGTTTGGACTAGATTAAGGATGCTGTTTAGCAATAATGTGTCAATTCACATTAATTTTGCAACAGTTGTCAACTTTAAGATATTATTGCTTAACAGCATCCTATTGAAATAAACAATGTTTCATAGACTTCATGCGGTAATAACATTATTATTTCTTTACCAATCTTGTTGGGAAACCTTTAAAGTTTTATAGTACACCACTAGATTAGTCGTCAATATAATTTTGAAAATGTCATCTAAGTATCGTAATTGTAACTAATACTGAGGTTTGTTTTACAATCTTAACCAAAACAGACAATGAACTTTAATTGGCAGAAGTAGATAAACAGAACAGGACATCAAAATGATTTACACACCCTTTATGTTGCAGTAGGTACGAGCTTGTGCAAATCACGTTGGACACCTCGCCCGTTTGGCTACTTCTGCTCCTGACTGTACCATAGTACAATGTACGCCCATTAGGAGCAACTAAATTAGTTTATCTTAATAGTACTTAAACAACTATGACTTCAACTTTATTATAGTATAAAGTTATTGATTATGAGACTCTTCCTTCTCTTTAACTTAATCGCATTACAAATTTTAAAGCGCAAAACTGAGCGCGAAATGTTTCATCCTCCTTTTTGGTATATAATCTTAACAAAATATTATGATTTTACTTTAAAAACAACATTCACTGAGAAAACAAAACAATAAACTTAAATAAGAGTAATTGTGAACTTAATACTGAACAGTTGATGTTCGTGAAATGTTGAGACAATATTATGGCAAATAAATAACATTAATACATCTTACAGATACAATTTAAGAAAGAATAAAATTCATTGTGATGAAAATTCATAGAAATAATTTGTACTAAGGTGTTTAAAAAAACTAGTGACTTCTGATGTTGCCAAACAACCAATGTAACAAGTTACAAGTAATCATAACAATTTTAATACATAGGTACCTACAAATATAATTATAACGTAAGATTATTCTACTATCTAATAACTTCATACACTCCATTAGGAATTATCATTTACTGACGCAAAAATATAACAATACCTACTAATCCTGGCATTACCACAATTAATTAACAAACTTGATAAAAGCAGATAAATAAAATGGATACAAGTCAATTAATTTAAAGCATAAAAATGACAACGAATAACAGTTATTATATCGTAAATTTAATCAACTATGGTAGATATTTTTGACGTGAAACGTAAGGTGAACCCGTAGACGATCTTGGTTCAAAAACCAGATGTAACGAAAAGTATTAAGGCGCAATGGCTTATATCCCTGTAACTATATTACCTATATGTATAGTTTTGATATCAGTGTATACATGAAGTAGCCATTATTCGGAAATACCTGTTCCGGACGCATTCGGAGCTAAAATGGCGCATATTTGCAGTGTTTATTTAGTAATTACTCATCAGTCCATTAACCGATTTCAATTAAGCTAGTGTCATTTGATAGATCTTATTCCATTTTATTGAAATATTATAAAAATTAAGTACACGGAAACATAGAAATATTTTTTAAAGAAATTTTACTACTGCTCTTGTTAGGTTATCCCCACTAGTTACCACGAAGTTGTTACCAGTGGTAACTACTAGGAATAGTTTTCTTACCTTTTACCACCAACTCGGTTTGTTAGTAACTACTGGGATTTTTTTCCCAATAGTTACCACTGGTAAAAGGTGGGATTTTATTTCCCAGTAGTTACCACCAACATTTTGTTAAAGTTCAAATCTAATAAAAACAGTAGGTATAGTATAAATATGACAACATAAATAAAAATGATATTACTATTACAGAGGCCGGGAAATGGCAATTCGTTAATGAGTTTCGATTGTTTTAAAAGTTAAAGGCACAACTCAAACTGTCGTTCAATTCAGTCAAACTATCTCTATACCAAATTTCAACAAAATCGGTTTAGCGGTTTAGGCATTAAGTAGACGTTTTTTTTTTGTTTGTACTTTGGAATGGTGTCAATGTGATGCCATAAATGAATTTAGCACCCCCGATTAATACAAAAAAATGATACCAAACACGGCTTAGCAACTTCAGTGATGTATTTATCAAGTTAAAATTGAGAGCCCTAAATAAACTTTCAAGAGCCGATATCTTAAAAACTATACAAGACATTGAAAAACTTGACTATATAAAACTTAAAATAAATTTAAAAGTGGAAAAATTACTGTCTTGGGTGAGACTTGAACTCACGGCCTCTGGATCGATCCAGATCCAGAAGCCGTGAGTTCAAGTCTCACCCAAGACAGTAATTTTTCCACTTTTAAATTTATTCTAAGCTTAATAGCATCGTTCGCAGATGTTTCTGCTTGTTAAAAAAATATTTAACTAAAACTTGTAACAAATTTCATAAACTTTTATTTTGTATAAGCGGCCATGCCGCTAAGACGCATAGTTTCGAAGATAAAATCTTAAAACCAAAAAATGGGACCTTCAAACCCTCCCGGGCTCAAGGGCTACGGCCGGGAACTTTTGATATGTTCACCTCCTAACTAGTCCAAACAAAGTTACGAAGTCAAAAATTGTGTTCCATAAATTCCCCTGTATACATTTTTTTTGAGCATTTGTTGTCTGGCCTACAGGACAATAATGGTTTGATTTTTTTAATTTGAGTTAGACCATAAAGAATTCCTGTACTATTGTTGCTACAATAAGGTGAACATTTCCGAGCACATTGCATAAAAGTCTATTTATATTTTTAATCACTTTCAAGGCAGTTTACTAAAAGACTAGTCGACTTTATTTACAGAATTATTTGTTGAAGTACTCTATAAATATAGATACTAGGTATTTATACTGTTTTTATTACTATTGAACGCTAACAAAATTTTAGTGGTAACTAATGAAAATAATCCCTCTTGTTTGAGGCCAACGTGTCCGAAAATTAATGCACTAAACTGATGCAAAACAAGTCAGATAGTAAGATAAAGCAATAAAGATTCTTTACAATCCACTTTAACCCTAGTAGAACAAGTTTATCTCCTCAAATAATGCATTAGAAGTATTAGAATCAATGACCGCGGCGGCGCTATTGCGGGTTAGAACGTTACGACGGCCTGGCAATCTGGAGTTTATTAGACCTATTTGCTAATTACTATCGGTGTCGAGTACTTATTGCTGTAAATACTCTATATCTATCCACGTAATTTTGTTCTATAATTTAATAAAGAACGAAGTAATAACTCGAAAATATACTTATTGATCTCATAGGCGACTCTGTAGTTATGTCCAGTATACCTACCACGAAATTAGTACATAATCTCCCATCAAATGATATGTTCAATTGTTCATTTAGTTGTGAAAATGAAAATCTTTATTGATAACAACTGTTACAATATCGGTTATAAATAGGTCTAGTATATGTTGTGCTGTTATTTTTAATCCATATGTCGTAAATGAAATAACTATTCAAAATGTCAATATATCATTAATATAATCGATACAATATAAAAATGTCACGCACTAATCTGCATTAAATTATTAAATCACAAGTGGAATGTCAAAAAACTCGATATAATCATAGAACATCTTCGTAAGAACCCACTTTTCTAGTTTAGGGTTGAATCCTTCAGTAGAAGTGCATTTCTTGTAATCGGGTAATCGATTGTAGACTGAAGCTCCGAAACAATAGACCGACTTTGCTAATGTGTGGCGCTCTGCTACCAGCCGGTCTCTGTGCTTGTTACTACGCAGTGGATATCTAGAGTCCGTACCCCTGCGTTTGAACCGATCTCGATTGGTGTGTGTGAACACCGCTTCCTGCTGTATTAGTATACAATACAGGATAGGGGTAGAATTTGGAACTCAAGAAATAGCTTCCGGGCTGGAGCGTCGTTTGGTTTGCCTGCCATACCGCGGAGTGCTCGCTTTTGAATTGAAAAAAACGCAATACCAGTCCGCGACATGGGCCCGAAGCTCCACACCGTACGTCAACACCGAGCTTTTAGTAGAGGAGATAATATATAGTCTTTGGGGTCATAATAATTCCTAAAAAGACGGGGTTTGATGTTCTTAGTTCTTTGTGTGTATCTTTTTGACATACTAAAAGTATAGAAAAATCGAAGTGTGCAAAACGCGTTTTTTACACCGCCACAAATTTCATAATTTGTAAAATTGAAAAAAATAAAAATAATTGTGTATGTAAATTACAGGAAATTACATGCCGAAAATGGTTGACGTGATTTTATAAAATAAAATAATATAACAAAATTGGTGACTGAGAAACTGAAAGATTTTTGAATGTATGAAATTATCTTCTACATTGTGTGCTGCTGGCAGACTGTAACTAACCCGTCCGTCTCGAGTCTCTGAAACAGCTCCTGCATATTCTCCACAAATGTCGCTAAAAGGGCAGTGTCATCGGCATCGTCAAGTGAAAAATATTCCGGAGTTCCCATCTCGCGCAACACAGCCGACAACTTGTCCCACTGCATGCAGTCAAAGGGTGTAGTGTATGAAACACGAGACAACTGGGCAAGTAAATACTGTTCTCGACTTGGCGGATGTTGAGAAGCTGCTCGCTGGTGCCCTTTGCTTTAACGAAGCCAGCTTGTTCCTGTGGTATCTGGCTCCTGAGAAAATGGTTGAGCCGCTGGTTAATTATATGTAAAAGGATCTTACGTGCGTGGGAGATCAGCGCGATGGCTCTATAATTGCCGCATGTCTTGGTATTTAGATCCTTTTTTGTGTAAGGGGATGACACTGATTCTGTCCATTCCGTCGGAAATTTCCAAGATCTCCACATCACATTACATATTTCCGCCATAAGTGTTGTTCCTGCTTCTCCCATGTTGCCCCATGGAACATGGGTATATATGGTATTCCTGCCGAACTCGGCACGCCTTCCACTTCCGAACGAAGGATCACGGATAGTTTCAGTACTCCCTGTAAGTATCATACAGTGCTGCGCAGTATCGCTTTTAGCGCTCCAAAACCTGCGATATGTCTGTCAGGACATTCCCGGTTTCTTCTTCAATGGCACAGGTTCTAAAGCTTCCCAGCTAGCTCCCTCACTTTACAAAACAAGTCCCTAGTTTCGCTACATACCTATTTTATGTTGCTCAAGCTCTATGCAAACGTTGTTGATGTTCATTGTAGTACTGACATCTTCTTTGGCCTTTGCGACTGAGCTCCATGTACCGTTGCTGACCCGCAGCTGAACTTGTGCCTGTCTCTTTAGATATGACATTGTTATTGATATGACATATGACATGTGTCTTAAATATAACATTGCTGAAATTTATACGTCATTTGTATTACAAAATGCAATTCGCTTAATTAAAATTATGATTTTGGACACTGCAGAAGCTTTCATTTTTTCTTCCACCATTTTATAATTTATTTTTATTTTCAAAAATAAATCAACGCCATAACCTTTTTCACCATGTTATTCCCTATTATTTGATACCACACACGATTTTTAATATTATTTGAAAATTTTTGGCGGTTATATAAACACTTATACTGTTCTATATTTTTAGTATGTAAAAAGACACAAACATTGAACTAGAAAAATAAAAGCCCTGCTTTGTAGTAATTAGTATGACGTATCCGCCTACAAATTTTCATACAACTCCTGTGCTATTTATCGGCAGTGCGCGCCAGACGGCGCAGTGCGAAACAGACGCGGCCAAGCTGATTACACACCTCGTCTATGTGCATCTCCTTGTTGGTCATTATGACCGAAAAGACAGCTAATTTGATAAAGATAGTTAATCTTTAATGATAGAATTTACGATATTTTTATACAAATTACTAAAAATTTAAATACGTCAAGTGTCCGAGAGACGCGACGTTTGTGACTAAACATAGAACAATAGTACGAGTGTCTAAATGCAAAGGTCAAAGGTTACACTGATAGGTCGGGCGAAACCAGACGTTCAAAGTACGCGAAGCGTCCGTCTTACATACAAAGTGCCAGGGTAAGCTTTGCACGCTCTGACACTGTAGGTACACCGTTACACTGCACGCCCTTCACACTGTAAGCTTTGTGTGCTCTGACATACAGGGCGAATGCGCCGCTCTTCACACTGTGCGAGTACTACACAGTATACTGTTTTGTCTGAGCATTTTCCTAGATGCTTACAGTAGCTCCCGTAGGTTTCGAGCCTTCAGCTCTAAGCGGCCTATGCAATAACTTTCCACGCCACGTTTCACGTCAAACCATTGCGGCTGTGTTCCCGATACAGCCTAACCAATTTTTTTTCATACATGAGGCGGGTTGTCTTTCCAGTTCAATATATAATATTTATAACCTTATAATGGTACATAAACACAATAAAATAATAATAATACTGAAACTAAAACAGACAAGGCCAAATAGTTCGAATGAATATGAGAGATACGCATGTAAAATTTTAAATAACCAATCCAACAGTGGTGGGGCGTCTGTAGAACTCAATTCCTTTAGGCTTAGTTAATTTGAGACAGTAAACACCCTATCCTAAAGATTTTTAAGAAAAAGCACTCAAAGCAGCACAAAAACGTAGTCCGGCTCGTCAAATGGATATACATGACGCACCGCCACTGCAATCCAATCACATTACTTTACTCGGTCCTACAAATAGAACGTTAGTTTATTGCAACTTCCATGTCGAGCAAACGGTATTTTGATTAATACATTTAAAAAAAAATTATACGAATTACTTTTGAGTTGTTTTTGATCACAACAATCCGTTTTGTATCAAAACATGAAATACGAGCTAACATAAGATTATCGTGGTAAGACCCCCTTTACAATTATATTTAATACATATTGCATTTTGACTTTATTACAACACAAGGACTTTGGTTACATATGAGCGACAAATCTTATCGACTAAGCGCACCATGGCAGTATTTAGTCAAATGTCGTATGTACTTGCTCAACAGTAGGTATGTAAGCAAAACGATTATGAAAGCGGAAACGGATGTTCTATTGTATTATCAAGTATGAGGCAGTCGGAAACTAAAAAAAGCTCCGCCAGATTCCCGTCACAATATAGTTATAATATTGCCATAGTACCTATACTGAGTCACCTGGTTCAATAGATTCTGTAGGAGGATAGCAAAGGGACGTTATTATGCGTGAGCCATCAGGAGCATAGACAATTACGATCACCAAAACAAATAAATAATCCAGAAATGGCTGTATCTTAAAGTTTCAGACTACAAATGAAAATATTATATAAAGAAATCTATACATGACTGCAATACTGTTTAAAATTATTTTGATGTTGATGTTGCATGTAAAAGCTGTCAACATGTGAACATACCAAACGACACATTGTTTAAAAATACGCAATGAGGCTATATTAAAAGACATCGTACCATAAGAATAATACGATGCATATAAAAACACATTCGATCCCATAATTTGTATATCTAACCATTTCATTCGCACGGCTGCAAATCCAAAGTAAAGTGTTTTATGCTTACAATTTACCATTCTTAATGCATTTTCAGCAAACAGTGTCCACTCAACAGACACACATTGCTTTCTGAAATTAAACAGCCAACACCTCGATTTTGCGGTAAAGTCTTACAAATCAATATTTTCAGCATAAACCAATCACATGATTTTGATTTGGATTCCGACAGTTACAAAGCTTCAGTAGGGCGAAACATCTGTAAAGAAAAAAAAACTTCATTTATTTCTTCAGGCCTAAAGACAGAAAAAAAATACTGACTTCGCAACTAGTTTTTAATGTCATTTCTTATTATTTACAGCTTTAGTGCGTCTCATAATAAAGAGAATAAGCCCCGAGACATAAAAACTTGCCGTGGAAGAGTTCCATTCTGGTCTTCATGAGCAATTCCATTTCACCATATAGGAGTATTTAAATGCATATGCTTGGTTTTTAGATTTAAAAAAAAGCTATAAGTTTGGTAATAAGAGTTGACTCCTCAACTCTTATTACCAAACTTATAGCTTTTTTTTCCCTCAATTCCTTATGGAATCTATCAACAGAACTCAACCTTCACTAAAATGTTGCTTAACCTAACCTAACTTCCTTAGTAAACATAACGAGGAGAACAAATAGCCAGACGTAAAATATCCATCGTTGAAGAGTTCCGTTCTGGTCTTTATCAGCAGTGTCACTTCATCAAATGTGACTTATTTAATGTAAATGCTTGATTTGTTGAAGAAAACATAAAATAACATTTGAGGAGTTCCCTCGATTCCTCATGGATCCCATCATCAGAACTGGATTTTGACAAAAATGGGACCAATCTGTATGTATACATTCAATTAATTAATTTTAAAAATCGGTAGAGAAATGACGGAGTTCTGATGTAACAAACTTAAAAAAACACACACTACTGACTCGCGAACCTCAGCCTTTTCAAATCTTGAGGTCGGTTGAAAATTATGGCTAATTGGTGATTTTTGACGGATACACTCTTTCATTGTTTCATCACCAACGACGTGCTTTTTTTGTAGTTTTTTTTTAGTAGCAGATTATCGAGAAGTAAACCTTTAGTTTCTAATTGCGTGGAATTCTGACAGCTGTCATTGTTAATTATTTTTAATATGAAGTTAATAATATTTCTTGCATGAACTCTTATTTAACTAAAAAAAATTAAAGTGGGCAGTTCGCGTGAACAAAATTTTATAACTTTAGACTTATCCGCACGTTCAAACTTTTGAAAGCTGAATGACATGAGCCATGTCGTAAACAATTTTGCAATTTGTTTGAAATGGAGGGTAGATGTAGGGAGAACACTCTCGCGGCACGGTCACGACATCGTGCGGCGGCCATAGGTTGGAGTGGAACACAGCGACCCAACCTTTTGTGCCAACCTATGGCCGCTGCTCGCCGCTGCCTCCGTCGCACGAACGTCGGATTACGTTGAAGCGCTTGATAAAATTCAATCAATTATATTGTTTGCTTTTAGGAAAATACAAATAATGATAACAATTTTAAGTACGTGACTGACACTTTTCATAATAATATCGCAGTGGCATATACTAAAAAGAGGGTACATACGTACCCTCTATACAGAGGATAGCTGGAGCTGCCACGGTATAAACTAATTCACTTCAACATATTTTGTTGTTTAAAACGAAACGAGATATTAAAAGTATACAAATAAAATTTTAGTCCTAAGGTTTACGATATATGAAAATCTTTAGAATGATACCAGTAACAATTATTTTTCACCCCAGAAAAATATCTGATATTTTCTCATGTTAAATGTATTTCCAACGTATTATTTTGGCTTGTAATTTTTACCAAAAATTCAAGGAGTATTATTTTTGCCTGACATCACCAGGAAACGTCAGATATCCACGCCAATTATAAACGAAGGTTTAAGGTGGATAATAACATAAAAAATGCGAAAGATAATGCTGCCGAAGTTAGCCTCCGTCTGTTTCAAGGACTTATTCCACTTACGTCAGATACCACTTAGGTCAGATTTTATTTTTTCATATAACAAAATTTGAGAAATTCCGTATAGGTCAGAAAATCAAAACTGCTGACGTAAGTGGAATGTTTTAATCCCAATTTCGTCAGGTCCAGTTAGGACAGAAGTTTTTTATTGATCACATTTGCGTATCCCCCAATTAGCAAGTCAGCCATGAAAGTGGTCTACCACTTTCGGGTGACTATTACTTGACAATCTTGACATATAGAGTCTTAAGTAGTCGACCACATTTTGTGGCTGGCTGTGGACTGTACATAAAGTCGTCAGTTTATAGGTAAAATTTATTATTTATTATTTGCTGCCTTGCAGTGATACCTAATGATAAGGCAGGCCACATACATTATACACGTATTCCACTGCGAAATTTGGTGATATATAGTAGGTCATTGGAATCCAATTAGGTCAGAGATGACCTAAATGGAACAAAAATTTTTCTGTCCTAAGTGGAAGCTGACGTAAGTGGAATAAGTCGTCAGTTTAGTTTATAGGTAAAATTTATTATTTATTATTTGCTGCCTTGCAGTGATACTTAATGATAAGGCAGGCCACATACATTATACACGTATTCCACTGCGAAATTTGGTGATATATAGTAGGTCATTGGAATCCAATTAGGTCAGAGATGACCTAAATGAAACAAAAAAAAAACTGTCCTAAGTGGAAGCTGACGTAAGTGGAATAAGTCGTTTCAAGATATGTCGATGAGCCACTATTTTTATAGTATTTTATGCAACAGTTGTATAAGGGTCAAAAAATGCGAGTGGCGTGAGTTACAATGTGAGCCGGAGCCGAAGGCGTAGGCGAACATTGTAAAGAAATAGGCCATGAGCATGATTTTTTGACCCACTTATACAACGTTGCATACAATAGTTTTCCTACGAGTCAACAAAAATAAATCTTAATTTAGGTAAACAAAGCAAAATTATATATATATAGCTAACATACGCGAGCCATACCTTGTTACGCGCTCGGCCCACCGTGGCCCGGCCGGTCGGCAACACCTTTTCGTAAGGCCGGCGCCCCACTGCTGCGCACGCTACATCCACGGCCCACCTTTTAATACAAACCGTGGGCAAACCCTCGATATTTTGTATAAGAACGTGGGTCGTGTACATAGCGTGCGCAGCAGTGGGGCGCCGGCCTAACTCATGAGGCCCTGGTACTTGCTCTTTGCAAAATTAAATTTTTGGACAGTATTTTTCTCGATTTTGGCCACAGTAGCCTATGGAGACAAGCAACGCTAAGCGGTCTTCGTAGTCTATGGGTGGTCTTAAGTGTTCGTAGATTGTTTTTACTGCGTGCTTCCCTTTACGTACACAATATGGTCAGTCGTCAGCCTAATCTACAAGACATGATACTAAAAAGAGTGTACAAAATTCCCAAGCCCCCTGTTAAAACTGCTTTTGCTATGAGATTCTCGGCTTATCTCTTTCCGCATTTATACAATAAATTAGTAAAAATCTGCGACATAAGGCACTGTAACTTAACTGAAGCAAAAAGGCATATCCAACCCCTACTACTTTCTTGGAACTATGATGAGTCAGAGGATATTTTAAAATGACTGTAGTAGACGACAATATTCAATTGCGTCTGCTCCCGAAAGATGAATAACTTCTACAGCTACTTTTCTTTTATTTTGTTTTCTCTCACATTTCGTAGTTATACACACGCACATATTCATACATACATACTCACATATATACACACATACCCTCACATAAACACTTTCACTTACATACAACTTACTGAGACCTTTTTAACTGTTTTTGTGCTTAGTTTGATAGTTAGTCATATAATAAAAAATCTTATTTAATTTAGCTTTAACAATAATGTATTCTGTTAAAATGAGAACCGCACCATTTCGATACTTCTCTGAGATTCCCACGTGATAGGCTGAGCCTAGTGTGGGGATCAATGTACTGCTGGTCTTGTAATGCCAAATTCTTGAAATAAATATTATTCTTATTCTTATTCTTATATTACGGGTGTCACATGCGTGTTTCTTACTTATGAAGCAATTGTTTATACTATGCAACCAAATGAACATTTTGTAAGTTGGCAGCAATGCTAAATAGTTTGAAACTGCATTCGTTTTGATTTTGGTAGGTTGGTAGCCATTATAGTGATTTTAAAGCACAAGTGCTGTTATGAGGAATAGACAATATAGACTTTTCTTGAAACCTTTTATGTATGTTCTTATATTCGTGTTACGTTACTGAATATATAAATGGCAGATAACAGTAGAGGAGTAGGAAAAGTTATTTTACAAGCGTCATCACCTCAACGGGCAGCGAACTTCTCCGCGGTAGGTGCGGTATCTTCCTGTCGTGCACGCCGAGCGTGGCCTTGGCCAGCCACTGCTGGCACGTACCAATGGGGCCCGGCTTGCGGCGCCCGCCGTTGATGCTGTGCCGCAACGCGCCGAGCGTGGCTAGCCCGCGCAGCTCCGATGACGCCACCGGAGCGGGCGCCGATCCTCGCCGTCGTGTCCAACAATCTTTGCCGGCTAGAGTCTTTTTTAAAAATTCTGGAATCGTGGTCACTTCTCGCATCTTTTTCTCTTTCGGAGCTGAAATGAATAAACAGTCACTGTATAGAATAACAGTATTTTATCTACACACATATCATAAACCTTCTATGATTCCTTCAAAATCCATAAATAATGGCCAACATTACGATAAACTGTTTTGTTACAATAAATTTCTTATCTGTGAAAATTTTGTAATTGCTTCATTACTTTGGATTTGGTAATAACATTAAAATTTCGAACATCTGTAAAAAAATGAAATGAAATGTCAGTTGCAAACCATTTTGACAAATCTCGCATGCCAATTTGTATCGAACGATACGGAAATAGGCTCCCGAATGTAGTTTGTCTCTGAATAAAATAAAAAAAACATTTACCGCCATTTGACGTAAAGTTTATCTTTTAATTCGTTTTAAGTATAAAATGAATTTGTTTTGTTGTTTATAAACTAAATATAGCAAAAGTTAGTATTTCAGAGACGCTACCACATATCCGCGAGTACCGAGCAACGATGCCCCAATGTTGGCTGTAATTTGGGTTAGTGAATATAAAGAAAAGAAAGAAAGAAAAGAAAGAATAAAAAAGAAAGTTTATAATATGTGTAGATAAAATAGTGTATGTAACTGTAAATAGTGTGAGTTTAAGAAACGAACAAAGTGAATTTCTTAAAAGGACCACACGAGTGTATTTTAATGATTTTCATTATGTAGCAATCACATAAACTACTATTATGCAACCGTTGTATAAGAAGGGTCTGAAAAGGCGAGTGGCGTGGGTCTAGGAGTCAACAAAAATAATACTTTAAACTAGCCTATTATTTCCAATCAAAGCTTTACATCTAAATTCATGTTATCCAGAAAAAAAAATATTTTTTGCTATAAGGCGATCTTCGTCGCAAAGTAAACAACAGGTCGATCATTTGGACTTTGTTGTTGATTTTTCACCAACTACTTGGATTTAATATTTGCTTGAGGCTCTAAATGACAAACCATTATAAGAATGTACTTTCTTACGCGCCCAGCCCGGCCCGGCCCGGCCGGTCAGCGACACCTTATCGTAACTCATGAGACCATGGTTACGATAAGGTGTCGCTGACCCTTGCTCCTTGCTAAATTCAATTTTTGGACAGTTTTTTCTCAAGTAGGCCACAGTAGCCTACGGAGACTAAGCAACGCTAAGCGCTCTTCGTCGTCTATGGATGTTGCTATATTAAGGATGTCTACATGCGCGTTTCTGACTTATGAAGCAATTGTTTCTACTATACTCGTACAATATCTAGTGAATATTTCGTATGTTGGCAGCAATACACTTATAGCCGGTCAAACAATTTTGTCAGTAGAATAAGGCGTGAAATTCAAATTTTCTTTGGGCGATAACCCTTAGCGCCTACGTTTTTTTTTTTTTAATTTGTCGCTTTTTCTACTGACGGAAATGGCTTGAAAGACAAATAGTCTAAAACTGTATTGATTTTGTTGTCTTGTGCTTTAAAATCTATATCGTTACTGTGATTAATGGCTACCCACCTAAAAAATAAATAAAACGTAGTTTCAAATTAAGTGCATTGCTGCCAACTTACAAAATATTGATTTGGTTGCATAGTAGTCGTTGCTTCATAAGTTGCTTGTTAGCCTTCATAGGCTACTGTGGCCAAAATCGAGAAGAAACTGTCCTAAAATTGAATTTAGTAAGGAGCAAGTACCAGGGCCTCATAAGTTACGAGAAGGTGTAGCTGACCAGCCGGGCCGGGCGCGTGAGAAGGTTGCTCGCATGTCATAGCTGTACTTTTGGTTTGTTTACCTATATGATTCTAGTCGCGCATTTAAGTCTACTGAGATACTTACCAAATTTCATTAATTATTTAGGTTTTATAGTAAAAGGTATTATTTTAAATGACTCGTAGAAAAAGTATTGTATACAATATTAATATAATCAAGGTTTTCAACCTCGTACCTTACTTAGGCAACTCAGCATGCTACGTTGCCTAAACACGGTACTCGACTGAAAAGCTCTCTATTATATCACGATTCTTTTTTATAATGGTTACTACAACGTGACTTCAGCAAATGTGAAGCAATAACAATATTTCATGACACGTAATGTGAATATTTAGTTAGTGAATGAGATAGTTACTGTATGTGATGATGTCGGTGGGCATGGACTTGCGGCGACGAGCCAGCTGGTCGGCGGCTCGCGTGAGCGGCACGCCCGCCAGGTTGTCCCGCAACTGGCTGCCGCGCGTGCCGCTCGTGCTGCGTATCGATGGGTCCCGATTCTCTTTCTCTATATTACGTGAACAATCCGTAGTGTCTAAGTTATTATTTTCAGAAGCGTCATCGTTATCAGTCTTATCAGTATCATATCTTTTGAATATATTGCTAAATCTTCCCTCCTTTTTACTCATGTCGAACTTTTGGCTGATCTCAGTCTTGATGTACCGGGACGGGTAGATGGCGTCTTCGTTGCTCGTGTGGAGCGGTCTGACGGCGAGGGCATGCGCGTGCGCGACGGTCTCGAGCGGCGGGAATGTCTGTTGCCGGATGAGCTTGCAACTTCCGCCATCTTTCAGTACGATATTCAAACGGGTCGCTTGAACCGGAGTAGTGATAGAAGCTATCGAAGAATCCGGAAGTAGTTTCTCGGTACTCAACATTTTTTCAGTGGGTTTTCCATGCTCGCAATGTCCACGAACGCTGAGTTGTGAATGTAGAGAATGTTCACTACTCAATGGGCTGCCATTAGTGCGCATTCGAGATTCAGCCAGTGAAGGCGTACGACTTTTGTCTCTGTTCTTGAATTTTGAGTCTTGGAATACATTCAAGGGAACAGAGAACCGCCTAAGTTGTTCTTTCAAGCCTTGGGTCTTGGCAGGGTTGAGAGAACTGCGGCGCAGCGGCAGCAGAAGCTCGGAGCTAGCGGACAGGTTGGTGCCGGAGCAGGTGTCGAGGTCGTCGTCCACCGCGTCCGCGTCCGACATCTCCGTCCCGGTCTCCTCCGCTATTTCTTGCGCCACGAGCATGTCCCACTTGTTTTGATTATACAGTAAATTTTTTAACATCTCATCCGACAGATCGTTTTTCAAAAAGCGGTGCCATTCGGTTATGAGAGGAGTCACAACGAATTTGAAGAAACCTAAAAAGAAAGTATTAACATGTAGAACACATTTTTAATTTAACTGTTTCCTTTTCATTTCTAAACGAATTAACTACAAATTCGGCATCTAGAATGCTGAAGCTCATGGACAGGCTGTTTTAGTTTAAGGAGTGCATTCTTAGGAGGAAGTGACACAATCCCACGCGGGCGGTTCTCTGGGCACTAGTAGGAAGTAAATCAGTACCTGTACTCTACTTTTCACGAGGCCGCACTCCCGAACTTTGACGCGCTTTGTCTTAAGAGGCTGTCAACACCCAATGTCCTTGAAATTGATGTTACTTAAACAGTTTTTTAAGAAAGACTATTTGTTTTAGTCAAGTAAGAAAAATATATGTTCATATTAATTATATTTCAAAGACCGTGGTCGTACTCGATACACGATTGAACGAAATCGGCTCGATAGAAAATAATTGCAAAGATTGGTCTTAAAATCACAATTAAACGGTTTTATGTCTTTATTGTTTTGACTTATGGGTCTGCAATTAAAATCACAATTTCAAAACATTTATATCTAAACCGTGGTCGAGTTAAATATTACACTAATAATCCATTTTTTTTTATTTAAATATTTTTCTTATTATTCCCTTGCCCAGGCCCAGTAACAAGCGACAGTGCTATCTCATTTACTGCGATACAAATAGACAGTGTGCGCGCTTTAGGTATTGACAGCCTCTTAATCATTTGTTTGATTGTCTAAGGAAAAATCCGGTTCCAATCGGTTCTTTATTGGGTAATTTCATCATCGAATTACTCGTAATTATAATTTAAAAAAAAATACCCAGTACACTACCTTACTAAATTCACTTTAACTAATTACATTACCCTCAAAGGCAAAAGGGATTTGCCCTATCTTGAGCTATTTTAATCAGTTCAGTTATCCAGTAGGTATCAGTTTAGGAGTCAAACAAACAGACAAATACAGCTAACACACATATACAAATCCTAAATTGATAACACTCCTATTTTTGCATCAGGGTTTAAAAATAGGAATAAGTATCGAAAAGATAAGAAAACCAAATGACCTGTTTGGATCTTGGGTATGGAGGTTGTGTGTCGGTCGCACAGCGCCGTAACGGGCAGGTTGAGTTTGCGTTCGTAGTCGCCTTGGCGGAAGAACTCCTCGCACACCTTGTGGCTCCACTTGCGGCTGATGTGCCACGGCCGGCACGGGTTGGAGATGTCCGCGCACTTGAGCGCGATCTGCAGCACTAGGTGCCGGTGCTCCTTTTGCGACATGTCGAGGCTGTTCGTGTCGAGGTAGCCCTGTCCGACAAATTTATACGTCACAACCTATAAATGCAAGGGTCCACCTTATATGTCTAAAATCTTTATTAAAAATGTTAACGTCATACATTTTTCATAGAAAGGTGTTGGGTTCTACAAGGCGTGCAATCTATTTTGTACTATCATTGATTTAAATTTGACTGACAATATTTTTTGTATGGTGGGCCGCTAGAGGTTAATTGTGCTTTTTTGCATATGAGAGCGGCCAGGAATATTTAGCAGTAGGTGGTGACAGATTTTATACGTATAAAACTAAAATGAAAAAAAGCGGCCAAGTGCGAGTCGGACTCGCCCATGAAGGGTTCCGTACCATTTCTGACGTATTAAAAAAAACTTCTTACTAGATCTCGTTCAAACCAATTTTCGGTGGAAGTTTGCATGGTTATGTATATCATATATTTTTTAGTTTTATCATTCTGTTATTTTAGAAATTATAGGGGGGGGGGGGCACACATTTTATCACTTTGGAAGTGTCTCTCGCGCAAACTATTCAGTTTAGAAAAAAATGATATTAGAAACCTCAATATCATTTTTGAAAACCTATCCATAGATATCCCACACTTTCAATGAAAATGGTTCAATGAAAAAAAAATTTGAGTCTCCGTTCTAAATATGGGGAACCCCCAAAATTTATTGTTTTTTTAAAAGTACTAACTAGATCTCGTTCAAACCAATTTTCGGTGGAAGTTTGCATGGTAATGTACATCATATATTTGTTTTAGTTTTGTCATTCTCTTATTTTAGAAGTTACAGGGGGGGGGGGGGACCCATTTTATCACTTTGGAAGTATCTCTCGCGCAAACTATTCAGTTTAGAAAAAATGATATTAGAAACTTCAATATCATTTTTGAAGACCTATCCATAGATACCCCACACGTATGCACGTACCTACGGGTTTGATGAAAAAAAATTTTTTTTGAGTTTCAGTTCTAAGTAGGTATGGGGAACCCCCAAAATTTATTGTTTTTTTTTTTTTCATTTTTGTGTGAAAATCTTAATGCGGTTCACAGAATACATTTACTTACCGAGTTTCAAGAGTATAGTTCTTATAGTTTCGGAAAAAAGTGGCTGTGACATACGGACGGATAGACAGACAGACATGACGAATCCATAAGAGTTCCGTTTTTTGCCATTTGGCTACGGAACCCTAAAAACAGTCAAAAAAACGCGAGGAAAGGTTGTCCATCTTGAATATTTACTAGTCTCTGCTTAAGAGCAATGTACAGCATGTAACAAAAACAGTGGGGATCCGTTTTAGAACATATTTTGTATCGTATTCTGATTAGAAAAAATTGGAAGTTTTTTTTTTATATACTGTTGTTTAGTACAGCGGAGTTGATTGTTTAGTAAACTGTTGTGTGGAATTTACTTTTTTATATCGTAACTATCATAAAACTCATAAATATTTACCCACTCAACTAACATTTATTATTCTATCTATTAAAATATTTACTACTCTAAATCAAACACTCCCAGGCTTCTATTTATAGTAGGAACTTATTAAATAAATGTGACTTTAGTATAGTTTTTACATTTACAGTCACCAAGTAATTTTTCGACAGTACGGGTAGAGGAGAAACACATTATCGCCGATGTTGGTCGAAATATCTGAGCCAGTCGCTAGTGTCACGCGTCGCCTTGCGTAAATGTCACGGTTGCGAAATCCTGGTTATCTTTATCATAGAGCAGCTGCGAATGAACGATTCACGCCCGACCATACCTATAATTTTTATTTTCATTTTTTACGCAGAAATAAACATTTATATAATACCATCATGTGTATCATAATTTATATGAATAAGAATAGCCTGCGAGATTTAAATATGTATTTTAAATACACAATTCATAATTCATAAACGATGCACCATACGAAGACCACTTATATTTTATAGATATCTCACAGACGGCTATATCTAATTTAGCATTTTTGAAGTGAAAACTTCTTTAGCAGCGCTGTGCACTTTTTGTGATGGGGGAAAAAATGTTAAACTCGCGACAGGTCACGTGACCGCCAGATACGTCGTCAGATTGAAAATTCGTAAGACTGACTGGTGACCTGATCGAAAAACTCCATGATGGTTTTAGTAATGATGATGGTGTAAGAGTCGTTGAAATTATGGATGGAAGTTGATTTTACTGAGATAAACTTTTTTTCAATTGTAATAGTTCTGAAGTGTTAAATTTTTAATGTAATATAAATTGTCATGTTTGTGTACGATAGCGCAATAAATGAATATTGTATTTTACCACATAAATGATAATACTTTCGTGCCAAATTATTCCTTAACCATTCCAAAATATCAAATATGCACAACGTTAATATTCAAGTTTTCACTTCTGCCGGCACTCCTGGAGTGCAACCCATTGTTTTTTTAATTTTACAGTCTGTTAGATAACTCTTGCTCGGCAAATACCCAAGAATATCAATGTAACGAAACATACGATATTCTCGGTATTGAAATATTGGTTTAAAACTGCAACGACAAGCAATCGAAATTGGTTCACATTTCACGCGACAGACGTTTATAAGTCCCCGTATAATTTACGGCGACATATAATATATAACAGTAAGTTTACATTTTGGCGACCGCACTTGCTGTCTCTAACGTGTTATTTTTTTCAGCTGAACGTATATTACACATTTTAACACGGTCAGGTTAAGATGAGCAAACAATCTTTGTAGGCTAAGCGCGCGTCAGCAGCAGATTAACGCTGAGTTACAAATCAACGGTAAATTTATAATCAAAAAAATATTCTATGATAAAAGAAAAGACTACATAACTTATTATTTTTGCTGTCATATGGTAGTTATATTTATAACTGACACAATGCTTGGTTACCTTTTTAGGGTTCCGTAGCCAATGGCAAAAAACGGAACCCTTATAGATTCGTCATGTCCGTCTGTCTGTCCGATTATGTCACAGCCACTTTTTTCCGAAACTATAAAAGCTATACAGTTCAAACTTGGTAAGTAGATGTATTCTATGAACCGCATTATGATGATTACACAAAAATGAAAAAAAAAACAATAAATTTTGGGGGTTCCCCATACTTAGAACTGAAACTCAAATCTTTTTTCATCAAACCCATACGTGTGGGGTATCTATGATAGGTCTTTAAAAATGATATTTTGGTTTCTAATATAATTTTTTTCTAAACTGAATAGTTTGCGCGAGAGACACTTCTAAAGTGAAAAAATGTTGCCCCCCCCCCCCCCCCCGTAACTTCTAAAATAACAGAATGAAAATACTAAAAAAAATATATGATATACATTCCCATGAAAACTTCCACCGAAAATTGGTTTGAACGAGATCTAGTAAGTAGTTTTTTTTAATACGTCATAAATGGTACGGAACCCTTCATGGGCGAGTCCGACTCGCACTTGGCCGCTTTTTCGGGTTGACATCTTAGCTTCGATATGCGCGTTTTATTGCTAACATAATATTAATAATCAATTAATCGCACTAATTATTCGATGTATCATCAAACCACATCACCTAAATCACAAATCGTATCGGTGTATAGTAAATTGTTGAAGAGGCTTGGAAGTGAGCAATAGATGGATGAGTTAGTACTCCTGAAAATAAGACTTCGAAACTCAAACGAAACACTTAAGCACTGCACTTAAGGCGTAAATTTGTAACGAGTTTAAATGATTGTATATATTAAGTTCTCTTTCGCTAGTAGGGCGAATACATAACTAAGCGTACCTAGTTAAGAAGCTGTGATTAGCCTTAAGTTAATTGATTCATTTGTGTTACGAAAATTAACCAAGTAAATTGTATTATATTTATTGTATTTAATTCACACACAAACAAGTCTATAGCATACGCTTACACACTTTCATGCATATAACTTAAATATAAATGTCTTAATTGTCGTAACTCAATGGAATCAATTAACTTTTGACTAATTACAGATCCTATGGAAATGTACTTATAGAACTATGTTTTTTTTTTTGCAAGTCACTCGCTTAAGTTATACCTTGAACTGGCTTAGGTATTCTTGCTGCCGCGTGATGTCCGTGGCGAGAATCAGCGAACTGATTTGGCGCTCCAGCGCGGCTTGGATGTCGCCTGTCTGGTCCAGCAGCCCGCTCTCATTCAGGCAACTTACGGCTGAACGCCAATGATGATTTTCCAAAACTGACGTGTTCTAAAAAAACATTATTCGTGTATTTGTATTTGGCGATTAACACATTGCACCGCATCTCCATACGAGGGCATGTTCGAGCTTATATTGCGCACTTATTAGGCCATCGACGCCGTATGGTCTCACAATACTCAAAACTCCACTCGCTAAGCTCGTAGTTCATTTTTGGAATCTTTCGCTTGCTCGGGTCTCAGGATTAGCACGAGAAGTTAAACTTATACTACCTATTTTCTGTCTATACTAAAAGTACCCATGTAATGCAACAGCACTGTGTTGAATAATTTATTAATGTTTTTAGTTGTACAGTCAGCGTCAAATACTTTGTAGCAACCAAAGTGGCCAAATAGTTCGGTACACCATACTAAATCTATGGTGTACCGAACTATTTGGCTACTTTGGTTGCTACAAAGTATTTGACGCTGACTGTACCTGGTTATATCGTATATTCTTAATAAATAATTAGGGATAATCTTACACAAATCGACCTGGCCCTAAACTAAGCAAACCTCAAGTAGGTAATATGGGTACTCGGCGACGATATACATACATATATAGATAAATACATACTTAGGTATATACATAGAAAACACCGATGACTCAGGAATAAATATCTGTGTTCATCACATAAATAAATGCCCTTACCGGGATTCGATCCAGGGACAATCGGCTTATGCGCGCAATGTTAAATTGGGATTATATTACTAGGCATCGAAGTTTTCATCGCACGGTAAGATTATAGTGAACCATGGAGTTAATATCAACATTAAAATTAAAGTGATACTCGTTCTAATACTCATGCAGTAACTTCGCCCTCAAATGCCATTATAAACATCCTACGGCCGGGGACTTTTGGTATATTCACCTTGCAATTTACCGGACTTTCTATAAGACGAGCTTTTGAAATAATGTAAGTAGACGACACTTGAATTATTACATATAATCATTGCTGGGAAAAATATGTTAAATTTACTGAATAAGTACGTATGAGGATGAGTATGTAACTTTAATTTTAATGTTAACTATAGCGTCCCGCCCCGACTTCGCACAGGGAGTAAAGCGTATTAAAACGTAACCTTCCAACAACACAAAACTCAAAAAGACAATAAAATACGTACCTATGCTACTACCTCCAACCATCATCTAATTTCGAGTAACAACTATTTATTCGGAAAGTCTGTTGTCTATTCATTTATTATTATTATTAGGAAACCGCGCGTGGTGTACGCCAGTGGGGGGGGGGGGGGTAGTGAGGCGTGGGCGGAGGTAATTAAAGAACCTTCGACGTCGCGTTCACTAATCTAGTAAATAACTTTGCAAATATATATGATTATATATGATTTTTTTTGCTATATGTGATTTTTTTTGTGAAGAAGGGTATAATAGGTTATCCTTAAAACTTTGACATATACCATCGCGAACTTTTTTGTAGACCATAAAAGAGAGACAATTCCACCATAAAGGAAGTTTTAGTTTTCCACCATAAGTTTTGTGCTGTTATATCTCAAACAAATTGGAACAACGTTATCGGTTAAAACTCCTAGCCAACGTCATTTTTTCCGACTTCATTAGCAAAAATCGTCATTGTTCAACCAATTTAGACAAAACTTTAACCAATTATACACCTAAACCTAAACCTCAAGAATCATTTGAGTTTATCGCGGACATACAGGCAAACATACGCGGCGACGTATAGATACGCGGGCGCGCGCGGCGGGGACTTTGTTTTATAAGGTATAGGATATCGACTATACAGCTCACTATAATTTTAGCGTGAGATGAAACCTCCGATGCATTACATACGAGTACATATATTACATAATTATTTCACTTCAGACAATTCCTACTGGACAAAATGCATGCGGTGTTAATAACGTCGCACCGTAACACATCTTATCGTTCAGATAAAACGAGAGCACGTACTCGTAGCTTACACAAATAAATGACGGCGTATATACGAGTAAGACGAGTGAGTATTCGTGTGGGGGGGCACGCGCCTTGAGTGCATTTTGACCTGGGGGAGGCATGAACGTGGCAGAATTCCAGAATTCACTCGGGATACACTGCGAGTGACGCATTGCGATTGGCGCGTACAGCCATTCTCGCGCAGTCTGCCAACTACCACAACTGACCTCTCTTGCCTTCTCATCGCCATTGTAAAAATGTACGAAAGACAAGTAAAAAGCGTAAGACACCATTACAGAATGACAAACAATAGTATTTACAATAACGCAGTGACGTCGAAATCTACACTGACTGAAACTGTTTTCAGATTTAAATAACTACCCATTTAAAAATACAACTCTCATTCATATCATGCAAATGTATTGCGGCAAATGTTCGTTGATATTTAGTTTAATAGCGGAAGGCATTGTTTGTAAGATGAATGTTGACTACACACAGTGCGGAGCCGAGTTGTTTTGTTTTACAAGGCATGTTATTATAATACTGCCACAAAAATAGTAAATGTACATATTTCATATTATGTATATACTAACTATAATAGAAAACCTAAAGGACTTTATATTCGCAAGTTTTTTTTAATTTTCAAACGATTACAATGTTAAAAAACCATTTAGAAAATGTTAAGTTTGATAAAACAACTTCTTTTATAAAATCACAAAATAAAAGTATAAGACATTCCATTGATGAGTTTGAGAGACGCAGTTCGCTTCTGTGAGGGTCGCAGTCTCGCAGTTCTAACCTAAACCGAACCTACTTTATTGGGAGCAGTTCGGTTCTGTAAAGATCGCAGTTCTAACTTAACCTTACCTAGTAGGTCGGTAATGATGTACCGAAGTTTTTACCAATCAATGCATTCAACTAGACATTTATTGCATGAGTTGTTTTGATAAATAACATAAGTAATTAATTAATTGTATTCAGATTAATATTTTTGTAATATGGCTTTTTGTCAGTTAAATGGTTTGTTAAATAACTGTGTTTTATGAAAACACGTATTAATGAAAATGAAAAATGAAATAATAAAACTTTTTACATCTGTGCCGATAGCTCTTTTTAAGTAATGAAGATACTTGTATTAAGAAGCACCGCTCTCCCGTAATGGTAGCTTACAATTTTGGTGTGTACATTACATATACAGGCCATACAAATAATATTCTATTAAGTTATATAAGATTTAAATTAAATTAGTTAAGTACTCACCAAGTTGTTTACAATTTTGATGGTTCTAAAAGGCATAGCTTACAGAGAGTTATTGCTTCTTATAATTAACCTATAAGTAGATACTCGTATAAATATGCATGTTTGAACGCGAGTGAGTGAGCGACTGTGTATGTATGTATGTATGTATGTATGTATGTATGTATGTGTGTGTGTTTGTGTGTGTTTGTGTGTGTTTGTGTGTGTGTATTTGTGTGTGCACGTATGTTACATGTGTAAGTGTTTGAAACCCGCATGGGTTAGGTAGTTAAGTATTTAGCAACAAGTTTTCTATCTCAAAATAGCTTTTTGTTTTCAACCATTTAACAACCTTAATTTTACAGTCGTTGGTAGTGGTAGAGTAGATGTCGATATTTTGGTTTATAGCATTGTACAGATTAGCAGATTGTGCTGACTACTGTCTCCTTGCAATTACTGTTTTGAAAATAGGGGGGTTAATTATTTTGGTTTGTTTTTTACGCCGAGAATCTATTATTGGTTTGTAAGGAGTTTTCTTATGAGTTCTTATAATTAATTTTAAGATATAGAGTTTTCTGATTAATGAATCATAATTTAGTCAAACGTTGTTAGTAAACAGAATGATTGACAATTTTACAATGATTCTTCATCCTTTACGTGTTATGATAGTTTGAAACTAGGTAGGTACATATATATATACTAGTCGAAAATGAAAGCAAATAAAATATATCGTTACAACAAGCAAGAAAGTTTGGTGTCGTTGTTACGTCTGCTTCCTTCGTTCCACTGCTTCGCCAAGTCCATCTAAACTAGTAGGAACATGGACATGAAACATGGACATGAGAACTCATGTAGACTAGAGTTCTCATATATACAAGGTGCCCGTGAGGAAACGGAGATAATTTAACCACGTATTCCTGAAGTCATAAGAAGGAAAAAATCATATACAAATTTAAGTTCATTCCGACAAAATCATTTTTTTTTTTTGTTTTTCTTTACTTCTTGTATGTTTTTATACATAATAAGTAAGTACATGTTCTTAGAAAATGTATGGATTAATATGAATTGGTACTTTTTTGTAAAAACTAGTTTATTTAAAGTGTTCCTTGTCACTTTGATATCTGTCAATAAGGACGTCTGGACTAGGTCCTATTGGGAGCGTGCAAAGCGGGTGGTGGGGGAAGCCAGAACGATCACAGCGCTTGATGTGGCCAAATGTGGCAAAAATGTTACGTGTGTTTCTGTCAATTCCAGAGACATGTCAAACGCTTCGCTTGACAGACAGATGAAGTGTGCGAAAGGGAAGCCATCACGTATATGAACAAGCCATGAGTGCGAAAGAGGCAGACTACATATGAGAAAATGTAACCATTTTTGAGTTCGAAGGCGGCCAAGGCGGCCAAGATCATATTGCCGTATTTTTTAACGTGAAATATATAAGAGAATCAAAAAGAAAAATATATATTAAGTAATTTAGTGACGATGGTGTCATGTTGTGTGCCGGGTTGTATTGTTTCAAAAAACCAAAAAACTTAGGAAAATACTCATTTCACAGGTAATTCTGATATTCCTAGCGAAATTTTCGTAACGATATTTTATCAAATTAACAGCATAAAAAGTGTAAAAACCCAATTTATACAGTTCATTATAAGTAAGTTATAATGACAATTACTGAAAGCTCGTCAGAAACATACTTTTGGCACGCAGGGCTGTCTGTCGTCTGTCACAACAAACGTTGTGATAAGCGAAAGAACATATGTTTTAACATTGTAGTCTATTAGTTAGTCGTAATTTGTATTGCTTTGCAGGTCGGATACTCCACCGAACACTGTCTATGACCGTAATATGATAAGATTCATATACTAGCCGTGTCTTATCCAACCTCGACATTGGCAGAATCATCAACACCTTGATGGAGCCATAACACGAAAAATGTATTGATGTTTTAACATAAAATGAGTTGATTAAAACCTGTGAAGAAGGGCAAAACTTTTATACTTGAAAGCATCATACGTATCCCCAGGAAGAGGATCACGAAGTGGGCCTTCAAAACACGATGAAATACACATTTCTTCATTTAATTTGTAACGAAACAACGACAAAGAAAATTATACCGAATAATATAAAATACACAGATAATTCTTACTATTTTCAGTAAAGCAAAAGTCAAGTGTGTTTAACATTAAAAACTAAAAGATTCCGCACATTGGTAACTGTATTATAGTAAACATTTTTAAGGAATAATCTTTATTTTGTTGAGCTCATTATTTGACAGCTCCCCATAGTTGCGAACGCTAAGCGGCGCTGCCATCGTGCACGCTCCCAATAGTGGCGACATCGCCATCAAAAAGGAGTTAAGCACTGAAATACAATAAAAAAATGTATTTTTTTTAATTGGTGTTAACACTGAAACTAGACAAATTAAAAAAAGTTTTTAATACAGTAGATCAAAAAGTGCTACTTTACGTAGCTGTTTAGCGTGCGGAAAGTTGGTTTTCGCCAACTAGTGCTTTAAACTTTTCCAGTTTAAAAAAAAAATACTTGATCCAATTCATGACTACTTATTGATGAGTGTCAAAAGGCCTTTAAAAGTCGTAATGAAAATAAAAACCTACTTTTAATGTAAGAATAATAAAAATATACATATTTCATATCTTATTACTTACTGAATATTGAAAAACCGTTCTTGTCTGAATGGAACGGAATAGCTGCCGAAACGCTTGTCAAATAAGAGGCGTTGTTGCTTACTGCAAGCATGCTTCAAGTTTCCTAAGGCAACTTTCGATATTGTTATTATACAATTTAAATATACGATACATGAATAATTGTAAATAACGATACTGAGGTAATAATACAATTGTTTCTGTCTTATAGAAACAAAAAATTTACTTGTTGTTTTTCTTATTTTCTCGCAACTGTATTAAAAAACGTCGTTCGATACACGTGCGGAAATGTCATTCTTCATTCGTCAGTAATGATATACTTTCCGCACTAGCATCGAAATTTAATATTATATGACATTTTCGTCTCTAAATACGATCTGAAATATACTGTTAAAATCTTCCCGTTCCTGTTCCTCATGGGCACCGTGTATATAGAGTTCTGATTATAAAGATTTCGTATTAGAATATAGTACCTATGGCCCATTCGAGGGATGAAATACGATAACGATAAGTTCTCATGTATATATCGTTTATATATCGTATAATTGACAGATGCAGCTCGATTCGGGCAACTAATGTCACTTTGACCTTAGAACTATAGTCGATAGATCTTATTGACATGTGGTTTAGTTATCGATCTTTTAAAGATATTTCCAAGATCTTAAACGTGTCTTAATCGCTCTTCGAATCGGGCCGCTATTTATTATTGAATTATAGAAACGGGACTTATCCGCGTATTGATTTTTTTAAATTTACCTCCGACGTTTCTAGGACGGCGTTGTCCCCGTGGTCTCGTGACGTGGTCGGAGATAAATTTAAAACTCAATACGCGATTAAGTCCTGTATCTATAATTTAATAATGTGTAAAAATTGTGAAAGCTAAAAAAGTACCTATTTATGTATTATCTAAAAGTTACCAGACGTGAATTTAAAGAATCACGGGGAGCGTAATATGAAAACGAGTCACATTGCGCGTAAATTCTACACAGATGCTAGCGCGATACAGTTTTTAATACAAAATAAATTATGATCACCAGTCAATCGCCATCACGCCCTACAAGCATAAATCATAAGCAAACTCATGTAAATAACGAAATCGATTAGCTACGATCTAGATTTAATTTACCTAGGCAGGTATCGAATTGGCTGTAGTCACAGCATTGGACTGGATTGTGACACGATTTACTTTTCTACACTAAATATTCTGACGTACGACTTGACCTAAATACAGCGTAAAACAAGCAACGGCAAATAAAATAATATTCGATCGAAAAAGAAATTGCAATCCTTCGAGAGTGCCCTTGCCATTTTACACTTACCTACAATTTTGCACACTGAATACTTAAATTATTTACCGACTGGCATGCATTTTATAAACTTACAATTTTATCAGTATAAAACGGGAATACTGTACAAAAAACCCCATATTTTATGTAACTGCTTATGTATATAAGTTATATATACTATTAAATGAAAAATTTAAATAAAACACTACGCTAAGATTATAAACCATTTTATGCCGAAAATGCCTTACATCATTTTGGAGAAGAGCTGATACTCTTTACGAGTAAACTGCTGAAACGCTTTTCATCAAACATAGCTAAGATCCACCGCAAATAAACTTGCTTTCACATTTAAAAAACCGCACCGAAATCGGTCCGTCCGTTTGAAAGCTACGATGCGTCAAATGTATAACACCCCTCTTTTTGCGTTGGGGGTTAAAAAAAGGGTCCTGGAATAATTTAGGTAAGTACTTATATGTAATATACTCGTACCTATCATATTTAAGTAAGTATAGATGTTTGACAAGGTTCCATTAAGTTTAAGATCATATAAGTACAATTCACATATTTTACAATTCACTTCACGAGTTATACACCGTGTTTTTTTTTTCGTTAATTTCAAGGGTGCATTCCTGAGCTTAAATTAAGTAACTTTCTCAAAGACACCGGTATTCTACAATAATTAACTCCATTTCGGACATAATCGATGATTCATTTTTATCTTATATGGCCCTTACGAGCGTATATACTTGCTTTAAGGCCTTTTACATATTGATTAGTGTTTAGTACGAGTGTGTACATTTGCTACTAAACATAAGTACTACCTCGGACGATCGATGTTCGAAATGACATTGATATGTCACAGTTTTCATTGTTTGGTCGAATTAAATGTAATGCCAGTATTACAGCAACGCTACATGTATAATTGAATTACTTTTTAACGAAGGAAAAAATCGGGTCAAATTCCTTATTTGATTAGGTGTGAAATGAGTATTTTATATTGGATGACAAAAGTTAGCTAAACCAACTACAAACAAAATTCATTCAATTCAAACGCTTTCGGTCCATTTTTACGATTTTCAACTATTTTCTGTGGCAACCCTATAGTACATCAAGAGTTACTTTTTTCTAAAATATAATGTCCTCGCCCTTCTTATACTGGTAAATAAATTTAATCATCGTAGAATATTATCTTAAACTGCTATATCAGTATATTTTGGATCAATATTTGCAGCGTTCCCTCGATTGCTCCATATCTTGACCTGATGGTAATGGGGCCAACTTTAATTTTCCGTAGTCCAGCTTTCGAGAAATTGGGTAACATTAATTATCTAATATGTGCTTTGTGCCGGTTGCACATCCCGGCCTTAAGCTTCGTGAGTACGCTTAATAGACTCGAGAGTCAATTTAATCCCCTGATACCCTATTTCTTGGTTAACTTCGTATAATTACTTTTGTTGACGTTTCATGGATAAGAGTAATTTAAATATATTTTCTTAAACACAACGTTTTACTAAAAATAATATTTAATGTCAGTGGTATATACTTACTCTATACAACGTGGCAAGGTGATTGGAAGTAGCTATAAGAAAGGGTTGGTTGACTCCCGGGTGGTCCATGTCGTGCGCGATCGCTGCCAGCAGGGACGCCATCACTTCAAGGGGTTCTAGATAATCTCGAATCTAATGGTGAAAAAAATCTCAAATATAAAACCGGCCTTGAAAACGCCGTATAAGTTAAACCAAAGAATTTTTATTTGAAGGACATAAAGTGTAAGATAATTTCTTCCTACGAATTTGAGAACTTATGTAGATTGCACTCCATATATTTTGCGGTAATTGCGGCTCTCCAAATCTCAAAAATTGACTAACATTCCACTTGACAAAACATGGCGCCGTACAGTGCCATCTGCTAAAAAAGCTCGATAACCTCGGGAGGCACGATATTTCTTAGACTTAACAGCTTTCTACCATCAATAACTCTTTGCTTCAAATTAAACCGTTGTAACAGTAAACAAACCATATGCCACATAATGCAGAATGAGTAATGTTGATCCAAATATAAAACTAACCATGCTCTTAAAAGCTTACTTCTACTATTATTACACTGGTCATAATGAGAGAAAGCACGCTAACCTCGCAAAAACACCACGCAGACCTACCAGCAAAAGCATCAGAACAGGTTTTTTATTTTGGTATTATTTATTTGTATAAAATAAACGAAATAGAAAGATACGTTCTGTGAAAACTGTAAGGTCTATAGGTCTATCTATTACGGTTCGGTTGATTTCTTTCGGGTAAAAATTCTTGAAACTATGTAGGTCTATATGTGTAGAATAATATATAAATAGGTAGGTATTCTAGTAAAACTTACTTGTTTCTGTTGTAGAAAGCAATGCATGGCCTGCGTGACATCAGCAGCGTGTACCGAATTGTGGTAAGGGTTTGTACTGTGGTAGCCTTCTTCGATTAAGCTGAATAATTTCCAAGCCTTCGCTGCGTCGAGTTTGAAATATGATATCAGGCCATAGATGTGGAATAGATGAACACAGAGTACTGGCAGACAACGACCTGTTAAAAATATTAAGGTTAACTCTGGACTCAGTGTGCGCTTCTTATAAATCGTATAATAGAAACAGAACCCCACCAAATTATGTATTAAATACTTTTACTTGGATTAATGTACCCACTTACGAGGGCTGCCTTTTTAAGTTCTGTCGTTTGGTAAAACTAAAGACAATGTTAGTGTTAATTGGTATTTATTGTTTTTCAAAGTAATCACCGTGATACGTAATACACTTTTTCATTCGATCGAACCAGTTTTCGAAACACTTATTAAAGTCCGAAGTCGGGGTCTTCAAAATGGCCGTTTTGTATGCCTCAACCGCTTCTTCAGGCGTTCGGTACCGTTGACCACGAAGTCTTTGCTTGATTTTTGGAAAAGTGAAGAAGTCATTGGAGCTTAAGTCTGGACTGTACGGCGGGTGTTCCAGATTTTCGACGTTTTGCTCTTTTAAAAACTCAATTGTCTGCCTAGCGGTGTGCGAGCTCGCATTATCGTGGTGCAGTACTATACGACGTCTGGGCTTGTTTTTTCGGAACTCGTTGATAACTTCTGGTAAACCAACATTGGTATACCAGTCAGCATTGACCGTTTTACGATGCCCTAGCACGGTAGTAGCATGGTGGCCACTTTTTGCTACAAACGTGGCGACCATTTTTTTTCGATGAGCTCCGTGAGCGTATTACTTTTGTCGGTTTTGACTCATCTTGGAACACTCAAACAGTCGACTGCTGTTTAGAATCCGGATCGTAGGCACATATCCAAGACTCGTCACCACTGATAATGTCGTAAACGTGTTTAGAGTTTCCTCGGTTGAATTTTCGTAGAGTTTTGCCACCATCTAACGCGAGCCGTTTTGTGGTCTTCACCGAGTAAATGTGGTATCCAGCGTGAGTTCAATTTTTTTACGCCTAAGTGGTCATGCAAAATTTTTGGGCACTGGTCCCTGAAATACCCAATGAAGCTTCTATCTCATGGTATATCGCATGGCGATCTTCGACAATTAGTTGCCGTACAGCATCAATGTTCTCCTGAGTCACGGCTGTTTTTGGTCGACCTTCACGATGCCTATCACTAAAACTAGAGCAACCACGTTGAAATTCTAAATACCAACGTTCCACGGTGCGGAGGCATGGTGCTTCAACTCTTCAAAGCACTGAAGACGCGTTAAACCGCTTTTGAAGTTGTAAAAAATTATCTCACGTAAATTTTCCTTCGAAATTTCCATTTTCACAAATGACTTGTCAACTTTGAACCGACGCCGTACGAAACGATTCGGCCGCTCTCAAGTCATTCTTTTGTTTTCGAGTTCTAAATTCAAATATTTTACGATGATACTAGTTTTTTTTTAATATATTCGCGGGTTGCAAACTACCCGACTAACTAACGACATAACTTAAAAGGCAACCCTCGTACTTATTTATAATTGCTCAGTTAGCTAATGAAAATCGAGCAAATCCATCATCTTACTATTGGATATAATAAGTAGATTGGAGTGCGGGTAAAAAACACGCTCTATAACAAGTATCGATGCACTTAAATCAGGCGACTTCTGACTGACGTCAATACCATAACACTTGGTATATTATATTAAATAAACAGAATCTCAAGCTGAGAATAACTCGACAGATTCCGATTTATTTGTCATGTCGATTACATTCGATTTTTTTAGATATCTATTATATTGCATATTAGAAATATCATATACCTACTGGGTGTGATTTTAAAGCACGAGTTGTTATGAGGAATAGGCAATATAGACTATTAATTATAATAAAATTATTTAAAAATATATATTTGAAATCCTCACAATAAACCCTCTTATTTGATATATAACACAATATGTGACCGCGGCCAGCAAAACGTCCCACTTTGTCGCTTATTACCAATAAGGACGACATTGGCTTGTATCTTTATACGAATAATCTAAGGCGTCCTTATGGTAAGCGACAAAGAGTGACGTTTTGCCAGCTGCAGTCACATACAATTTGCTAATCTTTGTTTTTTAATTTTCACATTTGCTCCCGTAAAGTGACCCTTTGTTAAAAAAATAATTTGTTTACGTTACAGATCCGTCTTTGGGTCACAGACTTACATACTCGTATGTGTACCAAATTTCAACTTAATTAATTAGTCTACTAGTTTTAGAGAAAATAGGCTGCGACAGACAGACAAACGGACAGACGGACGCACGAATGATCCTATAGGGGTTCCGTATTTTCCTTTTGAAGTACTATCCTTCAAACCTTGAAACCTATTATGTATGTTATTATATTAGTGTTCATGAATTTATAAATGATAGATAACAGTAATAGAAAAATGTATTAAAACTGCTTACTTACGTATTGTAAGTCTGTGTCGAGTCTGCGTCGGTCCACGCGTGTGGCTTCTGTTGAAGCTACTCGTTATGGAGCAAAATATGTCCAACAATCTTCGACTTAAAATACGTGAGTGACCCGTTTTAATATCGTCAGGTGACAATCAGCACTCAATAATTACTAAAAAATAATTAAACAATCATCCACCTTATTTCAGAAGTAATATGGTTCATTATGGCTATGAACTTGTGGTTGGTTAGGTTATTAGAGTTTTGCTTGTCACCTGAAGATATATTTGATATAAATTGTCTATTACATAGATATTTCCTCATCTATATCTAGGCTTAAATAGATGTCGGGCCAGCTCTCCTCATAAAGAAATGCCAATGTTTTCATTATAAATAATTCTACGAGTATGTATAATTGATAATTACCCCCCGAGACGTTTTCTAGCGTAAAGGCGTTGAACTGCCACAGCACCGACTGGTCGAGGATGCGCTGTAAACAAAACTAATTATTTATTTCATTAGCAGTGTTATTTTTTTCAGTTCAATTATTATAACTGAGAAAACTCAGGGCTTAGGAGACCTGGGCGGAGTGGGCGGGTTGTGGCAGAGAGGAGTTATGACAATGAAGATATCTCAAAAACTACGATTGTTAACGAGCTGGGAACAGAGCTCTCAAACCCTTTTAGAAATGCGCATTTTGATGATGGAGTTACTTCCAACGGCGTAGTAACTTTTCCCTTAAATTTTGATTGTATTAATATCATAAAGTACCTATTACGGTTGCGTTTTTGTGATTTGTGATATGTTTTTCAAGTTTCAAGATCAAGAGGTGACTTTGTTTTATAAAGTTTTTTTGGCGATTATGAATTTACTCTGACGAGCTAGTAATTTTCTGTACCTAGGCGAGTTGTCCTATTTAAGTTTATTTTACTGATTAGGTAGTCTTTTCATCTTCCGGTGTAAAGCCAAAATAAAAGCGGCCAAGTGCGAGTCGGACTCGCCCATGAAGGGTTCCGTACCATTTATGACGTATTAAAAAAAACTACTTACTAGATCTCGTTCAAACCAATTTTCGGTGGAAGTTTGCATAGTAATGTATATCATATATTTTTTTTAGATTTTTCATTCTGTTATTTTAGAAGTTACAAGGGGGGGGGCACACATTTTTTCACTTTGGAAGTGTCTCTCGCGCAAACTATTCAGCAAAAAAATGATATTAGAAACCTAAATATCATTTTTGAAGACCTATCCATAGATAGATACCCCACACGTATGGATTTGATGAAAAAAATTTAATTTTTTTAATTTTATGACGTATTAAAAAAAACTACTTACTAGATCTCGTTCAAACCAATTTTCGGTGGAAGTTTGCAAGGCAGTGTATATCATATATTTTTTTTAGATTTTTCATTCTGTTATTTTAGAAGTTACGGGGGGGGGGGGGGGGGACACACATTTTACCACTCTCTCGCGCAAACTATTCAGTTTAGAAAAAAATGATATAAGAAACTTCAATATCATTTTTAAAGAACTATCCATAGATACCCCACACGTATGGGTTTGATGAAAAAAGATTTTTTGAGTTTCAGTTCTAAGTATGGGGAACCCCCAAAATTTATTGTTTTTTTTTTTCTATTTTTGTGTAAAAATCTTAATGCGGTTCATAGAATACATCTACTTACCAAGTTTGAACAGTATAGCTCTTATAGTTTCGGAAAAAAGTGGCTGACACATAATCGGACAGACAGACGGACATGACGAATCTATAAGGGTTCCGTTTTTTGCCATTTGGCTACGGAACCCTAAAAATGTACGCATTTATGAGGCAATTGATCGTTTATAATTATTTATTTAATTAGATTTACATTTCAGACTATTTTTATTACGGCTGGTCTTAAAAGATGCCAGATTATCGTATTAAAATCACAAGTATTATCTACTACAGTACAGTCACGTCTAAAAATATCGATACGGGTAAAGTGGCAAAAATATGTATTTACGACCTTATTGCCCATATACGTAGTGTAAACATATTTTAGGCACTTTGGCCGTATCGATATTTTCAGACGTGATTGTACCTACTGAAAAATATTATATTAAAGACTAGCTATATGATACTACTTTTTTTGATAAAAAAAAATAATCTGTAAAAAATTGGTGAAGTGGTATTTTTATTATATTCATCAAATAGTTAAGATTAAGTGGGAGTTAAGGGGTGTCACAACAAGCTGTCATAACTTGCCTCGGAGTAAGGCGAGTTGTGACACAGGGAGCCGTTTTGGTTTCCGTAGAATTTCTCAATAAACTTAATACCTACTTTATTATCCTGACCATGTTTATCATGAACCTATCGGTTATGGAAAATATGAATCACACACATAATTATAGAACTCTTAACCATGGTATACTTTGTTGCTGAGATATGTAAGTAAAAGTAAAAATTGTCACAACCCTCCTGAGTCTCCCCTACAATTCCAGTGACAGTATTACATACATCTAAATCTATATCATGCCTTTTTTATTACCAAGATCAGGGGTCGGCTAACTGAGGCACGCGAGCAGCTTGCACCTCTTCCTACGTAATATTGCTGCTTGCTGCTCTTCTATCAAGCCATTTCCGTTAGTAGAAAAAAGCGGCAAATTTAAAAAAAGTGGCGCTAAAAGATATCGTCCCATAACTTTTTTTAATTTCGCGCCTTTTTTTACTGACGCGGTTGTTTGACGGACTATAGTTTTCAAAATGAACTATTAGACAGACAAGAGATGTTAATCACAACTCTCTGAAATTACACAATATCGAAGGATTTTCCAAAATTTTACAGTGGCTGGCTCAATTTCTTGAAGTTGTCCGACGTCTGCCCTAATTTAAAAATTCTACTAGTAACTTAAACATTTTAGTTAAAGTAAGCAAGCAAGTTGACAAAGTTAATAAATCAATTTTTCACGTGTGCAATTCGCGTAGCAGTGATAAAGATGCTATTCAGCAGCATAGAACGAGTAAAAAGTAGAATGTGAATAATGTGTGGAGGCGCAGGCGTCCATAGGCTGCAACTGTAGACGGAGACTGCTTAACATCAGGCGGGCCGTATGCTTGTTTGCTACCGACGTAATATAAAAAAATATCTGCTCAACTTCATCAACATAGGTAGCAGCAATGTATTAATGTAACATGGTAGATGTCGCTACGCCTCCCTAAGGCGCATTTGAGTGATATGGTGGAAATATTCGCTGTCATCGAGTGAAGTTGCAGGCGGCCATAGCCATACGGCCATACGGTAAGTGCTTACCAGCAGTACCAGTCGGCTCGTATGCTTGTTTGCCACCGGCTTAGTATTAAAAAAAGAGGTCCCGGTAGCTCTGTTAGTAGAGAGCTGGGCTAGTGATCGATTTTCCACTTTTCATTTACAAACTTATTTCTAAGTTTTAAGTAATTTGAACCATAAATTCAAAGAAAGAAGAAAATGATAACAGAATGACAACAATACGGCCCTCAGCACATGGAGCGTAAGCGGTAAGCGTTGCGTAAGCGTATCGTAAAAACGTTACGAGTACGAGACGCGTGGAGTTCTGTACCCCTAGGGTAATTTTGATCGACATCATAACGTGACGAACGCGTTTGCGTTAAGTGTCATTTTGTATAGGATTTTGAGTTTCCAAAACGTCCCGCTTGGCGCGCTCTTTCTAAATCCAATACAAAATGATCCACGTTTCGAAATCGAATTTATTTACACTAGGGGTACTGGGCACTAAACGTCGTGTAAACGTCGCGTAAGCGTAATCGTTTTATAGTTAAGTGAAATCTTAGTTGAAATCATGGCGTCACTGGCGTCAGATGTCTTTGACGGATCTTTCTTTTTCGTCAGATGAAGATGTTTTATTGTTTAATTATGTCAGAAGTTTTGTTTTTTACGCCTGTTTTACGCTACGCCTGTCTTCTCTCTACGTTCACTCGGGAGCAAAGGGAACCAACCACTACGTTTCGAACAATATGCTTTAATTTTTAAATCTTTCGCTTGCTCGGGTATCAATATTAGCACGAGGCGTTATACAACAAGTTTGCTCCCTTGTAATACAAATAACTATTTATTAAAAGTAGCTAGTAATAGTGATTAGGTTATAGCATAGGATAGCATTATTCATCTCTGTGAATAGTACTAGTTGTCAAGAGACGAGTCTACTCGCGCGTTGAGCTAAAGAGCCCGAGAGCGATGTAGATAGATGGAACTGTCCGTCTGTTAGCATTTGAATACTGAACCTAAAAGTCACATTTTCTTGCATGAAGCTGAATTCCGAATCTGTCATGTCAACGACCTTCCTTTGTTCCGTATGCCCGAAGTTAATATTAGCTTAAAAACGAATACATAACAATCTAGGTACTTGGCTGATCGTCAATGATTCCTGCATCAGTAACGAAACAACATTTACTGCATGTGTGTCAAGTCACGCAAACAACATAATAGTTATATTTCAGTTGGAGTGGCCAAGAACATGTGCGTAAATATATACCTATTGGTAGCAAAGCATGCATGGGCGGGTAATGTCACCTGCAATAGTAGATATACAACAACAACAACAACATAGGACAACGCGTAAAGAATTATCTACCACACTAATATGTTTACAGATAGAATTGTCTCTTTTAGATACTTATTAGAATGCAGCATATTAGGTACTTTTGAACGTGCTATAAATAATTACGTTGTATAATTTGTAAAACTGTAAGTGTGGCAGATATTTTGTGTGCGTTGTTACAGCCTATACTAATTTGGGCTCACTTTACTATATGGCATACAAATCAGCTGGGCTAAGATGGTCGGCTCTTTATCATTTGTCACCATGCCTGTCACGTTCTAACAAATATGTAAGCGCGAAAGTGACGGACATAGTGACAAGTGATAAAAATGGAACCATAATACCGCCGCTGGGTTACAAACTTCAATTATAAATGAATGAAACGCAACGCAAACAACCTTAGCGCTTAAATCCTTCTTTATTAAGTAAAAACAACCATTAATTTAATGTCTATTTTCCAGGAAAATTGAAAAATTTACCGCCCCCGGCAAGACTCGAACTTGCGACCTTTCGGAACATGAGTCCGATCGCTACTACCAACTGAGCCACAGAGGCTTCCCAGAAGCGTGTTAATCTTTCCATTCCTTCCTTTTTATGTTTTACTATGAGTTTAAAGTTAATATATTCACAAGAAAAAACTGTACACATGTTCGGGCTAGTAAATTATGATTGCACTAAATAATGTTATTTATATAAGTGAGTTATATCATTCGCCAGTAAGAGCAGCTATTGCCTGTCGTGATGTTTCCACATATCAATATTTTAGTTTTTTCATTAATCCGATTCTTGGCATCGTTATTTCCTTATAGAAGTATGTGACCTTGCTAATGTTACTTGAAACGCAGAGCATCCGACAGTGTGTCACATAGGGCGACCAAATGTCCCTTATTTTACGGGATTCAATGGCATTTAATGAAAAAAATACCTACTTTGATTATTTCACATATTCCTTTCGTGATAATATAAAAATTGTTGTATTTTTATAATATTTAATATTGTTTTTCAGTCTTTCATTAAGAAATTTAGCAATTGTATAGGTTATTTATTTGATTATGCCAAATTTTAGTAATAAGGAAATTTATGTTGATTGACTGGACTGTTCCGTATTTTAACCTCGAATCCCATATTTTCAATGCGGTTATCCCGTAAAACCCGAAATAAAATCTGGTCACCCTAGTGTCACATGAACATACATATAGATAAAGTGTTATAGACGCTTCATGAATATAAACAAATGAAATTTAAATTTGTAGAGAGACTTCGCACAACAGAACATAGTTACCGTTACTGTATGAACTACGGTAACACTGAAAGTTTAGAGAATAGCAAAAACTCAACAAAGAAAAATATTAAAGAAAACATGAACAGTACGTACATAATTATATGATAACCAGGGCATAAGTAATACAACTAAATTGCAGTAAGTACTTACTGCCCTTAAAATAAACGTGGACCAATAAACCGTAAAAGTAGGTAGCTACCTATTTCAAATTTTAAATAGGTATATTATAATATTTAAAGAAATGCAATAGCACCTACGTAGCTAGCAATTATCGTTATAACAATAATACTTTAATAATAGATGTAAGTAAGTACTTATATTGAGAATGTCTACACTTTTCCTATCTGTCGGAGGAGCAAAAACGATATATTTTTTTAATTAGGTTTCTTGTTGCTGCCTCCATCCACACTACAAGCTGTGTTATTTGTTCGTGACGAAGACATTTCTTTTGCATAAACCGTGAGTATACCGCGAACGGGACGAGATTCGTAGGCATAAATCAGAACCTGCGCGGAGAGTTCCATAGGCCTTCAATTGGTTCAAAAGTTAAAAAGAAGGACGTATTTTTTTTCTTTCGCAGTGATTATTTTTGAAGACATTTAATTTATTGTTTTTTTTTTTCATAAAATCTGTATTTGTTTTGTAAGACCTATCAAACGATACCTCACGCCACAGGAGTGAGGCATGAAAAAAATTCATCCCCACTTGACGTGTAGAGGAGATACCCCAAAACATATTTTTCAAGTTTTGATTTTACCACTTTGTCGGCATGATTGATTCATGCTGGTATCCGTGCCAAATTGCAGCTTTCTAGCACTAACGATCACAAAATAAAGCGACGAAAATCGTGTCAACAATACTAGGCGGCATATTAAACTTTTTTACAATGAAAAATAGTAAACACGTCTTTCTTGGAAAATGTGTTTATAGATAACTTCAATGGACTGGCGAATAAGTACCTACAAGCCCAGTACACTTTAGTGCAATTATTCGATGTTAAAACTGTAAGCTACCATTTTGAAAATTGTACTTTAACATTTTTGGCAATTAATATATAAATTTTGTTTATTCCTCGCAAGTGTGTTGAAAAACTTTATTACACACATCGGCTTTCTCAATTGCGCACAATATCGCTTCGTAATGGCCAACGTAGCACACTTGTATCATAATGAACTATTATAATTATTGAGGTTACATGATGAACTGGCCTACTTCATATCGCTCGTAAAGCCCGTCTTTATGAAGTATTGTCAATGGTCATGCTAGATTTTACACTTACTTGAACTTGTCCGGGGTGTAAATCATCTAACAAAGCTGCTTCATGACACAATGATCTTGTCAAAAGTCTTTTCTTGCGTCGTTTGTGCATTGTGAGAAACCTCCCTGTATACACATGTTTTTTGGGCATGTTTTCAAGCTCTTCCGAATAGTCCTTAGAGTTTATTCTTCGCGGGATTTCTTGAACTGAAACAAAGACAAGTATTTCATGTAATATTTATATAATTGCGTGACGTGATATGAGACAATCAGTACCCATATTTAACCTCTGCAATTATTTGATACTTGTATTTTATTAAAATATTGATATTAGATGACAGGACGAACGATTCCTCGATTCTACTGATAACGATAGATCTATCAGAACTATTTATCAAACACAATGTTTACTAAAGCGTTGATAAAAACCAGTAAAAGCTTGTACGAGGCTCGCTAATGTTCACTCTTCTAAGTATACGGTATTATTTACAATAGATATTAATTACAGTTCCAAGAGCGTAGAAGACTGTTTCGGATCGTCAGACAGACACAAAGGTCAACAAATTGTATCACAAATTATGTTTCCAGGGCACCAGATAGGAAGATCTGGTGCCCTACCATCAACAAGAGCAATGTATATAAGCACATCACAAGTATCACGACCAACATCAGATATTTCATGCTTACTTTGTAATTAGCTCAGGGTCATTTTGACGATGTCGTCACTATTTCATATGGGATTTTAATAATAATCGTAGTACAGTCGCCATCAGTTGTATCGCTGCGGCCAGGCTACTCAAAAATACCTAAACAAGCACTCTAACGCCATGACACTATTGTCATGGCGCCTCTATAGGCACGTTCAGATATTTGTGAGCTCCTTGGCCGCTCCTATATATCCGATGGCGACTGTACATGTCTAGTTGAGTTGATGTTTGATGCTAACTTTAATTTCTCGCGTTTACATAGATTGTTACAGTTATATAAATGTATTATTGAAATCGGAATTCTACGTAAACATTTCACAACAATGAGTTTGCGGTTTGTATTCGTGTAATAAAACGAAAACTTCCAACAATTTATCAAAATTGGGACAAAAGAAAACTGGTACATTTATTTCCAGCGATTGCTAACACCCGCGGCAACGAAAAGAGAAATTGGACTTACATAAGTTTCAGGTATTACGTGATTAAGTATGTACACCTTGTTAACCAAAGGATGAATATGGGCAATATAATAGATATAATGGCTAGCATTTTTGTTCACATATTTTGGCTCTCGAAAGAAGTGAAAGCGCCTTTATTTCGAAATTGTGCCTTAAACACACTACTTATCATTTCCAATACGAGAAAAGAAAATTGAAACAAAGTTGCAAAAACAATCGTATTTTTGTAAGTGCGGAATGTAAAACGTTATAGGCTCCTCAGGAATGACCAGCATTTACATATTATAAAAAACGTGAAACAATTTAATTGCATTTAGTTGACATTACAACTAGGAAACAAATCAAATTATTTTATCATATTGTTTTAAGTAGTCACACTACTATAAGCGGCAAGTTTTGCAAAACCGTCCCAAAAACTGCATAATAGATGGTGTATATTGGTCAAAGAATAGACTCTATGTGAAATAGTTTTTGTTTTTAATTTTTAAAGTTGCACGAGTGAAAGAGCTACAACTGAAAAAACTGAAAAAGTTCCTAAAATTTAATGAATTTTCAAGTACTTTACAATGATCCCAAGGGTTTTCGAGGTCGAAAACATGGATTTGTTACCATTTCATTACTACCAACATATTAAAAAAACATTACTACCGCATTTGATGTTAGGTAAAATGTACCAATTCTATGGGCTAATGGTTAGTTTCGGAGAAAAAAACACACTTGTACTTTGAAGCTATGGAATGGTTGATATCAAAATAAACTGCATAGTATTTTCAGGCTGAAAGTATAAGTAAATATAAAAAAGATTGAATGTCATTATTATTAAATTTAAAATCGAAGCCATGTTTCTTAAGAACAGATGTGGCTATCTCTCATAGTTTCTGACTTCTCCATACTGACCGTTTTGGATTGATCACCCTGTATATAATATATAAATCCTTAAATACATAGGAAGCACCCATGACTCAGGAACAAATATCCATGCTCATCACACGAATAAATGCCCTTACCAGGATGTGAACCCGGGACCATCGGCTTCGTAGGCAGGGTCACTACCCACTAGGCCAAGCCGGTCGTATTCTAGATATAGTATTCTGTATTACCTGATTGCTTCTAAACGCTTCTCACTGCACCCACATTGAAATTTTTATGTTTGGCCCTATGGTAGAGAATGCCAGGAGGCATTAAATCCGCCATTGCTACCTTTTTTGATGTGCAATAACAAATAAATATTTAAACAAATAAATATCCAACGGGAGAGGACATTGAGGATGGATAACAATTGATATTTTTGATTGACTTGAATATCGAAAGATTCCGCTGTGTAAGACAGCAGTATAGTGAAAAAAAAATGGTATTACTTATACACCGACTAAAATTGCTTTGGGGCTGGCTGAAAAAAATATATCGACATCGAATTATAAAATCCTCCCGCCGTTACTAACACCTTATAAAATAGTCCCCGCCGAGTCTATATGTTTGTATGTTCGCGATAAGCTCAAAAATTACTTTAGAATTTTCATGCGGTTTACACCTATCAATAGCGTGATTCTTGAGGTGTTTTAGGTGTACAATTTGTTAAGGTTCTGTGTAAATTGGTAGAAATGTGACTATGTTTGCTAATGATGTCGAAGAAAATCACGCTGTCTAAATTTTAATCGAAAACGCTGCCTCGTCCATTTTTTTAACCATAACTTACTATACCTATTCTTAGCTTCCAAAAAAGAATACTTACAAATAATGTGGTATTGCAAAGCTATTTACATTTCATCATTATCAAATTAAATACGTTACTACGTTAGTATAACATTGAGCACTTCATACAGATTATAGCCGCTTTTTACACCATACATATTAAATGAATATCTTAAGATTTATCCTAAATTAAAAAATTCGCGCGAAGAATTCAAGAGGCACTCAACTTGATTCGCGAGCGCGACTACAAAAAAGGAAACGACAGAAAAATTCTATCTTACTACCGAACCTGCTCAAAAAGCTTCACGGCAATTACCGCCTTGTATCGTAAATAACTGATTTAAGTCCCTAAATAATAAATAGAAACAAAAATAAGCTATTCTTCCCTCTTAAGATACTTCTACGAGCCGACAACTATGCACGAAAAAACAATTTAAACCAAAATCACACAATCTTACTTGTTTGTATGCAACACTAATGTTAATTAGCAAGGTGCAACTGGGCAAGAGGATCATTTGCTTCTAATCGTAATATCTGAAGATATATTTTATCTGAAGTGTACTTGAAAATACTTGAACTTAGCTTCGTATCATTATGGGTAAAGGAGAAACACTCACACGTTAGCGTCTGCTACTAGAGTAATGTCTTGACATCGGCGAATTTGATCCCTCAAGATAAAATTTTCCTACAAAAACTCCGGAGCTAATCGTTGATACCTTAACTTATCCATCTTCATTACTTAAGGATGCATAGAATGGCCTTATTAGATAACTACTTCCTTTATTCCGCTTTCTCCTCGATCTTTATCGACTGGACGCCAAAGCGGCATACAAGTAAAGTTTTGAAATACAAGTTATAACGTGTTGACGGTTTTGCCTTGTAGACGGTCTTGCGTAGTTTTTTTGTGTTATTCGACATTTTGAGACTATACATCTCTAATAAAGCATCTAATATTTCATTAATTCCATATGTATTTTTATTGCTTGTAAAAATTTCACATGCAAAATTCCCCTGTAGCCTATAATAAATGTTTGCTCAAAAGAAAATAGGGGCCACTAAGGGCGGTTTCAGACTAGCGTATGTTTCTGCGCGTACGGTCGTTTCGAGCTTATACCTACGCACGTTACATTTCCCTACATTTGGTATTTACGCGCTTACACGCGCGTTACCATTCCCTACATTTGCTCTATACGCGCAAACGCGTACGCTCCTATAAAATGCTAGTCTGAAATCACCCTGTTTTGAACGTTACGTGAAAATCACAGCGTGGAAACATGATGTTTGGTGACTCGTTTGCCAAATTTGAGTGTCAGATAGGTTATATCGTTAACTACTTTCACTTTTAAAAATTAATGTTGTTAAGTCCCGAAGATCTTACCGGTTTCAACTTGAATTTAAAAATGTGGAAGTGGTAAGACCTCTATTTTTAAAGTAATTTGTAAATGAGCAAATTTTTTGTACTTTACAAAATTAATTAAAAAAATCCGTGGGCACTAGATTTTTTGGTAGCCGGAAAAGATAACAAATTCCCAAGTTTCCCAACCTGTATATTTCACACAACATAAAAACAGTTTTATTAACAGTAAAACAAGGTTTTGTTTGGTGTTAAGGCTTACAAAAATTAAATAGTCAATTATTTCCATATTTCAATAAACATGAAATTAGTTCTGTAATTATAAAAATTCTTAGTGGCCCCTATTTTCTTTTGAGTACACTTGTATGGATATTGACTCGCTTTATATAAGTACAAAAGGAGTTTCGTAATAAATTTGGAATGTTACTGTTACATACAAACAAAGCACAAAGGATTTACGGAAAAAAAAATCCTGCGCCTGCGCCCGCTCTAGCTATGGAATGTATGAACTTCCTACTACTGAGGTTTTCTCGAGGAGACATGTATTCGTTGGGTGCACGATTGGTGCTGCCCTCATTTTGTCGGTTTTTCTACGTTAAATCTTATGGTGTAAAATTAGTTCCAACGGCTGCCGCTAGCATTAATGTTTGATATTCCATAAGATGACTGTGTTTGTAACAATCAGCGCCTCTTCTCCCTTCGCCGACTTCGCACCTTGCCAACAGGTACCTACTGGTTTTCAATAAAAAAAGTGTACAGCTTTTTAAATGTTTGGCAGCGCGTATGGGTCTGTCCTGCCAGATTTATGAATTTTGTTTTAAAAAAAAAAGCCAGTGAAGCAAATAAATTGCATGAGTTGTGAGGTTTGAGGCGAACTACCATTGCAATTATTACTAGTTTTATAACTTGAAAATAGCTGTCGTCGTCGTCAGTCAAAATTATTTTGTAAGGTTGAAAGGAAATAAGTTTTGTTTTTCACTTAGCATGGATATAACATAAAATATTAAAGGCAGCAAATATTTGGTATCTAGTACTAATAGTAGGCTCCAATATGACAATGTCCTTATTAGGTATGCGCCACGCGTACAAACGCGAAACGATCGGTTACGCTCGGCTATACGCTCCACGTTTAAGGACACAGCTTCAGTTACTTAACGAAACAAAAAAGGCAATGCGACAAGTTACGTTAGTTAAGTAGTTAAATTTTTTTGTACTGGCAGTATAAAAACATTGTTTTAGAGATCCTTGTATGAACTACGCTTCTTGCTGATCGGCGCCGGCTAACTATAAATATACCGAATACCGTCAAACCAGTCAATTATAGTCTAGTACTAAAACTATGGTCCACAAGTTCAATGCGTAATTTACTGTAATTAAATAATATTCCATTTGGTTTTGTCTGGGATTTTTCTTTCATCTATAAAAAAATATTTTGCCATAGAACTTTGGCTTTCAAATAATAGTTACACCTCGGCCTTTTTATTTAAAGTTGTGTATTGTACTTTTTTATTTGGGATTTTTAATGTTATTTCTACTCGGATCACCAGCTCTTTCGTTCTTAATAGGAAAAAAAGTGTGAACAAAAGTTAAAACATTGATGTGTATTCTAATTTGCAGTAATAAAAATAATACTTTGTACCATACCATGTCAATAAAATGATCTCACGCTGACAACCTGGAAATCTAAGTCAGCCGCCAGCGGTTGTTATCTGCCGTCGGCTGCAGCATAGCCCTTTATGGTAAAGCAAGCTGAGAAACGCTGTGTTTAAAATGGAAATAGGAATATAATTTGCTTTATATTGTTGGTACTGGATATTGATACTTACTTATTTCTTCGGATTCATCAGATATATCCGACGATTTATCTTCAATTTTCTGTAACAAATGAAATAGACAGTTAATCATTCAACCAAGAACTATGGATTTATGCTCAATCTAACAGATTTTTCGTATTTTAACGACGGCAGCAAATTGCACTTATAAGAGGGGGCGCAAAACCAGGTAATTAGGAGGGAACAAAAGATATGGCTCACCGCGCGAAACATGTGACGAAAGATAAAGCAATCATGCGGCTTTAGGGTCATTCTACTTTAAAATATACGTTTTGTGAACAAAAAACAAATGACATATTAAACCATTTTTATCAAGCAGATACGTCTGCCAACTATACTACTTTTTATATTAAAGTAAAAATGGATAAATTCACCGCTAAGGTATATAAATATATATTTATGTTTTCGTAATATTGGTTTATTTTTCCGTAGAAGTTTCTAAAATTTCGTATTTCATTATATTTTACAATTTACCGAGCTCTTTATTCAAACCGTAGTCAATTCATATAAGTCTCAGTATTGTTAGATTTATTTTAGTCCCACCCAAGGAAAAATAAACAACTCTGTTACCCGTTTACCCATATCGAACATTAATATCGCAAACTAACGGCTAGTTCTGATTTTTTAAATATGTTGTTAGGACCACTACCGGTACCGGTAACCAGTACCGGTTACATACCCAAATTTACAAATATTAAGATTTGGTCTAATTTCGAACCCGCAATCGGATAAAATACTTATTTTACGGGTTAACTCATAAAAAGATATTGTAACAATAGTTTTAATTTAAGCAAAGAATGACGTCTGTAGACTGTTTACTCATAAATCTTAGAAATAAAAAATGAGATCAATGCTTTTTTTTTCAAATTTTCTCTGTTTAGTTCTTATAATGGTTTGAGGGTAGTTTGAAAGAAAAAACTACATATTAACATTCATAAGAGACTATTAATATTGTAAATATGTATCAAACATATTTACAAGGCGTAATCACGTAATGCCTTCTAAGGTTAGAGTTGCTCATTTTGAACGTTTCGTAGATGGTTCATAAAAGTTGTCTGATTCAGTTTGAAAAATATAAGCATGTCGACGTCGTCAAAACGCGGAGTGCCGAGCATTTGAGGCTTTATTTTACGCAGATACAGCGGCCTCCGCTACAGCCTTTCCTGCACCCACATTATACATTTTTCAGAATAGAGGAGGGTGCCACTTCACTTACCATTCTTGTTGGGATGAGCCCGGTATTGTCCATCTACATTGAGTGGCATCTTTATTCACCCCCAACTACTTCTGAACTTGGTAATAAGTTCGGTAAGCGTGCATTATTGGAGGCAAACGGGCGAGGCTTAGCAAAGGCGGCTGTATTTATTTTTTATCGGGTCCAGCTTTTCGCCATTCAACGTGATGATAGTTTCAGCTTTCAGCCTTTCGTTCATTCGGTAGCAAAAATTTGACACATTTCGTCTCCTTCGCATTTAGAAATAAGTTATTTGCTGTGAACCATTCTAGCACCTCTTCCAAAGTTTCATTCACATGGCTTTAATCGCTCAGTTTCCTGTCAACTTTGGAAATTAGTTAGGTATTGTCAGCAAATGAGACTATCTCACATTTATTATTTACAAGATACGGCAGATCATTTATATATACAAGGAAGAGAAAAGTCCTAAAACAGAATCCTGGGGTACTCAAAGCTTTAGTCATAAGACTCGGTTCCATTTACAACCGCTTCTAGGTTCTTTGGTTTAAGTAAGAATTAGCAAGGCTTTAGTTGAAAGAACGTAAGTATGGAAATTGGTCTAAAATTTCCAAGGTCATATTTGCCGCCTGATTTTAACATAGGAATGACCTTACTACACATACACTTCATCACATTATCTAACACAAGCGTTAAACACATCGGCTAAATACGGTGCCACGACGTCAATATTTAATAGATTGCATGGTTTTCAAAGAGATCTCCCCAAAGGTTCTCACTATTCTTTAGTTTCAAGGACTTGAAAGTTTAAATGATTTCATGGGGGTCAATATATTGGAAGTACAATTGCAAGCTGCATTTCTTAACCTTTTTATTATTCAATAAAAACCTGCCTTAGCTACAGACGAATACAAATTTTATGTTCTACCACTTCTACCTATAAGTTTCTTAATGAATGACACAGCCTAATTAAGTGTAAACAGGTAAAAGGCAGATTATAACATCTATTTAATTATAATAAAAAGCAATCTATTAAGCTACTCTCATTAATGAAGATTAATAGCAGTGTCAATGTGTTGTGTCGTATGCGATCTAAGAACCTTGAGCTCACGACATACAGTAAATATACGTTTGTGTTGGGGAGCTACACGCTGTTATTGTATTACCAATTAGTGCCAACTAATTTAGCCCTATAGCGATAACAACCTATCAGTTCGAGGTAGGTGTGACGGTCAAAATTAAGCCGGTGCCAATTTTTTTCCCGTTCGCTCAATATAACTTCAGACATCTTGACGTGTGTGGACAATCTATTAAATATTAAGACAAATTCGTATCAAAATAAACGAACACCACGGAACCGCCCATCTATCTTACTGTAGAAAACGTCAAAAATCACGATCTCGTGTTGACAGATAGAAGAATACATATCAGGCATCTAGCTGAGCTCACGAGGACCATGTGTGGCAGTATCTTAAAAAATTGTAAGCAGCGCCATCTATGGGCAAATTGAGTAACTAATTTGCGTAACCTGTATGTATGTTGGTTTTTCAGGGATAATTCTTTATCATGTGATATGAACCGATTTCAACAATTATTGTTTTATTTGAAAGACGGTGTTTTTGTGTAATCTCAGAAATTTCAATCACAATAAACACCCGCAAACGGGATTAAATTGCAAATTAAATTATAAAATCAGTATTGCGATACAACGAGGAAATGCCGCTAGCATCCTTGGTACAATGCCTCAAGGGCCTATTTTAGATATAAGCTACTTATAGTAATCATCTGTATATATCCATTATGTATATTGTTATTGTAACTAATATACACACCAATTAAACCTAATAAAATAAGAAAACATAAACATAAGAACATAAAAACCCCCCTCCTATGAAAAATCCCCCAGGTCTGTCCCCTGCGGAAGGGTGCCCATAAGGCTGGCTACGTTCCCTCGTTGAATGGTGATGCCTACTCTTTGGCCTAGAAATGAGCCAGCCCTAGGGTCACCCGTGGTCTCAAGCAGTTTTTTTTTTAATTCTTGTAAAGAATATGGGCGTCGTTGCTCCACGGCCCCAAGGTCTCTACTACATACGCCGCAAATATGTGGTTGTTGGAGAGACCAGATAGAGGTTGATTTTATTTTTGTAATATTTATATGTCTTTCCATATCTCGGGACCATGGGGTCCCGGACCTTTGGGAGACCTAATTAAACTTCTAATGTATCTGGGTTAGCGTTGTTTGTTACTGTTCTAAACTTCAAATCTATAGCTTAAGTAGTTCTCGAGATATTTAGCAATGTGACAGACAGACGGACGGACAGAGTCGCACCATAAGGGTTCCTTTTGTACCTTTTCGGTACGGAACACTAAAAATGAGTGGGTGAGTAAGCTTACTAAGAGACTAAATTGAAAAATAAAAATCATTCTGATTATCATTACTTTTGGATCACCCCTCGTACAATCCATACCCAATTACCCACCAATTTTCAAGTGATTGTGATGAAAAATATCCACAAGAAAATAAATGACAGTTCGTTTGTCACCTATCACAGCTCTCGCATACCGCACGTACAAATATACACGTTTGGATCAAGTCAAATGATATGCATATCGCTTTATTACAATGTAGTATTGGCAAAAGCAAAATTATCCATGCACATTTGACGTCGACTATATACTCTTCTTGTACCTTATTACTTTTATTATTATTTACGTATTTTGCAACAAGGACAGCTATTGGCACTGTTCAATATGCGGTTTTCCTGGTGCGTGTTATGTTCACTGCAGACATATGGGACAATGATTAACACATTACACGTGTCCTTCACGACACAAATGAAACAAACGAAAATGTAAATGGAAAATGTACATTTAATAGATTCAATGCTGTATTACAACTTTTTTTTTTCTTCCTCGCGTTGTCCCGGCATTTTTGCCACGGCTCATGGGAGCCTGGGGTCCGCTTGACAACTAATCCCAAGATTTGGCGTAGGCACTAGGTTTTACGAAAGCGACTGCCATCTGACCTTCCAACCCAGAGGGGTAAACTAGGCCTTGTTGGGATTAGTCCGGTTTCCTCACGATGTTTTCCTTCACCGAAAAGCGACTGGTAAATATCAAATGATATTTCGTACGTAAGTTCCGAAAAACTCATAGGTACGAGCCAGGGTTTGAACCCGCGACCTCCGGATTGCAAGTCGCACGCTCTTACCGCTAGGCCACCAGCGCTTCCCAATGCTGTATTACAACTAATATATAAAATCGGCCAAGTGTGAATTGAAGTTGCGTCTGAAGGGTTCTGTAGGGTCACACATTTTTAAAATATATTTTATTTTCCTTATGACCGATTCACGCATAACCCGTTTTAAGGGTTCCGTACCCAAAGGGTAAAAGTGATCCTATTACTAAGAATCCGCTGTCCGTCTGTCACCTGGCTGTATCTGATGAACCGTGAAAGTTGGCGCAATAACAACAAACACTAAAAAGCGGCCAAGTGCGAGTCGGACTCGCGCATGAAGGGTTCCGTACCATTTAAGACGTATTAAAAAAAATCTACTTACTAGATCTTGTTCAACATTTTACCACTTTGGACACACATTTTACCACTTTGGAAGTGTCTCTCGCGCAAACTATTCAGTTTAGAAAAAAATGATATTAGGGACCTAAATATCATTTTTGAAGACCTATCCATAGATACCCCACACGTATGGGTTTGATGAATTTTTTATTTTTTATTTTATGACGTATCAAAAAAAACCTACTCACTAGATCTCGTTCAAACCAATTTTCGGTGGAAGTTTGCATGGGAATGTATATCATATATTTTTTTTAGATTTTTCATTCTGTTATTTTAGAAGTTACGGGGGGGGGGGGGCACACATTTTTTCACTTTGGAAGTGTCTCTCGCGCAAACTATTCAGTTTAGTAAAAAATGATATTAGAAACCTCAATATCATTTTTAAAGACCTATCCATAGATACCCCACACGTATGGGTTTGATGAAAAAAGATTTTTTGAGTTTCAGTTCTAAGTATGGGGAACCCCCAAAATTTATTGTTTTTTTTTCTATTTTTGTGTAAACATCATAATGCGGTTCATAGAATACATCTACTTACCAAGTTTGAACAGTATAGCTTTTATAGTTTCGGAAAAAAGTGGCTGTGACAGAATCGGACAGACAGACGGACATGACGAATCTATAAGGGTTCCGTTTTTTGCCATTTGGCTACGGAACCCTAAAAATTACAAAACCGTCGGTTTCGCTCAACGACAAAGCTTACTATAAGATAAGTGACCACTTTATGCCGTCGAGTTAGTATGACATATTATTTGTTAATTTACCTATTGACACAGTACCAATAATTTTATTCGCATCACATGTAATATTTGTATAATTATTTAGCTGTAAGATTAGTTTTAGTATTAACATTGTACGCCGCATCGCGGTTGATTGTGATGATTCTACCCTAACATAATTTTAAGATCATTGTAACTCACAATATAACAATAAAGATTTCAATTTCAATTTCCGTCCGTCCAACTCGCATTTGTCCGGTTTTTATATTATTTGTTATTATAATCACCCCGATTTGCCACATAATTGACAATTACATATCCATTGTATCATGTATCTGAAATAAATTAGTCATATCATACATAATTATAATTTAAACGAGAGAATAACAATTGTGAACTTTTGTGTATGGAACCGTAGAATGCTTGGGGCAAAGCGCGCGGTTGCTTTATGCGATAGACGCAGCGTTGAACGCGTGCGATTACGGAATTTATAAAAAATTACAATGCGCTTATCGCTTTTGGTATATTATAGTATTTATAGTATATAAAAATAGGTTCTATGTTTTTGAATTTTATTTTTAAATATTTGAAACGATTCTTTTGTGAAAACAAACCACGTCCCAACTGGTGAATCTGCAGTTTGTTTGTAGACGAGGAAGAGCTTTGTTTGCAATAATACGAGTAGTGCAGAGTTTAAGCAAATGCATGTAGCGGTGCTGTATGAATACTGTATATAAAGTACGTAAAAGGTTAAATATATATATTTTTATTTCATATTTTTTAGACATTAAAATCAACATCGAATTTCAGGGACAACATTGACTTTTGAATATCTCGAGTCGAGCGACTGGCGGGATCACGCATCAAACCGTAATGCAAGAAAGAGGAGGCCTAAGGCCCAGCAGTGGGAACAAAAATAGCCTATAAAAAACATCATATCAACCTTTAAAATTGATGAAGTAGTTTACTGTGTAGTAACTCTAAAATCTCCAAATAAAAGAGTAGTAAAACGCCGCCATTTGGTTTGTACAATTCTTGGAAATTACTGCAATGTTGAATTTATTTAAGTGATGATGATAAATGATAAATATTCAATAACGTTCATTTCGATTTGTAATGTTTTACTTACCGTTAGTATTTTCTTCGTATTAGTGTGGTAAAAATATTTTACAGTACATATGGTGCTACTTTACCGCACAAGTGCGAAAATTTGCATATGTATTACGTTACTGTGTCGAACATTTAAAGGGCCATATGTACTGTAAAACGTTGTACGATACATGTGCAAATAGGTAATTCGCAGTCTGGGGCACTGGAGGCCTTGGTCACCTTTTCTTTGTAGTGGTGTTTCTATTTAAAAACACAAGTTAAAATATTTTCATTTAAAATAATCTCATTTGTGTCTCATAGTGTGAAGATAAGAGTCATAGAATGTAATATTGGTTCTCTTGCCGCTCAGACTCTATACTTTGTTTTTTTTTTTTACATTATAAAGAACTCCACAGAAGTAAGCGTGCAGTTTTTATCGGGCTCTTTAATTGTTAACAATAATGTAGCATGGTCCATACTTATAATTTACTTCAAAACCTTCGCGAAAAGTACCCGATTTGGTACCACACGATTATTTCTTCTTTCTAATGCAAAAAATGGGCAGTAATCATTTCGCACACTTATTAATTCACAATTTATTCACTTTAGAAATAGATAGGTACAGTCAACCAATTTGATTCCTAGGCCACTATAGAACCATGCCATAATGACTTCTACGACAGTGCTTATTGAGTGATGCGTGTCAAGTATCTAGTAGTTAAAGCGACAAGGTTCTATAGTGGCCTAGGATTCAAATTGGTTGACTGTACATTTCTCAAAAACACAAAATTCGCAAGTGTTTTAAGTTGTTAACGATTTGAATGCTAAATCATTTAGAAGTGGTTATATCAAATAACTATTTTAATAAAATAGTAAAATGGCAATTGAAAGCTGACAGTGTATTGATGGGGATAAGTTTGACCGGAGTTTTTTATACTAACAATGCTCATAAATTATGCGGGAATGTTTTCTTGTGTTTATAACTATGTCTATTGTAAAATAATTACCAAACTATGAATTAAAAATAGAAGGTAAGCTTCAAATGCGCTTAGAAATATTAAAATAGTATTGGTTTTTATAATTTTAACCTGTTTTTTGGCTAGTGTAAAACATTCCCGCACCGAAAACCCCGACGTATGCTCATAATAATAAGTCTATAGAATCGTTTTACTCATAATATCAACAGGTACCGAATTTCTTACACAAGAAGTTTATACACGGTAAAATTTAATCGGTAATTCTTAGTTATTTTTTAACATACCCAATTTTTAAGTTATTGCAGATTTGTCGATCGTCGATCGAGAAATTAAACTTAAATTGAAATTTATTGTCACCCTACCAATGGTTTAGTTTGACGAGTTTAAAACCTCTTTCCAAAGTAACAGCCATAAAGAATTAAAGCCTTGAGCAATAAGCTGTCAATTTGTTAAATTCCCCGCCAAAGCGACAGCGCTTGACTTACTTACATTTCACTTAATGAGATACATACATGCATTAAATAATTCTAGGTTAATTAGTTAGTTTGCGCCCATGTGCGACAATTTGATTATATTTACGATTTTACAATTACAATTTTAATTTTATTACACTAAGTATATTTCTCCTCCCATGCATGAGGCCTGTGCCCAGCAGTGGGACGTATATAGCCAGAATTATTATTATTATTTGTATCTCCTTGGATTTCACGGGTCTATAAATCCCGGTCTTTTGATAGGCTTGCGTGGGGATATAGATCCAACACGTAGGGGCCCCTTGGAGAGCTTTAATGTCCCAACAATAGACACCCATGAACCGGTCGCAGCAGGCATTGGGACTATTGTAGTAAAAGTGAACAGTATAACGGTCTATGGATTGAAGTTTGAGAGGACAATGAGACTGGGTTATTGCAAAGAGGTCCAGACACCTGTCATAACAATGTTTTCACTAGTTATTGAGGCAGGCGGTAACTCGCCGCCCACTAGATAGGCCCCTGAAAATGCCGTCGTGAAGACGACCAGGAGCAACACCGGTGTGAGCAGTGGTTGATAACATCCACTGTGCCAACTCGCGTCTTATGCAAGTTTTCACTTCCACCCCTGGACCATTTAGCTCTAACGACTCCTCTCTGGACGGCCAATGAAGGCAAGCCAGAGCTGAGCTTGTGTCCTACGGGTCCCCTTGGGGTTCCACTCCGACCGACGAAGACACGCCGGAGACGGAGACCCTGACCGACTCTCTGGAGCACTCGGGTCCGTGGGGTCGTAACTCCCCAACAACTCACCACAAGCTGCCCTGCTTATTATTATTATTATTAAGTATATTTAATTCCGAAGTTAAGTAACAATAACATAACAACTTTTTTTGCGTTTTTCTACTAGCAAGTTGGGTGTGTTTCAGTATATTTTCAAAGTTTTTATTTAAAAGATCTTTTATAGTGTCAATTAGTTTGGCTGATTAGCTCTGAAGTTGGCACTATTGGCGGGTCTTTGCCTATTGAAAAGCGAAACATAAAAAAATACTTGGGTTAAACGGAGATCGGGAGGAGAGGAAAATACTTGGATGTTTTGTTTCGGAATTGTAATTATTAAGAATAAGTTAACTAAAGTTTTACTGGTGATATACATCTACAATAATACATATATCGACAAATCTGCAATAATGCAAAAACATCCATAATTTCGTGTAACCAACTGCAAACTAGTGTGTAGCTAGCGATAAGACTTTTGATCGACGTGTTGTATGTAAGTACGTGCAAATTTAAATAATAAGAGTATTGAAACTCAACCAAGTGTTAATCTAGAATTAGTCGCTAATAAATAACCGATGTTTGAGATATACCTAACCATTTTTAATTGATAAATAGCGACTAAAATACATTTTTATACCAGATTCCTTTCAAAATCGTTGCGACGTAAAGCCCGACCAGAAATATATTATCATTGTCAAGAGGGCGCTGTTATTCTTACGTATAGAGTGACAGTTCAGTTTAGTATGAAAAATTATGTTCCATTGAAATTCCGCAATATGGCGCGTGATATGCGAGTTCGAGTTCCGTACCATTATTTAGTATTTTTGGTTATAGCGGCAACAGAAATACATCATCTGTGAAAATTTCAACTGTCTAGCTATCACGGTTCATGAGATATAGCCTGGTGACAGACGGACGTACGGACGGACGGACGGAGGGACAACGAAGTCTCAGTAATAGGGTCCCGTTTGACCCTTTGGGTACGGAACCCTAAAAACTACTGAACGGCTTTTCATGTGGTCCTTTCATGTTACCTATCAATAGGATGATTCTTGGGGAAGGTTTAGGTGTAATATTTGTTAAGGTTTAGTGTAAATTGGTTGAAATATGACGATGTTTGCTAAAGAAGTCGGAAAACATCACGCTGCCTAGGAACTTTAATCGAAAACGCTGCCATTAGGCATCCATCCATTTGAGATATAACAACACAATGTATGGTGGAATTTTCTCTCTTTGATTGGTCGACAAAAAAGTCCGCGGTGGTACCTAGTCGGTTACTAAGTTCTGTTACTCGATTTGCAACCTGTTTATTTCCGTTAAAACAAATGCTAGCGAAAAAATAAAAAAATAGCATAATGTGGTGGATTTGTGAGCTATAATTATATACCACACATACCGCTTATCTCGTCATATCTGTAATGAATTGGGGCCTAAAAGAGAATCGTATCGCAGTAATTGCGTTGCACAAATGTGGGCACCCGCCAAACATGATTTTGAAGTTGCTTGAAAACCTAAAAATCAACAAACAATTTGTTTATCGCACAATTAATAGATACAATAGTACTCAGAGCTTCGATGACCGCAAGGGGTCTGGAAGACCACGCACCGTTCGGACCCCAGCTCTAATAAAGCCAGTGAAGGCGAGAATTGCAAGAAACCCCGTCCGGAAGCAAAAGTTGTTGGCAATACAAGTCTGTGAAGAAAAGCTCCCAAAAAAAAAAGTTATCAATGAAGACCTTGGACTACACGCTTACCGCAGACAAAAAGGTCATTTGCTTAATGGACGATTAAAGACTATGAGGCTAGAGAGAAATGGCGTGCTATTGAAGCGGTACGCACAAAACGGCCACCGAAAAATACTATTTACAGATGAAAAAAATTTTACCATTGAAGAATGTTGTAACCGCCACAATGACAAGAGTGTATGCAAAAAACAGTCAAGAGGCGATTGCGGCTGTTCCGAGAGTGCAACGAGACCATCATTCCTCTTATGTGATGATTTGGCTGGGTGTCTCATACTCAGCGCTAACACAGGTTCATTTCTGTGAAAAAGGTGTGAAAACTGGGGCCAAAGTTTACCAGGAAACCGTTCTCGAACCAATAGTGAAGCCCTTAAGCCACACCCTATTTCAAAACCAGCCATGGGTCTTTCAACAGGACTCAGCTCTTATACATAAGGCAAAAACAACTCTAGCCTGGTTTCGAAGGAACAAAATTGACTTTATTGCCCACGAAGACTGGCCGTCTTCCAGCCCGGACCTTAACCCCCTGGATTATGCCATATGGCAAGTTATTGAGGAAAAAGCCTGTGCTAAACCCCACACAAATCTTGACTCCCTCAAGCGGGCCATAGTTAACACAGTGATGGAATTAGACATGACAATCATGCGTGCCGCTATTGATGACTGGCCTCGACGTTTAAGGGCCTGTGTCAAGGCCAGAGGAGGCCATTTTGAATGATATTGTCATATGTTATTCCTGATTTTGTGTACTTCATTTTAATATATAGTTTATTCAACTTTGGTTCGTATATTTTATGTAGATAAAGATTATTGCAGTAACAGAATTTAGTAACCAACTAGGTAGTCGATATCCTATACCTTATAAAACAAAGTCCCCGCCGCGTCTGTATCTATACGTCGCCGCGTATGTTTCTCTGTATGTCCGCGATAAACTCAAGTGATTCTTGAGGTTTAGGTTTAGGTGTATAATTGGTTAAAGTTTTGTGTAAATTGGTTGAACAATGACGATTTTTGAGAATGAAGTCGGAAAAAATGACGTTGGCTAGGAGTTTTTTTTATATATTTTATATATATATATTATGTCTGTATGTATGTATTTCAGTACCATTTTAATATATTCCAGTCTTACGGGAATTCAAAAACCGTAACTGCTAAACATTTTATCTAGCATATGTGTGTATATATTAATAAAATAGTATGGCTAATACAGTATACTAACCATTTTATGATCTGAGATACTAACATAAAGTGGTTGTGACAGAATCGGACAGACAGACGGACATGACGAATCTATAAGGGTTCCGTTTTTTGCTATTTGGCTACGGAACCCTAAAAAGCTAGTACTCCCCCGGGAAAAACAATATAAACCATTGTCCTTCAGTACACCTGCACGAAATAAGATCTTTTTCGAGCAAGTGTGATGAAAAATACGTAAACGTATAAGTGAATGTGAAATGCTAACCAAATCTGTCAGTTTTTAGGGTTCCGTACCCAAAGGGTCAAACGGGACCCTTTTACTGAGACTCCGCTGTCCGTCCATTTGTCACCAGGCTGTATCTCATGAACTGTGATAGTTAGCCAGTTGAAATTTCTACAGATTATGTATTTCTGTTGCCGCTACACCAACAAATATTAAAAACAGAATAAAATAAATATTTATTTCCAATCTCGAGGTTCTCATCCAATCGCGGGGTCAGTACTTGGATGGGTGACCGTTTTTATATATAATGGTACGGCGGAACCCTTCCTGTGCGAGTCCGACTCGCACTTGGACTAATTTTCATGGTTCCGTACCCAAAGGGTAAAACAGGGTCCGTCTGGCTGTAAGTCTGTCGCCAGGCCGTATCTCATGAACTACGATTGTTAGACAGTTGAAATTTTCATAGATGATGTATTTTTGTTGCCGCTATAACAACAAATACTAAAAAAGTACGGAACCCTAACTGGGCGAGTCCGACACGCACTTGTCCGATTTTTTCATTTTCAATATATTGTCATTGTGTATTGTATTGGAACCGTGTGCATAGGAAGGAACTGCCATGCCACCTTGTGGTCTACAAGACCTGTCGGAAACAAGCACAAGTGCTGCCCCTACAGTTTACGCACAATCTCTTGAGCGTTGGAGGGTCTGCCACCTTGTAGCCTAAAACGAAAACAAGAAATTGACATTGAGTCTTCAAGCTTTTAAAACGAGGATCTTGTGTTGCCCCCTATAGACTTACACACAGGCCTAAACACTGACAACAAGTGTACAAAGATCTAACTAACATTATATTAGTACACACACACAGTGGCTTCAAGTGAAAATAACTTTCACTTTCTGCAACACACTTGGTTGGTTGCTAACTGATTGATACCTACATATATGCAGCGTTACTGTGAATTATAAATACAGGAACGGTCAGCTACACAAATATCAAAACATCTAACATCATAGAACCTAACCTTACCTCGGGCCACTGCAGATGTGGCAGGGTGAATTTCATCACTAAAAAATTCACCATACAATTTATTTCATGTGTAATTTAACACGATTCAAGCTATTCAAAGTTATAAGTGGCTATATACTGAGTATACACGATGCTACATGAGAAAACCGAAAGATTTTGACAGTGTATTACTGATCACATTTAGAGACTAAAATGTCATATAAACTTTTTTGGATTTCGCCTACAAATACAAAACTTTATTAATAACGCCAAAGTTATAGGTCAAAATGTCTTAATAATAGGTACAATAGTACTTAAAACAAACATGTCAATGTCACAGAGTAATATATAATATAGATCTGATTAACATTAATTCTCAATTCATATAAAAACCACTCAACATAATTTAAGTTAATAGAATTTCTTAGTACAGTCAGCGTCAAATACTCTGTATCAGTCAAAGTGGCCAAATAGTTCGGTACACCATATATTTAGTATGGTGTACCGAACTATTTGGCCACTTTGACTGCTACAGAGTATTTGACGCTGACTGTACCTTAAATAACCTACGAGTATGTACACGGTAGTTTAAAAAACTCATCGACGTCATACAAAGATAAGGTTAGTAGCCACTTTCGCAGTCTACATTTAAATATATCGGTGGAGGCTGCATTTCTGACCACTGCGGGCAGTCTGTTATAAACGGACGGGCCCATAATGTATGGAGAACGCTCTGACTTCGAAAGCTTGTGTTTAGGAGTGACAAGACGGTAACTATATTTATTGCTACGGAGCGCATGACTCTGATTTGTACCGTGTTTTTTGAACAAGTGTAAGTTTGAGTGAGTGAATAGCGCCACCTGGTACACAAGTTCGCCTGGCAATGTCAAGACCCCTAGGTCCTCGAAGAGGTTTCTGCATGAGGTGTCGGTTGGTGCCTTAACAATGGCACGTAATGCTTTCTTTTGCATTCGAAATACACGCCGGGAATCAGCCCCTCGGGCCCACACCTCGGCACCGTATGTGAGAAGACTATGCACCGTCGCAAAATAGCAGGAGCGCACTACGTTCAGTGACGCGGTGTTGGCCAGCCTACCCAATACGAAACACGCCCGCCCTAGCTTCGAGCTTAACTCATCGATGTGCCCGTCCCAGGTGAGAGAGGAAGTTAGTTGCAGAGTTAATACCAATGTAAAAAAAAAACATCTTCTTATCGTAACTTAGTGCAAAACGCCTTTTTGATCGCGATGATGCCATTATGGGGCGTAGTCTAAATATCCTTATTGATAGATGTCAAAAAGTGACAAGTAACCTTTGCAAGAACTAGTTTTTACAAAAAAAAACGTAAAAAATTATTTTCAGTGCCAGTTTTACCATTTTTATTTATTTACCGATATTTACTGAAACTTATATAACATTTTTTCCTTCTTTTGGCCTCAGAAGTAAGTGGTTAAAATCTTTTGGGTTCCTCGTGAGCACCGTATATTTATGATGTTTATCCATTTATTTGTGGCTTAATTTTGAAGTTATCGCTTTCGGAAAATAAGAATGTAAGATGGTGATGACAACCATGCTATGACTCTTTTATGGACGGTAATGTAATGACATACGGCATGTATGGCAATGACTATTTGTGAACTAATTTATATACATATATTAATAATATATTACAAACCAAAAACTTTTAATTGTTAGGATTTTGAACATTATCACACATAAACATTACAAATAATTATTGAACATAAGACGTTCGAATTTCCTAATTTTCGCACTTGTATCGTAATGTACTATTATCAGATAAGACCCTTACGTGAGTGTAAATTTGCCTTAGGACCTGTTTACATTTTGATTAGTGTTTAGTAGAAGTTCATACATTTGCTATCTGCCTTAGGACCTGTTTATATTTTGATTAGTGTTTAGTAAAGTTCATACATTTGCTATCTGCCTTAGGACCTGTTTATATTTTGATTAGTGTTTAGTAGAAGTTCATACATTTGCTATCTGCCTTAGGACCTGTTTACATTTTGATTAGTGTTTAGTAGAAGTTCATACATTTGCTATCTGCCTTAGGACCTGTTTATATTTTGATTAGTGTTTAGTAGAAGTTCATACATTTGCTATCTGCCTTAGGACCTGTTTATATTTTGATTAGTGTTTAGTAAAGTTCATACATTTGCTACTAAACGTAAGTGCTATCTTGGACGATCGATGTTCGAAATGACATTGATATGTCACAGTTTTTCATTGCTTGGATGAGTTCAATGTAATTCCCGTGTTACAACAACGCTATATGCAACATTTAATTTGTACTTTAAAAAAATGTGAAGTTTAACCATGCCATTAATTTCCTTAAGCATACTTACCAATACCCTTAAGTTAACGGAATTCAATAAAAACACGACGTATAATACACTTGAGTTTCATTTATCATTTTAGATAATAGTCTTAGAAAATATATTATGTGCCATGGTACATATGAGCTAAGAGAATTTGAAATAGAGGTGGAGCGCTCTAAAGATGCCGCCATACTTTTGACCTATGATCTATTACAGGGGTTCCCAAAGTGTGTGCCGCGGCGCCCTGGTGCGCCGTAGAAAGTAAAGAGGGGCGCCGTGAGTTCTATCATTATCCGAAACCACAAATATTCGCGGGTACCTATTTGAGCGCTCGCATCGGTAAATAATATAGCGTCGTGTCACTCTTTTTCGACTGTGATTTTAAATTTACAAGGGCGCCGTTGCAAAATACTAAACTTGTAACTGCGCCGCATGTTGAAAAAGATTGGGAACCCCTGATCTATTAGATGGCGCCACTTTTTGATATTTAATAAATTTTACACATATCAGTGAATGAATAACGATTAAAGTCAAGTGGCGTTCTAAAAGTTTTAATCATGTGTCGAAAGATGGCAGTAAATTACTGTGACTACAAAGTTTTCTTTGACAATCCACCTCTTTATCAAATTCTCTTTGATATGAGTTATGCTTTTAATTTGTTAGTAGGTCCCTACCTATGTAGTAATGCTTAAATAATGTTTTGAAACCTAATATAGGAATGTAATTACCTCATACATGATGCGAAAAGCAGTTGTCATATGGCATCAAAATTAATTCCACCTTGGGCTTTAACACTTACCCCCCACTACGCTCAGGATTCTATGTTAGAATCTCTCGCTACGCCCAGGATTCAATTATAGATCCTTTTACTTCGTTGAGGATTCAATGTACGCCCACGCCGTACATATATCATTTTGCTCCCTTCCACTACTAGTCGAAGCAATTTTTACGAACTGTCAAAACGATTTGCCACTATGGAATTTATGTGAAAAGAAAGAAAGAAAACATTTTTTTTAATACAGTTGCTCAAGAAGTGCTACTTTACGTAGCTGCTTTTCGATTTTCCAATTTTTTTAAATTACACTTGTTCCAATTCATGATTACTAATTGATGAGTGTTAATGTTACTTTCCTTTAAAAGTCGTAATGAACATAAAAGCCTGCTGTTAATGTTAGAATAATAAAAATGTACACATTTCATATATTGGATATTGAAAAAGCGTTCTTAATAAGTTGTCTGAATAGAACAGAATAGCTGCCGAAACGCCTGTCAAAGAAGAGGCGTTTTTTCTTACTGCAAGGATGTTTTAAGTTTCCAGGCAATATTTGATATTGTTTGTATACAATTTAAATATACGATACACAAATAATCGTAAATAACGATACTTAGGTAATAATAGTACAATATTTTATAATTAAAATTGTTTCTGTCTTAAAGAACATGCATTAAAAAAAATACTTGTTGTTTTTTTTTTTTCAACTGTATTAAAGAGCGTCGTTCGACACACGTGCGGCAATGTCATTCTTCACTCGTCCAGAGTCTAGATATCTTGGTACTCGTGAGGTAATGACATACTTTCCGCACTAGCATCGAAATGTACTATATTACCATCATAATATATTATATATGAAATACTAGTGAATGTCGTCACGGTCAACTTACCAACTCTTTTTAGTTCTATATGATTTATAAAATAGAAATTGTGTCTAAAAATAATTGTCTACATTACGTATTAACGTTCTGAGCTTAATTTCATGCATGGTGTGAAATAAATTATTTTAAATACAGTGAACATCCCTTTACCCCAGCCTACCTTATAGACATACATGTTTTAAAACTACATATTATTATAAAAATCTACTTATGCTTTTTCCCACGACCATTAATTTTCAATAAGCATATGAGGGTTAAGCCACTTTTAAGGTCATCTATCATTGGCCCTTTTTTTGATTGAGACCGGATAAAGGTGTCATGATATAAATAAACCCGGCCAAATGCGAGCCGAACTCCTGTTTTACAGGTTCTGACCATCAGTCAATTTTTAACAACCTAATTAAATAACTTATGAACTATTTTAATCTTAAAATTATAACTATATGTATATGATATGATATAGTTTGCACAACATTAAAATTTCCTCAATAAACCCCCAAAATAGTGTTTAAAATTAATTTATTTATATTACATGCCCATCTTTGGGTCACAGACATACATATATTTGAAAACATAAATAATATACCTAATAATATTAAAGCTATTGTTAAAAAAATCACTAATAGATATACATGTAAAAAGACTTGGTAGCATCTAAAAATATTTAATTGTAACTTAATAACTTAAACAAGAGTTGCATCCCCAAATCCTTGCCTTAGTCCATATAATATTATAAATATAAGATTAGGTTTAAGTTTGGTAAAAATATAATTTATTTTGTTCCTAAAACAATAAACAGTTTTTTTTTTTTTATTTATAAGAGGACCAAATTTCAACTTATTTGGTTCAGTTCGTTTCAGAGCAATTAGGCTGTGACAAACGGGCAGAAAGACAGATAGATGCACATGGGATCCTATAAGAGCCCCGTTTTTTGTCTTTTCAGGTACCAAACTCTAAAAGTAATTGAATAGGACATGGCCATACAAGATAATAAATAAAATTTTGACAGAAAATTCATTTTTGGTGCAAGATTTTATCACTGACTGTACTTTTCTTACCACAGGCTACTAATACTCATCAAGCCAATTCTAAAAACCCCAAGCACAATTAGGTTGCCTCGTTTCATCGCAGTGTTCCTATGGCCTCCTCCTATCTCCATCATCAGATCAGCTTGATGGTACCATAATATTGCATTATCATTAGACTTACATATTCAAACCAATATCGGAAACTGGGTCAAATTTAGCTTCCAAGATGTGACCCACACTAACATACATACATACATGCATACTAACAGGGCAAGTTAAATAAAAGCTTGTAAAAATAGAGGTTTGGAACATTTTGAAGTAGGATGCCAAATTAAAACTATCAAAACCTTAATTTTAGCCAAGCCTCAACTAAGCAAATTATCTTCCCACTTGATGATGCCATCTTCAACCTGCATGCTATGACAAGAGAAAAGAGAAAATTTATACATCATGTTACCCTAGACTTCGTAACATAATATTTTTGTCAGCATTTGGATCATAGCTCAGGTGAATTTCTCTCATCTGCTGCTATATGGCTAAATACTCAATCTGTTTGGAAATGAAGAACAGGACAAATATTAAAATTAAATGGCACATATAATAATGTTTACATTCTTTTGAAATCCTTACTTTATTAGCATAATGATATTTCTACATATATGTAATTACACTACAGGGAGTTGCTCTCAAGTACTCAAGTCAATTTTGAAAGTCCAATTCAGCATTTTGTTTTCCTGATTCTGAGATACTTTTTACCTTAACATAATCATTTTAAGCCTGCCCATTTAGATTTCTGAACTAATTTAGTAATTAATATCCTTAGGGGATGGGACATTAAAAGACTAAAGACTGCCATATTTATAAACCCACAAATACGACACAATGCAAAGGCTACTTTTGAGGTAATATTAAAGTATCAGGTCAATTGTATGTGTCAATCAAACAATATTTATGGGCTAATTTGAATAGGCTTCATTTATAATCAACTCCCAAAAAGGGGAAGGTTCCAGAGGGTTTGGAAGGGCCCTTTATATGGCACAATCGATGTATGTTGTAAGGCAAAAGTAATCACCCAACAAATTAAGATGTTTGTATTTTTTCTTATTCAGATTTTTAGGACAAGAAATGGTAATGATGCGTGAATTAAGGACTTTTTTTTTTACTGGTTGTTAAAGGAGAGCTTAATTGAGCCTCTATACAAGTAAGGGTTATATTATGACAGTTAAAAAGCTAGTGTTATCAAATAGTTACTTATCACATATTTACGGCATACATGGCCAATAAACAAATCATGTTGGGAATTGAATCTTGTGTTTTTGTGACTTAAATGTTGACCGAGTACCATTTTGACAGCTGATACATTGTAGCAAATATGATATGAGATTACTGGGTGTAATTTATAACATCTCCTTGAATAAGATAAAAACAAGCTGGATTTTTGTTTTAATGAGTTTACAAAGTATGTATGAACGCACTTGTGCGTAAACACACGTTAACTTGACGAGCTGCGATAAAAAATGTGCATTGAAGCAGTTACTGCTTTGATATGAAAATGTTTACCAATGTATCTTGATCGCCGAGCTCCCTGTAGTAGGACTCGCTGCTACCTCGTCTGCTGCCGATGCACATAGCTCTCCGTAACAGTCCAGACAACATTGAGCAAAACCCACATTGTTGCATAGTTCTTGTTTATACTACTAACCAAACGACTCGAGATTAACTCATAAACCGCAAAGATTTACACTGTATGAGATTCAAAATCCCATTCACCCTTACCAGACACACAGTAACACGGGCTTTACATTTTGATTATTTTTGGTGAATAATATCTGAGCACTAGAAAGAGTAAACACGTCTGTTTATGTGTCATAATTTATATCGAAATAAGTATTTCGTTTAATTTTTTGTTACGGCCATAGCGCACGATAAGCAAGAAATTTATGAACGCTACAATCAAACTAGACTAGACTACACTAACTATTCTATACCATACCTAAATACAACTATAGCTATAACATACAACGAAGACAGCGAATGAGAACGATTTTGCCAGGAATAGCCTTTTCTCGCTTGCTTATAAGTCAGATTGCGTAAGTCTATCTCTGTCATTCAGTGAAGGATGGTAGTTTTTTGAACTAGTAACATTTTTGATACAGATAAGGTAATCGTAAAAACAGTATCTGCTCTTAGTGTTTATTTTTACTGAATACTTCTGCAATCCATTAGTGAATTATATTTACGCCTTTTACTAAAGATTAAATATTTCGCCTTTTGAATTACATTTAAAATTCAATAAATAAATGAGCGATTAGATATTTGAAGGGAAGTGGTTCTCATGTCAACCAATAGTGGAGAAAATAGTGAGTTGATTTACCGCTAGGCGCGCTACTGTGCTGCGATTTTAGTAGAACATAAGTAGAACATTGCATTTACATACCTACAAAACTTCTACGTGATCTATTTTTTTGTAAAATAATTTTTGGCCCTTAAGAGGGAAGGATAGCTTTGCGATCCTAAGGAAATAACGGTATTTTTTTGTATGAAATTCCATTTCGCGTGAAAACGTTTTCCGCTTACTAAATCTTAACAAATCACTTTGATTTCGATGTCGATCGCTTCAGCGTAATATATTCTAGGTTTATATGTTTCGCTTATTTTTTTTGTTTTTGTTTTGTAAATTTGGAAAAAAAGGAAAACCTATAAACATAGTTTATCATTGTGTTAATAAAATATTTAAAAACATAGCGAATGGATTTTTTCAGCCTGTGGTCCCACTGCTGGGCAAAGGCCTCTCCTCGTTTTCTCCAATCGGCCTTGTCGTCGGCATTTTCCCACCATTTTGGGTAGAATGCGTCCAAGTCGTCCCGCCATCTCCTTTTTGGTCTGCCTGCACCCCGTCTATGGTGTTCCGTGGGTCCCACTCAGTAACCATTTTGGCCCACCTTTCCGGATGCATGCGGCAGACATGTCTAGCCCAGTCCCACTTGAGCTTGGCGATCTTGACGCCTACATCTACAACTCGAGTTTTGGAGCGTAGTTCCGTGTTTCTGATTAGATCCATACTACGAACACCTAATTATAGTACGCTCCATCGCTCGCTGGCAAACCTTGAGTTTCGACTTCAGAGCCTCAGTTAATGACCAAGTTTGAGCACCGTACGTAGGATAGGCAGGATGCACATGTCTAGAAGTTTGCGCTTCAGAAACAAAGGAAGGTCGCCCTTCATTAGCGCTTTTATGGACCAGAAGCTCTTCCAGGCCTTCTCGATACGTCTCGATACGCCTCCATCGAAAAAGGCCCCGAGACATTGACATAGGACGAGCCTTACGCACACTAAGAGCGGCGCTAGTTCAGTGGTTTCACTCACGAATTCGAGTCAATCGTGCAGTCTAACGCAACTAGTTGCGACCAATCGCGCGCGTGATTCGAACTCAACCAATCGCGTTGTGGCGTTAGACTGCACGATTGGCTCGAATTCGTGTGCGTGACACCGCTGTACTGGCCCCATTCTTATTGCCCGTAAGGCCCGTCCTTAGATATATGTCAATACCTCAAGATTGCTAATAACATTTTTGGCAGCCGTTTTGTGATCTAAAAAACGCTATTACTTTTTAAAAACTCCGCTCTTTGAATCTAGTGCACCACAAAGTTATCAAATCTCATGAAGAGCCAAGCTTCTAACTCTAAAAGTCTTAACTTCACAAATTCGAATTAATCGACATTCATGCCAATATCATTTCTTCCTATTCGCAATTCTACACAGTCTAAATTCCTCACAGTAAGTATTTAACCACATTCGCTATTGTGCACAGTCATTATTTGTGTACAGTAGCGATTCAGCCTTTTCGCAATTCTGCACAATCTGAATTCTACACAACTGCATTTCACCACAGTCGCTACTGTGCACAGTCATTATTTGTGCACATTAGCGATTCAGCCTTTTCGCAATTCTGCACAATCTGAATTCTACACAACTGCATTTCACCACAGTCGCTACTGTGCACAGTCATTATTTGTGCACATTAGCGATTCTCCCTGTTCGCAATCTCGCACAATCTTAATTCTACGCAATATCATTTTCTCAAGCATGCAATGAAATATTGTCATTCTGTTCGGTATTTTAGGCTTCAAACATTTCGTTTCGGGCGGAGCACATCTAAGAAGCCGGCAATTAAATTAAAGGCCTAGGCCGACTAAGTACTATTTTTTAATTTTCATTTCACAGATATAGGAACACAGCATCATGACATTCAGAAATGAAAAAAATAATTGAAAACAATATTTCTTATTTAATAGTTGTTTTTAATTTCATTGCTAGTTTGAGAGAAGCACTATACATACCTAGGCGTGAAAAAAGGTTGCCTGCCTCATAACTATATGCATTCGGCCGGCAACCCCTTTGGATGCACGCGACTGTCTATCTTTATCACTTTTTGACAGTTTGTAACACCTTGTATATTAAACGTGCGGAAGTGGTAAAATAAAAAGTGGCAAATGATTTTTTTAGGGTAATATGTTATAGGGCAGGAGGTATTTTATTCCATAAAAACCTTGATGTGTGAGGTATTAGGAAAGTTTTTAGGTCAGAAAATAATTTGTAATATGATACCCGTCATAACGTAGGATTTTTTTAGTATGTAATCTCAATAGCATATATCAAATAGTTCACTTTAAATCGGAATCACTTACTATGACTGTCGGAAAACCACGGAACCCTACAACTAAGCATGGCCCGACATGCTCTTGACCACTTTCTAGTGGTATGGAACCCTTCATGCACGAGTCTGACTTGTACTTGACTATATTTAAACTTTTGAGGTACCATCAAACCCAAAAAATTACAGTTGACTAAATATATCGACTAAAAACGAAAAAATAAACTATTAATGCGATTAAATGATATTGCGTAGAATTAAGATTGTGCGAGATTGCGAACAGGGAGAATCGCTAATGTGCACAAATAATGACTGTGCACAGTAGCGACTGTGGTGAAATGCCGTTGTGTAGAATTAAGATTGTGCGAGATTGCGAACAGGGAGAATCGCTAATGTGCATAAATAATGACTGTGCACAGTAGCGACTGTGGTGAAATGCCGTTGTGTAGAATTCAGATTGTGCAGAATTGCGAAAAGGCTGAATCGCTACTGTACACAAATAATGACTGTGCACAATAGCGAATGTGGTTAAATACTTACTGTGAGGAATTTAGACTGTGTAGAATTGCGAATAGGAAGAAATGATATTGGCATGAATGTCGATTAATTCACAAATTCTATAGTCAAAATATCTGGCTTGGCCAATTAGCCATTTCACTACCGAGTTACCGACACATCGGCGTAAGGTGAAAAATTTAGTATTAGTATTGTGTTACACAATTGCGGGCAGCCAGATTGAGTTGGAGGGACGCGGAGCGCGAGGCACAGGACAGGAGCGGATGGCAACGTCTCACGAAGGCGCTCTGGACCAATGTGGTACCCTAGGACGACAACATGTCATACAAGCGAGGAAATACTTACGGTAACAAAAATGAGTTTGAATTTGAAAAATATTTACTAGGCTTAGGATACGATCAATCTTATTCATTGACTATGTACCAGAACCTATGTAAGGTTACGGAATATACCTACCAACTAACGTCATAGTGGCCTTCTTGTGAGCCAATCTTGGATGTAGTAAGTGTAGTAATACGATAGACGAAATAATTTTTCAGCTATAGACAGCTCATCAGCAGCTGAGCGGTTGGTGTGGCTAATAGTGGCCACACCATATGGTATGTTACGACTATATTAAATATAGGTAACTATCTGCAGTAATTATAGTCATTAATAAAATTTCTAGATAAATCAGGGGCATCGATTACGCGGATTACGACAGAAGGTCGTTCCTCCTAAGATTTTAGGCTACCAAAGAAAAGCAAATCAAAAATAAAAAAGAAGATACCTACCTATATGATAAGTAAGAAAATACATGAATTTTATACGGATAAAAACAAGTACCGACGATTAAAAAAATGTGGACAAATACTTGGATTCTGATTTTGATTACGGTGAATAAAAGGATGTAAGTCAAAATAAGGAGTTGCCAATCCACATTGTTCAGACTATACTAAACTGTTGACATATAAATGAGAAAAATAGCGCCCTCTTGACAATGATCATATATTCCTGTTCAGGCTTTATATACTTACGAGGCCTAACAACGAAAACAGAAAAATATAAGTTTTATTTTCCTTATTTATAATGGTTGTAACATAGAAAACGATTTAACCGCATTTGAGGAATTTTATGGGGTGTATTGTGTGAATAGTAGGCATGTATTGAGGGGCGAGTTGGGATAACAACGGGGACAGTTGGGTCATGAATGGGGAGAGTTGGTGGTACTAACGGGGTGTACCGGGATGATAGTGGGGGGGAGTTGGTGTTTGTAGGTCAGGGTTGACAATTTACATGAGTTCTCAAAGTGTCTTACATTATGATTAAATGGTAATTTTTTTTTTTTTTTTAATTTGAAGTATCATGTTATATTAAAATGTGCCTTTTATTTATATCATACAGCAATAACTAACTTTAACCAGTTAAGTTAAAGTACATTCTATTTGTTATCTTTGGCTAAATTCAAAAATTAACGCACCGAAAGCCCCGGGGTATGCTCATGTCCCAAGTGAACAAACGCACTGTTTGAGTAATTGTCTACTAACATTTAAAATTCTTTTGTGTGGCATCATACTAAAACTAAAAAATGAGAACTTTTTACACAGAACTCTGCACCCAATATACCTATGTACATAGATACGAGTATCAATACTCTTGTCGGCGAAGTCGATAAAGTTGCTTATTGTTAATATTTGATCTTGGCTGTCATTCATTTCACATTTATGTTTTTGATGGGATTGACCTTGCTAATTCTATATAGATAAAAGTAATAAAGAAATCAAAAAACATAATAATATCGGTCACAACTTACAGAAAACATTAAATCGTTTTATGTAGGAGCATAAATAAAACATAATTTTGCTACATAAATAAAATATGATCTTGACAAGTTAATCTATTGTCATAATCCGAAAATAGCAATTTTCCCATCTCACCCCATTGCTATCCCTTCTAACCCAACTACGGGGTAAGCTGGGATTACCTACTATTATGTATTTATCGTTGAAACTATGGAATGAACAACACATTAATCATTGAGAATCTAAAATTCACATATAAAAATAACTTTTATCCAGGTTTACTGGTACAGGTACTATTATTTTCATGCGACATACCTATGTATCTACCTGCACTCCGTTGCGCCCGCGCGTGGTTCTGTAATGTCGACGGAAAGAAGACCAAATTCCGCCGGAAAATAGCATACCTCGATCTTTTACTCAAAGAAGTACTTTTCATACTATTCGTCCGTATCAGGTATTTGCTTTCCACAATCCCATGCATATGTAATGCGTATATCCTTGGACCGTGACGGTAATACATACAGACATCAAAACATAGGTAATGGATAATGTTCTAGTGAGGATTGCCATTACATCATAAGAAACGCTAGTGGGTCGAGGTGATGTACAACTACATATATTTATGATGACATTGGACGTTCATGATTCATATGGTTCATGTTGCTACTTAAGTACGTCCTGCAGGTTAGGTAGTTACTCAGACATTCCAACCACTCTTCTTAAGGCCGGTAACACCAAACAATACATGTGTAAGTATGTGAAACCATAACTACGCACCCGAAACACACTTACTCGTAATACCTATAGGTTCGTTGACGGCCTAACGACCTTGATGAGGTCAGGGCGCAAGTGAATAGGTAAATTGGGTGGGAAACTACCATCTTCATGGCTGGAATCCTACAAGGCCTATTAATAATAGTGATTGCTGCTCCACCTATCAAGCAAGTCGCAGGACCAATGCACAATATTTTTTCCTTTTATTTTTCCACCAATCGATTTCACACACAGACCAAGATAAGTAGGCAGCCCATCTTGATAGCCATAGAAGGTGCAAGTGTCGAGTAAACATCATAATTTTATTGAAGTTTCACGTTTAAAATAACCCGTGCACCGTCTGGGCTGTCAAAATCGCAGCCAACTTATCTTGGTTCGACTCTTTAAGTCATTACGTTGTTCACATTGCAATTAGGTCACGTGGTCACCCCATGAATGTTATAAGTAGGGTTTTTTTAATTGCTAATTAATTATGCAGCTAATTAATCGAGGTTTATCGGGCAGTTGCGAAGAAAAAACTAAATTTAAAGCGAAATAATTCTTAAATAAGGTGACATATCAAACATTCGGACATTCGGAAGGCACAGTCCTATTCGGCATTCAGCCACGATAGAAACTTAAAATATTCTAAACGGCTGTTAATTAATTAAATTAAACAATTATAAACATAAACAAAAATATTAAATTATAAACGTCAGTATTTTAAAAATAAAACTCATTTATGCTACTTGTTCTGTATAAATAAGTGACATAATAAAAAAAAGCGATAACTCCCTAGGGAGTAATAGCTTTTTTTTTCATAATCCCGCGGGAACAAAAAAAATAAAAAAATCTTTATTGCCACACAACAAAATTTACAATTTGTGAAAATAGCTAAAAAAAATACAAAATAACTTAAACTAATTAACTTAAATTAACACAATAATTATAACTTAAATCTATAATCTATAATGTGGCAAAGGGTCCCAATCTCAGCATGTGCAGTGCCAGAGGCCTCTGCGCTGATTTTCAGACTGGTCCCGGGAGAGATTGGGGTCGGTCACTGCATGATGTACCTTTCTTAGGGACAGCTCTATATTGACATCTTTATGTGTATTTGTGTGTGCCTTATTTTGCATATTTAATAGATGTGTACGGACTAAACGCTTATATTTTAAGAACGTTAAAGGTTCTCGCAAGGGGGGAGGTAGGTCATTCCAGACTTTACTAGCGGCAAATTTGGAACTCCCCCTGAAGGACGCAGTTTTATGCGGTGGGATTATTAGTTTCGTGCATTTTCTCAGCGTCCTTGAGCGCGTATCCTTTACCCATTTTATTTTATCAAACAGATAGCGGGGTTTTTCAAGATCTAACACCTTCCGAACAGCGCGAGCCAAATGCAGTGTGACCTACTTGGAACTTTGTAGCAGAATCGGACACATGCATTCTGCACCCGCTGTGTGGACTTTTTTGTTTTAGCAAGTAGTCTCGGTCCATATACAATGTCGGCATGGTTGAATAGTGAGAGAACTAACGATTCGACTAAAATTTCCCTAACTTTAACGGATAAAATAGGCCTTTCTACTTCATTACACCTGCAAGATCTTATCTTTTTTGAGCAAGAGTGATGAAAACACTATTTATGCCATAGTTTAGCAACATATCGGTTGGAAAAGCCTGGAGTATCATCATTGCCTATAAAATGAGTAATTTCTTGGATTATTTGTCCCTCTTACACTGCAATCCAGCACAAAACATGACACTATCTTAATTGCAACACTTTTTTAGTAGTTTTCTATCCGATTGATTTATCAAATTATAGTTCCAATTATTCAATTTAAAAATTATGATGCTACAATGTTAACCATTGGCGGCCACTTGTAGTCTGCCTCTTTCGCACTTCAGCTATCTTAAAGCGTAATTGTAGGTCTGTACGTATTTCAAAATTAACTCGTTAAAAAAATATGTTTTTCTTCGCAGGTGTGACGCAGGTTAGAATATTGCAAACCCGGGTGTTTAATGTACTATACTTTATTATTTATGAAGTAGTTTTTTAAAGGTGGGATGTCATTATCAATTATATCAATTATAATAATTTGCAGACACAAAATTACAGATTACAGGCGTTTCATAAATCACGACCCAACTCACAGTAATTTAAGTTTCAAATGGTTCTCGAAAATCTCAAGTGACAATTGCTTAGCAATCTTAGGCTATTAGGGCATCCTTGATGTGTTGTATCGAAAGTAGGTACCTACAAGAACGAACTAGTTAATTCAAATTACAAGTTAATGAGAGTAACATACCAAATTACATGCACTTTGTTTAATGTGTATGACATTCTACGGATGTGTTTACCTATTGTTACAAGACAATTTGCGAGCGACCTCGAATGTTACTCGTGGTGATAAGCGTTATTATGATTGCAATGCATTCTTAAATCAGGGTGATAGTTCAATAAACCAAGGTGAATTAATCATGTAAAATTTTTACACTATGAGATTCACTAACTGAAAGGGTTCTACTTTGTTAATTATTCTAGTTTCGCACTCATCTAAATAGCCGTAAGATATCTAACAATGGAAGGTTGAATAGAACAAACAAACAAGAATCGACAAGATTTTTTGAGAATCCAGGTTTACCTGCAAGATTAGCGAAGGACTAGGGTCGATAAACCCTCATTTTGCCGCGGGGGCTAAAAATAACTCTACCTAAAACTTCGAATACCTACAATAGTATTTTATGCAACAGTTGTATAAGAAGGGTCAAAAAAGGCGAGTGGCGTGAGTTACAATGTGAGCCGGAGCCGAAGGCGTAGGAAAATAATAATAGGTAATAACAGTAGAGGAGTAGGAAAATAATATTTTTCCTACTCCTCTACTGTTATCTGTCATTTATGCATTCATTAACACGAATATAAGAACATACATAAAAGATTTCAAGAAAAGTCTATATTGTCTATTCCTCATAAAAGCTCTTGTGCTTTTATACGCTATAATGTTACTGCGATTAATGGCTACCAACCTAACAAAACCAAAACGAATACAGTTTTAAACTAAGTGCATTGCTGCCAACTTACAAAATATTCATTTGGTTGCATAGTAAAAATAATTACTTCATAAGTCAGAAACACGCATGTGACACCCGTAATACAGCAACACCCATAGCCTACGAAGACCGCTTAGCGTTGCTTGTTAGTCTCCGTAGGCTACGGTGGCCAAAATTGAGAAAAAACTGTCCATAAAATTAATTTAGCAAGTAGCAAGTACCAGGGCCTCATGAGTTACGAGGAGGTGTCGCTGACCGGCTGGCCGCGGCCCGGGGCGGGCCGGGCGCGTAACAAGGTATGCTCGCGCGTCTTGGCTATATACTTTTGCTGTAATTTGTTTACCTACATTAAGATTTATTTTTGTTGACTCGTAGGAAAAATATTGTATGCAACGTTGCATAAGTAGGTCAAAAAATTCTCGTGGCGTATTCCTTTACAATGTTCGCCTACGCCTTCGGCTCCGGCTCACATTGTAACTCACGCCACTCGCCTTTTTTGACCCTTCTTATACAACTGTTGCATAAAATACTAATATGTATTCAGCTGTATTTATAAACGTCGATCTAGGCCGCGGTAGAAATATCTGACACAGAGACAAAAATATCTCGCCTTGTTCACTCGTTAGTGCTTGGACTACGTTTGTGAAATGAAATAATTAGGCGGATACAGCTATGTAGGTATGTATAGGTAGTCGTTAGTTTTCAAGCTGGCCCTCACGGCAAACTCTTTGTCGATTGTAAGTAAAACTGCATGTGCTACTCTTGCAATAAAAGGTTCAGAAATTGGCGTATAATTCTAATGGTATATTCACTTGAGCGGTTTAAAAAACCAGTGTAAGTGCGCTCTTCGATAGTGCGCCTTTGTTACGCATTTAGATGACACATTTTAGACTGGTTTTGTAGCGTTTGACTCGTCGGCATTCGGTAAGCGTAGAGGGATCACATTTTGAATTTAATTGCAATCTCCATAGCAGTTCCAGAGGATCGAACATTTATTTTATGCCGGTAAGTAAGCACGTGCGGTTTTACTTACAATAGACAATGAATTAACGGTAAAGACCGGCTTGAAAACTAACGACTATACCTACGCTGTGGCCATTTATACTTTTTCGCAAACGAATTGACCAGTATATCTAGACCCCTCATCTAATAGCTTTGGGTCTTTTAGCTTGATCGATCCCTTGAGCGAACCCCTTAATCGATCCTGCTCATGTTAGAACTTAAAAAATAGAATTCCCTCATCTACGCTTTTACCTTAATAAAGTTATCATACTGCCGGGACGTGCCCCTAGCCCCTAGTCGGTCAATTTCGAATGAAATTGAATTTAAGAACTTCGCTTCGCTCACCCGTTCAATAACTTCTTACCAAGGGCGTCAATTAAATAACGCGTATAGGTACGACGACTTTAAATCATTTTAACCCGCGGAAGCATTTGAAACGCATCTCCTTTAGAGGTTAACCACCTAACCCCTTCTTTCTTAGATTCGCCGCACTTGGGTAATAAAGGTCGAATGGTAGGACGGACCCGGTTTATAAACTACTATGGTTATTATGTATTAAATTGACTCGATTGCATAGTTGCTGGGCTCTTTAAGGATATAAAATAAATCCAAATTATAACTGTTTTGAAGCTGGTTAGGTGTTTCTTGGCACGAATCCAGGAGTGTCTCTTTTATTTATAAATAACACACTTAATACATTCAAAACACATTTGTTTTAGATTTACTACCACATTTACTCGAGCTCGGGGTCGTTACATATCCCGATCCCGACATGTAAAAATAGTTTGTCCCGCGTTGTCCAGCCGAAACCACTGAAGCTAGAAATTAAAAATGTTTTAAGGCCCAGTATGTTCGTGTTCTTCTCTCACTCTCACTGAGTGTAAGCGTCAAAGAGATAGAAGTGCGTGCCCGGGAGCGCGCATATCATGTTTTTTAACTATAATTTTTTGCATGTTTAAAAAAGTAATCGGTACGTTCTCTTCAGCATGCTATTACCGATTTTTAGAAGCAATTTTCATATGGGTAGCTTTTATGCATAATTTTATCAAAGTGCATTATCGAGCGAAAGTCAAAAACTTAGGATTCAAATCGGTATAGTCCCTCGAAAAAGGCCTCAAGATTGCTACTTACTTAATAAATTTATGGCAGCCGTATTGTGATCAAAGGAGCGCTACGACTTTTTAAAAACTCAGTTTTCTGAACCTACTACACCTTAAGCTTTTTTAAACCTAGATAACTATGTACCTATGTGTGGCACCGTAGCTAGAGCCTAGGAGCGAGAACCGGGAATTCATTCAACATTACATACCTACAGGTACCTATGTTTCTCGTATACCGCGTAAAAAATGCCTAATCGTACTATTGGTTACGTACGTATGTACGATTTAAACGACCAAGTATTTTTGAATTGTGTCAGTATTCAGCTCTTTGGAGTATTTAGACTCTTTGGACTCTTTGGAGTCTTTGGACTCCTTGGACTCTTTGGACCCTTTAGACCCTTTGGACCCTTTGGACTCTTTGAACTCTTTGGATAGTTAACTGAAATTGAAATATCTTTATTTCGAACTTGAGATTTATAATTTTAATTGTTATTATTTTTATTTCCTCACATGTGATGTAAAAAGTAGTATGGGTCAAATGGTAGCAAAATTATTATCAGCACTTGAATCTCTCACTACGCTCAGTATTTGTAGGAATAAAAACAAGGCTCTGATATCACTTTTAAGTATATTAAAATGGATAAAGATTACAAGGATTAACTATGTGTTTGACGTATGTAACAACAGGGACGAGTCGACAGTAATTTGTCGGCAATCAGGTGCGCGCGAGCTGATTGCCTGCATGCAAACATCAGGCGTCCAAATTTCCAACAGTATTCTATTTTAGAATCCCTCGCTTCGTTCAGGATTTAATGTAGGCTTTCGCCGTTACCATGTTCCTTTGCTTCACAATCCACTGATGTTCAATTGAAGCAAAGTTGCATCTGTTTTTTTTTCGTTCCATTTAAAAACAAAAAAAATCAACCCTAGCTTCTACATAGGTTCAGATTTCAATAACTCGGACTTTTTCCTTGTATGGCTGGAACCCAGCAATATTAACACAACAACATTGACAACCATAAAGGTATTCCCTTCTTGGAGAGTACTCGTATTAGTTAGCACTCTTTATGATTAAATTTCACCGACAGTATCAGTTTCTTTACTTATTTTTCCCTTTTGCATTATAGAAACAAGACCCCAATAATATTATGCTGATTTGGTTAAACAGTTTTTAAATGCATACCTAAGTAGCACAAGTAAACAGGTGCTGTTTTTTATTGAGTTTTACGCTAATATATACTCTACGATCATAAGACACGCCTATTGTAAAGTGTACACTTAATATTTATTTAGATAACTTCTGGTTAAAGTTATTAGGTGAACTATTATTAAGCAGATGTCGTTAATTCAACACATTTATTTTGTGAGCTGATCATATTCTACAGCGCACCAAGATATTGTTTCAACAACTCGTATGCGCGACAGTTTATTTACTATACTATACGTATAACTTCATTGTAGTTTTACCATAGAAATGGGATAGTATAGAACGACATGATGTCAGTGGGTATTGTGAAGGTTGGAAACCTAACCTTCGCAGTCTTTTTGAAGTTAACTGGCAACAGTTATAAATTTGAATTTAGAACTATCGCCCTGCCCTGATGAATAAAGATATGCAGAGGAGCATCAACGATGGGGGTAAGTGAAAGTTTGGATACAAGGGTGGTAATTCCCGACAGCCGCAGGCTAGAGGGAATTAAAGACCCGAGTTTGCAATATTCTTACCCTCGGAGTTACACACAATGTTTTTCATCACACTTGCGAACAAAAAACTAAATTTTAAGCGAAATAATTCTTAAATACGGTGACAAATCAAACATTCGTCCGCCATTTTTTAATTTCTTGACAGGTTAGGCATCGAAGGCACTACAGTCCTATTCGGCATTCAGCCACGATTGAAAATTATGTAAAAATATTATAAACGGCTGTTAAATTTATCAAATTAAATAATATCCTCTCCTTTAAATAATTTGTCCGCCAAGAACCTCACCAAATATCACCGCGCGTGATTTGTGCACAAGCTCTAAGAACGCATACATCATGCATACATCACGACCGGTCTGGCCTAAACGGTAGTGACCCTTATTGTGCTAAATGTTGCGATACTTGCGACAGTGATCTACTTATATGCATTGTTAGCTTGAGTTCTGGAAGTTAAAAAAACCCGCCAAGAGCGTGCTCAGTGTAGGGTTCCGTATTTGCCCGTCCTTCATCACAATACGGGGAGACATTATTGAAAGACCTCACGTCATGGGGTTACGGCTGTTGTAACGAACAGGCAAATACGGAACCCCACACTGAGCGTGGTCTGACACGCTCTTGGCCGGGTTTTCGAATAAACTGATTACTTCCTGAACCCAAACTAACAATTCATTTAAGCAGATCACTGTTGCAAGTATCGCAATAATACAAAAAACGTAATTTTAGTTACGCTTCAACGGATTAACGGTGCCCAGCTTTGTATTCCAGTGCCAGGGCTATAACCGTGAAAATCGAAGTTCGTCAATTGCGGAAATTTTTCTCGGTCACTCTAATTACGTCTTAGTGAGAGTAAAAGAGAAAGATCCCCGCAATTTGAGAATTTAGGTTTTCGCGGTAGGCCCCCAGTTTATATATTCCAGTAGCATTCCAGGCGCTGGATGCGAAAACTGGATTAGAATGCCACAGGAATAGACGTTTTAACCGGGCATTATGCGGGTTTTAGCAGTACTTTTACATCTCCTTACTCCCAAAAAATTACAAAAAAAAAGTATTTTTAATAACTTTATTGTTTTTTTTTACAAATACACATCAAAAAAGAACTTTACAAATGCATAAACATCAGCTGACACACTACTTTTACATCGATAAACAACTGTGGACTCTTAGACAAAAACATTATTTATTACGATTATGTATTCAATTGAATAATCCATTCCAGCACTGTTATAATACTTTTGATGGTGAAAATTATTTAATTATTATTTTTAAAGGATGACTCACGTTTGATCGGGCTGGGCCCGCCCGGAGTTTCCTGCGCTTACTTTTCTATGACAGATAAAAGATAACTGGTGATCACGTGATGCTTTCGGGGCTTTCCATGTAAGCGCCGGAAGCTCTGGCCCGGGCCCGGACCGGTCTAAGGTGAGTCAAGCTTTAATGGTAACAATCCCAGCGAAACTTTTATCGTGGTTTACATGTACGGGTACATGATGAATATAACCTTTTTATAGCATGACACTAATCACCACGGTTTATCTGGAAAGTTTAAAATAAATTATCGTACATGTGTCGTTTGCCTTAGTTAGTAAAAAATATTTAAAGTTATTAATTACTATACAGACAAATAATACTTATTTTTAAACCCCCCTCTATCCCACAGACGTTGATAGTTGACTAATATTGTTAACTGAAAAGTCGGCCTTTGTAGGCAATAGTTTTTGTCCTTATCATTGAATCTCCTTTTTTTATAGTACATTACGATACAAGTGCGAAAACTACTCGTGTCGATTTAAAACACTCCCTTCAGTCATGTTTTAATTTATTCGCCACTCGCTGCGAATTACCTATTCGCACATGTAACGTACAACGTTTTACAGTACATATGGCCCTTTAAACTTTCGACATAGTTACGTAATGTGCTAATTATCGCACTAGTGCGAGAAAGTTACGTCATATGTTGTACTGTAAAATGTCTTGTTTATTCGTTTTTACAGTTTTATAATTAAATTAATCGTTAATGCTATAATAAATACTTAAATAACGCTTAAACATTCGGTTGAGTAAGTAGTGGAAAGCTGGAAAGTCTGATTTGAACGAAATGCTACGACTTTACTAAAGTAATAATTATAATGTAAGTATTTATAATTATATAAGTATCTGGAACTTTAATCAGTATCATTTCTGAAATAATATTCCAAGACTGCCGTTGTACGTAATAAGTAATTATGTACAGTTGTTTGATCATTGTTTGCCGTCAGGAGGATTGAAAAACTCCCAGTGGTGGTGATGAATCGTGCGACTATCGCTAAGACCGAACATTATCAAACCAGCAATCAATACCAAAAATATGACTAGCGCCATTTGCACATCCTTCTTATCTTCAGTACCGCTAATGTACGAGACAAAGGAATTAAATATGTTCCTTATAGTTCTCGAAATAGAGTTGTGACAAACACGCAGAAAATTAGCTCCCGCTTCAGTTATCGTCGGTTCATGTGGTCTTACTGGAGCAGGCATGCGCCTTGGTGACGGGCGTGTCAGGGCTTCGTCAGAGCTGGACTCAGAATGCGGGGCAGCAGGCCTACGCTTCGCGCGCCGAGTTGGTGGTGGTGGCGATTGATGTTGAGCATCGTGAAATTCGGTAAAGGGTCTGTCTCTCAAAGCTGTAGGCCTATGGTAATAAGTAGCTGGAGGCATTGTCATATCTTGAAGATAAGAATACAAGAGAGGAGTTAAATCTGGGGGTGGGGGTCTCTGTGGAGGTGCAGTCGCTTCTTCTTCATTAGAATATTTAGGAGGCGGTGGTGGCGGCGAAGTTTGAACAGTAGAGGGCTGACTGCTTTCTGGGACCAATGTGTCACCGGCTGATTGATCGGTTTGTGTTTGTTCCTCTCTGCTCATTGGTCTTGGTAATTCATGCGCTGCTTGTGGTACGCTTGCACTTGTTGAAATTTCAGTAAATTTCTTAACTATTTCATCAATTACAGATTGTGAAAATTCAATGCCACTGACTGAGATGTGGCCTGATTTTGAATCTAACTCAGTTACTTGTAATGTCATACCTTCTATATCGGATACTAAAATCTTACTAGCTTGCAATTCTGAAACATTAAGTCGCCCCACATCTAAATCTCTCACCTGTAATCTTTGCGTTACTAGGTTATCCAGTTGCACATCTCTACTTGCTTCAGTGACCCTTTCGAGAGCTTGATCATCACTAGAAGGAACTGTTTTACGAGAGGTTCGAGTAATGTTTGTCACACTTTTTGGCCTAGGAAGCGGAGGTACGTCGGGAATATCGGCTTCATCGATGTCAATATGTTGTACTGTTAGGGACGCTTCAGTTAACATTTCTTCTCGTTCGTTTATTCTTGTTGGACTTGAAACGCGCCTTTCTACCAAAATTACTGTGGGAGACGTGCGGCCTATGTTGGATTTTGATAATTCAGAAATTTTTGGGTCCGAAATTTTGAACGATTTTTCAGATCTCGATGTAGGCCGGGAAATTCTAGGGCTTTCACCTATTTTGCTATGTGATTTACTTCTATAAGGCTCTTCATTCACAATATCTCTCAGGGAACTTGACATCGAAAAATCGAGATTTTCTTCCATCCCTAATTCAAAATCTATATCATCTGGAAGGGGATCTGTCTGAGTTGATACCTCGATCTCTACGACATCATCAATTTTCATGCCCTTATCAGTAAGTGTCAATGATTCTGGTCCAACATTAATATTACATCGATCTTCAAAACTGCTTTTATTACTTTTTGTTCGTTTTGGCCCCCTGGGTGGCCTTGGTGGTGGTGGGAGCGGTCTATCTTTCATTTTATTTACTACTTCACCTGAGATTAAATCTTTGTGAACTTCATCAAGTTGTGGTTCATCAATTTCGACATATTGCGTCAAATCACCACTTACTGAACGCTTAGAAAAGCTGTCCAAAGTCATAAGGCTCGTTGAGGATTTTTTCCGTGGTGGACGATCAGGTAAGCTTTTATCTACTGGTTGAACAGTGTAATATTTTCTCTCCGAACTATGACTTTTGCGACGTCTCACAGGTGGAGTTTTACTTAGGGATCGCCGAACACCTTTATTTGGCGCAGAAGCACTTTTATCAACGGTAGCATAGCCTGGACTTTCATGGCGAGCATGCTTATCAGATTCAATATAATCAGTGGGAAGCGCATGTGTGTCCATCGTTAATGATTCTGCTCCATGAGATGTCCGATCATCGTCACAGAGAGATGTGCCCCGAGAACTCCGCGAGCGGTTTCGTCGCGGCGGTAGTGGGCTACGGTCAGTTGCTGTGGTCTCAGTTTGAGGAACAACGTATTCATGTTCGGTTCTATACACGATTATCTGAAAAACACAAGAAGTATTTTTGTTTATATATAGGTAGGTATATATGTATGTAGATTTGTATATTAAACTGATACATTTATGGTTAAATATCATTCCTAAGGTCCTTAAGTTCTGTTATTTTAATGTTGTAACAAGTTACTGTTAAAAAAATTAGTGACACAAGTTCTTATTACTGACTGCACTTCTTCTTATTTGCATGTCTACCAAGTACTTCCTACTAAAACGGGTTTTTACGGTGACATATATGTTTATACAAACTAGCTTCTGCCCGCGATTAATATAAAAAATTTTTACAAAAAAAAGTAAACCGACTTCAAAAAGGATAAAATAAAATATGATCCTTTTTTAAGTATATGCGTAACTAACTGATATGTTTGAAGTCGGTGCCAAGCCAAATTTTGAAGCATACCATGATTTTGGTGCGACTCGATAAAGATGCGGCTATATAAGCATTTACAATACGTTGGATTGCCTTACACGACAGCAATGAACATAGTTTCTGTAGGTCCTTAAAAACCCACGGTCGAACCTTCTTAGCGCAGTCCATACTATGTTTGTCGGAATATTAGTATAAATCCAATGCGTTTATTTGCCGTCGTATTTTTTAATTTTTTTCAGCGTTATTTCCAGTCCCATATCCAGAGAACATCATTTCAAAATATAAAACAATTCAAGGACCGTCTACAGGGCTTGAAATTTTTACCTTCATGCCAAATTTTACCTAAATTGATTCAGATGTTTAGCCGTGAAAAGGTAAGAAAGGGACAGACAGAATTAATTCCACGTTTATAATACCTATTACTATAGTTGTAATGTGATTTATAGACATAAAGCTTATTATTTTTGACCAGTATTGTTACTATTTGGTTTGGCACCGACTTCAAACATCAGTTGATTACGCATATACTTAAAAAAGGATTATATTTTATTTTATCCTTTTTGAAGTCGGTTTACTTTTTTTATAAAAAGTTTTTATTGTTTTACCATTTTTAGTTTAAGGCATTGTTAAGAGCTTATGAGTATGAGATGATGCATGAATTAATATCACAATCACGTTTTACGATAAATTCGTTAACTTTAATAAATAGTCAGGATTTTCCTTGAGACCGCCTGGCAAATTGTTCCTGCCACTACTCTAAATCTTCCCTCAACCCTCCGATCGCTCAACCTCACAGCACATCAACCCCTGATCACTGAAAGCCTTGACCCTGAACCACCAAACCTTCAACCGCCATTCCCGAACCTCTCAACCCCAAACCAATTTAACTCCTAATCCTAACCCCCAATTCCTCAACTTCCAACCCCCAACCACTCATCTCCTACCCCCCGATTCCTCAACTCTCAACCCCCCAGTCCCCAACCCATCAACTCACCGCTCCTTTAAACCCCTAACCTCTCAAACCCTGACTCAAGTCCCCCAACCTCTGACCCCCGCCTACCTTCACCACCACCGTCTATGTCGTAAACCTCTCACACCTACCCCTCACCTCTTATTTCCAACACTACCTACATCAAATATCATAACACACCCAATTATAAGATGGAAGTTCCACATATCGCCCGTGATCTTTATAATCAGTAAACAGCCTTACCACGAGTTTGACACTGACATATTCGTTAGCGTAACTTTCTTTCTATGCATCTCGCTCGTACTGGAATCCTATTAGTGCGAGCGAGATGTATAGAAAGTAAGTTACGAACACGTTAGTGAATATGTAGAGTCGAACTCGTGGTAAGGCTACAGTTGCACTACATCAAGTTGGTAATTTTCGAGAGGAAATGCTTGAGCTGCTTAAGAATACAGTCGCATCACCATACATGTGCCTTTAAAAATTGAGGAGTTCCCTCAATTCCTCGTGGATTCCATTATCAGATCAGAATCAAAAACATTATGGGACCACCTTGGAGGTAACTCCTTTCAAACAAAAAAATAATTACTCAAATCGGACCACGGGTGTCGGAGTAATCGGTGCACATACTACCTTCAAAATATCATCATCATTATCATCAAAAAATCATCATCATCAGATCCACATCATCAAATTTCACGTTGGGGCAGGGAGGGTATAATGTGACCTCACGTGTATTTTTCTACATTGAACGAAATTAAGAAAAAATATCTACCACATTGGTTTCGTTAAACATAAATCATCACTTCGCACTTCAAAATAGCGAGTATTTTACGAAATTTTGGAGCGCATATAATAAATATAAGTACATCAAGTTCATAACAAAAATAGAAAAATAAACAAGCCTTATTATATACAATACTGTTTATCTTTATATTAGGTCGAATGAAAAATCTTCAAAAAAATACACGTCAGGTTATGTTGGGGACGGGAGGGGTAGTCAAGAACTTCACCAAGTATTATAAAGGAGGATGGGGTTTTAAAAAATTAGCTGAAAAAACCTCACTTGATTTATGCATGAGCCCTTGGCAACTAATCCCGAGAATTGGCGTAAGCACTAGTTTTTACGAAAGCGGCAGCCATCTGACCTTCCAACTCAGAGGGTAAACTAGGCCGAACTTAGGTTCAAATGAATTAGTTTATGATTTTCCGCCTTTTTAGGGTTCCGTAGTCCACTAGGAGCCATTATAGTTTCGCCATGTCCGTCTATCTGTCCGTACGTGGCTTTGCTCCGTGATCGTTAGGGCTAGGAAGCTGCAATTTGGCATGGATGGTATGGCACGGATTGTATCCATATGTGCTATACCACGTACGCCCTTGAGGGACAGAACATACGCAATGCGGCATAATTAAAAATACGTTTTATCGGTTTTAACATTCCTGACAACATACCAAAAACAACCTACGTAATTTGGTCGGGTTCATTGTTACCCACAACAACAAAAAACAAAAAAGCGGCCAAGTGCGAGTCGGACTCGCCCATGAAGGGTTCCATTTATGACGTATTATAAAAAACAACGGGTTGCACTCCAGGAGTGCCGGCAGAAGTGAAAACTTGAATATTAACGTTGTGCATTTTTGATATTTTGGTGAAATTGAGAAGCAGTTTTATAAAAAGAGATAATAAATTCTCTATTATACCTACGTAAATAAATCTGAGTTTGGAAGATATTTTGAAATGTGAATTTTAGTGTTAATATATAACATATATTGAGTAATTCATTAGACGTGAGAGGACTATAGCCTACACAATCAGCAAATGTTAATGAATAGTTCACCATCATATTAAGTAAAACAATTACGATTCTTCTTTGTTATTTAACTCTTTGGTAAGGAGAAATTTTGAGTATCTACAGTATACAATCATGGACACCCAACAACACAAAGATACAATACAACACAATTAACAAAGATTAAACCTCTTTAACCGTTATGATAGCACTTAGATTATGTAGAAAATAAAATGTCACACTTGAATGATCTACGATTTTTCAAAAGTAACCAGGCTTCGATGACATTCAATTTGCACGTCACCATGATGTCACGTATCCGTCTGACGAATATCTAATCTGACGGTCACGTGACACCTGACGCGAGTTTAACATTTTTTCCCCATCACAAAAAGTGCACAGCGCCGCTAAAGAAGTTTTTACTTCAAAAAACTACTTACTAGATCTCGTTCATACCATTTTTCGGTGGAAGTTTGCATAGTAATGTATATCATATATTTTTTTAGTTTTATCATTCTAATATTTTTGTCCATAGATACCCCACACGTAAGGGCTTGATTAATTTTTATTTAATTTAATGACGTATTAAAAAAAACTACTTCCTAGATCTCTTTCAAACCAATTTTCGGTGGAAGTTTGCATGGTAATGTACATCAAATATTTTTATTTTATTTTATCAGTCTCTTATTTTAGAAGTTATAGGGACACACACACACACACATTTTACCACTTTGGAAGTGTCTCTCGCGCAAACTATTCAGTTTAGAAAAAAAATGATATTAGAAACCTCAATATCATTTTTGAAGACCTATCTATCACACAAGTATGGGTTTGATAAAAAAATAAATTTGAGCTTCAGTTCTAAGTATGAGGAACCCCCAAAATTAATGTTTTTTTTTTCTATTTTTGTGTGAAAAATTTAATGTGGTTCATAGAATACATCTACTTACCAAGGTTGAACAGTGTAGTTCTTATAGTTTCGGAAAAAAGTGGTTGTGACATAAACGGCCAAACGGACGGACATGACTTAGGACAGAAAAAACATCACTTAGGACTTTTTAGAAGTAGGCAGAAAGGAAAAGTAAAAGCTCCGTAAGAGCATCTCGTTCGGTCATCTCCCCCCTCCCCCAATTCATCTTTATATTATTGTACCTCTATGTTTTTCGGTAACTCTGTTCACCAGTAATGGGATGGTATTGACTAATCCTGTGAAATAAGTCTTTGTCTTTATCATCAGTTTTTAGGGTTCCGTAGCCAAATGGCAAAAAACGGAACCTTTATAGATTCGTCATGTCCATCTGTCTGTCCGGTTATGTTACAGCCACTTTTTTCCGAAACTATAGGAACTATACTGTTCAAACTTGGTAAGTAGATGTATTCTATGAACCGCATTAAGATTTTCATACAAAAATAGAAAAAACAATAAATTTTGGGGGTTCCCCATACTTAGAACTGAAACTCAAACAAAAATTTTCATCAAAACCCATACGTGTGGGGTATCTATGGATAGGTCTTATAAATTAATATTAAGGTTTATATTGGTTTGAACGAAATATAGTAAGTAGTTTTTTTTTAATACGTCATATTTTTTTTGTTTTTTTCGCCAACCCATACGTGTGGGATATCTATGGATAGGTCTTTAAAAATAATATTGAGGTTTCTAATATCATTTTTTTCCAAAACTGAATAGTTTGCGCGAGAGACATTTCCAAAGTGGTAAAATGTGTGCCCCTCCCCCTGTAACTTCTAAAATAACAGAATGATAAATCTAAAAAAAAATATACGATATACATTACCATGCAAACTTCCACCCAAAATTGGTTTGAACGAGATCTAGTAAGTAGTTTTTTTTAATACGTCATAAATGGTACGGAACCCTTCATGGGCGAGTCCGACTCGCACTTGGTCGCTTTTTTATTAAACACTGGCAACATTTTACCATAAACAAGAGCCATTTTCATTGATTTTTGTTAGATTTAAATTGATTGGCGTCATACATCCCATGACTGTTAATAATAATAATATTGAAGCCAATTGCAGTATGTATAAATAATAAATAAATAAATATTATAGGACATTAGTACACAAATTGACTAAGTCCCACAGTAAGCTCAATAAGGCTTGTGTTGAGGGTACTTAGACAACGATATATATAATATATAAATATTTATAAATACTTAAATACATAGAAAACACCCATGACTCAGGAACAAATATCCATGCTCATCACACGAATAAATGCCCTTACCAGGATTTGAACCCGGGACCATCGGCTTCGTAGGCAGGGTCACTACCCACTAGGCCAAACTGGTCGTCAAATATATCTATAATTAAATTCGTCTAAAACATAAAGGACGAATAGGACATTCCATTTTTAACACATAGAGCGATAGGCATTTTGCAGGTGTCTGAGAAATATCAAAAATGCTCCAAATTTCTCTTAAATAGCTCATGATTGGTGCCGTTGTTTTTGGTATGTTGTCAGGATTGTTAAAATGTGTTTGTAATTTTGTCAAATTGCTTATGTTTTATCCCCCACGGGCGCACGCGGTATAGCCACTGACATAAATGTAGTATAGCACATCTATTACGATTCTACCATCTATGCCGCAAAACTATGGCGCAGTACAGCGCTATCTGTTTTGGACGTCATGCTAAGGGGCACGTTTTTAGGGTTCCGTAGTCAACTAGTTATAGTTTCGCCATGTCCGTCTGTCTGTCTGTCTGTCTATCCGAGGCTTTGCTCCGTGGTCGTTAGTGCTAGAAAGCTGAAATTTGGCATGGATATATAAATCAATAAAGCCGACAAAGTCGTACAATAAAATCTAAAAATTTAATTTTTTTAGGGTACCTCCCCTACAAGTAAAGTGGGGGTGAAATTTTTTTTTCGCTTCAACCCTAGAGTGTGGGGTATTGTTGGAAAGGTCTTTCAAAATAATAGGGGTTTTCAAGAAACATTTTTTGATAAAGTGAATTTATTCGGAGATAATCGCTCCGAAATAATAAAAAATGTGTCCCCCCCTCTAACTTTTGAACCATAGGTCCAAAAAATATGAAAAAAAATCGTGGAAGTAGAGCTTAAGAAATACATTAAATGAAAACTATAGCGGACATGATCAGTTTAGCTGTTTTTGAGTTATCGCAACTTACTTTAATTAGGTACTGTGATTTTGCAAATTTGCCTATTTGTTTAACTCGGGTGAAAGGTACCGTTTCATCCCTTGGCTAACAATTTACTATACTTTAAGCTCCAGTTTAGCTTATTGTGACGGAAGAGTAACTAAGGAACCCTACATTGAGCGTGGCCCGACATGCTCTTGGCCGGTTATTTACTTAGACTTTACCTTTCTATTACAATCAACTATCTTTGTTAATAACTAAATTTTTGTTAATGTCAAGTGAGTCAATTGTGCTAAAAAATAAATTGAAACCATCTCTATTACAATCAATTATCTTTGTTAATAACTAAATCTTTGGTAATGTTAAGTGAGTCAATTGTACTAAAAAATAAATTAAAACCGATTAATAGAATAATGGTACTTAAATATGAATTTGTTGTAAATATTAATTTTTAAAGTAAATACTCACGTCTTCATTTTGCAATGGGGACTCGTTCCATAATTCGGTTGTTGGGATATCTTTAAAATCATTCAGCGATGAATGTCGTAAGTCCCGCTTGCCGAATTTCTTTTTTCGTTGGGGTGGCATTGGCAAAGTTTGTGACTGGATTGGTATATCCTCTGGATATTGTATCACGTCATCGTTGGCATATTCGTGAATAGAACGTAACTCATTGGAAGGACCGAAGCTATGTTGAGTATCCATTTCAATCGGCTCATTGGCTTGCACATTGTTATTTGAATGAAGTTGTTCCTGGTCATCACATATACCTAACTCAATTTCCCTGAATTGCATATCATTTGTCATGTGCTCGTCAATATACTGAACGGTATCGATTTCTTCTTCCTTTTTCTTTCTTTTAGCTCGTGACGGACGTACAGGTGGGAATGTGTAATAGCCGTCATCTCTATCGTTTAAGTCCTCCGTTGAATAACGCATATCATCATCTAGCATAAGCTCCGGGTCAGCTTCTGGTTCATTGGCATAAATATTTTCATCGTTAACGCCGGAATTACTACCCATCAAAGCTAGCGCGTTTTTTGGAATTTTGAAGGCTTGTCGTATTTCGTCACTCAAGTATTCTCTTACTTGAATATTTTCACGAGATATCCCTCGCGGTCGTACAAAAAATTCGTCATTGTTTATTTCGTTTATAACATGAGAGTATTCTTCTTTTACCGGTGAATGTTGTTCTGTCGATAAATCTGCGGTATTGTCGTTTAAGTGCGATAGTTGCTCTTCATCTTGAATATACTGAGAATCTAATTTGTCAAAGTCGTATGTAGTTTCAAACTGTCGTCTTTCATCAACATCTGCATCAAAACTGTCAGTGGTGCCATATTCTCGTGGTTCACTAGGACTGTCTGGAATATAAGATGCAACTTGTGTTGGTTGTTTTTTCATTCGAGTAAATGTAAAAGTCGCAGGTGGGGTTTCCTCTCTATCTAAATCAGGAGATGATGAGGTTTTAGGTAATTCCTTTTTATTTTTTCTGTTAAATAACCTAGGATAGGTTTTAGCCTCGAATTCAACTGGGGGTGTATTTCTTACATCTGGAGTTGAACCAGTAATCGATGCTTCCGGTTTACTTGACTTTCTTCTCCCTAAGCTTGGAAAATTAATTTTTGCTTTGTCAGGCATTTTAAATTTAGGAAAATCAGGAACATTGAATTTTGGTCTTTCAGGTAGAGTAAATTTCTTTTTATCTCCAAAGGATAGTTTTTCAGACAAGTTTATCTTTTTGAACTTTGGCCGGTCCGGTAGGCTAAATTTTCTTTTATCGGGCAAAGTAAACTTGGGTCTATCAGGTAAAGTGAACTTCGGACGCTCAGGCATTTTAAATTTTGGACGTTCAGGCATATTCATTTTTGGTTTTTCCGGTATTTTCATACTTTGCAATTTTGTTTTTAATTTACCAGCCTGCGATTTTAATTTTCCAGCGCCTTCCTTGATACGTTGTTGTATTTTTACGTCAATGCCGTCAGTATTTTGACGACTGTCACGTTTTAAAGGTAAATTTTCTAAAGCTGAAGAGTCTACTTGACTTGTACTAATTTCACATTCAGTTCGTGACATAGTAGATGGCGTATTAACAAAGTATCTTTCTTCGATATCCTTTTGAAGTAATTCAGCGTTTAGAATGCCTTCATTTTCCTTATCATCGTGTTGTTCTTCTTCATCTGAAGGGTGTTGTAAATATTTACGTTCCAAAGATGTAGTACTAGATAATTCATCATCAGTTTTCACCAAAGAAGGCTTCGTTTCAGCATCGGGTGGCATAAAAACAATATTCGGAGGCGGTTTCTCGATGATTTCATATTCGTGATCACTGAAAATTAAATAATACACATATTATGTATCATACTAGGTATAATATCGATAACAAAATAATGTTGATTCGCATGGTATTAAAACCTATGGTAGAAAATGTATTATTCGCATAGCAGGAGTAACACAGTTAAATCGCAATAATCATACTTCATCGCAAACGGTTCCAGTTATATTTATATAACGTTGTCTACGCACACACGTCTCTTGAGTCATAATTAGGCCAACGATCGGCGCTCGTTTTAGCCGCAGCCGTCACCGGGCGAAATCCATTTAATATTATTTTAAATGTACTAAACGGACATAAATTATTATGACCGCAATGCTATATAAAACCTTACGCCAGTAGACTTACCTTTCATTTGAAATGAAATTACTCGCTCGCGACGTCGGCCTGGTTCCGATAGGATTTACCCGTTCAGGTAGTAAAGAATCACTTTGGAAAAACTGACAAGCACATCGTACGTCAGGTGTATAAACATGAACACTACCCTCTCTTGTAGGCCTCACAGGTTTTTCTAAAGGAGTCCCTCCCTCTGATGTCCATCTCCGAAGGTTACTCATTACTATAAACTACCGACAATAATATTGCAGAAGTTCATATCTAGTCATCGACTTCAAGAAAACCAAATAAGTTAAACCGGCATTTGTTGACCGGCAGTGACTCATTACGCGTTTATGAAAACCAGGCAGTAAATGAACTAATCACTGGCGTGAAAGCAGCCGCGAGCACGGATCACTGATGACAATTTCAAAGAGCTAAACTAATGTGCAGGAAGACTGTTCGGCCGAATCTATATATAACAAACCGTAAGGAGCGAGCGCGTTCGCTTTGCATGTGTCGAAACAGCTGTTATGTCACAATTACGTATGCAGCAAAAGAAAAATTATAAATAGGATACAATGTAAATTATTATATGAAATATAATATATATATATAGTTACCTGGAGGTTTTAGACCATTCCTTCTCAAAAATTTCAACGCCATTTTTTTTATTCAATTTTATTTGCGGGCTCGGAGTAGGAGAAGATTCAATAGGCACTGGAGCTTGTTCATGACTTGATTCTAATATGTCATCGTCAAAAATTTCTGTAATGGTGATGTTGGGTGAATCGTTCTTTGGTCTTGTCTCTTCTAACTGATTTTGAAATATTTCATCGACATTAGGCTCATCTGGATCCATTTCTTCGTCTAAAATTACAGCTTCTTTATTTGAATCTCTTATTTTATGCAATTTTTCCATTACATGTTCATCCGATGTTAAGGAAGCTTCATCTTCCATTACTAAACTAGGGTCCTGTGAAGCTAAAGATTTTCTTTCTAAAAAGCTCTCATTTTCTTTATTGTTACATTCACGTTCTGTTTCTATATCGGGAGAAAAATGAAGGGATTTGTCTCGATCTTGACTTTTTGATTCTTCTATGTCCTCGTAAATATGTTCTTTCTTTTTTCTTGGAGGAGGGGTATCGACACTCATTGTTTTACTCATTTCGTCTGAATCGCCAAGTTTAATTGCGCTAAATTTTTGTCTCCGCACTGCTCCCGGAGAAGATTTTAACTGCCTTATTTCCTGTCCTTCTTTATGTTTTTTACGCTTAGGTAATGGAGATTTTTCGCCTTCATGCTTCTCAAGTTTGTTCAGAGTTTTGTCAGCCAAATGTTTGATTTTATTTACTAAGGGATGGCAACATTTTGTTTTTTCTCTGGTTTCTGTGACCCCAATATAAACGTCTGGTACTCGTCGTTTTAGAATTCCTTTTGGGGAAACATTTTTAGGCGCACTAATAGGGGCTTCTAAATGAGAATTTGATGGACTTTCTGACTGTCTACATATGAAAGCATTCATTGCTTGATTGACTGCATCATCCTCAGAATCTAAAGATACTTCTTTTGAAAAGTTTGGTATGTGCACGCCTTCATCTTCCCCTTCATCGCCGTGTTTACGGCTGCTTCCAGGCGAAGAGTCAAGGTTAAGAATCTTTTGACCACCTCCATCAACAGGCGAATGGGTTCGTGAACGTGAGAATTCACGAGACATACTTCTTCGTGGTGTTGTTTCTCTTATGATATCCTCTGCGGTAATTTCGCCTTCTAATGGCGGCTTCAGAAGATGTGTCCAGGGGTAATGTCCCAATTCACGATCTCTTCGCAAGTCGTCCCATTGGTATTCATTTATTGGCTCTCGCGAATTTCCCTTTTTCTCTTTATCTGGCGACAATTTAGATTCCATATGTATAATAGTTAAATATCAAAGATATTCACAAAACACATAAGTGAAGCTTTGCTGGATAAGAACAACTAAGTAGATTGTGGTTTGATCGTGATAGTAACAGAGTTACTTAATAGTTTGTTTGCGGACCCAGCAAAGTTTCCACTTTTCACCGTTAAACTAAGAACACTACATTTCGTTTGAGACTGAGCCTCTGCAAATGAAAACACGTTGAATTTGCGTGGGTTCGTGTGGAAATAGGTGTGAATAAGTAGCGTGCAGTGTAACAAATTATTTTGGACTACTGCCGCGGCTTTACCTTGATTCAATCCGAGCACTTTCACTACCGAACCACCATCCTTGGTGTTTGTTTACTTTTGCGTGGATTCACTAAATGTTGATTATGTTTTTTTTTTTCATATAAAAAGAGATCTGTGACCTGTACAAAATCTCAGTTCAACTGGGCGAAGCGTTGTGGTGCGTGCAAGCGCGCTAAATATAAGATTGAGCATGAATTTATTTTTGGGAAGCATTTCGCGTCATCAGTAAAACTATAAAGCCCAGACAACGTTTTATAGGAGCCGACTGAAGGTTTGTAACCAGAGATGAATAATTTGAACAGGTAAAACTTAATTTAATAATAAATACATACCCCTGTAGCAAACCAGTGGCTGTATTACTATTTAATACCGATGCAAGATTGCTACTGTCCCTTGACCGAAGTCCAAATAGTTACGTATCGACTCGTAGCTCTGTTCACTGCGTGACTATTTCATTAACGAGTTGAAATATACTGTATCTCTAAACTGAATGTTGATTTGCGTACAGTTCGTAAAATAAATGTCTATACTTATGGTGAAGTATACAATATAATTATATATATACACTGTACTTAGTGCAGGGAAACATTTACCCAACCCAACGGGTGATAACAAAAAAATGAGAATGATTTTTTGTAGACTTATAAACAAGGGGCCTTATTCGAGATGCACAACTGTCAAATTTCGCGTCCACATCAAATCAACACTTGATTCTATCGCATGTTGATTGTATCAAGTGTTGATTCTATCAACTGTGGATATTATCATTTGGAACAATCAAAACTCATTCATAGAAAAAATAATCAAACAAAAATCAACTTTGTTTATTAATACTATAAAGTTTGAAATGGCTCTGAACTCGAAGTGGTTCGGTTTGATTTGATTGTCACCTGACTGTGGATTGCTAATGTCAAATTTTGACAAGTGTTGATTTTATTGCTAGACTTTTTTGTCCATGGGCTTGGGCACCATCTTGGATTTTTTGACGTACGACAGGGAATACCCTTCCTTTCCTACAATATATGGCATAGAGTAAAGCGTCTTTTTTTTTTAAACATAAGTTTACAGGAATCAGCGACATCTTGTATTCGATAGGATAAGTAATGCGCTATGAACAATGCGGCGGCGAGTAGTGAAACTGTACCTGGCAACGTCAATCAATTAAAAAGTGACCACACAGTTGATGGTCGATAAAGGCGATTATTAATTGAATTTTAACGACAATAAAGAACTATTGACATGCGATCTTTTTGTTGAACCCACACCTACACATCGAATAATGCTCGCTCCACATATTCTCCTATAAACGCTCAAAATTGTAAAAAAAAATGATGCAATTTACTCCGCACCCAGTCTCAAGTTGCTTCTAAACCACGTTCACGAACCAAGTTGTAACCTAACACATCTGTAAATATAAGGCATATGATTTAGAGATAAAGTCCGTTTTTCTGAAATTACGAGATGGTTCATGAATAACCTTTATTACTATAAAAATAATACTACATTTGTCAAAAAAAAAATTCTGTATTGCGCTATTACATAATGCATAAAATTGATATAAAGATAGGTACCATAGTAGCTCGCTCACTTGGTCTATCAACAACTATTTTAATGCTCTTTGTACTCGTATACGCGACCCCATTGTATGTACAGTCGCCATCAGATATATCGGAACGCATGTATGAGATCTCAAATTATTAAGATAAGACCTACTGTACTGTCTATATTACTTACCAAGACCTAAGTACCTATTATATTTATATGTACCTACACAAAGAGAATTCCTATGTTAAAAGGAGATTAAATACATATTTTGTTATTCAACTACAAATAAAATAAAATGTATCTTTTTCAGTTAACACATTTTTTTACCGATTTCTTTAATAAAATAAAACATTGAAGTATTATGTGACTATTGTGACTATATTTCATTATCTTCGGTGTAGATTATTTACTGATGTTCCAATTTCCTGTATCAGTTTGGTACCAGGAAATATAATAACTACATCTCTTCAAAAACTTTGCTGGTAGTTCGACATCTGTAAGTTTAAATATAAAACATGATAAAAACACTTAAGTCAAAAACGTATACATAAAATATTTGCCCTATATTCTGGTCGCTCGGTAGGGTGCCCAGAAGGCTGGGTGCATTTCCGCGCTGGTTAACAATGCTGATCCTCTGGTCACCAGAAGCCTATATAAGGCGCTCTCATAGAGCCACGCTAGTGCCCTAGAGTTTCAAATTCAACCCCAAGTGCCACAAATATGTAGTTAAGGGTTTAAATTCTGGATCAAGAACATGGAATACTATTCGCTAGTAAGGCCATAGGTATTAGAAAAAAATAATAGTAGGAGACGGCCGTGGTCATGGTAGGTGGTACAGGTGGGCCAGGCAAGCTCTGAAATTATGCACCTATTTTACTATAACTTTGTTCACCTGTGTATATTTACTGTTTCCATGATAATCATTTTTAATATGTAGCCCGTGTAATCGGGCTGTATAATTGGTCTCATATTTTTTAACACAAAATCATCATTTTAATTCAATAATTAATGGTGTTTTACATATTAATCATTAATGTACCTATTTTGCAAAATTTTCTTGCATATAATAATATTGTTTACTTCAATTGACGTGTTTATTATTTTCGTTACTATGTCAACGTTAATACTTAAAAAATTATAACGTGAAGGTTGAGTCCGCAGTACAGTTACAGTTTACGTACATAGTGGCATTAGCACAGTCGGATTAGGACCAAACTCGAAATGTCTGAACAGTCATGAAATTTGGTATGTATATACGCCCCTTAAAGGCCCCTTTTTCATGCCCACACCATTTGACATTTGGGGACCTCGAGGAACCGCAGCCATCTTGGAAAATGTGGACCATCCAGGAGAAATTCGCGTTTTACTCTAAATCTAACGTTCTTTATTCAATAATCGTGCAAGGCAACATTCAAGCTTATAAAATTCTACATAAAATAGTTTTAGACATCTTTGCGAAAAAAATGATCTTGCCGTAAAAAATACTTGCTAAACCCAGATTTAGCCCTTATACCCTTTCATGGGATATTCTCTTAATAGGAAACTTGGAAGAATAAAAATTCCACTTTTAACTATACATTTGTACATAATCTACCCCAATATCAATATTTTACTTGACTGCAACTTAACCAGAAAGTAGGGTTATGGGTATAAGTACTGAGGATTCAGGACACCCTGTACCTTAGGATACTGGACGGATTTTTTAAATGACGTATTATTTAGCCCTAAACTTTTTTCTTACGTTAATTTTAGTAACTTTGTATTGCATAGCACTTGTATACTAACTGTGGATCTACTGATGTCTGTTTTACTGTACTCCGCTCAATAGTTTAGGCGCTAGAAGAAAAAATATGATTTAATATTCGGAGTCCTCTCAAGGCGGCTGTATTGATTTTTCTTTAATAGAACAAGTAAAAGTAGGTTGTGAATGGCAAGAGAAATCTAACGATACGTCATTTAAAAAAATCCGTCCAGTATCCTAATACCTAGCTACTGGGTGTACTGAATCATCAGTACTTACACCCATAACCCTTCTTTCTGGTTTAGTCACAGTAGAGTAAAATGTTAATATTGGGGTAGACCACGTACAAATGTATAGTTAAAAATAGAATTCATATTCCTCCGAGTTTCCTTTTAAGAGAATGTCCCCTGGAAGTGTATAAGCGTTAAACTTACATTCAGCAAGTATTCTCTATAACAAGATGTATTGTTCTGCAAAGATATCGAGGACTTTTTTGTGAAGAATTTAATAAGTTTTAATGTTGACTGTTGTATTGATGGTACACATTTTCCAAGATGGCTCGGATTCCTCGAGGTCCCCAAATGTTAAATGGTTTGGGCATGAAAAAGGGGCCTTTAATTTATATACATAATAAATTTCATGACTGTTACAGAGATTTCGAGGTTGGTCCTAATCCGATTATGCTACATTGTGCGTCCGCAGCAAATTCGGTTCTCCATACAAATGTAGTTACGCTCTCATTTTAAAATGACTTGCTAGATTGCTCTGAAACTTTGTACTTACAATAGGATATGGTATGTCTATGCCTATAATTAATTTAAAACATAAATGTGAAATGAGAGCCAATTAAGTTCAATATTAAGAATATGTGTCGTTGTTGACTCGCCGACAACGGAATTGAGATCTATATGGGTGCCATGTTCTGTGCTGTGTAGAAAATCCTGAAATTATAAAGGATTTGTCTTGGCTAGTTTTTACGTATAGGCTACGTATCACCGAAACGTCACAAACACCACGAAGGTTTGGCTTGTACGGGCCCTCGTTTTTCCTATATTCTTATACGCTGCGGAGACCTGGACTATCCGAAAGACAGAGGAAAAGACGATAGACGCCCTAGAAATATGGTGCTGGAGGAAAATGCTGGGGATATTCTGGACCGAGTTTCGGACTAATGTCTCCATCCTTAAAGAACTCCGTATCAAGCAGCGCCTTTCGACTCTCGTAAAGACCCGCATACTCAGTTTTTTCGGTCACGTCTCGAGGAGGAACAACGACTCCATAGAGCGTCTAGTGGTGCAGGGTAGAGCAAACGGAAAAAGACCACGCAAAAGGCCACCTATGCGATGGACTGACCAAATCAAATCTGCCATGAAGGGTCCCCTGAACGCATTTGCCAGAATGGCCCCCAACCGCGAAAAATGGCGAGAAATCGTACGGCAAGCAACATCTGCGCCTGATATCAGCAGTTGACCACGACGCTCTGCAAAGAGTACAACGACAAAGAAGAAGAAGACGTATCATATTTGTCTAAAATTTGGTTTGTTGGTACACACACAAGGGATAGTCTCTAGCTAGGTACGGGGTGCCACACTCGTCAGCGCGACTGCGATATTTTTTACCTTTTACCTAAAAATATCAAATTTGTGTACGGGCTCAGCTCCTGTTTCGTCTTAAGCCTGAATTTAACAGATTCTGACTCACAGGGGGCTTTGAGCATGCTGTTGCTTACAATAAATGCTTGTTTTTCCGCATTCTTCACTATATCTCCCTGTCTCACTACTATCTGACCTTCTAACCCAGTGGGGAAAATATACCTTATTGGGGCTACTCCATCTTCCTCATGATAATATATTTTACTTTACTGAAAAGCAATCGGTACATGTTACAAGATGCACATTGTTAAGAGCCGGGGTTAGAACCCACGACCATTGGTTTTAAAATGAAGCTTTGTATATAATTCGTATTTTTATAATAAATCTGTTTTCTTGTTGACATTTTGTGGTATTGTATTGCTTTATGTTAATTGTCAAGATAGTTCTTTCATCCTGGACAATTGTCACATGCGTCACATGTACGTTTTATGATAGATCTACATCGACGCAACTGCATGTCATTGTCAAAGAGCATATAATCACTACGTTTTAAGAGACGGGACTTCCATACTAGCGAGTGGAATCAGTTTGTTTCGCAAATCATTACCAATATGTACGACAAAGAACTGTCAAAGAACCATAGTACCAACATAAGCGATTTAAATAGTATAGTACGCTGCACGCTTACGATTCTTATCGATATCGATAAAATGGGGAGGGTTGAAACATAGGCTCCTGTTTACAAATTTTGTACTCGAAATCAGGTCAGCATCGAGTCCACATTTAAGTTGTATGTTATATAGTGGATAGTTCTTAATTGGACTACTATCTGGTCGGGCTTAATGTGGACCCGAATTATTTTAATACAGTTTTTAAGTCGTGTTTTTTTATTTTATTAAATGCTTGATTTTCATAATTATGTGCACATACATGTTTGAATAAATGTAACTTTTCTATGGGAAGATGTATCAGGTCTTCGTTCCCAACAAATTTGGCCCACTGCCTGCATCTGAAAACATACAGCCTTGGAAAAACATGACTTTATCTACAGTTTATATTCCATGTGTTTGCTAATGAGATGATCAACTGATTATTTCGCGCTAATATGCATCTATAAATCATGTTTTTCGGCATCCAGTTATCAACAACCCTTTATCAATGCTTTAATTTTATGTATTTATATGTCTGTTAATCATGAGAACGGGTCTGGCCTTGTTGGCAGCGACCCTGCCTATGAAGCCGATGGTCCCAGGTTCAAATCCTGGAACGGGCATTTATTAGTGTGATGAGCATGAATATTTGTTCCTGAGACATGGGTATTTTCTATGTATTTATAAATACTTATAAATTAGGTCTATGTAGATATATATATACATTATTGCACAAACTGACTTAGTACTAAAGTATGAATGGCATGTGTTGTGGGTATATATATATATATATCGTTGTCTAAGTACCCACAACACATGCCATTCATACTTTAGTACTAAGTCAGTTTGTGTAATAATGTCCTATAATATTTCTTTATTTATCATAAAAACAGAGATTAATTTTCTTACATTTTAGGTTAATATATTAAATAATCACTAGATAAAAAAAATATGTTAACTAATGACCATTAATGCATAAGTAATAGATAATTTATGCATTATTAATCTTCGACGAATTAATTATGGTCATATTGCATGCTAGTTCTAAGGAAATTTCACATATTTAATTTAATTATTTACACTGATATACAAATAAAACTAAAGTTATCGATAGTTATAGCACATCCCTAGTTCACAACGAAAAATAATGTAAAATATCTAATTTTCGATGTGTTTATAGCCTGCTGACCCAAAATAAGGTCAAAAGTATCTAAAGCAATACTTACCAGTCTACATCCAAGGGAAATTTCGCCATAAAACCCCTTTTTTCGTGATTTTCTCGAGTGGCTCGGTTGCAACATATTTCACACTTAGTAAACCGTTTTCTCGCTGGCATTGTAACAAACTCGCTCTTTACTCTGATCACGGCTGACTATTTTCGATTTTTGCACTAAATAATAAAGAAATTACACGAAATACCCGAACAAAACATTGAAGCCTTCAAAACAAACAAAGCAATTAGGCTGACAGTAGACTTGATGTAAACTTGACAGAATAAATAGCACTGACGTTTTCTTTTTCTTCGTTGGCAATGATTTGCGAAACAAATTCCATACAAAACTTTTTTCTTCCTAGTTGCGTCAGCCTGATCGGAATTTGGCAGCTAACTCCATCTTGCGTCCAGTAGAAGAATCAAAATCGTACAGGTAAAACTACTCTCTGCCTTAGGATCCCCTTTTAAATGTCATAAATCCAAACATGGCAGCCATACCCATCGACAAAAAAGTCTACCGTTGATCTAATTTCATTTGACAGTTAACTAATACGTATTCGACACGCTTATATTTGACAACTAGAATCCTGACTAGAGCTGGGACTGCGTACCAAAAGTACGTCTCTGTTACTCGTACCAAAAGTACGTCTAAAATACCAGTTTTACGAGTATGACCCCCAATAGGCAGTTTACGTATTTGCCGTGCTTAGGCGTCTTACAAATAAGGATTATTTATACAAATATCGACTTATTATTTCAGTAAGGGTCGGAAATATGGTGACGTTTTGAGTGAAGGCTATGAATCTATTGTCATATTTTTGTTATATATTATTACATTATTTTTAGATACAACAGACACCCAGACGACCATCTGTTAACAAAATTTTATTTTACCTAAAGTAACGGTAAGAATGGAGGTACGAGGTGATAAAAGTTTCATACTTGTTTTATTTCAGAAATCAAAGTCCGTACTTTTAAATACTCGACAAGCTAAAAGTAGTCTATTACAAATAACCTGTTCCAAAAACTATTCCGGTACAACGCCCCGCCTCTAGTGTGGATATTGTTCACTGACAGGTGGTGATAATAGCAATTCGACAAGTCACAATATTTCTCACATCAAATGGAAATCAACACGAAACGTCACTTTTAGCATGTCGAATAAGGGCCAAGACTATCTACATCAATAAAAAATGCTGTTATAAAGTTATTGAGTTCTTTTGAGATACTTTAATTTCAAATATTTTATTTTTTAAACATTTGTTTTTGTTAGAATGTAGTCGAAACGAGAAACTCTGCGAAAATGTATTGTATATTTAAAAAATTCTAACTTAAACATGTGTCCCTTTGGACACAGTGGGTAATTCTAGAACAGAAAATGTACCAGTTTTTACTATATATAAAATTCTTGCATACTTGACTATAAATTGCAGAGGTGGTAGTGGCTGACCAGCGAAGATAATAACCAAAGCAAGCCTGAATTGACTTTTTAATTATAGGAATTCCATGAGCCAATGAGATGCGGCCAACATTTTTAAGTGTTACCAACCGTACATTTGTCGATCATTATAAAAGATAGGTCTGGAATGCTGCTAGAAGGTAAGAGCCCCTCAATACACTGATCAGTAGAAATCGATCATTATGTCTCAGTGTCGCTAGATGACTCGAAATTACAAAAGGAAATAATTTCATTTTGGATGATGAAAGTTATTTTCCTTTTAGCAAAAGTGATATACCTGGAAAGGGTTGATACTATACTAGCAATAATTCTTCAATACCACGCAATATCAAACACAAGTATTATGGACATGTTTGAGCAGACATACTAATACAATACAATTCTTGGACTCCAATAATATGCGATTTGAAACCTTCCACAATGTCGGCTGATAGATAGTTTTTTTGGCTGTTTGAGTAGTTGAGTGCATAAAAATAATTGAACAGCTAAAAATTGGGCCCACGAAAAAAATATTACTAAAACTTGTGTTCCGAAAATGGACAAAAACGGTGTCCAAAGGTCTTATTCGAACTTTATATCTAAACTACGTCAAAAAGCTGACCACGGGCCCTATTCTAACATCCATTAATGTTACTGTTAATAATAATCATGTATATATTGCCTATAATAATCGAATCATAACAAAGTATCCAAGTCGCGTAGTGATGTGACGACCCCTATCGCCCGCTGGTTTGCAAAATGCAAAATGTTCATATGACTGTATCGATAACTTGTCGGTATATTAGTAGGTATGGAATTAGTTGTTCACAAGACATCATTAAAATATTACCTTTATAACCGACTTAAAATAATAACGATTGTTATAATACCTTTTTTGAATGTGCACATGTTTAGCGATAAATTTAAACATCACTATCCAACACAGTACTTACATTTTAACCACTTTTCCACGGCTTTGCCGCCAACACACGGAAACATAAGACAGCGTATACTTGTACACAGCGTATACACACCCAACCCAACTTGTCAGTAGGAAAAAGCGCGAAATTAAAATTTTCTTTGGTAAGTCAACTCTTTGCGAACACATTTTCAAACAACTTCAACTTTTTCATTTTCAATTTTTTCAAACACATTTGAAAAAGTAGTCGATAAAGCAGTTAAACATCGATAGATTATTAATATGTTGTAACATGACATCACTATTTTTGTTCGCACATAGACAATTTACGCACACACTTGTATTTCATTTTTAGTCACACTTAAGAAGACAGTCGTTCTATACTATCCTATTTCTATGGGCTTGCCTTAGCCGGCCGGCCAGAGTGGAGCTATAAGCTCCGGGAGTAGAAGTGAAATATTACATAAGACGTGAGCGCAGCCACTGGGTAGAAAGCGGCGTACACCTTTCAACACCCCTGAGCCGCTCACACCGGTGTTGCCCTTGAGCCATCCTAGATGTCGCTTTTTGTGGGGGCTCATTTTGGTGGAGGCGAGGCACTGGCAAATAAAATTGAATACCATTTTATTAGGCAGGCGTCCCGTTTTTTATCCCATAGCTCAGTATTTAGTCCATCGCTTTCACCCAATAGCCCAGTTCATTTTAGATTCCATAAACTCTCCAATAGTCCTTACACCCTGGCGGGTGCTGCCTCTGCGTGCGTCTCATGACACGTGTAAGGGCAGCATCCGCTCGGCGTACCCCTTACATTTCATTAAAGTGTCAAAAGGGCCTCTACATGTTGGCTTCAGCTCTGCGCACGCCTCCCAAAAGTCCGGAACACCATTGTTTCGTGGTGGGAAAGACATACAAAATAGCGTAAAAAGTTATATGATCATTTTTTCACAGCTCTGAAATAATTCTAATTTTTTTGTTATCACCCGTTAATAAGAAACATTTTGAGTTATCAAGTACTTAGTACATTATTTACCGGTGTGACCTTATTCTATAAACCTGCCATAGTTTTGTAGTTTAGATAATTATAATTATTAAGTAAAATACACAATTAAATTGTCACCTTTGTTCTATGATTAAGGTGTAACTGTTTTAATATTATATATATTTTACCAAAATATATCTGCCCCCAATTTTTTTTAAAGTGGGGGAGAGGGGGTAATATTAACTTCTCGGCGTGTTTCTACTTCTATTAAAATTCCGTACTAAAAAGGTACAAAAGGAACCCTGATGGTGCGAATCTGTCCGTCCGTCTGTCTGTCACATAGCAAAATATCTCTAGAACCACTTAAGCTATCGATTTAAAATTTGGAATAGTTATGAACAACGCTAACTCAGATACATTGAAAGTATAATTTTTTTTATTAACTATGGAAAATGTCCAATATGAAGATGGGGCAAAATTTCAGTCTAATAGTGACTAGGTCAAGTGAGGTATCATTTGAGTACATTGCAAAACCATTTTTCTCGTTTTTTCATTATGAAAAAAAAATATTTGAAGGAAAATGTGAAAAAAAATGCCAGCCCCCTCTTCCCCATTATCTCCGAAGTTTACCAAAGAAAAATCGAAAAACAGTCGAGAGCGAAACCTCGATTATTGAGTTTTTTGCACGCACGCACTCCTTTGATTATTATTTAAAACGTAATATTACAGCTTAAACAGAGTAGTGCGCTTAAGCGTCGCTGTATTTGCATTTTTTCTTAGTCACTTGGAACATATGTAAATCAATAGATAATATATTGTACTTGAAGCAACATCAGTTTTATTTATTTATTCTAAAAGCTGATTTATGTAGTTTTCTGTGCATATAAAACGGACAATTAGTACGACAATGATTACTACATAAATCAATTTTCAATATTAAAATTATTACCTGTAGGTAAAGAACACACAAGTATGTGCATGTGTGTGTGTCTATGTGTGCGTGTTACTGTATATAGAGTTTCGATTAGTTGAGAGCACGTCCACTAGGGTCAGCACTAGTAGAGTCGTGAACATGAAATCGCCAAGAGTTACTTATCTATTACAGTAATAAATAATATAATATATACTAATCTATGCCCACCGCAGCGCGACAGAAACATAGCTTCAAAAATTTGAAAAGTTGCTCAGCTAGGAATTGCTCTTACTTCATTGGTTTTCCTCGCTCAGCGCGGAGTGCAAGTATTGTCATTTCATTGACATTACTGCAATTCTGGAGCCAAGATATTCAATCTAACTTCATGATTTACGTCTTTCCTTCATTCCAATCCATTTCCAATCACTACACTGTCACTATTAGTAATGTCATTTCTTAAAAGTAATGTCATTACTCGTGGTAGTGTCTGACCCGTATTAAGTAGGTATAGTTAACTATCTATCATGAATTGATATGTTGTTTTCGACGGTGACAATGCTTGGGAAAGAAAATACTTATAAAAAAAAACTCACAAAGAAATATTAATTTTATTGTATGTACATTTTAAACATGCAAGTAAACACGGGTAATAAGTAGTTGCGTATTTTGAATCCATTAATGTTTATTAAATACATTTGGTACGGTACATATTAGTATCTACACATATGCCTAGCCCGAGACATACCTATCATATAATATCAATGAAATAAGTCACTTTTTCAGTGCCGTCACGTGATGTTCAGAGAGTTGGCTGCAATAAAAACTAAAACTCGATCACAACAATGAACGTATTGGCTGAACGAATCTGGTAGGATCGTAAATTAATAGATATGTATTGTCTGAACGATTCTGGTAGGATCGAAAATTAATAAACATGTAAGTATTGTCTAAACGATTCTGGTAAGATCACAATGAATGGATATGTATTGTCTGAATGATTTTAGTAGGATCGCAACGACTACGCATTTATTGTCTAAACGATTCTGAGAGGATCACAAATCAGGTCTATTGATTTGCCTAAATGACTTTGGTAAGATCGCAAATGAATGCTGGTCAAGTGCGGGTTTTTGTCGAACCTGTACTTCGTTAAGGCATTACTCTCGAACAACTATGATGAAGTATCTAAGAAGTTATTAAGAAGATTGAGAACGTTAATTGTGCATTTATTGTAAACTATGTGAGCTGTGCAATAAAGAGTATTGTATGTATTGTACTTTTTTTTTTTCAAAAAGGCCGTTGGTGATGACGGGTGTGGAAAACGGCCTGTAGGTCCCAGGAGCGGCTTTTCACGGTACATGTTATATATCTAGGTATCTGTTTGATTCTTGGACAGTAAGCGTTCAGTGTGTTAGACAATAGACGATTGGCACCCGTAGCGTAGTCCAGGTTGCTAAAGTAAAGTGAAATTACAAGGATACGGAGTATCAGAGAAAGCTTGTCGTTTCTAAGCCGTGTGGCACATTACCTAAAGGCTGTAAAGTTATTATGACGATATATCATTTCATATATGGTGATATACAACCGGTGGCTCAATTTTATATCTGTTAAAATACGGCATATTGTGGGAAACGCTGGTGTGGTTTTTGTGCTCTTTCTCAATGGAAAAAGCCAGGAAGTGTGAGTCCTACATTGATAATACGATGCCAATAGCCTATTTCTAATAACATAAATAATTTTACATATACGTTTAGACAGTTCTGCGAAGCTCGTAATCTTTGGCTTTTGCCTTATATACTAACTATATCTAAAGCAGTAGGGCTAAGATGGTCGGCTGTTTATCATTTGTCAGCATGCCTGTCTCGCTCTAACAAGTATGTAAGTGCGAAAGTGACAGGCATAGTGACAGGTGATAAAAATGCGACCATTATACCGTTGCAGATACGGAAACTGATTGAGAAACTCGTTTTTAACAATCTTGATTGTTGTTGTAGAAAAATCAAATGTTGTTTTTAATCACATTTCTTTGCTGAGAAGGCAGTCAACTGATTTGTTTGCAAAGAGACTTATCCGTTTTTGATGCTTTTACAATCGACTGGGCCCTGTACAATCTTCATGCTTTTTTTCTCCTGTTTTTTTTATTTATTCTAAAATCCAGTGGATTATTTTCTTATAATCTTTGTTTCTTGGCCTTGCTTTCCTCGGTTTAAATCGCACTAAAGACATATCTAGGTTTCTAGGTTGAAACCTTGTAGATTGAAGCGTACATGTGATTGTTGACTATTCTATTTAATTTCTTAGAAAAAATGTACTGTCATGTTTTTTTTAATTCTAAGGATAGTAACAATTTTTTTTAATATTGCTTACATTAATGGGCGTTCAGCACTTATCTACACAGTAGCTATAGAGAGCGTATGCAGCATAATATATTCTTTTCAGAAATTTCATTAGACAACCTTGAAATTAATGATTCAAGTGTTAGGATAAAGTGTTTTAAAAACAATTACTCTAACTTGAAAGTTTTTATTACCTGATTTAAATTATAACCCGACGATTCACACAGTTCTAGCCATAGAATGCTGTTTGCTATCACTGTGTTCGATGAATACATTATTTTATGATATAGCTTATTATCGTCTTTAAGTCGGTATCCAAATGTGTAACCCCATTAATTGCTGTATATTAAATTTACTTCAACAGTTTATTTTAATATTATCATTTTTGTTTCTTTTATTGCTCTATAAAAACTTACGTACTGTTTAACATCCACCCTCACCCTTATGTCGGAGTCTAATGTAGGTACGGTACATTATTTATGTAGAACAACATTCTGATCTTCTTTCCCGTAACTCCCAACCAACCTTTGGACATCTTCAAGTGACATTATATATGATATGTCTCGGGCTAGGCAGTATCGTATAATTGAAAAACTAAACGCACTTACCTGTAAGTGAAGTTCTGTTGCAGTTACACGATATGCCCGAGACACGAGGCGCCCTCCCACCCTGTACATTCCTTACGATAATGTTTTCCGCTTTATTGGAAGTTGGAGTTTACAGGTAAGGCTCAATGATTGCAGGAGTGCTCTAAAAGTAATGAATTTGTCAGCTGTGTCAACTCTCTGAACATCACGTGACGGCACTCAAAAAGTGACTTTTTCAAGTGATATTATATATGATATGTCTCGGGCTAGGTATATCGTATAACTATAACACAACTTCACTTACAGGTAAGTTCACTCATGGCGAGAAAATCTGAAGTCCTCCGAGAAACAAAAAAACAAAGTAATTAATTTCTTTTGGTGTGGTCATCAACTCAGGTGTCTCTGAACACAAATGGATGGCTAGCTGAAAAAGAGAACGTCTCACTTTCTGTACGGCGAACTGCAATGTATGAGTTTATGATAGATGGTCTACTTACAAATACTTATACCCACTTTCAAACTGGATGGTGTTGAGTACATAAATGGAAACATTCCGTTAGCATCGACTGTTCACGAAGCTTGCGAATATTCTCGGCGCACCATCTGCTCAAGCCATAACGCCGTAAGTCTGTAGAGGCTGATAAAATAATTTATTCTTCGCAGTTCTCATTTGCTCTCTTTATACGCACATTAATCAATATAGACTTTTTTCATGACACTTGTCGTGGTAAATGCTTGCTTATTTGATGCCACAAAACTGCTTAATATCACAATTGAATGAAACAGGCCTTATGTGGCCTGAATGAAACAGGCCTTTTCCTAGTATGTAATCCTATCATATAATCTGAATTGTACAGTGCTTTGGTCTCGACTGTAATGCTGTATATATATATTAAAAATATTAAATTAAATTAAATGTGCATTCGCTCAGACCAACAATAGATACGAGGAAATATGTTATAGCTGGTTTGACACAACAATTTTAACCTTCATAATAGCTTCTTAATAGCATAATGTACCTACGTTAAAGACATCACTTTTTGTTAAGCCGTTACAGAATGGTAGATACTTATGAAACGTTATTTGATCCGCTACTTTTGATGCTGACTGTACTCTAAGCGTAATGACATTTTTTTTAATAATCAGGCAAAACGCCTTGACTTATTAATACGTACTGGGTACTTAAAGACTTGTTGTTTAATCGTTTTGTGTATTATACAAATATGAATAAGTATTAGCGAGGAAACAAATGCATTTTAGGGCTAGAACATTAAGTAAATTGTTACATTTATAACAGATATTATCTATTTTGTTTCAGTGTTGTGATAGACGAGTCTGTTTAAAAAGAAATAATTGAAAGGAACAAAAAAAGATAAATCTAATTGAAATATAATATTATGAATATAATGTTATGACAACGGAAATGTAAAATTGGAGTTTTTGATATTTAAGCAATTTATAGCGTAAAAAATCTGCATTGTTTTGGAAAGTGTAATGAAAACAATTAATTTGTGAAATACTTTTTATTTCCTCGCAGCAGTCATCGTATACCTGTAGGTAACATAAAACAAAAAAAGTGACAACTGACTGACCAAGCTTAGATATATTGTAAATGCTTACGAAAGTCATACTATTATTTTCTGCTAAGTACGACTTCAACATGCTTAATAATATTATGCTCATTGTAATGCTAATATTATATAATTTATAATTTTGATCTGACAATACTAGTTTGATATACTTAGGCTTAAATTATAATAATTATATTTATATACATAACAAATCAATTCCGTTGAGCAAATTCTTACCTCACAGCAGGAAAGGGTTTCAAAAGTCAACATTACAAACGCTCCTTATTGACATTTCCATAAATTTACCCTTCTATGTATTCACTATATTATAACTATTATCTATTATTTTTTATTATAATTTACTTATTTTGCAACATCCGGCAAAATTATGCAATGCAATCTGTAACAGTATTTAAAGCTTACCTATTTATATATAGATATATATCTTTGAATAACTTGAATTCAATAGTTTGAGGTATTTTCTCTTAATTTCTAGAAAGTGGTACTTAATCTTTATAAAGATACATAAGGAACCATAATTGTATTCATAGATATTTGAATAAATTTAACGCGTCATGACTTGCAAAAGCCTTGGCATAAGTAAAGTGCGGTACATAGGTATAATAAATAGCATAGGTATTTCTAATTTGTATGAAGGGAAGAGTAAGTGTAGGAAATGTTCACTGCTTGGCGAATGTAACGGAAGATACCCTGGATCAATCCTTGCCCTGCGACGGCCCGGCGCTCCCGGGATCGTGGAAATGGCCGCGGGCCTACAAGAAACAAACCGCCGTTACTCATTGTTTATGGTTAATTATTATCTTTTGCCGTTAAATATGCGAGTATGCAGGACGTAAATAACGATGAAAAATACGGTCATAATCTTATAAGGTTTAGATTTAAATTTAGATAATTATTCTTACAATATAAATTACCTACCTACAGTTAATCTAAATATACGAATTTATATCATGATTGGCAATTTTTTTATATATATTACATCCCTACTTATAAATGCAAAAGTAACTCTGTCTGTCTGTTACCTCTTTACGCTTATATGAGATTTGATATGGAGATAGTTTAAGACCAGGGAAAGGACATAGGATACTTCGATCAATCATCATCATCGTTCCACACAGACGGAGTTCCTGGCAAAAGGCAGTTAGTATAAGTAATAATAGTCATATTTTAATTAAAATTATTTGTATATAAATTGTGTTTATATATTGATATATCAATATAATTCAACCTATAGTGTGGGTTATAATTGGATAGCGCTTTAAAAAAAGTAGGGGTCATCAACAACTAATTTTTTATCCCGTAAATATTTTCGGAAGCAATCGTTACGTAAGAATAAAATATGCCCCGCCCCCTCTAATTTTTGAACTATGAGTCCTAAAAATATAACGACTAGTAAAGACTTTCAATGAAACCTATATGAACGGTTAAGCTGCTTTTGAGTTATCGCTAAGTCTTCCATCCTTAGTAAAAGACGTAGGTACGAAGCTTTGCGAAGCTTTTCCTTTTGCTTGTTGCGTACGAGTACATTACAGTAACCATATTACTAACATCAAATAATAGCAACCGTTTAAGACAGACGGGTAACTAACTAACTACGGAACTCAACACTGACCATGCCTCGACATGCTCTCTTGGCCGTTTTTTTTTCTTTTTAGGGTTCCGTACCTCCATTGGAAAAACTGAACCCTTATATGATCACTTGGTTGTCCGTCCGCCCATACGTACGTCTGTCTGTCAAGACCCTTTTATCTCGGGAACGCGTGTACGTATCGAGTTGAAATTAAACCATATACTGTCTACAAGCTCCTTGAAGCTGTCAAAAAATCAAACTTCGAAGTTAACGTAAAAAAGACATGGTCGTTTATGCCGCAAAAAATGAATATTTTGACACTCTCAAGGGAATCAAAATTCATATGGTACTTCCCGTTGACCTAGAACTATGTAATTTGGAAAGTAATATTTTCTTACATTAAAAATACAGGGAAAAATCTCAAACCTATAAATTTCTATAAAATTAAAAACATAAGTTAAATTTGTACGGAAACCTCTATGAGCGAGTCCTACTTGCACTTGTCCGGTGTTTTTCTTATTGTTCTTGATTTTTAAAATAAGTGCTGCATCTTTATATTATTGGTTTTTTATACAATAAAATAAAATGAAATCCGTTTAATTAGACCAGTACCCCTAGTGTAAATAAATTCGATTTCGAAACGTGACGAACGCGTTTGCGTTAAGTCTCATTTTGTATAGGATTTTGAGTTTCCAAAACATCCCGCTTGGCGCGCTCTTTCTAAATCCAATACAAAATGAGACTAAACGCAAACGCGTACGTCACGTTTTGAAATCGAATTTATTTACACTAGGGGTACAGGTGATCTATATATTTTACCTACATAAAAACATTTAAACTTTAAAACTACATTAACATTAATCACTGCGAGTGGAGAGGAACAAGAGATAACAGGTGGGTTATTTAGCCCTGCCTATCACCACTTTTACCCAGTATCCTGTGACGCGGCAATCTAAGCGTTCAGACAAAGTCCTCAGTCCTATTGCTTTATGTAGGTATCCATTCTAGTTCATCATGTATGTAAGTATAAAATTTAAACGATTTCTGTTATTTAAAATAATAATAATAATAGTTTTCAAGGAGTTTTTTTTAACAAAAAAGATTGAATAAATCGTCAGGTGACAAGCAAAACTCACTAATTACAAAAAAAAAAATAAGCAAACATCAACCTAATTGCAGTAGTAATATGGTTGATTATGGCTATGAACTTGTGGTGGTAATTAGTGAGTTTTGCTTGTCACCTGACGAAATGGTATCCACTCCGTAACCGTTTGTTGGAAACTTAATAGAATTGCGGTGCGTGTTTTTACATTGTATCGTGCTAGGTCGTAGTCGGTTTTTACCTGTAAATTCATAGCCAAGTCTAGCACTATGTGCACCAGCGTGGGATGGTCGAGTATTTCCTCGGGTAGGGGCGGCGAGGCGCGCGTGAGCTGTGTGCGGGAGCGGAAGGCCCGGTGCAGCCGCAGCGTGACTTCGCAGAACACGAAACGGAGCAGCAGTAGCCTCAGATAGTCATCGCCCATGAACATTATGTACATTATGTCTGTGAACAAAATAATCAAACTAAAATAACGGGCCCGCTTACTTTGACATGCAACCATGGATCAATATTATGTTAAACTTTTATAGCTAGCAAACTTTCCACTTTTATCCGAAGGATTAAAATAAAGTGTATAGGTAGCCTATTCAACTTAAGCATACATTCTACCATAATTATTTAGGAATATAAGCGAAACGTTATTAGAATCACTTCATTAAATATCTTCCGCAATGAGAGGTCTTGATTTACAGGATAGGTATAATGGCAGTTCAGCCACAATATCGCCGCCTATCCCAAAAGTAACTTGTGGAGCCATAAACTATCATATTTATTTATCAATTTATATACCTAGCCTATATCACTACTACAATTCTGACGAATTCAACGACACCTCATATGTCAAAAACCGTCCAGGTATTTGGGGTTGCCGAAGAAAATGGACATATGTACTATACATACATACGCTTAAAAAACATTACCCTCCTTCTGATGCGGTCGTTATACATTTTACATACATGTAAAACTACAAATGAATTTTAAAGGAAAATAGAACCAGGTAACAACAGGCGGTCTTATCGCTAAAAAGCGATCTCTTAAAGCGGTCTTAGTGAGAGTAAAAGAGAAAGATCCCCGCAAATTGCGAATTTCGGTTTTCGCGGTAGTCCCCCAGGTCCGAGAATTTTAAGACCTAATTATGGTAATTATGTACCGTTGCGCACAATATGTTTTCTAGGACAGCAACACACCTATAAATATAATAACTAAAATCGAAGTGTTACCTTCTTAATTCAATTCAATTTTAGAAACACCTATAACCTATCTTGAGTTATAATAAATCTTTGCGCTGGAGTAGAAAAACAAATGTCTAGGTTGTACGAGTATAATATGGGGTATGGGGTTTCGTAATATGGCAAAACCAGACAGGTCCACAAGAAAGCGCCATTTTAATTCAAAACAGGTGATATGCTTACTTTAACTAGCAAGGTCCATATTTCCAAAGGCGTTAAAAATAAAAATAGAAATAAGAATCGCTCACGTTCGCAATTCGAGAGCCCCCTAATTTATTAGTAATGGTCGCCTTATCACAATGGATTACGTACCAATTCGACTTCTGGTCACAATCTGTGATGCTTCAGCCATGAAGGTATCAACGAAGCCCTGCGCCCGATCCCAGTGGTTTAGGGACATGGTGTGTATGTCGCAAATATATGCGAAGGCCGTCAACGGTGTTGTTAGGAAAATGGTGAAAAGGTTGCCCTGCTGTTTGTTTTCTGTAAAAGTTTAATTATATCATTTAATGCGCTCAAATCTAAGTGTATCGAAATATATCATCGTTTAGATCATAATACAGTCAATATATATGTACTTAAGGTGATGCATCGTTAAACAATAAAATCTAAAAAAGTGACGCTTGCTTGCTTGCTTCCGGAAACCCGCGCTCTGCCCGCCCAACACCTCACGCATAGCGAATTTGCTTTTGCGCTAATAACTTATTAGGTATATAAGGTCGTATGCGGCAAAACAGGTTTTAGGTATCGCGTTTCATTTAGCCAAGAAATTTCCTCCAATATGTAGGTACCTTATTCCTGCAACTACGAGGCTTAAGGAGTATATAAAAGTCATAACAGTCATAACGATTGTAAATATAAATGTAGTAACTAATATAAGCGGTATGGACTGACCTTGGAACGGCTGTGGGACATCTAAAGGCGACATTAAGATAACAAGAGGTTGTCCAAAGTGACGCGGTATGTGTTGGAACACACAGGAGTTGTCAGAATCGATGATGATGAACAACGGCCTTCGCGTGAAGGGGTATAGGTCCCCAGGGTGCAAACATTGCTGCTCCTTGAATTTGGGGGCCGAGACGCCGGCGGCCGCGCTTTTTGGATCCTTTACACAGTCCCTGTGAATGTCACTTCGAGAGGTCGTGATAAGTCCACCGACCTCGTACCCCACTGTAACGAAAAGCAATGAAAAATATGTAAATAATTTTATCTACATCAGTATCATAACCTCCTTATAATATATTCAGACACGATAAACTAATAACGACCTTTATTAACAAACATGTATCGTAATATCCTATATCTTGCTTTTAAACGAGCAATTCTTATATATATTTCGGGGATCTCGGAAACGGCTCTAACGATTTTGACGAAATTTGGTATATCGTCGGGGATAGTGCAATACCGCGTAACTAACAAATGCAGTAAGGTCCAATTACCCTGTACATTGTTTGAATTTCGAACTCTTACGACTTTGTTAGTTGCGCGGTATTGCACTATCCCCGACGATATGGGGGTTAACGGAGGCGAAAAATCGATCTAGCTAGGTCTTATCTCTGGGAAAACGCGCATTTTTGAGATTTTATATGTTTTCCCTTTAATATATCGATAATTAATTACATTCAAATTTAGAATATCTCTCAGAAACAAAGAAATTTGAATTGTCCTTTATTTTAATATCAGTCGAGATGAAGTTTCATTTTAAATGAAGTGCCAGTTGACCACAGTTTGACCGACTACTTGGCTGTTATGGGCGGCACTATAATTTTGAGCCTCAAGTAAACTAACAAAACCAAGTATTTGGTCTTAGATAATATTATAGATACATAGTACTTATATTTCTTAGATATGGTTAGATGTGATGACGGCTACTAATACTAATTCATAATATTTAACTAACCAAACGAAATTACTTCATGCATATGTGCATCCATAGTCATTGGAAGTGGATCACCTTGTACGGAAATGACCCGGTTTTATTGATCTTAAATGTACCTATAATATAACAAGGGTCAATGCTCTCGTGGGAAGCAGGAAGCAGGTAGCTGTATATATGCAGACTTTTATTGTTGTACTCGCATAAAACTATAGATATAGATTGCTTGCAAAACTTATTTACACAACTAAATAGTTGTGTACTTAAGTAAGTTTTGATACCTACAAGTAAGCATTGTAAATTAATGATTACCAAACTCAGTACTCACCTACTAAAATAAGTTTGTATAATGTATAAGTAGGTATGACACAACATTGTTAGCTTTATTTTAGAGCGCACTATTCGCCAACAAACTGTCCTCAGTTTGGCGAAAAAATATGTATACCACTTAAGTTTTCTCTTGAAAAAAAATCAACAACACAATCCAGATGATGAACACACACGAAGATCGTCTTAAAGTTTATTTTTTTTTAAAACATGAGTTTTGATTTTTTTATACCACGACGGTGGCAAACAAGCATACGACCCGCCTGATGGTAAGCAGTAACCGTAGCCTATGGACGCCTGCAACTCCAGAGGTGTCACATGCGCGCTGCCGACCCTTTAAAAATCTGTACACTCCTTTTTTGAAGAACCTCATACTGTAGACCCTCGGAAAAACCTCGGCAGGTAGCTCATTCCACAACCGGAGCGTGCGCGAGAGGAAGTTCCTCTTAAACCGCACAGTGCGTGACCATTAAGGTTCTAGGCTGTGAGGATGAACACCCTGCGGTCGGCGGGCGGTGCGGTGATAGAAAGTAGCCGTGGGCATCATGTCAAACAATTCTTCAGAGCATAGCCCATTGTACAAGCGGTAGAACACACCTAAGGAGGCAAAGTCTCTCCTTAGACTTAAAGGTTCAATACCGCTTGTGAGTTTGGGATCGTCGACGATTCGTACAGCACGCTTTTGGACTGAGTCGAAGGGCCTAAGCTGGCATCCAGGTGCTCCTGCCCAAAGGTGACAGCAATACTCCATATGGGGTCTGACTTGCGATTTATAAAGCAGCAGTCTTTGCCCTGGAGTAAAGTATCGCTTTGCTTTACTGAGCACATCGAGTTTTTTAGATGCTAGCGCAGCCTTCCCTGCCATGTGGCTACGGAATTCGACGTCACTGGAGATATCGACATCGAGGATCCCAATACTCCCTGACATGGTAAGGGCTGTGCATTAACTGTGGGACCACAGTAAATGGGGTTTTCTTAGCGGTAAACGCGCAAACTTGTGTCTTTGTGGGGTTGAACCGGACTAAATTATCCCGACCCCACACCGAAACTCTGGATAGAGTGCTCTCAATATCCGACACAAGGTTTTCACGGCTCTCCAGCTCCTCAGAACGAGGGAGGTTGGCGCGGCCTGTGTAAAAGACATCCCCAGTGCTATCGTCTGCATAGCAATGAATATCGTCGATAGACAACACGTCATTGATGTGCAGAAACAGCGTTGGGGATAGCACAGAACCTTGCGGAACGCCAGCGTTAATGTCCATGCTACCAGAGCAGCTTCCGTCTACTACGGCTCGTATGCGTCTGCCGGAAAAAAGCTAGCGATCAACTCGCATAGACCCTCCGGCAGTTCATATGATGGTAATTTCGACATGAGACCCCGGTGCCAGACCCGATCGAACGCTTTCGCTATATCCAGGCTAACTGCCAATACCTCACCTTGACTCTCAATGGCCGAAGCCCAGCGGTGTGTGAGATACACTAGAAGATCACCTGTCGAGCGACCGCGGCGAAAGCCATATTGGCGATCGCTGATCAGATCGTGTTCCTTTAGATATCTCAGGAGCTACGAGTTAATTATACGCCCTATGACCTTAGAGAGAAGGGAGGTGATAGCGATAGGCCTGTAATTCGATGGGTCCGATCTATCGCCCTTTTTACGCACGGATGCACAAGGGCCGTCTTCCACGAAGATGGAGCATGCCGTTTGTTGCGGGAGAGCATGAAAAGACGTGCTAACACGGGACACGACTCAGGATCACACCGTATAAGCACAACTGCAGGTATACCGTCTGGCCCACTCGACTTATGGACGACTTATAGAGATTTCTGGTATAGAGTATGCGCACCGCGGGATGGTGGGCAGCACGGCGTTATCGTCGTCGTTCATGGTCGAGTTCGAGGCAAAAAGAGTACCAAGAAGATCGGCTTTCTCTTTTGCACTATGGGCCAGATCACCATCAGTTTTCCACAGCGGTGGTAAAGACCACTGACAGAAATTCCCCTCGGCAGTTTGGCAAGTGACCGCGCGACTCCTAGTAGGATAGCCCACTAGTTTCTCACCAATTCTGACGACGAACTCATATTTAGCCCTGGCAATGGCTTTTTTACTGGACCTCGAGGCAGCGTTTAATTTACGTTCCACATCAGAAACGTTTGGATCCTTATTAGCTATGGCCTTGGTCCAAGCCCTGTAAGCGGCTTGCCTGCGAACTGAAGCTTCTTTGCAGGGCCGATTAAACCAAGGACGTCTCTTTGCTCCCGCAGCTATTACCGAGTTAAGAATGAAACAATCCATTCCTACCAGTATTGTCTCAGCGACATTAGCTGCGCAGGAGTCAGGATCTTCTGATGTGAAACAGAGCTGCCTCCACGGGTACGCCGCGTAGATCGGACCGCGCGCATGGTACATGTGTCCGGATTAGGCAGTGATCGGATGAACCGAGGGGCACGTTCACTGTTACGGAAAATCCATCCGGGCGTGTGGTCAGCAGGAGGTCCAGTAGAGAGCTTGTATGGTCCTCGATGTCTGGTATCCACGTGGGAGAAAGTACCAGTTGTGAGAGACCATAGGCCAGAATAAGTTCATGAGCAGCCCTTCCCGCATAGGTGGTGGACCGGGAACCAAGCCACTCAATGTGGTGAGCGTTAAAATCCCCCAAAATCACCAGCTCTGCGGAAGGGTACTACTCTAGAGGTCTGTCAGCCGTCGATTGAAGCTGCTCAAAGAGTCGGGTCGTCTCCGTGTTTCCGCTATGAGACCTGTACAGGCACGCGTAGACGCGAGTGTGGAGTGCTGTAGTCTACACGCACCCACAAACCTGATAGGTCCCTGTTTTCATAGGCATGGAGGCGGCGACAGTAGACATCCTGCCGGGCATACATAAGTATATACACCGGCGCGTCTCATGAACTTGTATTCAAGATTGTAGCCGGGGTATAAAAAGTATGAAATGTCTGCCGGGCAGGATATTTGCGTCTCCGTTAGAAATAGTATGGTCGGCTGCGCAGATTCAAGATGGTAATGGATCTTTGATTGGAAATAAGAGGCAAGATTTAAAATTACAATTATATCGTCTGCGAAATATCGCTCGCTCATTACACACTGATTGCTCAAGCGATAATTGATCGCTCATTTTACATAAAAGTGGTGGGATAGTTAATAGCTTTTAAACAACAAAATAATTTTATTTTGAGACAAAATTATTTTCACGATCAGGTTTTACGTTCGCCAAATGGCAATAAATGAAAACATTTTTCGTTTTGGTTTCATGGTTTGGGTAAAATTAAATTAAGATGCATTAATTTAATATTACCCATTGACCAAAATTCCTTGATTTCAAAACGGAATAGTGTGAAAATGCCTGAATCTCAGAATGTCTAATTTCTTTTCTCAAAATGCCATATTCCCAAAATACCCAAACCTAATCGACGTAGTGTCATAATAACTAAATCTCAAATTACGTAAATTATTGAGTATATTGTCCAATATTTTATAAAATTGCGCTTAAGACGTAGTTCAACTTAATATATAAAATAAAAAAAGAAGTCCCATCGGAAATTCGGGATTCGAAGAAACATACTTTTTGTTATTTAGCTCTTTTGCGATTTGGATCGCATGAACAAAAGTCGATACGACATTCAGCTATATTGAACTTTTAAATTTTTTTTTGAAACTTTAAATAAAAGCAATTTCGGGATTAAGTTGTATGATATTTAGGTGCAATGAATCCTAAGCCTTTATTCACGCATGTCACATAACCGTAGTTTATGATACAAACTAGAGTCGGCCCCAACTGATATATGTATCGTTCGATTTAAAGTAAGATTAGAATATGAAATTGTACAAATGAAAGAAAATAATGGAACTAAAGACGATACATATTGGCAACACCAGTTGTTTTGTTATAAATAATCAATATACAAGTGTCAGTTTTGTTTACATCGGTGTTATTTTAAATTATTTGTACATAATAACTTGTCTATCGAAAAAAAAAAGAATAAGTATTAAAACAAATAAAGCAGAACGTAGTGCAGCTCAGCAGATAGAAAACGTGTATTAAACCATTCAGCGCTAATAACGACAACATGTGGCGATTAGCTCTGAATGGGTTAAACGCGGTTTACCAAAATTTCAAGTTGGCGGATTGTTATATGGCAAACCATGGTGGTAGTGGAGGTGTTTATGAATGATCTGCTGATATGACGGGAAGGTATCTCTATCCCAAGGCATCGATGTAAAATCTCGTATAAACCAAGGCATCGATGTGAAATTATTGAAGAAATAGGTTTATCTATTGTAAAATTTTGAAGTTAAATGAAAATATCGTTATATTTGTCAACGCCAAATGACAAACAACAAAAGTAAAGGACGCACTTATGCGGCAGCAGGAGATTGATGTATGGATGTTTGCATCATGTGTTGCATGTTGAAGTTCAGTAGCGCTCCGAATAAAATTCTATAATTATATGTACCACTAATAACATGCGAGATTTGTCTAAATTGCAACTGACACTTCATTTCGGAAACAACCTTATCTCGATTGATATGAGAATAGAGGTCAAATAAAATACCATTGTTTTTCAAAGATTTTGGAAATATGAATTAATGCGTTCAAAAACCGCATATTCATTTATCTACACTCATAAGTGTATATAAAATATCTTAAATATTCAGTAATTTAAAGAAGACGCCTACTTTCTTCAGGGTGCTTTGAGGCTGGTACTATCTGTCCATCTGCAGAGATGTATAACAGCAGAGCGCCGCTGGGAGGAAGATCGTTGCAACCACTTGCCAGATACACTAGCACTTGGCTTGGCGATGGCTTGAATAGTAGAAACTTGTGGGGGCTATCACGTCGCGGACCATTCTCCAAATTGTATCCTAAAACAATTAAGAAAGGGTTCATTAACGGCCTCCTAGCCTAGGCGGCTGTGACTCTGCCTACGGAGCAGGAGGGCCCGAGTTATAATCCTGGTAAGAGCATGTATTTGTGCGTTTATAACAAATATTTGTTCCTAAGTAATGTTTATTTTCTATGTAGAAATCTATATAGAAAATAAACCGTAGTCAATCGTAGTTTTTAAACGTTTTGCTTGTCGGCGATGGTTCAATTCGCCCGATTAACATTAACAAATTTCTCGGAATCAGTAAACATACCTACTAGTACCCTGGTTACACCTACTGAATAAATGCATGTGTATTATCAATTTATCATTATCAAAACAAAGCCAAGCAACTATGGATTTGTCTATGATTTTAAGGTTATAATAAGTTTAATGTTATTTCAAAGTGGTATAAATGTTTAAAATAAAACATGACATAAAATACTTCGCCTGGCGATAAAATACACTTGACAAAAATTAAATTTGAAATCTTATCTGATCACGCACTTGCCTTGGCAATAGAGGTGTGTTCAGATATTTGTGAGCACTTCGGCCGCTCCGATATATCTGATGGCGACCCAGTAGGTATTTATCTCAAATATCGTGATGTCATGCACTTAAAATATTCACTCATATGATCATTTGTTGCTTTTTATAAACATAATTCGCCTCTACTCTCCTGCCGAAATCTAAACCATATTGTTGCAGAATAAAATCGCTTGCTATAGGTACTAAATAAACGTGTTAAAAATTCGCAAACAGCCGATTTACAATCACTGATATGAATAGTCAATATTAATTTATTAAATTCATTCTTATTTACGCCTAATAATATAATTTAGGGTGAACATAAAATATAAAGGTACCTTTGCTTGTAGGCAGCGTAGGATTCGAAATGAATCGTTGCCGCGGCGAGTCGTCGTACATGTGTTGCGGCTGCCCCGACGGTTCTCTTTCGAGCGTTTGAAGCATTCGGAACATATCTATGGTGAGTTCAGAAAACTTGGCTTGCAGTGAACTACTTCCTATTATCAAAACTTCCTGAAGAGACAGAGTCATTTGAGGAGATCTTTCTACGGGCGGGGTAGTTAGACTGCTGAGCCTGAAATTATTAAATTATATACCTAAGTGCTAAACGATGTGTACTTAAGAAATATAATTTAATAAGGCAACATGTTGTCCGTACCTGTGGGAAAGGATCACAGGATGGTTATCGGGATGTATAACCGATATGACCGGTTCTGCTTGAATAAAAGCTTTTACCTCGTCTACGACAACCGTCCACTCCATTTGGTCATCTGGGTCATACGTGTTCCCATATTCAATTATTTGTCTATCTAACTCCTTAATCAACTCTCGTACTAATTTAATTTTCTTGAGAAGCAAACATACTACAATAAACCTTGCATAATATCTTAATTTTTTGACCATTAATTCACATTTATCTTCTTTGCATGCTTTTGTATAGTAGCACCGTCCTCTTATGGCATAGTAAAATGAAAACGCTTCATTGAGGTACGCGGTCTCACTTGTTCTAAGGCTGCAAAGATATTAAAATCAAATGGTTTGAATATATACATATATGTAAGTACCGTAAAATGAGCCTATTAACTAAGATATTTCGAAAACTAGTTTTTCAATGCGTTTTAACTGGTAGGCGTGTAACGGTTGTAGGGTCCCAAGATGATCAACCCACGTAGTACAGTCAGTATCGAAAGTAGCGGATCAGGCCGCGTAGCCAACATGCAAATCGCTTACTCTCCCTAGCGATCGACACGCAACTGTCGCTGTCGCACTAATATGGAAGAGCGATAGAGATACACAAAGCGTTTCATTATCGTAGCGATAGCGATTGTCACCCTGGCTAGGCCGGCAGACTACTTATATATGCGTCATAACTTCATAAGTATCTACTATCCTCTAACAACTTAAGATAAGTAAGTTCCTGTTCTTTTCTCACTCTCACTGAGCGTACGCTTGAGTGAGATGGTAGAGCGTGCCCGGGAGCGCGGATAGGTAGCATGTTTTTTTTTTTTAATTTTTTGTTCCTAAAATAAATAAAAAGTATTAGCTGAAAGCCCTCGAGCATAATATTGTAGTAGAAACAATTTTCATATGTTTAGCTTTTGTGCAAAATTTATTTTAATTAGTCCCAAAGAAATGCCTCAAGATTGCTCGTAAGATTAATGAGGGCCGTATTCTACTCCAAACCAGGGCTACAACTTTTTAAATCCGTTTTCTGAACCTTAAAAAAATGCGATGCTTATGAAGGCGATAGGCGATACTTTGAAAGGCGAACTGTAAAGATATGTATGCACATACACGTATCTCTATTTGGAATAATATTCCAAGGCGGCAGACACTTTTGCGCCTTGTTTCAGCCGCTTGCCGACCGTACTCAATAGTCGTTAACGGTAAACAGGGTGTAGGTTCGTATAAAGATACGTACCTACTATCTATGTCGATTTGACAAGCGCGCTTGATCGTCTCGGGGCTACAATTAGAGCCGATACAGATGGACTGCAACCCGATTGCTATTTGTATGGGAACTACACGCCGACTGCACCCCAACTGTAATGTCGGCGTGCAGTTCCCATAAAGGTTGCAGTGGGGTTGCAGTCCGTCTCTTTCAGCCCTTACTCATCATTTCAAGAAACTTGTGGTTGTTGAGTGATGGTGACCTAATGACCTTTGATTTTAAATATTTTATATGCGATTCCGCCATAGGATTTACCTTTGTATATTTGAGTAGTAAGTAATATTGTATTACTAGAAATACTTACTAGAAGTGATAGTAAAGTTGACCAATTTTCGAAGCAATCTCCCCAATTTGCCACCGTTTGAGACCATATTTGCTGTCAAGGATGGCGCGGTGTTGCTGTTGAAACTTCCAAAGTTTGGTATACACGTCGAACGTTCGGCCAAAATGTGAGTGCCATTGTTTGTGTCCGTATTGGGGAAGTTCTCTAGAATCATGAAGTAGGTAGTACATTATTCGGGCTTTTTATTATTTAAAAGAAAACAGTAATTAATAAGGTAAGTAACATCTCTTTCTGTACAAATATTTACACTCATAAAAACTTACGTAAATACGTACTTATATACTTTTACTTACGTACATGGCCCTCGTCTACTATTAAAGTGACTTCCTACTTATAATCATTATTAAACAGTGTTTATTTATATTATATATTACCTTAAACCGTTAAATAACTGTTTCGATTTCTCGAGAAGATGGCAAAATTCAATGATGACCTTTCTTCCATGGTCATCAAGGGAGGTATTCATTGCAACATTTGCAACCATTCGCTCGTAACAATAAAACTTTTGAAGCGCTGGCAAACTTAAATGCAAGCTTTTGCCAAGCAGGTAGCGTTATTTAAACATAAGTGTCTCTGCACAATATACACGAACTTTTTGGAACGGAAGGTGCAAGTGAAATTTGATTACTGACTGTCAATATTTCTTGAAAAGATCGATTAACATTTTTAGTTTTGTCGCTGTCCAAAAACCAGTAAGAGCATACTGGCGTGGAGCAGGTTATAAGTTCCAGGTACGACGGTTTAATTAAAGCGAGCCCACGCGTGTCTGTTTGCTTTTCCGTTCCTATAATATATTGATCACAACTTATGTGTCTTGATGCTATATCACGATACTTCCGGTGACTTTCAAGTGGAATGTTTTCTTCAGTGGTGGATAGAGTGGAAGGACAACGTCCTGATTTTACTGTTACATAAGCATATTTTTGTTGATTTTTCCAGTGAGGAGTGCGTAATTTACTTGGGGTTCGTTCTAGTGATTTTGCTAGTACTTCTATTTCAGGTTCCGACCGTTGTCTTTGCCACTCGACTAAGGTAGCACTTTCGGGTAATGTCTGGCTAGTAGAATCTGTTGTAACCCTAACCGGTAGAGGTGAATTGGTTGCAGCGTGCTCATCGCAACAATTTAAATATGATATCGGTTGACACCATTGATATACCAGATCTGCATTCGTTGGGAATAAAGATACGATATCTCTCCCGAAATCCAGCAAGTTCTTCCTGCGAGTTGGTGGTGAAAAACGTACTGTGAACAAATAAATTACAGGATTATAATTCTGTGATATTCAATTACATTTAATTCGAACGTAGTCGTCGTAGGTTTACATTTTCGGTATTGAAAACGTACACATTAGGTATAAGATATTTAGTAAGAAATAGTTCGGTAGCTTAGAGTGCTGATTACGAAAGCGGACCGGCTTAAGTTAAGTACTTGAGTTATTTTTATTTACCAGTTGCAATTCAGTGAATAAAAAATACCGTGAGGAAACCGAACCTCCAATAAGACCCAGATTTACTTCAAGCAACGCGAAATAATTACTGCTTGCACCGATTCTTTGGACGTTGACAAAAGCTTACTTACCCTGAGATCTTTTAGGAATGATGCAACTGGGAAAGCATTGAAACAAACAGAAAACACTAAAGATTTTAAGGGTTTTCCAAACACCAGCCCTGGCCAATAATGTTAATCCGACCAGCGAAACGATCCAAATTCTTGTAAATATGTACTTAATCTGCTCATGAAAACGTAGCAGCGCAGCGTCGGACTGGCAGTGGGCCTCGGGTTAAAAAGTTTGGAGAACTTATCACGGTTCTTGTAGAATATGCAAAAGAATATGTATACCTAGGTAAATTGGAATCTTTTGATGCAAATAGCAACGAAAATTAAATAGACTAATAAGTATACTGATCTTAGAAGAAATACTGGGCCCGAAAATAAATTTTAAAAGGGAACTATATCTAGCCTTAATATAAAAAAGCCTATAATAGAGTCTTCCATTTTTCCAAGCCTAACTTACGCTAGCCAGACATGGGTCGATACTGTAAAAGTAAAAAACTAAATTTTATCAACAGGCGATGAAACAAAGTATGCTGAAACTGAGAAAAATACAACAAAATCGGTTAAGTGCGAGTTCGTTTAACCCGCGCACAGACGGTTTCTAAAAAACAATTATCTCATGTAACGAACGCATTAAAGCATAAATAAATTAATATTAGAGGGACACTCTTACAGAAATTGACTAAGCCCCACGGTGAGCTCAAGAAAGTGTTGTGAGTACTCAGACAACGACATATATAATAAGTATATAAATACTTAAATACATAGGTATAAAACACCCATGACTCAGGAACAAATATCTGTGCTCATAACACAAATAAATGCCCTGACCGGGATTCGAATCCAGAACAATCGGCTTCATAGGCAGAGTCACTACCCCCTAGGCCAGACCGGTCGTCAAAGTATAATTGTGTACAGCGCCATCTATCGGCAAAATGACAAAAGTACAGTCAGTTGAAATGATTTCTTCTTGTTCAAAAGTGATTTACGATTTATTTTGCTAGTAGGTTATTGCTAAAAAAGCCAACTACTTACAACAATTATGTGAGTTTTCTTGCCGTACAAGTGAATCCGCACAAAACTGTTCGCGGTGCTCTTATGAGATCACTTGGGTCTTGCGAATTGGTTATTTTATATTATTAGGTATATAAAATAAGGTTCCGTAAGCTTTATTTGATAGGTACTTTAATAGTGCTTTTTAGGGTTTTGTAGTCACCTAGAAACCCTTATAATTCCGCCATGTCCTGCTTTGCTCCGTGTTCGTTAGTGCTAGAAAGCTGCAATTTGGCATAGATACTCGTACATAAATCAGAAATGGTGACAGAACGGTAAAATTATATTATTATTATTTTTTGCTTTGACCCAATAGTGTGGGGTATCGTTGGATAGGTATTTTAACATGAATACGGGTCTCCAACAACAATTTCATGATAAAGTGAATATTTTAGGAAATAATCACTATGAAAAAAAAATGTGTCCTCTCCCCCTCTAACTTCTGAACCATGGGTGTAAAAAATCGAGAAACAAAAGCTTAGTGAATACGCGAACATGAACGGTCTAGCCGCTTTTGAGTTATTGCAAAAATCTTCTCTTCTTAGTAAAAAGACGTACAAAGCGCTGCGAAAGTAGTCCCTTATGTTTGTAATGTACATGATACTTCCGTTTGGCCGGTTCTGACAGAATGGTAGCTGCGAAACGCTACACTGAGCATGGCCCGGCATGCTCATGTCTGATGTTTTATTAAAACTCATTTTCGGTTCTCCGTGCGGAAAGTGTCAATTTTCACCATGCTGCGCAAAACGGATTTGTCACTCTCCGGCTCCGTTAAAGAGAAACATAGTACATATATTCACTTCAGCCAGTATATAAGTAGGTAAGTAGTATTGTTTTAACCTTTTAGACACAAAATAAACAAACTTGTATTTATTTCATATTCAAACAAATTCTTCATATTTGAATTCTATGGTCATCATTGTAAAGGCCGCTTAATATGAATCAGAAGGTAGTCTTGATTGGAACAAACGGCCGCCATCTTGAACTTCCTCATTTTGGACCAATCATGTTAAAAATTGATATCTCCTGAATTCCCCTCTCCCTATTGATATCTATAAAATAAATGTCCCTTAATATTAATCCGTAGTTAAAATTGTAAAAATGGCCGCCGTTTTTAATTTCTTCATTTTATCCCAATCATAATGAAAATTGATATCTGAGTATCAGAAAGGCCCTTTAACATAAATCCGTAGTCGAACTCGTAAAAAAGGAGCCATTATAAATTTCTTATTCAATCACAGCGAAAATTAAATAGATGACTATGAATCCATTGTAATGTGGTTTTTGCCGAATGGCGAGTTCTCAGTTCGGGGTGAACTTAGTTCTGCGGGCCTCTTTGCCTCTATCCTTAAAATTTAATATTATAAAGGTTAAAAATCTTTCCTCCAATCTGCATCTGGTGAACAGCGGCGGCTGGCGACTAAAAATTACAGGTGTTCACTTACAATAAAGGAAATCTAAAACTACAAAATCTATTAACCGTCGCAAAATACCTATATAGATATCGATTTTCGTCCACCCGGACATTGAACTCTCTTATAGATTTTGGGTAAGTACCTATGTGCAATGGAATATAATGCTTTACGAATATCGTGAATGAATATATGAATGATTTTCATTTTATGGAAATAAGTGCTAAATTGTTAACACATTAGTTTCGGTCCAAACATTTTTACGAAAGTTGAAGGTCGTCCTTTTGTATCTAACTCGAGTCAATTTTGCAAAGATTTTTCACATTCTTATATGAATGTCACGTTATATTCATTCATTTTTAAACACTTTACCACAAATAAATTATGTGCACTCACTTTTTGAATTCTTGTCTAATTATTTAGAATGAGAACAGTCAAAATTGTATTCCCGCGCGTATTTGCAAACAAATGACAACGTGGACGTGGCGCGTGGAGTGCGCGCGCATTCGTCGAGCGGGCTAGGCGCTAGGCGCGCCGCTCCAATTTTACGTCTTTCTTCATAGAACATCTTCTGTTTCACGTGCGGAACTGTGGCGAAACTTCTCTTTCGCTCTTATGGAATTTCCTATTGATTCAATGTACTAAATCTTTTTTCATAGGAGCGCAATCTAAAGCGCTCCACTTCGCGCATTACGTATGATATTATAGCAGTAGGCGAGTAGTCATATGCTAATGAATAATAATTACTTATTTAACTATTATTAACTTGTTTACGATAGAAACCTTAATTATGAATAAGTCGTATTTATTACATTGATTAGGTACTATAATTATGATTATTTATGGGAGTGCATTGCACAACCGCTCCTTAAGGCGGGCCGCTACCGCTGATCAGAGTTGGGCATAATCAATTACTTTTGGAATGAAATTACATATTACATTACAGTAATCATGATTCCTTAGTGATCGATTCCTTTGGTAATCTAAATTACTGTAGTCAATCCCGCCGATTACTTGCGTAATTGATTCCTTCGGAATTGAATATATCTAACTACAAGTGTAATCGTGATTCCTCGGTAATCAATTACTCGAGTAATCTGATTACGTAATATTATCCAGACTAAATTACAATTACTTAATGTCAAAATAATTTCCTTCGTTTTTATCCCAGAAGACAAATACATTTTATGTGTGAAACTCTATAATTACTGTAAAATAATGATTATTTTGGAATCCAAGATGGCGGCCGTGCACTACGTGATAAAAATCGTCATGGATATCGTTTTATAGGTTTTCAGGAGTGGAGATTTCGAAAAATGATGCCCATTTTGGAATCCAAGATGGCGGCCATGCAGTATGCCATAAAAATCGTCATGGATGTCGTTTTATAGGTTTTAGGGAATACAGATTTCGAAAATGATGGCCATTTTGGATTTCAAATGGGCATAATTTTCGAAATCTGCACACTGGATACAAATAAGATGCATCTATATAGTAAATCGAAATATACTTTACGTCTGTAGTCAGAAATATAGCTTTATGTATAACAAAATATATTTTGAAGTAATCTGAAAGGAATCAAGTAATCCATTCATGTAATAAGGAATCTACACTGGTTCCCAATTACTAGTAATTTTAATATTCCAACAGATGATTCCAGATTCCTCAAATGTAATTGTACTTAGTAATCAGCTAGTCAGATTACAAAGTAATCTGGGAACCGGTAATCAGATTCCAAAAGTAATTTCGAGTAATCATGAAATCAGGAATCAATTACGAAATGCCCATCTCTGATATGACCCCACGTCATATTTTCTGGCAACCCCACATTGCGTTTTGGCATTTTTTTATTATATGAGAATTTAGTACAATTATTTAAAAGAGGAGCTTTTAGAAAATGGTAGGTAAGTATGCATTTTGTTTTTCGCTCCTAACTACAATAATACTTAAATAAATTAAGAAAATCTAATGCGACAGGATAATAGGTTACATTGTTAGGTACAAACAATATAGAGATGAACACTTACTTCCTTAAACGCTCTCACTAAAACATACATCAAATAAACGGACTTAACTAAAAGGTATGTTAACATACAAGTTTATCAAGTGTTGTAGACCAAGCTTATGTATATTATAATTTAGGTACTAAAATTCAAATGGAAAAGAAAATAAAATCAGCAAAAAGTCGAAATTAGGTACTGACAACCAATTTGCGCAATATATTATTAAGTACCGATACTAGCAATGATGACGACACACTACTGATGAACATTATGTTGGCCGTTGAGAATATTGAGTATTTGATAACGGAATTTGGGCCTAGTGACATTGAATATATCGATGGAAGTAAATTCTTTATTGTGTTACAAATACGACGTAAGGGGGCTCGCAAACCGGCGTTACTAGAGGTGGTGGGAACCGAGAACAAAGCATTAGAGCGCGAGCTGAATCGAGCTGGGACTCTGAAACGTATCCGCTCCAGCAGTTCCATACTGTTTAAATGCCCTTTGCATATTTTATAGAGAGTAATTGCGTCACAGCATTTGCGTCTGGTCTCTAATGAATGCAACTTATAATTCTGCAACAGATCAACGTATGGTAGTCGTTTCCCTGTCAATCGTCTGTGTAATGCCCGCAAGAACTTTTTTGAACCATTTCTATTGCATTTGCATATTTTCTATACAGTGGATTCCAGATTACTGAGCCATATTCCAAGTGGGGTCTAACCAGTGATTTATACAGCAAAAGATAACTTGAAGATTTTTTAAAAACCTTTGCTGTTCTCAGAACGATACCTAGCATTTGATACGCTTTTGAAATGATACGCTCTATGTGCAACTGGAAGTCTAGTTTATCATCGAATAGGATTCCTAGATCACGTGAGATTGACACTTTTTTGATATACTCATTGTTACCTATTTTATATTTCGAGTTGATAACTATTTTTTTATTTTTTATAAAGGTCATCTTGTCACCTTGTCTCTATTTGGAACGTAGTTAACATAAACTATCTTTTATTTCTTTTAACATTTCTTTTATATGGAATAAATAACAAGAACGCTAATGATGTTTTGCGTTCCTTGGAAAGTACTAAGAAGTTCGTCAATTTCACCCACGTAACTCAAAAAGGTTTTCTTTAATTAACAACTATTTTGTTATTATTCGCAGAAAATCCTTTCTATCTTAGCACTTACGTTGGCTTTTATATTCATAATATCTGTACAATACCGGTTTAATTAACAACCTAATTATCACTGATCTGTGGACCAACGCAATGTGGTTCCATCCATGCCAAAGGGCATGATCGTTACTATTTACGGAGTTATCACACATTTAAAATGTTTTATGTTATAAAAAATTTGGGACAATTTATGTATTTCTAAAGAAGAATCGAGGTCCACTGACGCACAGTGGAAGCTTTCTAATACTTAGTCAGGTCATAAGTTCTGTCATAAAGGTTTTGAATGAAAATATGGCATATGCATAGATCCCTTATTATTCGTTTTCATAAAGCTTATTATAAATGGTGAATTACTTACAATATAATTTAACATAATAAGCATTTTTTGCATAATTTTATTTAATACTCGGAAAAATGTTGTAAAAACACATGCAAATACGCGACCTATTCAAGGTGATTTTGATCCCTATTTATTTATATTTCTTTATTACATAAAACAAAAGCTGCACGGACGAACGGACTACAACTGTACGTGTTTTACCAAACCTACTCGTTGGATGTACCCTAAAGTACCCTAAGTTTGAAAAATATTTGTTGAAGTACAGACTTGTCGGAGAACTAAATGCTGGTGATAAAATACCGTTCTAATAAAGTAAGTTCATACAAATAAACAATTGTACCTATTTTATTAATATGACATTGATTTTTATTCCCTCTTGTAAATGATTTTTTTTACAATCCAGGCGCGTATTTGCGTATAACAATAATCCCAAAGCAAAGAAGTAGTAAATAAAGACGCGATCTAAATTTCAAACTAATTATATTACGTTTTGATCAGTATTAAACGAGCTTTCAAATCATGGCTTTTTAGGGTTCCGTAGCCAAATGGCAAAAAACGAAACCCTTATAGATTCGTCATGTCCGTCTGTCTGTCCGTTTATGTCACAGCCACTTTTTTCCGAAACTATAAGAGCTATACTGTTCAAACTTGGTAAGTAGATGTATTCTATGAGCCGCATTAAGATTTTTACACAAAAATAGAAAAAAAAACAATAAATTTTGGTGGTTCCCCGTACTTAGAACTGAAACTCAAAAAATCTTTTTTCATCAAACCCGTACGTGTGGGGTACGTATAAAGTACGTATAAGATTTTTATCTATGGATAGGTTTTCAAAAATGATATTTAAGTTTCTAATATCATTTTTTTCTAAACTGAATAGTTTGCGCGAGAGACACTTCCAAAGTGGTAAAATGTGTGCCCGGCCCCTGTAATTTCTAAAATAAGAGAATGATCAACCTAAAAAAATATATAATGTACATTACCATGCATACTTCCACCGAAAATTGGTTTGAACGAGATCTAGTAAGTAGTTTTTTTTAATACGTCATAAATGGTACGGAACCCTTCATGGTTTAGTCCGACTTGCACTTGGCCGCTTTTTATTTATTAAAAGCTTTGTATTCCATTTTATCAGTCAAAACCTTTGTGTCAGAACTTATTACCTATGTAACTTATAAGAGTTCTCTTTGTCACCAAATGGCTGCGGAACCCTAAAAACCATAGTTTTAAAATTTGTTGTTAATAAAAAAAATGTAAAAAGTACAACCACATCAGACCACCACCAAAACACGACCAGACCCACCACTACCACCAGATTGTTAGTTTTTAGTTAAAACTATGTAGTTGAACCTATTTTACTATAACTGACATATATATAATATTCAGCCTCGGCAATAAGTGGTTTACACCGTGTTTTTTTTTTTGAATTCCGTTAACTCAGGGTATGGGTAAGTACGTTTAAGGAATCTAAATACATAGCATAGTTTATTTTCATTTTTTATTTTATTTGTAAAACGTATTTTAATGTTGCATATAGCGTTGTTGTAACACGGACATTACATTTTACCCAACCAAACAATTGAAAAATGTGACATATCAATGCCATTTCGAACATCAATCGTCCGAGATAGTAAGTACGTTTAGTAGCAAAATGTATTAACTGGAACCAAACACTAATGTATACAGGCCGGAAGGCAAGTGTACACGCTCGTAAGAGCCTTATAAGATAAGAATAAATTATTAACTCCGAAATGGAGTTAATTATAATACCGGTGTCATTGAATAAATTACTTAATTTAAGCTCAGGAATGTACTATTTTAATTTAAATGCTTGATTTGTAAAAGAAAATACAAAAATCACTATATGCCTTTAACATTTGAGGAGTTTCCTCGACTCCTCATAGATTCTACCATCAGATCTCGAGCTTGACAAAAATGTGTCTTGAAAACCTAATTTGCCTAACATACATAACGAAGACGACAAATCGCCAAGCGGGAACTAAGCGTCATTGAAGAGTTCCATTCCGATCAGCATCAGCAGTTCCAATTCATCAATGTCACTTTTTTTATGGAAATGCTTGATTTGTGGATGAAAATATAAAAATCACTATATGTATGCCTTTCACATTTGAAGAGTTCCCTCAATTCCTCATGGATGTAATCATCAGAACTGAGTTTCGACAAAAACGGGACCAATCTGTATATATATATGTATAAATTTAATAAAAAAAATATTTTCAAAATCGGTTTAGAAATGACGGAGTCATGAAGTAACAAAAAAAACATAGAACCGAATTGAGAACCTCCTCCTTTGTAAATCTTGAAGTCGGTTAAAAAACACAGGGATGTATAAACGGACCTATAGTACAAAAATCTTACTTTGTTCTTGTTTTGGTTTTCGTCCAATATATATATTATACTCTTGATGGTTCAAACTATTGAGCTCGGCTGATGACATCTTCTTCCTGGCTCCACTTACAAAGTATTTCTATACGGTTGCTAACCACAGCTCTGATCGACCACAAATCATTGTCTATTCAAGAGTATTTTCACACTTATTGAGTCACACTAATCTGTGATTTTATTATTAGACTTTTAATTAAACAGCGCGAGATACTTTCGTCCAGGCTCCGTGCAGCCCTGACGCTTCACTCGAACTGACGATGGCGGGGCGTCTTTTTATTACTGTCTAACATCATAGAGAAAGTAAGTAAGCCTATAGAGTGCTCACTCCATACATCAATTTCTTTACTTAATAGGTAAATAATAAGTTGTATGGGAGTTGTAAAACGTATTATTAATTAGTTTAAAACTTGATTAAAAGTTAATACTTATAGCTTCAATCTTAGTACAAATCAGTCTTCGCAAAGATCGTATCTTATTGTAAATGGGTTATGCAATTATTTATTTCTCTATGCTAAAAATCACACTACTTAATACGTGTTGTTGTTCAGCGCCAAGATACATTTTATTTATTAAAAGTGACTGAGATAAGTCAAATGCGTAAATAATTAGGCACTTAAAACCAAGCTCTGGTAAACATCGTGGAAACTTTAGCGTAAGTAGAGTTAAAACCTCTTTGACATTATTTATTACACAAGGGTAGGTAGGAGGAGTTTTCACAAACTAATTCTTTGAATCATGTCAATAAGGTGTAACTTTAAAAGTTGTTTTTATGCAAACCTTATTACTCTGTGATAAAATCTAATTAGTCACATAAATCATCTTAGGTGGACTTAGAAACATTTCTTTGATATGAGGTTTATTTCCAGAATTTTGACCTTACTGTTGTAATTTTACAGATACAGCAAAGATATTCTACCATCATTTAATCACTTTAAGACCACCCTCAAAGTTTATAATTTGTTTCAATTCAATATCAAATATCAATCTGATTATTAAAACATGCACCATCTTATTGAGTATGATCGTTTGATGAAGATTAGCCTTCAGAATCTGATTAAGTGAAGTGCGTCGCTCTCCCATCATTCCTGGATATTATCCGTGTCCGTCTTTTTTCGTGTCCTTGTGTGTATCCGCGTTCGTGACCGCCCAAATTTGTTTTCGTGCCGTTACGTACTGCACAATGCACAATTCTCAAAAATAAAATGTAATGATCATCTCAAAGAGTGTGTTCACAATATAATACTGTTAGAGTCAGACCAAGCTAACTCAGCGGCGATTTTGATAGCATAGACTGTGCAAGTGTTATTTTAAACCCCAAGAATATGTTTACTATTACCTATAATTTGGTATAGAGTTCAAATATATATATACATATATATATATGATCATTTCCGATGCTTTATTTTTCAAACATGTGATTTTGTATGCTAGATACCAACTTACCAAGTAAGAAATTCTATCGTAACGTAAATGTAAACTTCTATAAAAATCCATACATTGGCAAATTATCTCAGATGCCCGAAGGGGCTCGTCAGACGCGGACGTGTAGCTAGCGTCGCTAAGACGCAATAACATGACATTTGATATTGACAATTATTTTGACAGAAAATCATATACTTACGTATATAAATAAATAAATAAATAAATATTATGGGACATTATTACACAAATTGACTAAGCCCCACAGTAAGCTCAATAAGGCTTGTGTTGAGGGTACTTAGACAACGATATATATAATATATAAATATTTATAAATACTTAAATACATAGAAAACACCCATGACTCAGGAACAAATATCGATGCTCATCACACAAATACATGCCCTTACCAGGATTTGAACCCGGGACCATCAGCTTCGTAGGCAGGGTCACTACCCACTAGGCCAAACCGGTCGTCAAATATATATAAGAATAAGAATACTAGTGGTCAGATTGTATTTAAAATAAATAGACGAAAGGGGACTAAGTAACGTGACCACTTCTCCATACAAACTTAGTCCCCATTTTTAGGGTTCCGTATCCAAATGGCAAAAAACGGAACCCTTATAGATTCGTCATGTCCGTCTGTCTGTCCGATTATGTCACAGCCACTTCTTTCCGAAACTATAAGAGCTATACTGTTCAAACTTGGTAAGTAGATGTATTCTATGAACCGCATTAAGATTTTTACACAATAATAGAAAAAAAAACCAATAAATTTTGGGGGTTCCCCATACTTAGAACTGAAACTCAAAAAATCTTTTTTCATCAAACCCATACGTGTGGGGTATCTAAGTATCTTCTTCTTAGTCGTATACTCTTGTCAGAGTAGTCGTGGTCATTGCGGTCGTTGTACGGCTTTTTTCGCTGTTTCCCGCCATGCTTCTCTATTTATTGCCTGCCGCGCGCACAGATTCAGAGGTGACCCGGTGAGAGCCTTCACTTGGTCGGTCCATCGCATTGAGGGCCGCAATCTGGGGTATCTATGGATAGGTCTTTAAAAATGATATTACTAAACTGAATAGTTTGCGCAAGAGACACTTCCAAAGTGGTAAAATGTGTGTCCCCCCCCCCCCCCCCCCCCCGTAACTTCTAAAATAACAGAATGAAAAATCTAAAGAAAATATATGATATACATTGCCATGCAAACTTCCAATGGTAAAATGTGTGTCCAAAGTGGTAAAATGTTGAACAAGATCTAGTAAGTAGATTTTTTTAATACGTCATAAATGGTACGGAACCCTTCATGCGCGAGTCCGACTCGCACTTGGCCGCTTTTTTTTTAATCCGGCCAGTATCCTAAGCTACTGGGTGTACTGAATCATCAGTACTTAAGCCCCATAACCCTACTTTCTGGTGAAGTCACAGTTAAGTAAAATGTTGATATTGGGGTAGATCATGTACAAATGTATACACAAAAGTGAAATTCATATCCCTCCGAGTTTCCTATTAAAATAATATCCCTGGAAATGTATACGCGCTAAACCTAGATTCAGAAAGTATTTTCTATAACAAGATGTATATTTTTCGTAAAGATATTTGAACTTTTTTGTGTAGAATTTAATAAGCTTTAATGTTGTCTTACACCATATTTTTCTAGGTAACATAGATTTTAAGTAAAACGTGAATTTCTCCAGGATGGTACACATTTTCCAAGGTGGTTGCGATTCCTCGAGGTCTCCAAATGTCAAATGGTATGGACATGAATAAGGGGCCTTTAATTTACATTCATACCTAATTTCAGGACTGTCCAAGAAATTTCGAGGTTTGTTCTATTTCGATTGTGCTATTGGTAGTTATTGAATTGTATTGTAGTAATTACTTTTAGCATTAATCACTGTATCTACTAATGTGAAAATAAATAGTTGTTAATCCCTTTCCTAGACTTCCACGATACAGGCTCAGCCTAGTTTGGAGTCTGATGGATATGTCACATGAATACCTACAAACTTTATGATACTTTAATTATTGACTTGATGATTATTGATTCTGAGATGACTATTATTGTGTTTAGCAGTTTTGATTACAGGCTCTGTTAACATATCGTCTTATTTAAATGTGTATGTGTGATTGTCCCGAGAATTTGAGCGCTAATGTTCGCAAACGCGGCTTCCATGTTTTATTTACGTATTATATTCAATGTTCTGAAATGGCTACAAAATTACTCAAAATCATGCTGTGTTCAAGCCAGATTTGGGTTAGATATATTTATTATTCTAAAAAAATGTACATTTCGCTTAATGAGACTGAAGAATTATTTACATACATGCCATGCAATTGCGCCCGTAAGTATGAGTTTATACTTATATTTAACATTACTTACAAATATCACAAAAACAAAATCATAAAGACAACAGTGAGTAAGCTTAGAAGCAATAAATTTTTGGATGACAGTGAGGTAGGTATGTTATAGCCAATGTGAAGGCATTTTTCAGGGACAACAAGACAAAGAAGGTCTAGAGAAACAATAGTCTATGTCAGTAAATTAACTAGGAGACAAGAAAAATAAAATATGTCTTTCATACTGATTATCATTACTTGTGGATCACCCTCTTACTGCAAAAATTACGACACATACCATGACGTGACATTACGACTTACGACCTTTTTAGAGTAACTGCCAACAAGCGCGGTTGTTTCTTTCGTTTAGTTTTCATTGCATTTCTAAGCAAAGTTTATCTCAATATACTTCTTAGGTCCTATACTAACTACCGTTGAAATATTCACCTGTATTGAGCCGCATAGCTACCTTCAGGATCAGATATAGCATGTATCTGATCCTGAAGGTAGCTATGAACTGACTATGGAGTATAGTGTAATGATGGTTTGTTTAATTTCAGATTTTTTTCTCATATCTATCTTTACGAATAGCATTTAATTACCTTGGCCTAAAGTTTTACCATAAATTTTCCTACAAATTTGGTGATGTTTATTTTTACTCTATGATCAATACTTTAGGAGCTACAGGTTGTTTAAATTAACAAAGACAAAAAATAGACGATTTAAGGTGGTTCGACTAGGTTACCCAAAGCTTAAACCTCACTAGATGGCGCCACAATTGCAAATTTTGAGTTTTAATTTTTTTGTGGAGTAGTCTTGGTATTTCTATACTGTAAATTATGTTTAGCGCACTCTTTAAATAAATATTGAACTATTAAAACAAACATTGAACACTTCATTGTACAAAAACTACCCCTTAATGTCGACAGAATGTTTCTTGACTCTATTTCTAAGTATCACTCACACATTCAAACAGTCGTACTGGAATCCTTGTAGTAGACAATTTGGCACAGCGTGAGTAGGCTTCAATAGCGTTGCGGTAAGTACGTGGAAATACATGCAAGAGGATGTGGGTTCGAGACTCATTAATTTTTTTTTTCTTATTAGTATTATCAAGTACCTATTATTAATAAATTGTTTTATGAGAAATATGAGCGTTTTTCCATAAAACTATTAATAATCTGATTCTCACACATCATGATATTTTTGGGTTCTTCCAAATCATAATCACTAGCATAATTCACTATCAATTTAATCACTAGCAATTTAAATTATTGTAGAGATAAGTTATTGACATTTTATTATTTTATGCTCATCCGGTTATGTCTGTGTTTGTGATCTCTGTATGTATTAACAATAGTCTTGTAAGTTATGTTGTGTAATACTAACACTTTTATGGGTTTTTTGCCTGAAATAAAGGATTTAATAATAATAATAATAATAATAATCAATCCTCGTGCTATAAAAACCCGAATATTTGTATTGAAATTATAGTTTTACACTGAAATTTCTTTCATACTAAAATGTGACGTAATGGTATGGATATTTTAGGATATCTTTTTTTAATGCTAGGGTGGAGAAGATTCTAAGTAGAATGAACCTAAGAAAGTCCAAATTTGTAAGTCAGATTTTCCGGTATTTTTTTTTAAAAAAAAAAAACGCTGTTTTGTTCTAAAATTAAAGCAATCCCTTACTGCCCAGCCTTTAAAAAAGTAGGTACTATTTTGCAGTAGAATTAAAACATTTTTTTACGATACATTTAATTAAATTACAGTGAGTTACAAAATTGCATGGCCTTCTATTTATAACCATTATAAAAAGAAATGAGATATTTACCATGTTTGTTTATATTATTGATTTCCCGATATTTTGACACAACTAGAAGTTTCACACAATGCCTAGAGATAGAAAATTATTTATTTATTTTATTTATTGTCAATTTCATTCAACGGATCACATCATATCCAATTATGTGTTTATGTATTGCATTGTTTTCTACCTAGTTGGTTATTAAATTCTGTTACTGAAATAATCTTTATCTACATAAAATATACCAACGAAAGTTTAATAAAGTATATATTAAAATGAAGAACACAAAATCAGGAATTACATATGACAATATCATTCAAAATCGCCTCCTCTGGCTTTGACACAGGCCCTCAAACGACGAGGCCAGTCATCAATAGCGGCACGCACGATTGTCATGTCTAATTCCGTCACTGTCTTAACTATGGCCCGCTTGAGGGAGTTAAGATTTGTGTGGGGTCACGGCCAGTCTTCGGGGGCAATAAAGTCAATTTTGTTCCTTCGAAACCAGGCTTGAGTTTTTTTTTGCCTTATGTGCAGGAGCTGAGTCCTGTTCAAAGATCCATGGCTGGTTTTGAAATAGGGTGTGGCTTAAGGGCTTCACTATTGGTTCGAGAACGGTTTTCAGTTTCCGGTTTTCACACCTTTTTCACAGAAATGAATCTGTGTTAGCCCTGAGTATGACACACCCAAAATCATGTTTGGCGGGTGCCCAAATTTGTGCAACGCAATAGGGTTGCTTCCATCTACAAATCTTAGGGCATAATTGTATCCCAATAAATTATTTTGGATTATAAGAACATGTTAAACTACTTTTAGGGGACCTGTAATGACCATATTTTTGTAAATATTGAATTTAAAATATCTTTTGGCACACGTCACGTGACCAAACTCGAAACGTCATTGAAGATTCTGATGACGTCACAACTCTCGGATTGACACTGTTGACAGTTAGGCGATTAACAACAAATGACAAATATCAGTTGACAGTTCGTATCTTCTACACGTGTATGTAGTTATGTGTCAAACCATAAACTGTGACGTCACACAATTATCAAAGAGCGTTTTGGGCGCAAAAGCATCTGTCAAAATATATTTTGTTAATTTAACATATTTAAAGCCGTTTTTAGTATAAAAGCTGAATTTTAAGGCAACTTTTAGTTAATATAGAAAGTAATACAAGCGTTTCAAAAAATTGGAATACGATTCTCTTTTAGGCCCCAATTCATTATAGATACGACGAGATAAGCGTTATGTGTGGTATATAATTATAGCTCACAAATCCACTACAATATGTCATTTTTTATTTTTTCGGTAGCATTTGTTTTAACGGAAATAAAGAAGTTGCAAATCGAGTAACAGAACTTCAGAACAGATATCATTTGATATTTACCAGTCGCTTTTCGGTGAAGGAAAACATTGTGAGGAAACTGGACTAATCCCAACAAGGCTTAGTTTTACCCTCTGGGTTGGAAGGTCAGATGGCAGTGGCTTTCGTAAAAACTAGTGCCTACGCCAAATCTTGGGATTAGTTGTCAAAGCGGACCCCAGGCTCCATTGAGCCGTGGCAATATTCTGGGACAACGCTAGGAAGAAAGAAAGAAATCGAGTAACAGAACTTAGTAACCAACTAGGTATAATAGTTATGATGTAAATGTCCATATCATGTTGGAGTCATAGATTTATAACTAACCTAGATGCCTAGTCTGTACATCCCTAGTGAAGCCATTTCGAGTATGACATTATGTCGCCCTCGTGTCATCGTATCCGAACGGCCCTCGCAGTACTCAAGGTCGAGTTGGTTTGTGTACACCTCCCGGTTATAAATTAAAAAATACAAGAAAGATGGTTGTTTGTGCGGTGAATTGGTGTCACAACACATCAGTGTATAAAAACAAACCACCTGATATAACATTTCATGCGTAAGTATCCAGTTTAATGTGATATTTTTACGTAATTGTAAATACAAAAATCCAAATTTTCGTCAGCCGCCATTACTTATAAATGTTGCCAGGTTATATTAATCTTTTTTCCTCCAAATGAGGCATGACGATTACATTGATAAAATAAATATGCTTAGTTTAAGTTCCTTGTATGACTATAGAAAATATTCTTTTTTAGTTTTTCATTCTTTTATTTCAAATTATGTTTTGTCTTTTATAAAATTACAGTTTAAATTCATATTTTTATTTTGTGTGATATTCGTTTTAGATTTCCGACTGATCCGCTTCTGTCTGCGAGATGGACGGAAAAAATTAGATTAAATAGGAACGATGCAATATGGAAACCGACTAAACATAGTCGAATATGCTCTCGCCATTTTGATGAGCAAGTAAAGTAAATTTTATTTGTGGAACACAGGTGTTACAGTTAAGGTCTGTAAAAACGAAACGCAACTGTCACTGTCGCACTTATATGGAAGACTGATAGAGAGACACAAAGCGTTTCGTTGTTCGAAGCAATAGCGATTGCCACCTTGGCTAGGCCTGCAGGTACAATTACTAGTACTGACCATAAATAGTTATTTGTTTTACAAGTGGAAAAGTTGTTGTTTAACCGCTCGTGCTAATATTGCTACTCGAGCTAAATAAAGATCCAAAATGTCGAAAAATGGAATCTTGAGCGTTGCGAGGGTTTCAAGTTACGAGAGTTAAACAAATTTTGCCCCAAGTGAAACACAAAACTTTTCACCACACCAACCCGAAGAAAATATTAGTCAAATAAAATCAAACCAAATCAAATCCAAATGATCGTCATTAAATATTTATCATTTAAAATCATTATTCCAAAGTCAATTCTACCAGCTTATTATCTGTGCACATTTGTAAAATAAAAAAATAAACGTTTTTTTATTTAAACATTATTTCACAAAGTACAGAAATGCAAAGTCCTTAAAAGAAACCTTGAAAGTTTTTGCTACAAATTTAATACCTACATACACACTCCCAAATGATCGATAGCCAAGTATAAGGATGTGGTTAAAATCCATCTATTTTACGGGGAATAAATGAACTCTGGCAACCCGTTTTTGTATATATGTGTGTGTCGCTGAGCGTAAGACACGAGCGTCGCACGCACACATCGATCGAGTTTCGGCTTCACTTTTGGCAGATTAGCCTTATGAGGACTAACTGTCTATGTGTGATAGGTCAGTGGTTGGAGTCATATATTAGCCAACTAATTATTCAAGATCAATACACTTAGCTCCCTTAGGTTCGCCTAAGTACAATCTCGGGCAAAATTGAGTTTTATAAAAGTGAACTAGTTTCTAGGTCATATTTTCTATGAATTGGGTCATTTTTGTAGACCCCAATTACAGTTACACTTTTCCTGGTTTTTCGCGGACCAGAATATCGATGACTTTTGTAACTTGATTTAGACGTTGCTATCATTTTCAATCCAAAAACACATAAAATCACAATTCAGAACATGCGGCAGCGTTGTTTTCTATCAAGTACCTCAATCACCAGGGCGGCTACCGGGAAAATCGAAATTCGTCAATTTCGGGCATTTTTCTCTGTCACTCTAATTACGTCTTATGAGAGTAAAAGAGAAAGATCCCCGCAATTTGCGAATTTAGGTTTTCGCGGTAGGCCCCCAGATCCTGTCAAGTTTCAGCAGTGTTACCAGGTGAGCGGAAGAGAATTATCGTACTTGAGTGTCAATATTATTGTACCGTTTAAAAAAATATCGTACGCCAATCAAAAAGGCAGCCCCTAAAAATGTCTAGCAAAATAAGCTTAAATTTTCAATTAATAATAAAAAAAAGACAATTTTCGTCTAAATTGCGCAAAAAATCTGTTTATGTTTGTGTATTTTTGGGATAGACTCAAACGGTATACAGGCAATTGAGACATTTTAAACTTTAAACTTACACCAAGGAGCCGAACACCCAAAAGATACTAATTTTAGCCTATTTCTGAGAGAAAGTGTCATATTTTGCTTCAAATTACTAGACTTTTAAGGTCGCATCATACAAGGGCTGAAATTATAGTACTTTAGTGTACGATAATGCTCTTTGGAACATTACGTCATACCGGGACCCAAATTATCGTATATGTACGACAATTATCGTACGCCTGGTCACACTGAGTGTCAGTGTCGACAGAGTCAGCTAAAAACGCGTCAAACATCGCAACGTCGCGCCGATGGCCGTCCGAGGCATAGAGTGGCAACGCCGCAATGTATTTGTACACGACATTTGTCACACACACATGAGTAAAATTTATCAAAATATAACGTTGATTATTGCATGATTTCTGTATGAAACAAAGTTTTTCTATTAATTTAGCGCAAATGAATATTCGAAAGTAGATAGATGCGCAACTATTTATGTAATAATATTGTGTAATTAATTAATAAATAGCGATTGTTTTTTGTATGAAAATCGAACCACCTTAAGAAAACATCGTTTTATCGTAATTGTGCTTTTGAATAGTTTGAATCTGGAAAGGTACAACTTTCGGGATATGGAGTTATAGATAGTTCCTAAAATTAGATAAAATTACCTAAAGAAAAAAGAACCAGATCTATAAGTACAACCGTTATTTTTTATCATTTTTTGAAACTGAAACTGTCGAAATGTACAAGTTGAAAAAATCGCATTTGAAGTTTATGGTCATCAAAATATACTTCTACTGCGAAGTAACGGAATGATTGATATCAAGCTAATCTGATAACATTCAAGATTCATAATACGTGCCTCATGTCTTTGTAGCATGTATACTTTAATAGTTATTTGTACAACAAGAAAGCATAGTTTGATATTTCCTCGAGTGCTTATTTTGAGTCCTGTGCGAAAGATTCTACATATAATAGATTCACGAGCATAGCGAGTGAATCCTATTGAGAATCTTGAGCGCAGTAAGGGACTCAAAAGCGCACGAGAACTTTGATCTCGTGTAGTTCACAAAATTTTCCACGACAGCAGTGTGAATATATTTGAAAGGTATAAATACAACCTGAAAAAATGTAATCCGTCTTCATCACTATTTCATTCATGTTTTCTTAAGGTATTGTAACAATTAAGTTTAATTACCGCAATAAAACAAAACGAAAGAAATTTCAATAATACGGAAATAATGAAGTTACGAACATCAATTGACAGTTCAATCGACAACTTTTTTTGTAATAAAAAAGCTTTGAGAGATACGGTCCGAATTGCGGATACAACTATTTGCCAACTATAGTAGAGATCGTTAAAAATAGAATTATTCACTTTGCGTAGCAATTGCGTACCTATTTATGCGTATAAAATATGGTGTTTTTATTAAATTTGAAACCTTTAAAATTTCATTAATTCATTATTACGATTGAGGACTCGTAGGATGTTTTGGAACGATGCGGTCTGACTTATTTCGGGGGTCTAATATAAACCGTCAATATACCGTTGAATTACTTATGCACTTATTTTTGTCTTTCTTTTTTCTAATGACGTGAAAGGGACAAAGACAAATATTTCGAACTTATATTAGGCCCCGCACGTTGAAATGACATTCGAATATAAAGGTCACTCGAATGTTATTTTGTCTCACTCAGTGAGCAAAATGCGATTTTTGCTCACTGTTTTTAAGCAGCAAATTACCCTTGTTCCAGCTGCTGACGTAAAAAAGACTTTTCATCACACTTGCTCGAAAAAGATCTTATTTCATGCAGGTGTACTGAAGGACAAAGGCCTATTTTGTTCCCTAGGAAGTTATAGCTTTTTTCTTTAATTATGTTGTAGGGTGCTCTTGCTTGACCTGGCCTTTCTTCGGGATTTCCACGATTTGATCTGATCAGAGAATATCCGCCGAGGTACCTATTCCAGCGGGAGAAGCGGGATTCTGTTATATTTCTGTACTACTCAAAAAATGTGATTTATTTCAGTTGATGGATTTTTTATGTATATCTTTAATAAGCCATAGTTCTTAAAACCTGTGCTCCTGAGCTATGTCCCATATTGACGCGCCTCTTCCGCCTCTCTATGACTACCGGTCAGGTTCCGAAATCTTGGAAGCTTGCTAATGTGCAACCAGTACCGAAAAAAGGTAGCCGGGCTGACCCTGCCAACTATAGACCGATTTCTGTCACAGAGTATGGAACGTGTACTGAATAACCGACTCCTGGCATATCTAGAAGCGAACGACCTGCTCAGTAACCGGCAGTACGGGTTCCGCCGAGGCCGGTCTACTGGAGATCTTCTAGCGTATGCCACCCACATCTAGAGTGAGGCCATCGAAAAGAATGGAGAGGCTTTAGCTGTCTCTCTAGATGTATCGAAGGTTTTTGACAGGATCTGGCACAAGGGCCTTATTAGCAAGCTACCGTCCTTCGGTTTTCCCTCTAGTTTTTGTGACTGGGTATCAGACTTTCTGAGGGATTGATCGATTCGTGTGGTCATTAATGGCTGCTCGTCCGATCAATTGGCAATCAATGCCGGAGTCCCTCAGGGGTCCGTGCTTTCTGCGACCCTTTTCCTGCTCCACATAAACGACCTGCTGAAACCAGGTACGTTCGGATATACAGATGACACTACGGTTGTTGAAAGCTACATACCCAATTCACGAGCTAGTGGAGTCCAAATACCTACAGTCGCTCAGGGAGGCAATGGTCAAACGCATGAACGTGTCACTAAAGGCAGTCTCTGATTGGGGTGAAGCCAATTTGGTCTCGTTCAATGCTAGTAAGACCCAGGCGTGCCTTATCTCCGCCAAACGGAGTCCATTCCATCTGACTCCTACTTTCCGAAATGTATCCCTTCCGATAACCGACCATCTTGAGCTTCTCGGAATCTCGCTGACTTCGAAACTCAACTTCGGCCCGCACATCGAGTCGAAAGCACAGTTAGCAGCAAAAAAGCTGGGCATCCTCAACAAGGTGAGGCAGTATTTTACACCTAGGCAACTGCTCGACCTTTACCTAGCACAAGTGCGTCCATACTGTTCGCATCTGTGGGATGGTTCAGCAAAATACCAGCTTGAGGCGCTCGAGTCAGTTGAGAGGAGAGCCAAGAGAATCATTAATGATGACGATCTGACGAATGCTCGACTCCAAAGTCTGGAGCATCGTAGCAAGGTTACCAGCCTAACGATCTTTTACAGGATACATTTCGGAGAGTGTGCCGAGGAACTGCACAACCTTATTCCTCCGTCCCCATTTCACCATCGGACTACCAGACAATCTCCACTTCGGCATCGCTTCATGGTTGGTATTCCACAAATACGCACGAAGCGTTTTGCTTCAACATTTCTTATGCGAACTGCCAAGGAGTGGAATGCCCTGCCCGAGTCTGTGTTTCCGCATAAGTACAATCTGGGTCTCTTCAAGGCTAGGGTAAATAGATATCTCATAGGTAAGTGTGCTCCACCGTAGACCGCATCATCACTTACCATCAGGTGAGATCGTGGTCAAACGCCTGCCTATCGTTATAAAAAAATACAAATGTCTTTTTATTTGTCTTTCATCATAATAATTCTACATAATTTTACGACCTGTCTGGCCTAGTGGGTTGTGACCCTGCCTATGAAACCGATGGTTCCGGGTTCAACTCCTGGTAAGGGCATTTATTTGTGTGATGTAAGTATATTATATACACTGTGTTTTTTTTAATAATAAGACAATAAGGGCGTGTATACATATTTTTGGCACTTTATCTGTGCCGATATTTAATACCTTGACTGTACCCGTAACCCATGCCTTATTGTGCTTACTGTGGGACTTAATCAATTTTTGTAATAATGTCCTACAATATTAATTTATTTATATTTATTTATTTATAATAGATTTTATTTCTTTATGTAACCGCTAGAGGCGTGCGATTCTACGATATAATTCTTATACTGTTTTTTACTATACTTAGAAAGGGACAAAGATATCTTCGTTTGGAGTGAAGTTAGGTACATTAGACCGTAAAGAAACAGAAATACGTGACATAGGGCCCGTTTATTCAGTTTACTACTGTAGTAAAGTCAGTGGCGGATTAACCGAACAGCAGAAAAAGCATATGCTAAGGGCCCCGCGCCTAAGGGGGCCCCGCGCTCCGACCCTGACCATGCGATTTCGGCACGCGAAACCGGCCAAGTTCAAGTAGAACTCGCACTCCGCGGATCCTGTACTACCACATTTTATTTGCAATGTATTTTTTTCGTAAGTCAGTAACAATATTGATCAATTATTATTATTTGTTATTATCCCGTCTATTTTTCTTTACGACGATACCAAATTTAAAGATTTTTTAGGCTTACGCAAAGACCAAGAGCAGAGTTTAGCATAAAACCTAAGGTGCAGAGTATCTCAAAACTATTGTGCATGGCTAAGCTGCGGAAGACAGCAGAGTTCGGAAACGAACAAAAGAAGATACTGTGTTTAAAAACATATTAGTGAAAAACAAGGAAGGATGATTTATTTATTAATTATTATTTCAAATAACAAATTGCACCTTACAGCTAATGCCTAATGATGATCACCTTTGAGCCCGTAGGAGGCCAAAGGATGCGCTCCTCTACGGCTGGCCGGGCGCCCAAAATATGCCGAGTTGCTGCAAAGCCGTGATACATAATGATCTAATTGTCAAAATGTTATAAAAAGAAAACAGCGGGGCCCCTATGCAGGGATCTGCATTCGCATAGGCCGGATGTAAAGCCCTACATAGGGCCCGATACCCAAAGCATCCGAGCAAGTCGCACTTTCGAGCAAGAACTAAGGCCGAGCAGCAGGCGAGCCGAGATCACATTGGTTCAATTCCAAACTCTGTCATCCTACAATTCAGCCTTTGCATGGTGGCGCGCTGCAATAGAACGCTCCGGGTGGAGGCCCGGAGCCCGCCGTTATACGGAGCTCGGCCCACGGCCTCGTTCACACTCTGGCATTGGTTTCATTCTAGGCTCTGCTTTCCTGCAGCTTGGCCTTAAGCTTCGCACGGGAACGCTACGAAATCGGGTGGTCCGGATATTCAGCTCGTGGGGCTCAGCCTTCGGCCTTGTTTTTTGGCTCACTTAGCTAATTAGTTCCCACTTCTTAGGTCCGACTCACTTGTCACCTATTTTTACAAGCTTTTATTAAACTTCATAATATTGATGTTGTTAAACAGTATCCTTAAATGCTTTTATTTAACTTACAATACTCGTAAGTTGTGTTCAAAACCTGCAAACCATCTGCAAACTATTTTTTTGACCATTTGTCAAAATTTGGCAAAATCGACCTGATCTGATGATTAAAACCGAAGGTAAGGAGGAAACCTATATAAAAGAAAGGAACTGTGATAAAATAACGCACCTTCATTAAGATCAGGCTCTTTTAAAATGGCTGAATAAAAAAAACGGAATTCCTTCAAATTAATAAATAGCTAAATACTCCGGATTTTGAATGATATCATATACCTATAGTTCGTGTCATCCACGAAGACGCGCCTCGCTCTTCTTCCTAATCGCTTATAGTACAAATCTGCGACTTTTTGGCAATGTAGTAATGTCTGCTAATTAATGTGTATAGACAGAACTACTATACTAGTAAAAGGTTGCACACCACACTTGTAGGTACTATAGGCGATTGGGAGGAGGAGTGGGGCGCGTCTTCGGTGGATAACACGAACTACAAACACATAAAAAAACATTTCTTGTGTAGGGGCTCCGTTAATTTTTCTTTTTATTTTATATTTATTATTGTTAGCATTCAGTCAAAAAAAGCTAAACGGGGGCTATTAGTAAGTATCATTTATTAACTGATAAGTAACCTTTGCAGCGCTTTGTACGTCTTTTTAGTAAGAAGAGAAGATTTTTTGCAATAATCCAAAAGATACTAAACCGATCATTTTCGCTATTTTCAATGAAAGTATTTAGTAAGCGTTTGTTTCACGATTTTTTTTCGTATTTTTTTTTGGGCCTATGGTTCAAAAGTTAGAAGGGGGGTGGGGGGGGGGGGCCTATTTTTTTCTATCGGAGCGATAATTTCCGATAATACTAACTTTATTTAAAAAAAAGGTTTTTGGAGAGGAGAGAGGTATCCTAATTTTTTTTTATAGTTTTCATTTTACCCGTTCTGTCGCAATGCATGATTTATGTATCCATGCCAAATTACAGTTATCTAGCACTAAAGATGACGGAGCAAACCCTAGGACAGACGGACAGACGGACATGGTGAAACTACTTATATAAGAGTTTCTAGGTGACTACGAAACCCTAATAAATACACTGTATAACATGTTAAAAACTAATAGAGAACGAGTGGACAAAAATTAAGACATCGTAAAAATGTTGTGATTGTACTGAATCCTCGGGATGCAAGTCCGACTCGCACTTATTCATTTTTTTTTTTTTCAAACCAGGGGGCCCCGCGAGCTATTGTGCTAAGGGCCCCGCGCCTTCTTAATCCGCCCCTGAGTAAAGTAAACCTAATTTACTTTGGCAGCTCATGGTAGTGGCTCAGTTGATTGGCAAGAGAGAATTTATTAATGTTTATTATTTGCTATTTTTATTTTTGAATTTAAGAAAGATATGTTTTATTATTATAGCGGTATTAGTAAGGAAGTAAAGTAAGTAAATATTCTTTACAGTACATATGGTGCTACTTTCCCACACACGTGCGGGAATGAACACTTTCCGTGCATATGTCGAAACTTTAAAGAGCCATATGTACTGTAACATTTTGTACTATAAACGTGTGAATAGGTAATTTGCAACTCGTGTAGATTTAAAACACTCCCTTCGGTCGTGTTTTAATTTATCACCACTCCTTGCGAATTTCCTATTTTCTGCACTTGTATCGTTAATAACTATTATTGTGCACCATGCAGTTAAAATAGTAAGGAAATGAAAAAGACTTATAACTAGGTAACAACAGGCGGTTTTATCGCTAAGAAACGATCTCTTCCAGACAACCTTTTTTTCTTAGTAGTAGTTTTAAGTATAATATTTAATTTTATTGAGTGCTCTTATTGAACGAGCGAGCGAAGTAATGTTCTTACATACAAGTTGTAAAACATCAGTAAAGGGTTTCCGTATATTTTGAAGTTTGTAATAGTTTTCCTCAACAACTAATTTTTAATAAAGTTTATCTTCAGCTTTATAAAATTTGGTAAGATTGATTGATTGATTTATGGTAAGAAAAATATATTTTGTAAGTTCTGACATAAACGGGGTTGATCAGGGCCATCAGGGGGTTACGGAATAAGGTCTAAAAGTGATTAGACCAGTCTTGATGTCAAGACTACCGCAGTCAAACGAGATTACCACTATCGGCCCGATTCGAAGAATGATTAAGACACGTTTAAGATCTTTAAAAGATCAATAGCTAAACGACATGTCAAAATTGACGTTTATTTCAATTCCACTGTGATCCCAATAAGATCTATCTACGATATTTCTAACGTCAAAGTTACATTGGTTGCTCGAATCGAGCTGCTTCTTTCAATTATACGACATATAAAAGTTAGATTTTATCTAAACCAGAACTAATCGTTATCGTATATCATTCTTCGAATCGAGCCGTATATGGTGGTAATCTCGTTTGCGAGAAAGTACGGTCGAATTTGGTCTCGGATGGAAGGGCTTGATTTAGTTTTTTTAAGGAACTGTTTTATCTTCACTTTTCTTAAAGATTATTTAATTAAATAATAAATATTAAATTAAATACTTAATACTTGTTCGATATTTATTTGCCATAGCGAAAAAATCAAACAATGCCATAGCTATTGTGAATTTTAATATCTTAAAATATCTTCCGTAACGTCAAATCTAGGGAGGAATCAAGGTACTATGTTAGAATGGAAGAGGATGTTTTACAAAGCAGATCACAATCGCATTTTTTTTGAGCTCTACCTAAATGCATGTCTAACAGCGTAAATACTGACCTGAAGTAAAATACGACTTGGAGCAGTATCACAAAAAGTTGTAAGTACCTACTTACAAAGAGAATTGTATACGAAGTTATATAAATCTATGCTACTTATTACCAAATTGATTGTTAATTACTACTTTAACTTTCTTCGGTTTTTCGCCATTAATTCAATGGGGGTGGTGCCACTTTTCACATATTATTACGGTTTACTGTTGGCTGAAAGAAAAGTTAAAAATCTCGCCATGTTAAGAATCTCCTTGAAAAAAATAATTCAGAGGTCATTGCCCTATAACCTAAAACGTTACAAATTTTGTTGAGTGCCATGCCCCCTCTGTACAGTCATACAAGTATGTTTAATACCGTATTCCCAAATTCCATTTTAACTTTTATTCCATGCGTTTATTTAAATAAGTCTCGCTGAAATACAAAATAATAGTTGCCTACCTTTACTTTCTTTATGGGGTTTCCATCTGTCGCTTCCCGCTGTTGTTAATAGATAAATTAAATTTCTATAAACCACGACTGCATAGTTTGGTCTACGCTATTGGGTCGCACTGGCATGATCTGTGTTAAATCTGTTTAGTTTGACAATCTGAAACGCGAGTGAGTAACCCTCTCACTCTCGACAACTTCACTGCGCGGTATCGATTGAAGCGGTTCCCTAATGCGGGTAAAAGTGAGGTTACCTACCTTAACGACAGACCGGCGGTGGACAATCCTACATTTCCAGCACTAAATTCTGGCTTGATATCACTGGTTAAGGCACTATTATCTTTTGGCTTCGTTCAAAAAAGAAACCAATGTAAGTATCGTTGCGTGACCGCTTAGCCTAGGGGTGAGTTAGTGATGGGAAAAGCCCTTCTAATTCGATTCAGAATCGAAAAAGGACTATGGACCGCTTAAGACCGCTTTCTATAATCCGCAAAACAGATTCATGCAAAGATCTTAGATCATTCTCTGACATTCTTCTTTTAGAATCATGATTGTAGACATAGGCAGCACATTCATGGAATTTTATTTATGTATTATGTACGATTTCGACCCTTGTTACAGTGAACATCAGTAATATTTCGTATTATGAATGCCTCTAAGGATCTCATATTATGGTCACCTGAGACAAGGCAAATAAAAAAGGTTAATCCATTATCAAAAACCTACATAAATATACAATTTGCTTTTTGTGTATATATATATTTATATTAGCTACTTAACTGGTCTAAGGTAAGTTATAAGGACTATCTACCCTTATCTGTTATCTATTTGTATAAGAAATATATGTTAGATAATATTCATATTTAGACATTGCAATTACGTTGCCTAGTTAAATTGTGTACGGACAGATTTTTTTAAAGATTTTAGATAAAAATCGGTTAATCTAGGCAACCATGGATAGGACCAACTTTTTAATAAGGCAACTTATTACAGTTAGAGCTTTCATTTAATATATCATGCGATTAAATTACAAACAAAAAAAATAAAAACATATCTGTCGATACATCCATATAATTAAAAAGTTGAAGCTAAAGAAGTGGTAGCTACCTTCTTACGGCTATATAGACACAAGGGATGTCAGAATTTAACAGTTGCTTTACAACACTGTCAAAATAAATATCTCCGAATCGTACAATAACTCTTCTCGCACCGCAGAAATATTAAGCGATCCGTGTTAAATTACAGCTAACTGATACAAACAGATCCTGGAACGTGCACAACCCTATTAAAAACGCATGGCCATCCAAGGGCGCATGCGTAGTAGCGTAGCACTAATCGGCCTCGCCCCTCTTGCTTTGATCCCTCAATGGGTGATGTGATGCCTGAGAGATACGCAGGGAAGGGACATAAACTACGTGCAGAAACTTTAGAAGACGAAAAATAAATTTGGTAAAAACAAATTGAAGTACAATTTAATTAGGGACGTTTCTTGATGAATACAATATTTTTCGGATGAAATGCCACAAGTCTACGATCGTAGTATATCATACCTATAGTAAACAACCGTCGCAGCTCTCACTCTCGCTGGCAATCGATCGGTGGCCGGTAGTCGGATGCAATTCTGGGAATAAGTTGTGTAACCTTGGGAGCATTGATCTTTCGCTCGGGCTGATGGAACCCCTGCCAGGCTGTTGCGGTAGAATTACTAAATCTCTCATAAAACTAGTTAATTATGCTGAGCAATCTACCAAACAATTTTCATATTAGTAGAATTGGTTTAAATATTACGTTTTAATCTTTTTAATTTTATTTTATTTCATCCAAAAAATGAAGTATTTGTAATTCATTGTAAAGACTTAAGATAATTACTATTATTTGTCTGTCTTACCATATCTCGGGTCCATGCAGTCCCGGACCTTTGGGCGGCGTGCGTGGGGCCGATGCCAACAGCACAGAGGCCCTTTAAGACAAAGTTATCTAAAAACAGATGATCCCCGCCAGGTGCAAATCTATTGCAGTGCAGCATTATGGCGGCTATGGGAACTAGGGTCATAGGTCATATTTGTATATTGGATGGACTGTATAATGGGCTATGGGAGGAGACTAGCGGACACCTGCCGTAACAATTGAAGCTTCTTAGAAAGTCATAAAAGACATTAAAGACATCAGAAAAGTAACATCAGCCTGTTTTGAAAATGTATCCTCTAAAGTAGTTAAAAGCTTTTTAGAAAGACATATCTATTTATAGAATAGTCGAAAAATTGTATCAGGTTAAAAAGCTTTGAACCTTCTTACTGCCAGTGTTGGCCGAACGTTAATTAGAATTAAAAATATTGAAAATTAACCATTACAAATTGAACCGTGAATTGAAACCGCAAGATACGGTTTATGGTTCAATTTGTAATGGTAACTTTTAAATATTTTCAATACTAATAATTAACTTTCGGCCAACACTGCTTACTGCCCGAATCGAACTTTAAGATACGTCAAATAATAATACTAGATACGATATGGATCAGATATGTCAGTGTCAGTCCAAAGTCTGTAAATATTTGTTTCGAGTAAGAATTGTTTGAAACATCTTAGAAAAACGTAATAGATTAATATTACACATATTATAATACAAGAATAAGTTCAGATCTTTTGAAAATTCATCTTCAAAGAGGATCAAAAAATGGTTGCAAGCTAGTCTCGGGGATGACCTTTTTCCAACGAGGAATTTGAAACGTGTTACATAAACATTTACGCATTTACGATAATTCATTACCCAAGGGGTTACAGTCATAGAGCTTACGGCGATAATTTTTATATAGTTTATCGAAAGCTGCATTTTGTGCAGAAAGCAAGCCGCTTTGCGAGTGATACTAGGGACCAATCTGAAAGATTTTGTCCGAGGAAAAACAAATTTCATCCACTGGAATTCAAGATGGCGGACCTTTTCTAAAATGGCGGATGCAAAATTTAAAAAAAAACACGGAAACGGTACCTTATGGTGGCTGGTGCTTACGTCGCATAGCACCGCAATGGTATTGGAGCGGCGATAATAATAGTGTAAGCGCCAACCGCCATAAGGTAACTTACCCGTGGGACGTCACAGTTACTCCTCTTTATCATCTTCGTCCAATGTGGTTGAACTATAAGAAAATAAAATTCATATTTATATACTTGCAGTCTAATATATAATTGGTAAATGTAGTTAATAAGTAATAAGTCGAAATAGTTTCTATTATATGGGAGAGGACACCGACTTCTGTAACACAGGTTTTTTACCTAGCCCAGAAGTCAGGGACTTCAACACTTATTAAGTGGTGGAGAACCGAGTGACAATGTCAAGCTTTCTTAGAATGAATAGTTGCTGGCTGTTCTGATGATGGAGCCAGAAGATGTACAATTGTATGGAACTCTACGATGGCAACTATTAAAACCCTCGAAATAGAACTGATTTGATTGGTTTTGACGAGTTACCATACATTTAGGGCCCTTGCTTTATCGTGACTGTATGTGATTGTAGATCTACATCAGTAACTCTTTGCTACTAATCACTCTCAGATTACTGGCTTGAATTATAAAAGGCGCCGGGGATAAAAAAAAATGTACATCAATCGTCAAAACTGACTTTGGTAGTCAAAGTCAATTTTTATTAACCATTATTATTGATTGAGAATTGAGAAATATAAAGTTTTTTTAATTGAATTGTGTTATAATATCTTAAACTCTAACGACCTTATATTAATGTGGAAGACACGGGTATTTTTTTGTAGCTTTGAAACAACTAATGTGTGTTATTTGTGGGACAGGATGCTTTTTTACCCTTTTTGTTCTTTGCAGATACACTTAAATTTCGTATACGATCACCTCCGATTTAGTAAAATAATACCTACAGGTAAACGTGCTCAATAATATTCATGATAGTATAAGTCTATAAAATGTTTAATAGGTTAACTAGAACTTAGAATATATATATGTATAGTATAATATACACCGTGGGCCCGTATGACTCGACAGATTTTAACCCTTGGAGTCGTAGGCCGTTAACTCCCGACCGATTATGTCATTTAAATTACAAATTTGATTAATTGAAATAAAATCAAATTTCCAACAAAGCAAAAACGACATATTCCATCTGAAGAGTTAAAGGTGTATTATTGCATTAGATTAGAGACTAAAATGTCACACAAAGTTTTCTGAAATTGGTCTTGTTTTAGAGATAATGACAATTCTTGTGAATAATTTGTTTCTGTAATAAATCAGTGAAAAACGCTTTTATGGCTGCGCCGCTGCCATTATGTGACTCGGTTTAGACAAACCTTCTGACAGACATTAAAGTTTTAAAAGAAACTACCAAAATGTATCTGTAAATAAACAAACTTTACTTATTGCTTGCAATGGTTTTTTTTTTCGCCAAGATGTAAAAAGAAATAACGTGTCATGTGCAGAAAACATACACACAAAAAAATATACTCTTGACCTCAGGAATACGTGGTTAAAATCTGTCGGGCTATATGGGTCCATGGTTAAATATTATGGTTGGGGTAAAGGAAACGGGGGCCGTTCGTGGGACAGAATATTTCAGTGTGTTGTTTTTATCTCAACTTAATACCAATTTTTTGCTGTATTATGTAGGAAATGTTAAATTAAGTATCTTTTGTCATTTAAAAAAAAGATCAGCGTATGGAGATAGGTAGGGTACAACAGACAGGTGCGACCACGAGCAAATCGAGGAGGGGCTTGTTAACTTGACTGCGATCAAACAGAACCAACTTTTTCTATTGTACTATGTTAGGGTGTCACTTAAATAAGACCCAAACGCCTTTAAAAATCGACGATTACTACCCCGCCAATCTCTATAATTGTTGATCTTAGAGAAAAACTTTATTTAACCTATTGCTTTTAATAGGTACTTTTCAAATTCACCGCCTTTTTCTACTCTCAAAATATGGCATTTTTTTAAATTTTGAATGTATTTGTACATAAAAAGTAAATGTTAGGATAAAACTGGCACTTTAAATGTATTTTTACTTATTTTTTCGTTAAACCTAGTTTTTGCAATGTGATATTTGTCACTTTTTGACATATTGATATTGAGACTACGCCCCATAATGGCATTATCGCCATCAAAAAGGTGTTTTGCACTAAGTTACAATACAATAAGAAGACGTTATTTTTTTTAATGATATTAACTCTGAAACTAGGTGAAATCCAAAAGTTTATATGACATTTTAGTCTTTAAATGTGATCAGGAATACACTGTTATAATATTTCGGTTTCCTTGTGCTACACCGTGTATAATCGAAGAAGGAGCAAAGTGATGAGCGCATAGTTGTTTTTTTTTTTGTAGGAGGGCCATGGTGTCGACGCACGCAAACAACAATACAATATCACAAGCACGACTGCCTGGTGATCGGCGCAGGCGGCGCCGGCCTGCGCGCCGCCGTCGGCCTGGCGCAAGCCAAGTTCTCTGTGGCCTTGGTCTCCAAGCTCTTCCCAACCAGGTCGCATACTATAGCTGCACAGGGTGGGATGAATGCATCCATAGGTAAGTTTTGAAATGTATATTAACACTTATGGGAAAACACCTAATTTTATACATTTAAAATTTAAACAGTACGACAGTCCTGAAAAATGTGGGCTGAAATATCACCAGTTAAAATATGTTTAAATTATTTCAACTTCTATTGATCCATAATACTATTTTTAGAGATTTCTCATTATAGTTATTAGATTTATTCTGCTCTGGCTCATCCACTTTGTCAATAGAAAAAGGCGGAAAATGTAAAAATGTAGGCGCGAACGGTTGACCACCCATGAAAGATTTGATTTTCTCACCTTTACCTGACAAAGTAGGTGTGCTAGAGTATTGATACACACTTAGCGACAAGTATAATACTGACAGAGGAACTGTAGGGAGTGTTGCGTTGCGTTGACGGAGTTCCACCTTTAAAGCGAAATAAACGTCTTGCAGGCGGTCAGGTGATAACACGCAAGTGATATGATAACAAATAACATTAAGCAATTTAAGCATGGCACTAAAAAATGTGAGTGTTGAAGAAAAGGGTTGCTAAGCACTCAGGTAAAGTTGATTGCCGTCGCCGTAAATAATACTACGTGCATCCTAATTGGTTATCTGTATTAGGAGGGTGAAGATTAGCTGGTAGCAAGGATAGAAGCAAAAAAAAAAATCGTAAGTGGAACACCGTCAATCTTAAACCGGTGTTGCTCTAAGCTGTCAATGCTCTCGATAGTAGTACTTAGTTATTGTATACCTACTTATAGTTCGTTTCTTTAGCATTAGAAAGAAGGTAAGCAATTGAATAGGCTACTACTGAATCGGTGAGCTCCATCTTAGGCCCTGTCTTCACTTTCCATCAGGTGTGACTAGAGCCAATCGCCGATCAGTTTTTAATAAAAAAATAAAAATAAAAAAAATTTGACGTGTATTTTTATTGAATTTGAAAAATAAGTCACGGCAAATATGTCACAATTAAAAATCATATACGATCATTTACATTCTCTTGCTTTCATAAGTAATAGTTACTGATTTTTTAAAAGCGTTTTTAATAAAAAGACTTGACAAGATTGTTTACCTTATTTATTTCTAATGCTAAAAACAAACAAATGTCTCTATTTGATAAACAGAGTCGCATTTACAGAATAAATAAATGGTGGTAGATTAATGTTTAGGGAAGTGAGTCCTCTGAGTGATGACAGGACTTAAGAGGAAAATAGAACGGTCGATTCTCCATACAAAGTTAGTCCCCATTTTCCTCTCTTAATATTGACATTTTGGAAAATATTTTTGGAACATAATTTGATGAACCATAGCCTATGCCTCTACGTTTGACTTTTTTTGATTTTTGTATTATTATAAAAATTAGGAGCAAAAAACAGATTTTTTACAAAATTTTAAATGCTTCTAACTCCTATAATTATTAAAAATTAAAAAATAAAACATACGTAGGGGCCTAGCTGATATACAATAAATTGTGTCAAAATATTTTCAAAAATGTTAATATCCAGAGAGGAAAATGAGGACTAAGTATATATGAAAAGGTGATTTCGCGGCGTCCTCCACTTGACACTGGCCAATTCTTGTTGTTACATTTTCAGGCAGCATGCACGAGGACGACTGGCGCTGGCACTTTTATGACACAGTCAAAGGCTCTGACTGGTTAGGCGATCAGGTTAGGTGGCCATAACGTAGTACTTGCACAAATAGGTACTCCCACATTTTTCATATACTTTTAGAATTCATCATAGAATTTGCATCTGCTCCATTTATACAGTAAGCCTTTAATGCCTTGCCTGACTTGGCATTAAAAGGGGGCGTAAAGCCAGAAAAATTAGAAGGTAGCAAAAAATATCAAACCCACCTAAAAGCCTAACCCACTTTGAGATGACTTAGCGTTTAAATTTGGCATCCAGCTGGGCAATTGTGTAGTTACGAACCTAAGATAAAGAATCAGTGAGTTTTTAGCGATTTGTAATATTTTCCATTAATCAGTTTTTATTTACACACTAAACGCTTATCAAATTTGTGATAGAATAATATAAAATATATTATTAATATATAAAGTATATTATTCTATAACATTTCGAAATCAAATTTGATGAATATTAATAATATCTGTATAATAAGTAATGATGTTCCACCAAAAACATTAATGTGATATGAGAGCGGAGTTCCGGCAAAATAATTTAAATTAGATCACCTGTGTTAAGGTAACATCTTTGTTGGTTATTTATTTATTTGGTTAAAAGTAAAGTAAAGTAAAGTAAATTCTTTATTTGCATTAAATGTGGTTAACAATACAGGTCTTATTATAATTATAAGTATCACACATTTAGCCGTATTATAGCATGCAAAATATGTACAATTACATCTTAAAAATCTATTTACATTTAATGCTTTTTTTTTATCAGTTAACAGTGATAACAAATAAAATGATAAAATAATAATAAAGAAAATGAAAATGTCATTAGCTAGTGTGGAAGTCAAAATATTCTTTAATATTGTAAAAATTATTGTTTAATAGCCAGTTATACAATGTCCGTTTGAATCTTTTTATGTCAGAAATTTCCTTAATATCTAATGGTAAATTATTGAATACTTTAATTGACATTATGCGACAGTTATTTTTAAATAATGCACTTTTACACATTGGTCCTATCAATTTTGTAGGATCTCTGGAGCGTAACCTTGGATTTGCAACGAGTTTTGTAAATAAGTTAGGGTTAGACTTAACAAAAATGCCGACTTCTAAAACATACATACTAGTTAAGGTCAGCAATTTAAGTTTTTTAAATAGAGGTCTACAAGATTGTAAAGGTCCTTTCCCACAAATAGCTCTGATACATTTTTTCTGGCTAATAAACACCCTTTTTTTGTCTGTTGAGTTTCCCCAAATAATTAGTCCGAATCTAAGCAATGAAGCAACATGGCCGTGATATGCAATAATAGCGGTTTTTTCGCCAGTTAAGCGTTGTAATTGTTTCAGAGCATAGGAAAATTTTTCTAATCTAATACACAAGTTGTCTATATGCGATTTCCAGCTACAATGGCGATCTAAAAGTAATCCAAGAAACCGTGTTTCAGTATCTTCTTCTAGCGTATGTCCTCTACAAGTAATGTCCATATTTGATGTATTAGCTCTAGTGTTACAGAACTGTATATATTTTGTTTTACTTATATTAATCGTCAAGTTATTTAATTCTAACCAATTACATATAGAGTTAATAGTCATATTAATACTAGTCATATGCATATTTTTATCGAGATTATCACCTGGTATCAGTATAGAAATGTCATCAGCGTATAAAACTATCTTATAACTACTAGTTTTTGGTAAGTCATTAATATAAAGAATAAATAAAAGCGGACCTAAAACACTGCCCTGAGGTACTCCTGTGCCGTTGCCTTTTTTTATAGAACGATATGTTATTACATCATTTTTGTCATCTAACCTATTTATTTCGACGCACTGTTTTCTGTCATGAAGGTAACTTTGAAGCCATGCTAACGATACTCCTCTAAAACCGTACCTTTCGCATTTTGCTAGTAATATGTCATGATTAACAAAATCGAACGCTTTACTCATATCAAAGAATACTCCTGTAACGGGAGTTCTTTGGTCAATCCTTTGAGTAATGGATTCAACAAGTGAGTAACAGGCATGTGTGATTGACTTTCCCTTTTGGAACCCATTTTGTTCGTTAGCAATTATTTTGTGTTTTTCTAAAAATTGAGACATTCTATGGTGCATAGCTTTTTCATAAACTTTTGCAAACACAGATATGAGCGTAATAGGACGGTAGTTACCTACGGCTTCTTTATCGTCTTTCTTAAAGAGCGGTTTTACTACAGAAGTTTTAAGCCTTGAGGGAAACCTCCCCTGGCTAAAAGACTCGTTTACTAAATGAGTTAGAATTGGTGCTATGGCTCTTGAACACAATTTAACCATATGAGTCGAAACGCCATCAAAGCCTACCGCTTTTGTATTATTTAAAGACTCTATGTATTTTATAATTTCGCTAATAGTACAGTAGTAACTAAGCCATCTTGTTTGAAATGGATACTACGTATTGTTTACAGTACAGTACCCCTAGTGTAAATTTATTCGATAGCTTGACGTGACGTACGTGTTTGCGTTGACTCATTTTGTATGGAATTTTGAGTTTCCGAAACGTCCTGTTTGGCGCGCTGTTTCAAAATGACTTAACGCAAACAGGTACGTCACGTCACGCTATCAAACAAATGTACACTACGGGTTCTGGTCACTAAAAGAAACAAGAGTAGGTGCAAAATTCTAAATTTTTTAATGGATTCTTTAATAATATTATTTAATACATACATATTAGTCAGTTTTTTTAAATTACGCGCAGACAAACGAATCCATACTCCCTTAACATCAAGGTTTAATGTACAGAGAACCTACATATTAAGGTGCCGTAGGCTCAGAGAGCAAAGTTTAAAATAAATCCTGTTTTTTTTTTACTTTTCTTGATAGAAAAAGATCACGAGGATAGGACTAAAACGCACTTTAAAAATTTGTAACAATTTACGCACAAAAGCTAAAAATATGAAAATAGCTTTCATAACTGCGCAATTTTATTTATAAGGGAGCACAGCGATTATTATTTTTTATATTTACAACAAATAAAAATTCAAAAACATGTTAACCGCACGCACACCTAATTCGCTCACGCTTACGCTCAGTGAGAGTGAGAGAAGAACACGAACCTACGGGGCCTTAAGAGCAAATCTGCCAATAAAGTAGTATGAAACTTACACAGTCAGGAGATTTAATTGTGACCTATTTCGATCTTGTCGCAGTGACAAACAACATGAAAGTTGCTAGAGATCTCATACTAATGTCTCTGTGACAATGTACGAAATGGGTCACAAATTAAATCTTTTGACTGTACAAGGAGTACATTTTTTGGGAATAAGTAAATGTTTTATTGTATATTTGAACCTTATCTCCTACTCACTTATTTGGTAGCTTTCCAAATACATAACCTAAATATAATAATAATTGAACTGTTTCGATACTGCCAGCATAGCCAAGGTGACAATCGCTTCTTGTCGCTCTATCGCTCTTCCATATTAGTGCGGCAGTGACAGTTGCGTTTCGATCGCTACGGAGCGTAAGCGATTTGCATGTTGGCTACGCGACCTGTACCGAAGAACCAGGAAGAGACTTACAAGTACTTATTTTAGCCAGGAAGTAATAATAACAACTTTTGAACTATCAATATTTGAAAACAGGATTCAATCCATTACCTTACTCGCGAGGCACCTCACGCTGTGTTCGAACTGGAAAATATGGGCATGCCTTTTTCGAGGACGACGGACGGGAAAATATATCAGAGACAATTTGGAGGCGGCAGCACACATCAGGGCAAGAAAGTGGCAAAGAGGACCTGTGCTGCAGAAGACCGGTATCATACGCTTACCTAAGTACATACAATCTAGTAATATCATCACTGCCGTCAGTAGGAAGAAGGACGCAATTGACATCGAGTCTAACTAAAAATTCTGCTGTAAGTGACAAAACGACGTAAAAATATTCTGTAAAAAGTGTTAGAGATTCTCTATACATATGATAAAATGATATAACCATGCTTATGTAAAGCTATTATTTTGCCTTCTCATCTTTGAACAAAAAATGTTAGAAAAACACATAAATATTATTTTTAAAATATAGTTGGAATTTTATGAGACCTTTTTTTGGCTTAAACCCTTAAATGTGTTAAACTTAAGTTATTGTTTCTTCTATGCAGCGGTTAGTCCTTATTCCGCCACAAATGAACACCAGCCCATTTAAGAAGCAATTGTATCTAATAAAATCCTATGAATAAGGTTCAAATTCAAGGCATGGCCTTTTCCCTTACGTAATGTATAGGAAAATCACTAGTAACGTGGCATTCAATAGAAATGGCATATAATAATAATAATAATAACGTTTAATTCAGGCCAAGAGCCCATAAAATTGTTACATACAATTAAAATTAATACAATTAAAATTAAATTAAACAATGAACATTAAATAACAATAAAAATAATTAAAATTAGAATTAAATTACACAATTACCATTACATAAGATTATTTATCAATAATTATTAGAGCCCAAGCATTATTGTCCTCCATTTATTGTAAATAGGTTAGTCAAATTTACAGGTTAAGACCTTTAGGATGCCGTTGCAGCTGCTACGGGCGCGATTAAGCAATGAGGCAACTTTTTTACGAATGATTGCTTCAAAACCATCCGTGCGTGCTTCAGCAAACATTCCTGACGCACTGCAAAATCGGGGCAACCGCATCAGCATCCTAAAGATGTTATTATACTGGACTCGCAACGCATTGACGGATTTCCGAGTCTATGACACCCACAGACTGCTGGCATAAAACGACTGGCAGTAAGCTTTAAAAATGTCAGCCAACCAATTTATCTTCATTTCTTCGTAAACTCGCACTATTTGTGAACAATCACGATTTACCATGAATATTTCAATGAAAACAACCAGCGTAATCCTTTTAGGTTAAACGTCAAATGCTAACAAAGTCTATCATATTTGTTTAAATCATTTGCAATCTGTTAAACTCAAATTTAAATGCACCTTTTTTTGCTGATCAAGGCAATAAATTAAATACCTAACTACATTTTTGCGCCCTTCTTCTTATTGACGACGAGCAGCAGAATTGGCTACGTGGCCTCATCTTGTCTTGAACGCCTTACGTATAAAGTGAGTACTAATGCACGTCTTTATATATAGTCTTATCACTGAGTTATTATTATATACCAAGTAATAATAGTTCAATGTATATAAATTCGTGTGTCCTTACTCACGGATTCATCAACGTAGAGCCGAAACTACAAAAAGTAGAAAGTTGATATTTGCACACCATCAGGTTACATTTAAATCATGTACAAGAAATAAGTAGCGATTTTTAACTGACTTAAGTCCTTGTACTTAATTAGATAGTTAGACATATATAAAAAATCTTATATATAATACAGTAGCTGTAAAAATAATTATTATATTCTGTTTAAAATAACATTTCGATATTTCTCTGAGATTCACATGTAACGTGTTCAATTCAGTGTGGGGATCATTGCACTGCTTCTCTTGTAATGCTAGTGTCTTAAAATAAATATGTTTAAAAAAAATATTTTGAGAAATTCATCCCTTAAGGTTGTTAAAAACGGGTTTAAAGTTTGTAGGGGTGATAGTTTATTTATTTACTCGAAACTTTAGAAAAAAATATTTCATAAAAATATAAGAAATGTTATTTTAGTATTTTTTTTAGTGTTTTTTTAGTGTTTTTTAATACCCGAATGGGGTTAAAAAAGGGGATGAATGTTTGTATGGAGATCAAACATTTTATAAATACACCTCATTTTATAAATAATCGCCATCTATGGAAAACTTGACCAACTAGATAGTTCATGACAAACACCATTGCTGCAATTTCGCGCCATCTGTGGGGTGGTATGGGGTAACTTAACTACTGTATATTTCCGTGTAAGTTCCTTCCTTAAGCGCAAAAAGCATTGTGGCAGCACTGACGTAGCCGAAATGTACAAATGCATTAGAGTATTTAGAACCAGTGTACAAAGTATCATAACAACCGGTGTAGCGGTTACAAAGAAATTAACAAATTACGATTTTTTACTTTGGAGCAGCCTGTATGTGTTAGTAGCTCCTGAAGTAATATGCTCAAAGAATAGTATGGAACCTTCTTAGAACTTTTTGATTATCTTTTGTATTTATGACACTAATAAGAATCTGACTTTTGAAAAATGTCATCAGGATGTCAAAAGATTAATACGGTGTGTTTCTTTTTGTTGTCGATTATCGCAAATAACTTTTGTTCGAAAAATTTTTTTTTATCTATTGTTCTAATTAAAAAAATACTAACGTTAGAGCATTCCTGAGAAGTAATCCTACGTGGGATTTCAGGGTTTGGCCAATGGCTAAGAACACACTGTATATACCGTGTTTTTACTGAATTCCGTTAACTTCAGGGTATCGGCAAGTACGTTAAGAGAAACTAAATGGCATAGTTAATTAAGAAAAAAAAATATAAATTTTTATTTTTATACTAATTAAATGTTGCATATACCTAGTTGGTTACAAAATTATGTTACTGCAATAATTTGTGTGGGGTTTAGCACACGCTTTCTCCTCAAGAACCTGCCATATGGCATAATCCAGGGGGTTAAGGTCCCGGCTGGAGGACGGCCAGTCTTCGTGGGCAATAAAGTCAATTTTGTTCCTTCGAAACCAGGCTTGAGTTGTTTTTGCCTTATGTGCAGGAGCTGAGTCCTGTTGAAAGACCTATGGCTGGTTTTGAAATAGGGTGTGGTTTAAGGGCTTCACTATTGGTTCGAGAACGGTTTCCTGGTAAACTTTGGCCCCAGTTTTCACACCTTTTTCACAGAAATGGACCTGTGTTAGCCCTGAGTATGACACACTCTCGGAACAGCCGCAATCGCCTCTTGACTGTTTTTTGCATACACTCTGTTATTCTGGCGGATACAACATTCTTCAATGGTAATTTTTTTTTCATCTGTAAATAGCACGTGACTTCTCTCTAGCCTCATAGTCTTTAATCGTCCATTACACAAATGACCTTTTTGTCTGCGGTAAGCGTGTAGTCCAAAGTCTTCATTGATAACTTTTTTTAGGGAGCTCCTCTTCACAGACATCTGTATTGACAACAACTTTTGCTTCCGGACGGGGTTTCTTGCAATTCTCGCCTTCACTGCCTTTATTAGAGCTGGGGTCCGAACGGTGCGTGGTCTTCTAGACCTCTTGCGGTCATCGAAGCTCTGAGTGCTATTGTATCTATTAATTGTGCGATAAACAAATTGTTTGTTGAGTTTTAGGTTTTCAAGCAAATTCAAAATCATGTTTGGCGGGTGCCCACATTTGTGCAAAGCAATTACTGCGATACGATTCTCTTTTAGGCCCCAATTTATTATAGATACGAGGAGATAAGCGTTATGTGTGGTATATAATTATAGCTCACAATTTTTTTTATTTTTTCGGTAGCATTTGTTTTAACGGAAATAAAAAGGTTGCAAATCGAGTAACAGAACTTAGTAACCAACTAGATAGTGATGTTGTAACACGGGCATTACATTGAACTCAATCAAACAATTGAAAACTGTGACATATCAATGTCATTTCGAACATCAATAGTCCGAGATATTATTACGTTTAGTATCAAATGTATTAACTCATACTAAACACTAATCAATATGTAAACGTACACGCTCGTAACGGCCTTATAAGATAAAAATTAAATATTGATTATCTCCGAAATGGAGTTAAGATACCGGTGTATTTGAGAAAGTTACTTAATTTAAGCTCAGGGATGCACCCTTGAATATAACGGAATTTAAAAAAAAAACACGGTAGGTATATTATGTCGGCGGCCAATCGTAAAATCGTATATACATGAAATGCCGATCTTTACGCTAGCTGAACGGATTTAGGTGCAAAAAATGAAAATAATTCGAGTTCCGTGAAGGACATGCAACTTGCAATTGAGATTCTGCATCTAGCGTAATATTGTAGTACTTAGTACCTACACCTACATATAAATGTAGGTGTAGGTACTAAGTAGTCAGAACTTACATTAAGGCCAAAGTGTTTGTTACATAAAACCCTGTCAGTTTGGGCTAACGAATTAGCGATACTTATTTACTACTACTACTACTACTTACTACTACTACTCGCGGGGCTACTTCTATTTAAGTACTTCAGTGTAAATTTATAAGAAACGTAAAGTAATTAATTTTATCATTCGTACCTATGCTACTCAACTCACACTACGGGCCCTGGCATGTACTTGTATCTATTGTGCCACAGCACGGGCCACGCGCTTCTCCACACGCTGTACGGCTACAGCACTCAGTTCAGCAATATCAACCTGTTCTCGGAATTCTTCGTGTTAGATTTGCTGTACCAGGACGGCGCTGTCGTTGGCGCCATTGCCATAGACATGGACGATTCCAGTATACACAGGCATGTTGCTGTCTCTAATATAGTCTGTGCGGAAAGAGAAGAGTCGTAAATGTATGGTTTCTCTTTCCGCACAGACTATACCTTTGTTTGACGTGAAGTGAAGCCTCGTATATGCAGATTAGTGCTAGTATTTCTACCGTACTTTTTGTGCAGGTTTCAGGCAAAGAACACAGTGATAGCAACAGGCGGGTACCCGCGCATGTACTTCTCGTGTACGGCCGCGCACACCTGCACGGGAGACGGCTGCGCCATGGTCACGCGCCTCGGCCTACCACTACAGGACATGGAGTTTATACAGTTCCATCCCACTGGTATCGTTACAATTCATTTTCCGATGCTTCACTGAAAGCCTACGAAGACAATTCACATACGGCCCGATTCGAAGAATGAGATACGATAACGATAAGTTCTGGCTTAGATAAGTTCTCATTTAGATATCGTTAGTATGTCGTATAATTGACAGAAACAGCTCGATTCGGGCAAACGATGTCACTTTGACGTTAGAAATATCATAGATATATCTTATTGGGATCACAGCGGAATCGAAATAAACGTCAATTTTGACATGTTGTTTAGTTATCGATCTTTTAAAGATCTTTCCAATATCTTAAACGTGACTTAATCATTCTTCGAATTACGCCGATACCTAGTAGTACCAACTTTGAATGTGTCCGATTTTTTTTTAATACAGTTGGTCAAGAAGTGCTACTTTACGTAGCTGTTTAGCGTGCGGAAAGTTGGATTTCACGAACTAGTGCTTTTTACTTTTCCACTTGTTCCAATTCATGACTACTTATTGATGAGTGTCAATGTTAGTTTCCTTTAAAAGTCGTAATTAATATAAATTAACATTAATGTAAAAATAATAAACATAAGCATATTTCATATTTTATTACTTAGGTACCTCTTCATGATTATAACACGTTTATTTTTTAATATTGAATATTGAAAAACCGTTCTTGATAAGTTGTCTGAATGGAACGGAATAGCTGCTGAAACGCCTGTCAAAGTAGATTCGAACTATACTTAGGTAATAATAGTATAATATTTTATATTTACAATTGTTTCTGTTTTATAGAACATGCATAAAAAAAGTACTTGTTGTTTTTCTTATTTTTTGCAACTGTATTAAAAAACTCTCCTACGGCTCGTGGCAAGATATCTCGGTACTCGTGAAGTAATGACATACTTTCCGCACTAGCATCGAATTGTACTATTAACAACTTTCAAAAAACACTGTAAGTATAGCCACATCAAAAGGTATTCGAGGTCCTAAAAGAGTCAATCGAGAAGCATAATGTGTAGCGAAAAAATCCTCCTAGCATCGTGATGCACATGCGAATCATCACATAATAGCGCAGTATCATGAGTTGGGTTTATACATATCTGATACCTTTAAACGAGCAATTATATATATATTGGGGATCTCGGAAACGGGTCTAACAATTTCGATTATATTTGGTATACGGGGGTTTTCTAGCTTATCTCTGGGAAAACGCACATTTTTGATTTTTTATCTCTCTTTCAGATATTGTATATTAATTATACCACCTAATCGGGCGTTGCTTTGTATTAAAAAAGGGAGGTCTAGATACCAAAATAATTCCGTTATATTTATTTGTTCAGGTATGTACGGATCAGGTTGCCTCATGACCGAAGGTTGTCGTGGTGAAGGTGGTTACCTCGTGAATAGCGAGGGCACTCGTTTTATGGAAAAGTATGCACCAAATGCCAAAGATCTAGCTAGTAGAGATGTTGTATCCAGGTCGATGGCTACGGAATTACGTGAAGGTAATTACAGAACAATATATACAAGCACCTTATTTTTAGACAAACTTCAAAGAAGATTATGTATCAGAATACCCATTACATTTTTTCACAGAGTCAATTTGTAACATTTTATGAATTACGGCTTTGACACTTATAACGTATTTGTTACAAAATACAACCTTTTGGATATCAGAAGCAACTTCGTAACTCTCACGCACGATTTTTTAATGTAGGTCGCGGAGTAGGACCCAAGAAAGATCATATCTACCTCCAGCTCCACCACCTCGGGGCGGAGACCATTAAGAAGCGGCTGCCAGGCATCGCGGAGACGGCCAAGACCTTCACCGGGACCGACGTGTACACGGAACCGGTGCCCGTGCTGCCCACTGTGCACTACACCATGGGAGGAATACCTATTAATTACAAAGGAGAGGTATCTGTCCAGTAGGGCTAAGATGGTCGGCTCTTTATCATTTATCACCATGTCTGTCACGTTCTAACAAGAATGTAAGTGCGAAAGTGACGCATGGAATGACAGGTGATAAAAATGCGACCATGATACCGCTGCAGTTCATAATTAATAGATATTGTTCATTAAAAAGGACGGTAGGTCACAGGCGATTTTTCAATAATACATATACTACAACACTAACACCACTATACCAGCACTACCACTACACTACCACCAACACACCACCACTGCATTAGCTACTTCAACAAAAACTGCTTCACAAGCGAACATGCGCAACCAGGTCTTATCATCTTATTACCCTTTTGCGTAGACACAGTCACAAAATAACATATCTTCAGAAACGTGATAGAATCTAGACAGAAGTGAACTTTGTTCAATCTGTTGAAGCCTTGTCCGAAGTACTTCTCACTACTATACTTAATATTTTTCTAGTCTAGGGAAATACAGTCAAGTCAGGTCAGCTAAGCTAAGAGTTCGCGGTACGTCAGCAATGCATTAGTTATTATTTTTTATTGCATTATACACTGTGGGCTCGGAGTAACCCGTCAGATTTTATCCACGCATTCCTGAAGTTATAAGAAGCAAAACATTTTAAATGACTTGTAGTCAAACACAGCAATATATATATATATATATATTTAAATTTACAGACAAATTTTGCGAGTTTCTTGCGAAACTTTAATGTATGTCAATATGAATGTCTAAACAAAGTCACATAGTGGAAACTTCGCAGCCAAAAAGGCGTTTTTCACTGAGTTATTACAGAAACAAATTTTCACAAGAATTGTCATAAATAACTCATGTCACTCATTATCTAAAAAAAAACTATTTCATGAAACTTTGTATGACATTTTAGTCTCTAATTATGGTCAAGAATACACCTTTAAAATCTTTCGAGTTACTCGAGCCCACGATCTGATTACCTTATTGGTCGTAGTGAACATTAAATCCAATTTTCTATACGATCAGGTGATCGACCATAAGAACGGGTGCGACATTGTAGTGCCGGGCCTACACGGGGCCGGCGAGGCCGTCAGTAACTGCCACGGGGCCAACCGGCTCGGGGCGAACTCCATCCTTGACATCGTAGTGTTTGGCAGGGCTATAGGGAACAACATTGCGAAAATAGCCGTGCCCGGAGACAAGCAGCCAGACTTAAAGGACGTAAGTTTATTTTATCCGTGATCAACACAACGGCTACTGTGCGTTTAGGAATCATATTTCTTAGCAAGCGTCTAATAAGCCTATTCAGCTGATCAAGCTTCAATTAAGGATTTATTTATTATGAATAAATTCTTTTGTCTTGTTGATTATAAAAACTTGCACAATTTTTTTTTATAACCGGTTCTTTCAGAGCTTGTGTGATGCAACCTTAGATAACTATGATAAAATCAGATCGGCAGCCGGCACTCTGGGGCCGCACGAACTGAGAGCGAAAATGAGAGTTACTATGCAGCACAAATGTGGAGTATTCCGCACACAAAGTTTATTGGATGAAGGTATTTGGCAACTTTATCAACGAATTCCTGTAATAGGAGCAAACTTTAGTTAGATGGAGCCTTAAAAGGGGTCCACTGATTACCACGCGAATGCGATTGCTTTTGCGAATTACTGACAGGCTGATATCGTCCGGCGAACTGGTATTCAGTGGGCCCCTTTAGCCACGAAAATATATTTTCGCACGTTTAGAACGAAACAAAATCTCGACTTTTTGGGAAACCGCTAAATAAGATTTTTAATTGAAATATTTTAATCAAGCTCCATAACCACAGTGATCGGAAATAAAACATGGAATCCGAATTTGAGAACATTACCGTTCAAATTTTCGGGACAATTAGCACACATACACAATTACGCCGATATTTAAATAATACGATACGTTTACAGAGCCTGTAATCAAAACTGATAAACGAAATAATAGTCATCTCTATTTCACTATTGTACACAGATAAGTATAGATGAAATGCATATAATGTCAATAACTACCAATCAGCGACATTAATCCGCTTTGATTAGAATATGACGTAGATATAGGTTTATTCCATAATAGTTTGAAGAACCAGTCAAATAATCCACGTATAATAATTTTAAAACATAACTAGTTAAAATGTTATGAAATGACAGACTAACCCAACATAAGTAAATATTCATTGTTGTGTTAACATATTTCGCTATAATAAGTATTTTATGGCTAGATAAATTTTTATTATTAGATTTATTAGTCACGTTCAGGTACTTCAGGTACAGCCAGCAAAAGTTACATGGGTACACGAATCGGGTCAAAAATATTTGAAAAGACTGAGTGACAATAAAGGCTCATCCCCACTTTTAGTTCCAACGGAAGTATTTTTTTGGAAATAGTGACCTCTGCGTGCGTTGTCTAAATGCAAAACGGAGGAATAATTTCTGGGCAACTGCAAGTTTCGACAAAAATTCTTAGCCATACAGGGATATATATATATATATATATATATATGACAGTAGAGGGTGGATACAAATGATCCACATTTTCAGATATTGTATGTATTTGTTAAACAAATTCATTGAAAGAGTGATAGAATAAATATCTACATGTACTACATATAGGGGACCGGGTATGGTTATCTCACGGGTTGGTTCTCACAGGGCCGCCGTAACAATTAAACCATTGAACGAACAGCGGTTTTATTAAGCTGTGTGAACCTTTTTTTTTTACAAGTTGAAATCTTCATCTTTGAAATCAATAAAACATATTCTAGATCTCTTGCCAGGCATTCAAAGAATAGCCAATTTCATGTCTTTAATCAATTTCATGTCTCTCTAATTGGACAGGTTTTATCCATAATTCGCTGCGAATAGCATCTTGTGGAAATCGGATTATACCTAAAGTATAAAAAATAACTAGGTAACTTATAGCTCCATCCCATTAAAGATAAAAGGAAAATACAAGTCTGTAATAAGGAATTCATTATAATATAGAAAATATCTAAATCAAACATCATAATCATCATCCTCGACCTTATCCCATTTATTTGGGATCGGCCTGCGCTGTCCTTTTCCTTCATTCAGCACGGTTCTGAGCTAGATTTGCGTCTCAATCATATAAATATCTAAATCAAACCTAAGTTTATAAAATAATCTACTTCATTTGGCATAACATCATCCCCATTATCCTCGTAATCTAAAAAGACGTATGTTGTTGTTATGAAAGTCGTATGCATTTACCTTTTAAATTAGCACGGTAGTATTAAATGTCATATTTATTCCATATTTTACTGAAGTTATCTGTTTACTTACACGTGAAAAGTGATCCTACTGTTCTTGGAATGTTCAGGATAACTTCTTCACCACTTCAAGACCACATGAAGACATTTTTAATTATAAATAAGAAAACGTTGTTGTTATAAACCGATTTAGCCATCTATCACTGACTGTCATATCGGTCGAACTGAAGTTGCCAATCGAGTAGTTTGTAACCCCCGCCCACCTTAGGTTTTATTTCATTTATTTACGAATAAAGGGGAGAGGTATTCACGAGCCACCAGGAGAGAATCCTGCATCGGACGACTGGGAATGGGGGGCCCAGACAGTGCCGGACTCTTACCGGCTTAAACCCAGTTTTTCGTTTATACCTTCCTGGTTCCCCCGACATTGGAAAGGTCAGAATTTTGTTATTACAGATTTTTGCTTATTTTAGGTACATTATTATCTTATTTCTATAGTTACATGTTATTATTCTTTACATTGTTATTATTACTTAATGTTTAAAATTTTATTATTTTATATACATCATCTTACCGTCTTACTTCTATTGTTACACTTTTATGTTAATACGAGTGAGAACATATGCTATTTATTTACTTGTTTCTGTTTTTGATGTTAACTATTTTCGTGCAGTATTCTAAAAATATATCTCTCTTGTATGTGTTATTTATTATTTCATGTATGTTTACTATATCAATTTTTAGGGTTCCGTAGCCAAATGGCATAAAACGGAACCCTTATAGTTTCGCCATGTCCGTCTGTCTGTCTGTCTGTCTGTCCGAGGCTTTGCTCCGTGGTTGTTAGTGCAAGAAAGCTGAAATTTGGCATGGATATATAAATCAATAAAGCCGACAAAGTCGTACAATAAAATCTAAAAATATAATTTTTTTTAGGGTACCTCCCCTACACGTAAAGTAGGGGTGAAATTTTTTTTTCGCTTCAACCCTAGAGTGTGGGGTATCGTTGGAAAGGTCTTTCAAAACTAATAGGGGTTTTCAAGAAACATTTTTTGATAAAGTGAATATATTCGGAGATAATCGCTCCGAAAGAAAAACAAAATGTGTCCCCCCCCTCTAACTTTTGAACCATAGGTCCAAAAAATATGAAAAAAATCGTGGAAGTAGAGCTTAAGAAAGACATTAAATGAAAACTATAGCGGACATGATCAGTTTAGCTGTTTTTGAGTTATCGCAAAAAGTTTTCCCTTCATAGTGAAAAGACTTACTTTAATTAGGTACTGATTATGCAAATTTGCCTATTTGTTTAACTCGGGTGAAAGGTACCGTTTCATCCCTTGGTTAACAATTTACTATACTTTAAGCTCCAGTTTAGCTTATTGTGACGGAAGTAACTACGGAACCCTACACTGAGCGTGGCCCGACATGCTCTTGGCTGGTTATTGTACCTATTTCTGTTTCGCACTTCATTCTGTCATATGTGTGTACAGTGCATTCCGTTATTATGTGCTCTACAGTTTCATTTTGGTCCGGTTCGCAGATGCACGATGAGCTGTCCTTACACTTGAACCTGTGCAAGTATGAGGAGATCCCACCGTGTCCCGTTATCTATTGAGTAATGAGTCCTGACGGCTTAATCTTTGGTATCAGCCTGGATGCGATTTGCACGTCTGGGAGGAATATCTTCGTCCCTGGGGCTGTTTCTCCTGAACTGTATCTCTCAGCCCATTCGCCAATCGTTTCCTGTCGAATGAAGCGCTTGGCGAATGAGATGGGACACTTGTCGTAGTCCAGTTTCCTTCGTGTCGAGGCTGCCGCCATCTTTGCCAGTCAGCATGTGCTTTGACCCAGAACAAAGACACAGACCTTAGGTTAGTTTATGTTGGGCTATAATTGAGCGTTCAGTACCCCTAGTGTAAATTTATTCGATAGCGAAACGTGACGTACGCGTTTGCGGTAAGTCTCATTTTGTATGGGATTTAGAAACAGCGCGCCTAGCGGGACGTTTTGGAAACTCAAAATCCCATACAAAATGACACTTAACGCAAACGCGTACGTCACGTTTCGCTATCGAATAAATGTACACTAGGGGCTCAGAATGCTTCCATATTTTGTTTCCGTGCACTGTGTTCATAATATTTTTGTTCCTTTTTTTATAAATAAGTAGTAGTTTAAAAATACGATATTCAGAAACTAGTCACTATTAAGGGCACTTATAGAGCGAACTGCTTTGTTATCGTTTGACTTAATATGAATTAAGTAGGTCAGTTTCATTTTACAAATTTAAACATGATGTACTTATGGCCTTTTGGGTATTATGCCATTTTCGTATTAAAAGGAGAATCAATTATCGACTCAAGCTTGAGGCATTATATTTGCGTTTGGACAACTTGTTGCGTTTGCGGTTGAGGGATTAACACTAAAAGGGTGTTGACGTTTCGAGCCGGGCCCTTCTTGCGCCCAGAAATATAGAGACCAAAATGGCGAGTTTGTACTATTCTTGCACAGATGGGTCATTCTGATTAACTAAGCGGTAGAATACGATGTTTTAAGTCGTTTGGATATTAACTCAATTGATTTCATGATTATTTTAGCTATGCCGGTTTCTTTGGATATTTATTTCATGATTTTTTGAGTTATGCCAGTTTCATTCTAAAGGTGCGATTTTGACAATAAATATGTCAATAATATATATTATGGACATTCAGCGCCAGTTCTTTTGAATTGATGTAATGTACCTAAAGTAGCACACACAGACTCCATATTTCCGCCAAATACAGCGAGCGAGCATGTTTTCATTAAGAGTAGATACCTATACGCTTATTGTGGAGCAAAGTGGAATTTTTAATCCAGACTCGGGCTATCTAACTAAATATATATGAACCGCGAGGTACAACAGTACATACCCCATTTAATGAATGAATTCCATCCGTAAAGTCTGTGTGTACATACATGGCATGAGCAGGACCAACTCTGCGCATTCATTAAATTATAAGCAACTCTGCGCATTCAGTAAATTATAAGAAAAAAAAAACGACTTCAATGAGGGAGACCGGTGAAAGAACGATTATTGTTGATTTTAGATTTCATACAATGAAATTAAAAAGACAGCGTCCTACGCCTAATTATGTAGAAAAGGAAGTAACATTTTTTTTTGCCACTGCACCCACCTTGACACATTTCACCCATTCGACTGTATTTAAAATAAATTATTTCACACCATGCATGAAATAAAGCACCAGATAATTATTAAAAAAACTAAATAGGATAGAAATATAAAAATGTGCCTTGAAAACCTAACTGCAAAGAGAACAAATTGCAAAACGTGAACTATGCATCATCGAAGAGTTCCGTTCTGTTCATCATCAGCAGTTCCACTTCATCAAATGTCACTTCTACAAATGTAAATACTTGATTTGTTAATGAAAATACTAAGATCACTATATATATATGCCTTTAACATTTGAGGAGTTCCCTCGAGTCCTCATGGACCCCATCGTCAGAACTCAAACTTGACAAAAATTTGTCTTGAAAATCTAATTTGCTTAACAAACACAGCGAAAAGGACAAATCGCCAAACGTGTACTATGCGTCGTTGAAGAGTACCATTCTGATCATCATCAGCATTTCCACTTCATCAAATGTCACTTTTTTAAATGGAAATGCTTGATTTGTTAAAGAAAATACAAAAATCACTATATGCATGACTTTCATATTTGAAGAGTTCCCTCGAACTTGACAAAAAAATCTTTTGAAAATTTAATTTACTTAACAAACACAACGAAGAGGAGAAATCGCCAAACGTGTACTATGTGTCGTTGAAGAGTTCCATTCTGATCATCATCAGCAGTTCCACTTGATCAAATGTCACTTTTTTAAATGTAAATGCTTTATTTGTTACAGAAAATACAAAAATCATTATATGTATGCCTTTCACATTTGAAGAGTTCCCTCGATTCCTCATAGATCCCATCATCAGAACTGTATATATATAAATTCAAACAAAAAAATAATTTTGAAAATCGGTTCAGCAATGACGGAGTTATGGAGTAACAAACATAAAAAAAAACATACAACCGAATTGATAACCTCCTCTTTTGAAATCTTGAAGTCGGTTAAAAAAGGTATCAAAAACAAACAAATTCTTTATACTACGTCGGTAGCAAACAAGCATACGGCCCACCTGATGGTAACCAGTCTCCGTAGCCTATGTACGCCTGCAACTCCAGAGGAGTCTGGTTCCTTTTGAAATTAAGTGCGTATGTATCTCACTCAAGGTCACATTTTTTCCCTTATAATCTAAATGCTGTACCGTCCTTACCAGAAAACTGAAAACAGGAGAAAGGAGTGATTGTTTTACTTAAATACGATGATGGACAATCCATTGACATTTTTTATACAACGTCGGTGGCAAACAAGCAGTTTCCGTTGCCTATGGACGCCTGCAACTCCAATTAGAAGTAGAAAGTAATGAAAAAGGAGATTGACAGGGACGAACAATAATACCGTTTTCTCTGTTACTCCTACTGAAAGTTCCATAAACCTATATCTCTCGCCACTGTTGTGGCTAAGGTATTGGACGGTTTGCTTGATGACATTTTAGGAAAAAATATTAAACTAAATGATGCTCAATGGATTTAGGCCGGGTTTATCGACTGAAAGCGCAATCCTCTGTCTTAAGCAGACCGTCCATTACTATACGTCACGTGAGACGCCGATATTTGCCTGTTTTTTGGATTTGTCAAAGGCGTTTGACATGGTGTCTTACGACCTATTATGGAGGAAATTACTCAAGGATACCACGGTCCCCCGTGACGTAATCTCACTGCTTCGGCACTAGTATGGTAACCAGAAAAACAGTGTTAAATGGGCAGGCGCCTTATCTGAGGAGTACATAATGCAGTGCGGGGTCAGACAGGGTGGAGTGAGCTCTCCTACATTGTTCAATCTATATATGAATGGTTTCATCGAGGAGCTCAACAGCGCTTATTGTGTCGGATGTCACATAGAGGACATGTGTGTCAACAACTTGAGCTATGCTGATGATATGGTGCTGCTGAGCCCCTCGATGGGGGGTGTAATAAAAATGTTAGGCATTTGTGAAACGTATGCTGAGGCCCATGGGCTCAGGTACAATGCGTCTAAAAGCGAGCTCTTGCAATTTAAATCAGGTAACAAAAGTTACCAAATGCAGGAGGTTAAGCTTTGTGGAACTCCGTTAAAAAGAGTGGACAAATTTAAGTACCTGGGCCACTGGGTCACGGACACACTGTCTGACATCGAGGACATCGAGCGGGAGCGCCGGGCGCTGTGTGTCCGCTGTAACATGTTGTCCCGCAGGTTTGCACGTGTTAGTAAAGAAGTAAAGTTAATATTGTTCAAAGCTTTTTGTCAAACTTTCTACACGTGCGGTCTGTGGGCCAACTTTACGCAGCGGGCGTATAGCGCTCTGCGTGTCCAATAGAATGATGCATTTAGGATGCTGTTCAGGTTGCCGCGGTATTGTAGTGCCTCAGCGATGTTTGCTGAGGCACGAACAGACTGTTTTTTCGCCATCATGAGGAAGCGATGCGCGTCACTCCTCACTCGCAGCCGAAGCAGCACGAACAGCATCCTAAGTACGCTGGCGCAGCGTTGGGACTCGCCCCTAGTCAAGCGGTAGGTACGTGCAGCTACACTCACCTGTTGCTGTGCTGCCGCGAAACTTATAAATATTATGTAATGTTTTGTTTTGTTTGTTTTGTTCAATTGTTTGTTTTGTCTAATTAACTGTAATACTAACTCTAGATACATAAGTCATTGTTACCTAACCCTATGGACGTCAAGTTCGAAATAAATATTTCAATTCAATTCAATTCAAATAAAATTAATCCCCCTTGTCGCCGCCACTACCTATGTAACGTTCGTCATGAGATGTCATACTTAGTTTACATGTCATCGATCGATTGAATTAAGTCCATAAAGCATTTATGACTGATGGATGATCGCAAACCGTAAAGTGGAGTTCAATAGAAAAAAAAAGAATGTAAACAAATATGACAGATTTTGTTACCATTTGACGTATAACCTAATAGATTTAGTTAAAAAAAAAAGAAATATTATTAATTACCACACATTTTAAATAGTAATTGATATAAATAAAAGGTATATAAACTGTTGACAAAATCATAGCTGTCCACAAAAAGTGTGAAATTACATAGAAATTAAGGTAGACTGGTTTGTTTACATTATTTGTCTTTTCTATTGAATTCCACTTTATTCAGCCAATTATCTCTTTCTAAAGACCGATGTATAATATTTTATCCCCGCGCCCTATTTGGATGACGCCCTGTAGGTATATTATATAGACACTGTCTAATGAATTGCAGCTCAAAATGAAATCCTAGAATGGTACAACGAATTCTCGAAGATATACGTGAGGGATAAAGGATGCAACTGGAACAGCGACGTGATCGAAACCTTGGAGTTACAGAACATGTTGCAACTAGCAGTTCAGGTCGGACTTGCTCCAGGCATTATACTTTGGATTTTAACTAAATAAGTGGGTTAACTGCGACTTACTGTGAGGCTCTGTACGTGGTGGACACTCAAAAAACAACTAACACCAACAATCTGGGTTATCGCCGAATGTCACTTACTGTAACCGTACACTTATTTGATGTTACGCTTTTTGTATCGTTAAAAGATAACGACCTCTCTATTTATACATGATCCGAAACGCACTTGGTCGATTTGTTTATCTTATAGATCGTGTAATTCGCGAAGACGCGTGCCTTGACTCGTGTTATTAAAGTTTAAATTTGACAAATCTGCGTGTCATCGTGAATGGCACGAATTATACATACCTACCTGCTAGAAATTATTTTTAAATAATCATAATTAATTGAAATTATACCCGCTGATTGTGCAGGTGGTAGCAGCGGCCCGGAACCGTGTCGAGAGCCGCGGGGCGCACTTCCGAGACGACTTCCCCAAGAGGCTGGACGAGCTCGACTATAGCACGGACACTAGTGGCCAGGTAGGCACTATCTACACTTGAAGGAGCCTCTAGACTGTTTCGCCAACAACCTAGCCACCGCCTAATTTTAATCGACTACCAAAATAGTAATAAATATAAAAATCTGCGGCGCCATGGTGGAAGCGAATGGTCATCACGCGTTGAGTTGTTGTCGCTGTGCGGGAAGGTTTCCGCGTCACCATGCCCTCAATTATATCGTTCGGAGTGCCTTAATTTCCGCCATTATCCCTTTTTGTGCTTGAACCGCCGGGTCTCTGTCGAAGGAATGGAAACAGGCCCGACGGCTTAACTTTGGTCCCTTGGCAGAAGGGCAAGTGCCTGTTGTGGGACGCCACGTGTGTCAGCACTTTTGTAGCCTCGCACCTCAGCCGTACGGTGCATACAGCGGGGGCCGCTGCGGAATGTGCTGCAGCGAGAAAGTACGACAAATATTCGGCCCTACTTAATAATTATTACTTTATCCCCTTGGCTTGTGAGACGACAGAGTGCTGGGGGGTGGAAGCTATGGATTTTATAAGGGAGATAGGGCGGCGAGCTAGGGAGAGGGGGTGTGATGCCCGCGTGGGTTCTTTCCTGGCGCAAAGGCTATCCATCGCAATTCAACGCGGTAACGCAGCGAGTATGATGGGCACCTTTGCGCCCGGGAACAACTCGCGGGGGCCTCTTTGAGTAGTTTGTTAGTTTAGCTTAAGTTTAATTTATAATGAATGACATAATTATCTATTGACGTAATACAAGTGTATTGTTGAATATTGTAATCCTTGACATTTAATTATCATAAAATAAATTTCTTGTATTTAATTTGATTTATATTTAAATACTGGAAATCAATACTTAAGTTACTTAATATACTTAAAAGTTTTCCTTGTTAATACAATTTTGTCTAGAATATAAAAATATAATAATATATTTTAATACCACGACGGTGACTGTTACTTCTGATTGCTTGCAACTCTAAAGAAGTAAGTAAACATTGCGCAGTGCGAACCCTTTAAGAGGGTTTGTATAGAAAGAGAGCGCTCATTAAATGTTTATTATATTGTTCAGGTATTAAAATAACATGTCCGTTATTTTAACTATTATTGTTCCAGACAAAGAAGCCTTTAGAGGAGCATTGGCGAAAACACACGTTCACCACTATGGACCTATGTTCAGGTAACGTGAACCTCTCCTACCGGCCTGTCGTCGACACGCCGCTGGACAACGAGGTCGAGTGGGTGCCGCCAGTGCCGCGCGTCTATTGAACACTGACCATAGGACCAGGAGACTTCGTCGTAGGTAATTGAAAAATAGTCATCGTTCTGTAGTCTTCTCGACAAAAGAGATCTGAAATGTGAACATTATTTATACATGGTTATATTACAGTCGTTATGTAAAACTAATGAAGATTTCAAGTTATTCACAAATAACATAATGTTCTTTGCTGAGACACTTTAAATTCGAGTAGTAAAGTGAAGGGTGAAGGATTATTTTTAGTTCAAATTATTGATTAAACTAGCTGAAAACTAAAACTTGTTGTTTTTGTACTGGCTTCAAATAACATTTAGATGATTTCAATTCATGCTTAACTTGACGACTAACGATTATCTGGTCTTACGGAATTCTAAAGTGGGTATTCTATTGCATTTGTTGTCGGGTGCACTTAGACGCATCAAGTATGCCTAAAATGAATTAGTGCTCAAAAGGCAACAGTTGGTAGTTACTTCAAGTTAGCTGGGCAGTTCATACGGTAAGTTGAATCTTTGTTTTGAATGTTGAATCACATCGTGATCACATCAATATGTTTATGTCTACTCACAATAGTTTAAGGTGTTTTTCTTTTCTCATATTGTGTCATGTTAAATCGCGTTAGCAAACATTTTTTTATTTACTTATTCGCAAAACATTCCGTACCTAGTCGTTTCTAGCTCACCGTAGTATAACTTGCCCCAGCCATTCATACTAAGTGGCGTAGTTGTGGATGATAGTCATAACGGGTCACGTGTGGCGAGGTGTCTCGTAAGGGTTGCGAGTAACAGATAGTCTGCGGGCCGAGGGGTTGGTGCGTGCGCTGCGGCCGCGCCCTGCCCGACCAGGTGTTGCATCAAATCAATCTGCTGAGGCGCCTGTCAATTAATCAAATTGATGCTTTGTTCTAGATGGGTGTTCGACAAAGTAATTTGTTCAAATTAGAGCTCCTTCTGGAAGATAATATTGTATACGAGCGCATGGAATGTGACGTTAGTTCATGAATAAAATACGTAATAAGATTATTATTATTACGATTATTAGGATTTACGCCACTTAAACTCTAAAGTATGCAATTATATCTGTCTGTTTGAACTTGTATGTACAACGTTTAGTGATAGCCTCGTACGGTGTTCCGACATAATTAGTGGCCCGAGGTGTCGGTAGGCGCTATAAACCCATTTCATTGTTAGAAAACTGATCAACTTTTTTTTTAAAATATGTCATCTATTTCGGTTTATAATTTATATGTTAGTACAGACGAGTAACCACTTTTAAAAATACGAGTAAATATTTAATAAAATAATCAATGATAATAAGTTGCATTGCATTGGAAACAAATCATTTTGATTATTTTATAAGAAGTGATGCCTACATTATAATTATAAATTATGTAATTTACTTACCATTCACGCGTACATTTCGCTCATACTTGATGATAACAAACAATGATAACGTAATAACAAAAATTTGATGAAAAGGATCTGGTGGGGCTATAAATAAGGGCTTTCAGTGCACCTTGGCAATGCTGGCCCGCCGAACGCGGAGTTCGTTCTTCGGGATCGCAAGAATAAGATTTTGCACGATATGACTTCGTGTATTATGGAAGTTGTGAGTTTATGCCGTGCCGGTTTGGGCGGATGGTGTACGTAAAGATTTTTGTCCGTAAAATTTGTGTTAGATGACATTCCATTTTTCAATTTCTTGAGTATCATATTTTCTTCTTTGTAGTCTTTTCATTGTACACTTCAATTAGGAGAAATAAAAAGACGGATCTGATACATTTTGCATAAATATCACACGATATTATATTTTAAAAGAATAAAAAATACTATTTTCTTATATTAGTATTTAAAAAAATAGGCCTGTCTAGCTCAAATGGTTGATAAACAAAATGTGCCAATTTGGTTATTGTTCTCCTGAAATGTTGACTTTTTTCACATCCGACTTTTTGCAACTCGAGGCTAGTTTTATACCACGGCAGTGGCAAACAAGCTTGTGGCCCACCTAATGCTAAGCAACCACCGCTGCCTATGGGCGCTTGCAATTTTAGCGTTACGAATATGTTATTTTCTAGCATACTCATAAGTGAATAATAAATACAAATGGCCCTATAAGTAACACTCCTTCGTCACCACGCTAGAATTTGTTTAAACATTTTTGAATACCTACCTAACACCATTACATTACATTTTTACCTATTAATTACTTTTTTAGTTACTTACTCAAAATAACGCGTAGCAAAGAATAATTTATAGCTCTAATACCCCTTAATTATACCATCTGAATGCAAAAGGTCGTGTCATCCAACACCATTAAATGGATTTGTAAAAATCACGAAGTCGAGAGCGCTTAAACCTACATTTACAGCGCGAGAGGCGGCGAGATAGCCCCGCCCTCGGCGCACTCTCATTGAGCTTCGCTAATTACCTACCACTGCTAAAGTTTGCACGTATATACCGCTTCTTTTGGCTTACCTATTACTAAAATATATAGTTACTTTTAACTCTCCAGGGTCATTATCTATATAAGCTTTATAAAAATGTCAGGTTTTAAAACACGTGCGCTCTGTGTGTCTTTTATTCACTGCTTTGGAGCGTAGGTAAATACAGGCAGGTTTCTTACTTTGCTAAGTCCGACAGTTCCTACTGTCCGATATTTTTTATTATTTTAAGGTTGATGCCTCTACAGCAAACTATACAGTGTGGAAAAAAATTATGGGCCCTGGAGGGAAAGTGTTTTAAAATATTAAGTTTGCTCATTTTACTAAAAGGAATCATTCTAATATTTTTAAAAAGAAACATTTTTTTTATTCCGCTAGTCGATCATTACACATAATGTTGATGTTATTTTTTTTCCAAGCAACACTCAAGTCATACACCCGTCTAGCTGTCATACCTACAACATATCCATAAAATCGAATATTTATTCCAAAAAATCTGAATACAGTTTGTTTCTTCTTAAAAAAATAGTGTTTCATTTGAGTAAAATGAGTTAGCTTAAGGTTTTAAGGCACTTTCCCTCCAAGGATTGATTTAATCAACCCTGTAGATATGTGTTCAAACATACCTACTTACAGCATCTATCAATCTGGCAAATTAAGGGGGTTTTGGCAACTAACTTGTTTTAAGACAGAAATAATTTGATAACCATACATGTGCTAACGTGGAGCACATTCTAAAGATTTTATGCATAAGATATTGATATATGCATTTTATATACATGTGCTCAATAAAGATACTTTATTACTACTAAGAGGTTATAATATTTTTATTACTATAAACTGTCACGTCTAATATTGATATATTTTTTGTCCTAAAATATTTTGCTACATCACTTTAGTATTCGTGTCCCGAGTTAGCACACGCATAAGATATGAGCACTATAAAAATCACTAACGTTTATTCCAGCCATTATTTTCACTGTGTGTTGGAAAATGTTGACTTGATAATATTGCCATGCCTGTAGCCAATAATGATAAGTGTTTTGTGTGATGCTCAGAGCACAATCAGTGGGTCGGTGCGACGCATCTGAGGCCTTACTACCCCGAATCCTCCCGGTCGCATCTCCCCCGGGGTGATAATCCGCGCACGCGACGCAAGCTCCGCCCGAGGGCGTGGCCGAGGACTTCCGCAGCACTCCCCCGCACATCCCCCGCCCTCCGTCTCCGACGACCGGACGAGGCGCCTCGCTATTATCCCGGCTTCCTGTCCGCGAACGCTCGCTTGCACCTCCGATATATTGATTTGTTTATTTTTTTTCCCGCGCAAACAACGACAAATAAGACGGACGTAGCACTTCCGAGTGGCCTCCCGTGACGGTAAAATCGGACGCTGGCGCGGCCGCCGGCCGCGACGCCGCGAGATGGACCGTGTGCAGAGTGCTAAGCCTTCACCTAGTGCCAAAGATGGAGCTATCAATTAAGTAAAGGTGAGTCACTTTAGGTATTTTTTTAGTCAACCAACAAAAAGTACCATAAAAACAGTTCAATATGGCACTAAAATAATATATGGTTAATATTCTCTCATCTCATCTCAAGACAAATTGAATGAACGTAAACACGGTAAGAATACAGAGTCTAAAAGGAGTTCCGTTAACACTTAAATCGACGGACTAGATACTTATCCTGAGTGAATCCTTTTCGAGGCTCAATAGTATTAATGATTCTGGTTAAGAAAACATGCAAAAAGAAGATCATGTTCAGTATTTCGGACGTTGTCGATGTAAGGGTTTAATTTATGGTCTTTATTACTTTATCAGCAGTTCTAATTTACCAAGTGGTCATTTCCAAAAGCAAATTCACTAGTTACTACAAAATAATACTCGAATTACTCTTGATGCGCTTATAATATTTGAGGAGTTCTCTTCATTCCTCCAGAATACCATCATCTTATCCTAATGTGATGGCAATGGGTTCAACTCTAAAATACATAAAATTTACCCTTTAAAACAAAAAAACTCACCACACTAGTTCGTAAAGTCTCCTTTATTTTTCAAAAATTGATGAGTTGTATTTATTCACAAAGGTGTAAATATTGTTTCATGGAAATGTTGAGTTGTTTCTTTATGGTGGCTGGTAGAATTGACATTTAAGTGATGCTTTTGAATGTTAAATATTTAATAACGTTAATTTGGATTTGGACGTGGTTACTCACCGAGGCGCAAAATACCCAATTGAAGCCCTGCCAAAGAGCTATGGAGCGCAGCATGCTAGGAGTAAAACGGATTGACCGAGTCCGCCCTTCTACGCTGCGTTCAAAAACCAGCATTACTGATGTTGGAACTAAGACCGCCAAGTTGAAATAGGACTGGGCAGGCCATGTCTGCCATCACCAAAATAGCCATGATGTAGGTACCGCACAATGGGCGAAGAGCAGGCAGGCCCAGGCGGAGATAGCGGGATGATCTGGACGCATGTCTCAACGGCTGGCAGGAGATTGCTTAAAACCGAGACGGATGGAGATCGAAAGGGTAAGCCTTTGTCCAGCAGCGGGACACCATATAGGCTATTAATCCGTAATGTTTTGCATTTAATATTTTCCTCGTGTTGGTATGGTGATAAATTTTGTGTTTCAGTCAGTAGCAAAGTGCCATGAAACCCTCGCAACACTCAAGATTATACTGTAAGAATTTTGGAATTTTACGCTTGCTCGGGTACCAAAATTAGGTGAGAGTCAGAATGGCGGGTGTACCTAAATAAAATTAAATGAAAACCATACCATATTTTTGTACCTAATTTGTACTATTTAGTACCTCCTTTAAAAAAAATTGTACCTCACGGTACTAAAAGTTATCACCAAAAAACAGGTCACCCGCCATCCTGACAGTCAGAATGGCGGGTGTACTTTATTACGCTATGTTCCCGTGGTTATTGATAAATTCTATAAAAGCCAAATTTTTGTACCTTTTTTGTACCTTCATATTCAATTATAATACGAGTCATTTTATTTTTGGTTTCCAAGTTTTACTCATTTTATATTTTGCTTGCTATTACAATTTTGCAGGCGTTATAATTTTTCAAATTATCGATTTCATTTTTAAGAAAAAACGCTAAGGTACAATTATTTTTATTACGCCAGGATTTAGTACCTTTAATGTTTAATCTGTTAAGTTCAAATAACTCGGTAAATCATGTCTTAAAAAAGGCTAGGCGCCAATTCAAAGAAATCTTCCTAAGAAAAATCATTTTTAAGACATGATATTCTGAGCTATCAGAACTTAACAGATTAAACATTAAAGGTACTAAATCCTGGCGTAATAAAAATAATTGTACCTTAGCGTTAAAAAAGGCTAGACGCTAATTCAAAGAAATCTTCCTAAGAAAAATCATTTTTAAGACATGATTTACTGAGTTATTTGAACTTAACAGATTAAAAATTAAAGGTACTAAATCCTGGCGTAATAAAAATAATTGTACCTTAGCGTTTTTTCTTAAAAATTAAATCGATAACTTGAAAAATTATAACGCCTGCAAAATTGTAATAGCAAGCAAAATATAAAATGAGTAAAACTTGGAAAGCACAAATAAAATGACTCATATTATAATTGAATATGAAGGTACAAAAAAGGTACAAAAATTTGGCTTTTATAGAATTTATCAATAACCACGGGAACATAGCGTAATAAAGTACACCCGCCATTCTGACTGTCAGGATGGCGGGTGACCTGTTTTTTGATCATAACTTTACGTACCGTGAGGTACAATTTTTTTTAAACGAGGTACTAAATAGTACAAATTAGGTACAAAAATATGGTATGCTTTTCATTTGATTTTATTTAGGTACACCCGCCATTCTGACTCTCACAAAATTAGCACAACAACTTTATCCCCTTGTACAACAAATAACTATTCCTAATCCGTCCTGCCACCATGGCCGCGTTTCCACCAGAGATGTGGGAGGATGTGTACCGAGGGATGTGTCGATAGAATCACTTCATTTACCTATGCTCGCTCAGCGTGAAGTGATTCTATTGGTTCTTAACAAACACATCCCTCGTTGTGCATCCTCGCACATCTCAAGTGGACACGCAGCCTAAAGTAGTCGATACATATTTAAAAAAAGCAGAGAACAATCGTGAACCCTGTCTTTTTTGAAGTCTGTTAATGTGTGGACCAGTGGACCCAATAAACAGTTTAAATGGTGGTAAGATACCATGCATTAATCTGATTCTATTTTTAGATTAAGGTGCCTTAGGTTCAGAAAGCGGAGTTCTCGAAAAATCTTTATCGCTTTTTTATTATAGTTAGATAATACTCTTGCCAAACATTTATTTAGCAAACTTGAGCATTTTCTCGAGGGCTTCAGAGATTCTAATCCTGATTTTTTGACTTTCGCTCAATAGAAAAAAATCAGGAACATAGGTCTCAAACGCACTTTAAAAATTAGTAAGGGCCGTTTGCACCAATCACTAACCCGGGTTTAACCGGTTAAACCAGGAGTTACCATGGTTACCAGTACAATTTGACACTGGGTTAATGGTTTAATTTAATCGGTTAACCCCGGGTTAGTGGGATGGTGCAAGTGGCCTAACAAGCTAAAATATACCTCGTACATATACTACACGCTATATTCAAAAGGCATGTTAAATAACGTATTTAAATACTATATAAGTAAAAATCTACACATTGGCATCATCTGCTCTATTGATGCTGACTGTACAACAACCCTACGTTAGCTAAGTAAACTTCTGTTTCGTTCTCTCTAAAAAAATTTAGAACGATAAACATACATAGATGTTACATATAACATTCCAATAATACGAGTAGATATTGTTGCACTACCGATACCGTTAACCTCCATTGAAAGGAAAGAGGGGTTAGTAAGTTATGTTGTATTATAAATGCAAAAATGACTCTGTATCTTACCTCTTGAAGCTTAAACCGCTGAATCGACTTAAATGTAAGGTGATATTTGACATGGAGACAGGCTCTTTGAGGGTTATAGTAGATTTTTAACCAAGGGATGAAAGACATCCAATTCTGTTGAAGTAGTTCGAGACTAAAATCGTGCCTTTCCCCCGAGTTACACTCTACTTCTCATTTCGAATACGAAGAAAGTAAAATACGGTATGCGCATTTAAAAAAAGACGGCTAAGAATAAACTTCAGTAGTATTTCTTGAGAGCATTTTTAATTAACAATTTAGGTAAAAACATTGTTTTTAGAACAACAACAACCCACTTTCAAAGCATGAGAAATGAAAAATGTTTGTATCGCATCATCGTTCTGTGCATATTAAGTCACGAAAAATAGCTAGTTTTGTTACAGGTATTTGAGCGGCTATTAAGAAGTCACACACCGTTTTAAAAGTAATTGGTTATTATTATCACCAATGTTATCATCCATATAAATTTCATTAAATTATGAACTAACAATTACTTTAAGTTTAATTATCAACTTAAAATTAACAACAAAATGTCTATGTAAACCACACAGTAAGATTTTTTTGAGTACGGTTCGGGAAAAGGTTTCCTTGAAGAGGGAAATATACTACACGATCATCCATACAAAAAGAGATGAAAACGCTTTTCCACTTCTTAATATTTTCAATTCTCCATGATTTTTTAGTACGTCATTGACACAATGAACAACTAGGTTTTCATTTTTTTTTCCAATATTTACGAACCTAATTTTTTTTAAAGCAAAAAAATTCAGTCTAGAATATATACGCTGAAGCGATCGACATCAAAATCAAAGTGATTTGTTAAGATTTAGTGGAAAACGTTTTCTCCCGAAATGGAAATTCATAGAAAAAATAGGATCTAGGATCGCAAAGCCATTATTCTTCCCTCTTAATTAGGTATCTGCTCATCGCGTTACTAGATATCAGTGTAACCGATTTAGGTTTTAATTTATATTTTTATTCTCGACAAGTAAGAATCCCAAACTACCTAAGAAGCTAATGAAATACAACAGAGAAGTAGGCCCCTGTATTTTTAGCTTCGTATCTATCTATTGACGTCACGTCGTAGCACAATGCAATCAACTTAAAACTACCTAATATGTATACAATTTGTAGCACTGAGTAATGTAAATTAATATTGATTGTTACAGTATTGATGCCATAAACACGTTCATATTCAAACATCTCTCAAAAACATTTTAGAAATATTTAGCGAAATAGAGCCTAACTAAAATATAATTCACAAAGTAGGGATTTTCCGTCCTATTTTTTTCATTTTGAACTGAAAATCTATATCAATAAGTTTCATTGTGCAGGGTCTATAGAACAGTGTCCTATGTAAAACTATTAGACCTATATCCTTATCATATGGCTCTCAGGTTTCAAGAAACCTGATGTTGCCCGGCAGAAAATGTTTCTGTTCCTTCCACCTGCTTTTGAACTTCACTTAGTCAGGTCATAAATTCTGTCAAAAAGGTTTTGACTAATAAAAAAGCTGTAGGTGTCTTTTTTTTGTTTTTGTAAGGTCCTGGCAGAATATCAGCGATGTGGCTTGCCGCGTCATCATGCTGAGCCAGCGCCTATTCTCTGCCACGACACATGGTTTTGCATTCAAGAATTGTAAACTAGTTTTAAGAATAATTCTAAGCTGCATGTTCTTCTTATTGTCTATACCTACCTACCATGTATGTTGTGGAAACGAATAAAGTTTTTATCTATCTATCTATCTATCTAGGTACATATCCCTTATTATTCGTACATACGGTTTAAAACCTTATTTAATGCTGAATCACTTACAATATAATTTCATGTAATTTGCTGTCTCAGTTTTGCATAGTTCTATGTAATATGCAGAAAAATGTTGTAAAATCATGCAAAAAGTACGCGTTCTGTTCACGGTGATTTTGATCTCTATTTATTTAATTTTCTTTTGCACATGGTTAAATCTTACATAAAACAAAAGCCTTTTATCTTTCTTAAAATATGTAATTCACGTGTATTGGTATTGCCCAATTGCAACTGCACATGTTTTGCCAAATCTACTCATTGGATGGCAGTCAAAAGTTAGCGTATCACTGAAAAGTAACACGTTTTTAAGTTTGAAGGGTATCAGCTGAAGTACAGACAGGTCGGAGTACAAAATGCTGGTAATAAAATAACGTTCTAATAACGTAGGTTCATAAAAATAAACAATTAAACCTATTTTATTAATGTGACACTGGGTTTTACTCCCGTTTGTAAAGTATAATTTTTCACAATGCAACTGCGTATTCGCGTCTAACTAAAATCCCAAAGTAAACAAGTAGTAAATAAAGACGCGATCTATATTTTAAAATAATTATATTACGTTTTGATCAGTATAAAACAAGCTTTCAAATTATGGCTTTTTTTTTTTTTTATTAAAGGCTCTGTATTACATTTTATCAGTCAAAACCTTTGTGACAGAACTTATGATCTAACTAAGTACAATTCTCATTCATTCGCCGTCTAAAAAAATCACACCTTTTCATAAATCGGACTTAAGTGGTTGAGTAATTGCAATATCAGGATTGATTTTTATATTAATCATTTTAAGTATGTTTAATTACCTTTATATTGATAGATTTCAATCTTCACAGTTTGACGAATGTATGAGAATTGTAAGAGGAAACTCAAGGAACTCGTGGGGAAGCTGCACCATTTTCAGCCTGGCAAGAACAGGTTTCTTAAAGCCTGGTAGCCTGCAAGAATCAAAAGTCAAAACACAATCCTAGACCCGCTGCACTAACATGTACGTATACTTTCCTATTCGTCGCTTGGATAAATGTTTGTACATCCTCATTAATTCATAAATGCTGCTGAAAACAAATAGCATAGCAGCAATGCCGACTATACCGTAAACACCAAAATTACATTATAGATCAGCAAGTTCACTCTGCACATGTACAACGAGTGCTCGAATGCAATAATTAATTCCATGTTGATTTATGCGAATATTATTCAACCAGTTAGTATGTACATGCTAGCCTGGCACCAGCGCTGCTGAATTTATGCCTGTATGGTAATACGCGGTGATGTTGCCGCGAATACATTTGCCTTCCTAACTAGCAGCACCATCATATAAATCTTGTTATCTTTTTTACAATGTTGACCGTTGTTAGCCAATTATTTTTAGTTATATACACCGGCGCCGTGCTTTTAGAATTTACGTTAATATCAAGGGTACCTAAATTCCTAAGATTAAAGTTAGCTAATTTCTCAAAATCACTGATATTATAATTACGAAAATAAAATAAAGCGACAGTTATTTTTTAAATATTAAGGCTTTTGCGAAAGTGTAAGCTTGCATTATATTATTCATAAGGTTTCTCTACGAATTTCTGCACGATCTGAAATAAAAAGAGTTGCAATTGCCTTGGTCGACCTTAATAAAAGTGGCAACAGGAATGTGCCCAACATATAATATTATGTATATTCATAAGGTTATATATATAAATTCGGGTTTTAATTATTGAAAGGCTTCCATATTGAATAATTTCCCAGAATAATAACATAAATAGAATGTACTGTACAGTTTTTTTTCTTCTTAGAAATGTACCGTTTTAAAACTGATATTTTAGATACAACTTTACTTTGATGAAAGTTATTTAACTTCTCTACGATTTAATTTACCAATATTTCTTGATACTCTCTATTTACATAGAAACAAGTGTAAGTTAAGAGTACAACACTATATTATACTTTAGCTCATTTAGCTTTAAAACTCAGTCTGGGTCGCAATTTCTTAGTTTTTACACCTCTACAAAAGTGAATAATTGTGAACATGTCTGCTTTATATTATAAATCATATACCTATATAAGTATTAAGTACCTGCTTATTCTACTTAGGCAGTTAAATATCGGGACCTAACGACACTGGAACCAGCCAACAGGCCGATTATTAATTTTTCGTCGAATTTGGTGGGTAAATGTTCTCTACAAACAAAAACTAATTTTATAGCCCGCTTCGAGAAATCAGGGAGCATAAATAAAAAAGATTCTGACGAATGAATAGCAGGTTGTATCATAAGGTATTAAAATTACATATTTACGGCGAGGGCGTACATCTATAATAGAATCCTGAGCGTAGTGAGGGATTCAAGTGTGTTACGCCTAAGATGGAAATATTTTTGCTACTATGTGACACAATGGTTTTCACATCACCTCATGATGATCATCAGGAGCGAATTATTATGTTTAAAAATATTATTTAAGATAAAAAAAATGTATGCATAAAAATATGAAAAGGACACTCTTTTCATATTTTTATGCATACAATTTTTTTGAACATAAAAATGTTACTTTGATTCCTCCTAGCAGTGAAGAAATAACCGCGTACGTGATGTGAAAAAAGCACTTACTAGAAATTATAGGAAGCCAATTTGTGAAGTAATAATACTTCATATATGAGTATCACTTAGCTTTGTTAGCTTCCAATACTCGTACTGCACTCATTTATCATTTGAATATAGCTAAATTAGGTACCATCATTAGAGTTAGACCAAGCTAAGTTGGCAGCGATTTAGATAGCCCAGGCTGTGCAAGTGTTATTTTAAATATTAAATTTCTTTGAAATTATGACGTATAAATAACACTTGCACTGCGTTTGCTATCAAAATCGTAGTAGACTTGTCTTGGTCTGACTCTACATGAGTAAACAGAGAGTTTCTCATCATTAGTAGAGAAATATCAGGTTCAGATAAGATAAGAGGGTAATTAGGTTGAGATTTCTATTTATTTATTTATTCGTATGGCATTATGATTATGAGTCGTTCTCCAGATTAAGATTTCTATTATGTTAGGTACTTGCTAGTTTTTAACATATAGGGATGCTTAGTCTGTTAGTTTGTTTCGTACGAGGTTGTGAAACACAATTTAATTATACTAAATTTGGCGATGTTGTAGCGGACATTTCTATTTCCGTTCCAGTTCTTCACGAGTAGGTATTGATTCATCTTATTAACTTTGACATTTGAAGTTATCTGACCTAGTTACTGGTAAAATGCAGCTGGTATTGACGCTCTCCGAACAAAGAATGTGTTGCATCTGTCGTGTACAACAACGGGACCGTGGTTGCGTGCGGGCGTGAACGACTGCAAGCTCGAAGAGTGTGCCAAGTTAAACCAACATTACTAGCCGTAATGGAGCCATAACCTAATAATAACATGCTTAATACATATCAACTCTTTGAAAATTCTTCCGTATTCATATTGTTTCTGAATAGGTTGATCTTTTGGAATAATTTGATTTTTTGGTACTTTATATCTTCATAGCTTGTTATTAAATCTACCGCTTATTACTATGTATTATGTAAACTATACGTAAACGTAAACAATACAAGTTTATTTGAAATTTTAGAAGACAGAATATAAAAACAGTTCTTGAGCACATAGGAAAATGCTATAAATAATAATTCTACTGCGGCAACATTATTACGTTACACCGATTAATACAGGGGTAGTTGCGAGATAACATTATACTGTTGGCAACACGGCAGTTTTAGCAAGTGGTGGCGCCATCGCTCGAAAAGATGCCGCCATACCTGTGACCTATGCTCGGTAAGACGAGACGGTAAGACCTATGCCACTTTTTGATGGATAACAAATTTAACACATATGACACATATCAGTAAAATAATAACAAAGTCAAATGGCGTTCTAAAAGTTTTAATCATATGTCAAAATATGGCAGTAAATTTACTGTGGCTACAAAGTTTACAATGACAATTTACCTCTATTTCAAATTCTATTTGGTAATAGTTAGAGTGACCATACGGGAAGAATCTTCACACTACTTTTTACAACAAGTATTAGCGTAAAAGAAACAAATATGAGATTTCTTAGCTATTTTTGTTTAATTTGTAGGAGCATCTTTGTTTACAAAATTGAACTAGTGTACGTAAGTGTTTCCCGTTTTTGGCAAGATTCATTCCCAGGTCATTGTATTATTTCTTTCCAGCTGTTCTATACATACCTACATTCGTTTTATAAATCGTTTTGTACCAGAGTAAATTCAGGGCATAATAAATGTGTAAGAGGCAGAAAGTAAAATCCCTACCCGGGACGATTTCGCGCACGATTTGCCTCGTGATAAGTTACTTCTGTTAACATTTATTCCGCAGTCATTTTGCCCTCCGAAACTTAAGGTTTTGTTTCTAGTAACTTTGCCGTAGTAATGTATTCTTCAGCAGCGTTACACTGTCCAATTCTTGGCTATACTCGTACATTGTAGCGTAGTCATCATCTCCGAGGAATACGGATGCCACTTTTTACCGCATATAATAAGGTAATCTAGAGACTTCCTGCGACAAAGTGGCGCGAGCCATTACTGCGCGCTGATGCTCGTGAGCGATCAACTACTTCACTTCATTTTATACTTACTCACACTTTGGCACGATAGTATGTATATAAATTAATAAGCCAACCTAATTTTTAGGGATGTAATTCGGAGTAGATTACCTATTGGGCTAAGATCTAAGATTATTATTATCGCAACTATCAGTTCCATTTTGACGCAAAACAATTAAATCATACACACGTATTTTGAACCAAATATGATGCTTTAACTCAGTTTTAAACCCGACCTGAAATGAAATAACGATACAATAGTACCTGATGAGATCATTTTTAGGGTTCCGTAGTCAACTAGGAACCCTTATAGTTTCGCCATGTCCGTCTGTCTGTCTGTCTGTCTGTCTGTCCGAGGCTTTGCTCCGTGGTCGTTAGTGCTAGAAAGCTGAAATTTGGCATGGATATATAAATCAATAAAGCCGACAAAGTCGTACAATAAAATCTAAAAATGTAATTTTTTTAGGGTACCTCCCCTACACGTAAAGTGGGGGTGAAATTTTTTTTTCGCTTCAACCCTAGAGTGTGGGGTTTCGTAGGAAAGGTCTTTCAAAACTAATAGGGGTTTTCAAGAAACATTTTTTGATAAAGTGAATATATTCGGAGATAATCGCTCCGAAAGAAAAAAAAAATCTGTCCCCCCCCCTCTAACTTTTGAACCATAGGTCCAAAAAATATGAAAAAAATCGTAGAAGTAGAGCTTAAGAAAGACATTAAATGAAAACTATAGCGGACATGATCAATTTTGCTGTTTTTGAGTTATCGCAAAAAGTTTTCCCTTCATAGTAAAAAGACTTACTTTAATTAGGTACTGATTATGCAAATTTGCCTATTTGTTTAACTCGCGTGAAAGGTACCGTTTCATCTCTTGGTTAACAATTTACTATACTTTAAGCTCCATTTTAGCTTATTGTTGCGGAGAAGTAACTACGGAACCCTACACTGAGCGTGGCCCGACATGCTCTTGGCCGGTTTTATGATATATGTTTAAATAAAAAAGTTAGGTACTTCAGTATTACTGATGGTTAACTGATAGATAATTCCTTCTGGCATTAGGTCCACCTTTCGTAGTTTAGTGTATTGTGCAATGATACAATAAATAAATTATAGCTTTCATTACTTTCTAGATCATATAAACTTGCTATTTCTATTTTTTAAGGTGCAGTAAGTTCGCGTTCTTCTCTCACTCTTATTGAGCGTAAGCGGAAAATGCGTGCTCAAGAGTGCGGATATCATGTTTTTTTTTTAATTTTTGTGATTTAAAAATAAAATAAAAGTAATGGCTGTGTTTCCCCAAGCATAATACTTAAATATTGCTCATTATTAGTAATAATTTCCATACGTTGAGCTTTTGTGCAAAATTTATTATAGTAAGTGGATTTTAGACCTACGTTCGTGAATTTATTCTATCAAGCGAAAGTCAAAAACTCAGGATTCGAATCACTGAAGTCCCTAGAGAATGGCCTCAAGTTTGCTAATTAAAATTATGGCAAACGTTATATTCAATGATATGCATTAGAAACAATGTATAGTACGCCAAATACTCGCTGATTGTGACGTACGTTATGTAACATAAACATAATTTCTATTACCCACTTTCTGACAATAAATGTTGTGTACAGTCAGCTGCATGTATCGAGAGAATCGTCTCATAAATGTACATATTTGTATTTGGAGTAATGTGATCCAAAAAAGCGCCTACTGCGCCTTAATCCTTTTTCAAGGCACATGGAACCTATGCGAAATTGTGTGATATTAGAATGGCATGTCATTCAAATATCGTGCATTTCACTCGAACTTGTCCGGATACGTATCTATTGGAGCGGCCGTGACGCACGATAAGTACGATAACCAAATAACCTAAAAACGTAATTTGTTTTTAATAATCGCTATTTTTTTTAAGTATAATGGAAAATCGTAACGCAAATACGCTTCAAGTATTCGTAAAGCTTATTTAGTTTAAAAAAATATAATATATATTTTATCATATAAATCTGAGGATACATAGGAGATAAAAAAAAATTAAGCTTGGATCAGGGTGATCTCAATGAATCATTGTCCGCGAAATTATGGCATACAATATTCTAGTTCAAGCTTTGAGATCATATTATCCAATATATCTGTTTCAAAATACAGAAAATCTGACCTATCATATAATATTATGACGTATTTTTCGATGGAAACCATTGCCTCCTTAATACGCTCCTCGAAACCTACAGTTAGGTCTCAGAAGGATCTGCCAGTATGTAGCGGAAATTGTTTGTAGGGGCATAACGACATTGTGTCGTAATTAGCGCTGAATGGGTTAAACAGGGTAATATTTTTTTAGTACATGGCAGATATTAAGTCAGAAGGAATTGCCATCTACTTAACCATCAGTAAAACAAAAGGAAGGTCAATGTGGTGAAAACCGTATATAAATCGCTTTTAACTCTTGCGTTTGTACACATACTTTTTTTTAATCAATAATTATTATATCTTTACACAGATTGACTACACAGTAAGGTCAAGAAGGCTTTTGTTGTCGGTACTCAGACAACGATGTATATATTTTAAATATATATACTGAAATACCGAGAAAACACACATGCATGACTAAGGAACAAATATTTGTATTCATGGTATTCGTTCATAGGCAGGGTCACTAGGCTAGAATACTCCTCTTTCAGAAGGTCGGTAGGGCAAAATAGTGTCCTTTTTACTGTACCTACGAGAGTTCTTGCCCTATGAAGGTCTTCCCAGCAATACATTGTATATGCCGGTCCTCCCGACATTAACCCGACATAAATCCTGTTAACCTACTTACAACAACCATGAGCTAAAGCGAAAGATTGAGTGAGTCAAGGTCATGCAGAGTAAAATAAAAAAGATTTTTACACTAAACTATACGATATGATAGGTACCATCACGCTCCCTGGTTTTTGAGCCATTTGGGGTCCAAGCTAAATTGTTTTTACAATACGCTATGGAATGTCCAATTAAGCTAGAAATCTAAACAGCTCAAAAATCACGGAGCGTGCCTGTACATGACATACATAATTATGAATACTAGCATAATACATGTGAAGTTATATTTTATGGCTTAATATAAATCACCATCAATCACTTAATTACGATTAAAAATTGGACTCATGGTTCAAAAGTTACAGAGTGGAGGCGACATATTCTTTTTTTTTGCGATTTTTTCCGAAAAATTAACTTTATAAAAAAATGGTTTTCGGCTAAAGACCTATTTGACGATAATGGTGTGGACCAAAAATATTTTGCATGGGAGGTACCACAAGACAACAAAAGATAAGAGGTGCCTCACCTGGCCAAGTACATGCTTGCTCCGGACTAGCCGGCATACCAGGGAACACAATTTGTGAGGAGTGGTACGCTCTGGGACGGGAGGGGATGAATACAATCGACCGGCTATGCAGCCTCAAGCCAATTTTGGAAATGAGGAGAGACAGGGTATACGAAGAGGGTTGAGCGTTGTTGAGGTAATGCTCCTTTTTCTCGCTGATCAATACGTACTCGACGTATTTCTTCTTTTTCTTGAAAGATGACGAAGAAGAGAGGCAGCAGAACGAGTTTTATGAGTGTCGACCACGTATCGGCAGGTGGTGCGTAAGGTGGGCTCCAACAAGGTACCATAAGCTAACATTGGCGCAGAGCAAGACTGGTCGTTGTAGATAGGGCGATATTTTTCCAGAAGAGGTGTTTCTGGCTGATATGGTGGCCACGGAGATAATGTGTCTGCTGATAATAGTTTTGAAGCAGAAATTGTAGTTTTAATGTACACGACGCCGACCTCTATGCGTGATCTCTCCTCACGCTGCAACACCTGTATATAATATACCATTCACAATTTTTCTGATATTTCATTAGAAGTACAAAATGCGCGCATTATAAAAGAGTCAGTTCCCGTACGTGGTCAAATCAAGCATATAAATTGGTTATACGACACATTTCCCTTATGCCGGATGCAATCAATTTGAACGCTCTGGCGCACGGCGCAAGCGCTGGCTACAGTCGACGAAACAACTCTGTCAAATAATCATCTCTACATCCATTTGTACACAAGTATAGAAAAAATGACGATACTATCCCTATCCGTCCGAAAATAACATGTCGTGATAAACGATATCAGGAAAACGAGTGCTAAAGAAAAGTGAAAAACAATCACCTGCGTAGTGCGATACAATGAAACAAGTGCGAATATAACAAAACTTGAAACATCCAAATTGCCTATATTAAAAAGTGTTGCAAGTTATAAATCAGTGATTAAAATTTAATAAAAATAGTTCCCTGTAGTGGTGGGTATCACTAGCATGTGATACCACCTGTTATCATTCACCACGGAAAATAATAAGAACGAGACAAAGCGCCCGAAACGCAAAAGGATATCCGACATGAGGTGAGGCGATTCAAATTTCAGAATAAGCGTCTTTAGGGTTCCGTACCAAAAAATGTTTCATGTGTATTATCTGTACATATAGTTGCATGAAAGAATTGAAAGTTTGTACGGAACCCTCGATGCACGTGTTGAATGAAATCACACTTGGCCGTTTTTTTTTATAAAATCGGATGGATGGAAGGCCGAGGACGGCCCGTCGCGTCAGACGGATAGTAGTTTCCGCCTATTGCTCTCGGTACGAGTATGGTTCGGAAGGTCAATTCATTACTTACCTATGTATTATGTAAAGCAGGTACGTACTTGATGGTAAAAATAATGAAATATATTTATCAAGCGAATTGCTTTAAAAATTTATTGCACAAAATAATAAATAAAGTAAGTAAGTAGTAATCTTATAATATATATTATTTTTTCTTACAAGCCAGCAGTTCGGTTGTTAGTAATTCTACTACGACACGAATATAATATGGTGTGGTGTTAGAACGCCTATATTAATTATAAACTTGTCAAAATATTACGCCTAAAAATTCACGTGAAAAACTTTTGTAACCAAATGTCGGAGGAAAAACCAACCTTGTAACAAAACTTTTGTTTATAAATTCAATAAAAATTCTTATTGAATCGGGTGCTTCAAAAACTTTTTTAGTATAAGTTAAATAGGGATAGTCGATTTCTGTGGAAATTATAAAATAATAGTACATAAAAATACAAGTGAGCAAAGTGTGTCATTATTTACGAGTCCCAGGATGCCTTTTACACGTACATTGAATGAAGTTTTTTAATACATTTGCAAAATAAAAAACACATTAAAACAAATATTGGTTACGTGAGTATTACACTACACACGTTACAGTTACGAATTTTCCCTGCAACTTGAATGATATTGTTAATTCAGTACTATTCACTACTTTCAGCGATGATTTTTATTGCAAAAATTAATCATTTCATACTAAAACACCCTCATAGTTGCAGTTTAAGTTGAATTATTTTAATACATCTAGATTTTAAGTAAAAATACTGAAAATAGCGGGCGCCGGTTTAATTTTTTAATTTTACAGTGTTAGGATTCCGTACCAAAAAGGTACAAAAGGAACCCTTATGTGGGACTCTGTCCGACCTTCCGTCCGTCTGTCTGTCACATCGCTAAATATCTGGAGAACAACTTAAGCTATCGATTTGAAATTTTGAATAGTTATGAACAACGCTAATATTGAAAGTAGATATCATTTTTTTATTAACTATGGAAAATGCCCAATATAAAGAGGAGGCAAAATTTCAAAGTCTAGTGACTGGATCAAGTGGGGTATCATTTGTAAGTCAAATATTACATTTCAAAACAATTTGTTCTTTTTTTTCATAGAGAAAAATAAATATGTATGAAGAAAAACGTGTAAAAAAATCCCCCCCCCCCCCCCATTTTTGAACGCAATAAACGTGCACTGGCGAAATAAAAAATATACAAAATTTTTGGCATTCAAAAACTTTCGTGTGGCCGTATGGATTACAGTCAGGTTTTATTTTAAGAAAGTTGGAAAAGTAATAAATTGATAGTTTAAAAAACACTAAACACGCTTTTCCAGATCGTGTTCAAAGTCCATTACGTGACCTTCCTCACAAGTGCAAACACGACTATGATACGATATTCCATCATGGAATGCCAGTGCCTATCTTCCGGCTTCATCGTCAGACCTTGAAACCTAATCGTGGTCAAAGTTCATTACAAGACTTTTCTAACAAATCCAAACACTGCTATGATACGATGTTCCATCATGAAGTTCCAGTTCATATCTTCCGGCTCCATCATCAGATCAGTTCGACAGTACCATATTATTGTATTGTCATCAGAACTACATACAGCTGCCAATTCATGACGCTACGATCTTTGGAAGATGGTTAAATTAGTTACCTTAGATTCCATTACATAGTTACATACAGGTCGACCTAATAAAAGCGTGTTAAAAAGCATTAGTTCTCAAAAAACAACTTTGCGAACGCTAAACAGCTACGTAAAGTGGCACTATTTGAGCAACTGTATACAAACGGAATTTAAAGCCTAATTTTCGTACTTTATTTCCTTAATCAGCGCCATGATGAATTAAAGCCTTATTCTACTTAGAGTCAATCCAAGCTAAGCAGCGATTTTCATAGCCCAACCTGTGCAAGTGTTAAGTAAACGTCACAATGTCATAGAAGTTTGACGTTTAAAATAACACTTGCACAGTTTGGGCTGTCAAAATCGCTGCCAACTTATCTTGGTCTAACTCTATTAAAATTTGTATGATGATATTCCTGTGTACCTAATGTTTTGACGGTAGTCACATTAAACTAATAGATAGGTAGGATAGGTTCGTTCGTTCGTTGCTTCAGATTCCCTAAGGGCAAAATGTCAAGAAATAGGAGCCTCGCCTAGCTACTTAGGAATTTTATAATCTGGTGGCAATTACGATCGACTGCCGACATATATAAATTGTTATCTTTTGTAACGTACACAGAAAAGATGCCAATTTTCCCGTTTTTGTCCGGGGTATCAGAATTAAAGGGCATTGATAGTGATTACAGAAATGAAAACTATTAAACTTAATAATACGAGTAAATGTAATTATTGTGAAATAATAAAGGATATGGAAATAAAGTTACTTGTAAAGCCTTAACGCAGTTGGGTTTTTCTGTTATTACTGCAACTAGTAAATAAAAAAAACCCCACTGCAACGTAAACCTTGACGTTTAAATGAATCGCAAAAATTTCTTTCCTTGAAATCCTAAGATTTTATTTGACATTTTAGTATAGGTTTTTGATGGAATGAGGGCGGAATATTTAAATAAATCTTAATTTTTAGGAGGGAGCTAGTCAAAAAGTGATAATAATGATCTTATGTAATAAATTAGTAACCCCTAAATCATAAACGAAATAATATCATGTTAGACATTGTAGTTTCATGATTTGCATGAGAGCTACTTATCAAAGTGACAAGATAATAACAAGACAAGTTTAAACTATTCAGTTATAGTAATAACCTTAGAAGCCATTGGTAGTTTTACCTTTGTTTTATCGCAAATTAATAAAATTGTTGCCTTTATTTCCGACGTATCGAAGCTAGTTACGCCGACGACTCAATAAAATTGTTTTACATGCCCGCGGTATTTCCGGACCGATATGACCTTCAAACCTTCAAGAAAAGAGCGTACTCCCATCTTAAGAGGAATTCCTAGTTGCGATTTTTCCATACAAACGCTCTCGACTGATTCCTCCCTGGATTTTTAACCTAGAGCAGTGATTTTTTCAAATAAGATCAATATCATCAATATCTGTGCCGCTATGTTTTGCTTTTTTGGATTATTTTATTTTGAAGAAAGATACAGCGCCTCGAAAATCGCAAAAACGGCTCAATTGAATTGGCTGTAAAAAAAGGCACAGTTTACAAATATGACAAAAAATATCCAAAAAATCAAAACATAGCGGCATAGATTATTTCTTCCTCTTGCAGTTTCCAAAATTTCATAAAAATTGATTGCGTTTTGGAGGAGGAAACAGTCGAGAGCGAAACCTCGATTTTTGAGTTTTTTGCATGTGAATTTCAGTCCGGGCTGCAGTTGTCCTTATCGCACGAATTGGAGGCGGAGACAGTTTCTAAATATACGTACACAGAAGAAATAGTGATGGGCATAACATCCTTATTAGGGATTGCAGAACCGGTACTGTTTTAAAGAACCAGGATTTACCGGTACTTTCGTAACCGGTCTAATTATTTCATTACTTTAAATAAAACGACAGCATTTTGCGATTTGACCACTTTTCGTATTATAATTTAATAATCACATGTTCTTTACGTTATGTTTACGACATGCGTATCTGCCGGATCGTCTAATGAGAACTGTTGTTGTGCCCATTATCAAGAACAGAACGGGCGACGTGTCTGATATCACTAACTATAGGCCTATATCACTAGCTACTGTAACCTCAAAGGTGTTCGATAGCCTACTTAATGAACAGCTCAAAAAACACATTAAGCTGCATGACGCACAATTTGGATTTAGAGCTGGTTTGTCCACTGAGACGGCAATTGTGTGTCTTAAGCGGGCTATCGGATACTACAAGGACAGGAAAACACCGGTCTATGCCTGCTTCCTGGACTTGTCTAAGGCTTTTGACCTGGTTGCTTACCGCCTATTGTGGGAAAAGCTAAGCAGTACTACCGTGCCAGCTGAATGTATTACCCTTTTAAAATATTGGTATGGCAACCAGGTCAATCAGGTGAGATGGTTGAATACAATGTCCGACGAATATAGGCTTGAGTGTGGTGTCAGGCAAGGGGGGTTGTCGTCGCCTATTCTGTTCAACCTTTATGTAAACCAGTTGATCGAGGAACTCAGCAGCATGCATGTAGGATGTCATATTGACGGTGTCAGTATCAATAATATTAGCTATGCTGATGACATGGTGCTGCTGGGACCCTCCATCAACGCAATTAGGCAACTGGTTAACAAATGTGAGAATTATGCCGAACAACATGGCTTGAGGTACAACTCTAAAAAGAGTGAAGTTATGATATTTAAATCGAATAAATATAACCCGACAGTTGTGCCTCCGGTAATGTTGGGCGGCGTTCCACTAAAGGTAGCGGACCAATTTAAATATCTAGGGCACATAGTCACGCCGGACTTGCGAGACGATGCGGATATAGAGAGGGAGAGGAGGGCCTTGTCTGTGCGAGGTAACATGATTGCCCGCAGGTTCGCTCGGTGTACGAAGGAAGTAAAAATCACATTATTTAAGGCTTATTGCCAAACCTTCTACACCAGCAGCCTGTGGGTGAGTCATACGCAGCGCACATACAATACGCTCAGGGTTCTATATAATAACATATTCAGGATGCTGATGAAGCTGCCGCGACGTTCCAGTGCGTCGGCTATGTTCGCAGAGGCGCGCACTGATGGCTTTCACGCCGTCAGAAGGAAGAGAGTAGCGTCACTGCTGAACAGAGTACGCGGCAGCTCCAACACCATCCTGAGCATGTTCGCTGAGCGCTTGAACTGCCCCATGACAAAACACTGGGTAGAAATCATCACTGGCCAAACAAAGTGATGATTTCTACCTAGTGCCGCTAATAATTAATTAATTTAATTTATTTTTGTAATCATTTATTATGTTTGTAGCTGCTAAATTTGTTATTTAATCTATTTTTAGTATTTTTTGTAATGTGTCTTATGGGTGCCTGATATACCTGAAATAAATTATTTTTATTTTATTTTATTTTATTTATTTATTATTACTACGTATAATCAATCAATAAACAAGGTAATTTTTTTAAGAAATATACTTAGTATTTTACATTGCTCACACTTGTGCGTCACAAGTAAAAGATAACTACTTTGATGTTTGCCACTAGATGGCAAATTTAATGCAATTACATTGACGAGGGGATTTATATACTTATAAGCAGGGATCGGAAACCGGTATTTTTTGTATGGGAACGAAACGGTTCGGATTTTTTCGTTCTTTGTTAATTATTTCATTCCTAATCGGGCAATCTAATAATACGAAGTCGTTATCTAAAAACACAACTGAGTCCTACATTTTGAGTATAAAATAAACCGAAATATATGGTTATTTCGATGTTTTTGCAAAAAACCGGTTCCGATCCCTGCTTATAAGTATCGCAGTCGTATTGTATAATCCGCCGTATTACATTACGGCTAGCCGATATCAAAATAAGGGCCATTTTGAAATGCGGCGGTTCAACGATTAAGGTATGTTGGGTAAATACCGGATGCGGGTGAAGAACGTAGGACATTCATTTTTCCCTAATTTGGCATTATTTTTTAATGGTGGCAACATTGCGCCTCGACTGCCAGTGTCCCCGCGTTGCTCAGGGAGTTTGTGCTATGCGCAATCACAGAGAGCAAGGTAAATTTCGCGAATTTGAATTCGCCCTGTAATTTATTTTGCGTATTGTGATGAAACTGTGTTTGTTTTTGTAATTGTGTTAACAGGCCTAGCACTGCTGTAGACCGATATCCGATCGTGACCCATCCAGGTAAAGATCGGAAAGAAACAATCCCATCTTTACCTATTTAAAACAGCAGTGATTGTCAAACTTTAAATTTTCTTCAATTTACCTACTGACCTACTTAATTATCACATTTATTGTTTTCTTGATCACACTTTCGTACCATTATTTTTATCCAGTACCATCCAGTTGTATGTGTACCTATGTACACTTACTTATTGACAATGTAATTTTTTTAATTTCCGCAACCCAAAGGTTGCCTGGAAGAAATCGCTTTTTAGCGATAAGACCGCATGTTGTTTACCTGTGCTTATGTTTCTGTTTTCTTTTGTATTGTTTTCCTTTATTGAGGTGTGTAATAAAGAGTATTTATATTGTATAGGGATGATGATACATGTTAAATTTTATAACAAAATCGAGTAAAATAGATAGCAAATGAGCAATTTTTCGCAATAAAGTACCTACACATACGGATGCATATGTAGATGTGCACGCATACATACATTGCTAGTTTCGGATACAAAATAGAGATAGGGCTTCGAAATTAGTTTCCTTAAAATGCTTCAAGAGGGCTCTCTTTTCCTATATATTTACTTTACTCTTTACATACGATCCTTACATTTTATCAAAAAAAAAAGATTATATATCAACCATATATTATATACATAATTGCAAAATTAAACCAATAAAATCGCAATTTTACTTATTTTCCATACTTCAAGATGGGTTCGCAGTGACCTTGACCTTTTTAAATAACTACTTAGTCTTTTTGATTTTTAAGTTTGATTCTTATTTTTTTGGCGACCTTCATTAAAAATGATTGGGCACGATTATTTTTTATTTTGATTTTTGTCCCTCCTACTTAAGTACTTAATATATTGCAGTACATTCCTTTCAATAAACAATACATTTACACTTTTACTAAACCTGTACAATTCACGAGATCTTAAATTGTCAAAACTTCGAAACCTATCAATTATTTTAGTGGTTTTTCTTATTTTATTACTTCGTGTAAACCTTACAATAAGAGGTTTCTGAGCACATTGTTTACTTATCAAATTACCTTATGAGTTATGACATAGGTATCAATGTTTGAGAGCCACAATTTTCCCATTTTTTGTATCAGGGTTAAGATCGGATACAAAAATACGAAGAAAAACACTTTCGTTGACAACTTTTAAGTTTGTAATTATTGGTGGCTGTAATGTAATTTATATACAATGGATAAGGGTAGACACCGGACCTATTTCTTTGTGATACCTTATTCTCTTTCCATTAGAAGCAACTTTTTTTCACCATTCGATGTTCTCCCTTGATGGCAAAACACTCGTTACCCTAACCGTTCTATATTGAAGATTACCAAAATTCAGGCCGAATCTACGGTTATTATTTAACGATTCGCTCCGTACTTCAAGAATCTGTCACGTGCTGAGATCTCGAAAAAACATTTTTTCACGAGTTCTCTCAATTGGTCCCAAAATTGTCCGGCATTACCCAGATTGTCATTGTCATCAAGTTTAGCCCCATCGTACTACAAGTTAAATAGATTGTAGTTTAAACATATATTTATACCTACTTACAAAATTTCACAAGACACCATGATCACTCCCAACTTACTGATACGGATAGGTACAGTCAAGTGTAAAAATATGGGTGTACACATCTTACTCAAAAATATGTCCCGTTGCATCTTATTCCAGTGTAATAAGAGCGTAGTACCATATTTATGAGACGATTCTTTCGATACATATTTTTGCACTTGACTGTACGACGACGACCGAAGCATCATCATTCTTTTTTTTCTCTTACCTATATAGTAATTAATAGATACAGTATAATATAAAAATGAAAAACAATATTATGTGATAACAACAAAAACATCTTGCGTCGGTCGGGCAGCGCAGGATAAATTCCGTCCGGCTCGCGGGCGATGTCGACGGTACGGCGCGGCGCGCAATGAGCGAGCGTTCGAGTCTCGCGTCTGTGTGCGCGCACTCACACTTAGATAGCTCCCGCTCCCGCCCACCGCAGCGCGACAGAAACAGCTTCAAAAATTCGAGATTTGAAAAGTTGCTCAGCTAGGAATTGCTCTTAAAGACCGGCAACGCGCTTACAACCCCTTGGTATTGCAGGTGTCCATGGGCGGCGGTAATTGCTTACCATCAGGTGATCCGACTGCTCATTTGCCTCCTATATCATAAAAAAGATGTGTCCAAAACAAGAAAGTATTAAATGTTGTGTTACTTATGTTATTCGTTTTTTATATAAAAAGTTAGGACATCTTTCTTCTTCTCGATATCATCATCGTAATTTAAGAGCATGGTTATTGTCGGTGGAGTAGTCACCAGTTTTTACGGTACTTACTCTGCCAATTTCCTTAGGTACCTACTATCTGAACATAAGTATATAATAAACACCGCGAATAGATAATTTAGAACTAAATTTTATTTTAATATAAAAGATGAAATAACTAAGCAAAACCAAAGACTCCAAATTGATAATAAGAGGATGGCACCATACAGTGCCATCTAATGTACTTCAGCTGCCAAAGAATGCAACTTCTACCATAAAAAAGCCTTGAAATTTATTAGTATCCCTACTAATATAATATAATATTATAAATGCGAAAATAACTCTATCTGTCTGTCACCCTTTCACGTTTAGGTCCTACGCTAGCTGACGCGGACGCCCGCCGCGTGCGCACGCACGCGGGTGCTATTTGTAGGTGAAATCCGCCGCACGCGTCCGCTTCAGTTAGCGTCGCTCATACTATTTTTCGTTAATCCGCTCGTCCGCTCCGTGCACCCGCGCCAGCTAGCGTAGGCCCTTAAACCACTGAACCGATTAGATGAAATTTGGTATATACCTATATAGTTTGAAGCCCGGGGAAGGACATGGCATACGGCCCGATTCGAAGAATGAGATACGATAACGATAAGTTCAGGTTTAGATAAGTTCTTATTTAGATATCGTTTGTACATCGTATAATTGACAGAAGCAGCTCGATTCGGGCAACCAATGTCACTTTGACGTCAGAAATATCGTAGATAGATCTTATTGGGATCACAGCGGAATCGAAATAAACATCAATTTTGACAAGTCGTTTAGCTATCGATCGTTTAATGATCTTTCCACGATCTTAAACGTGTCTTAGTCATACTTTGAATCGGACCAATAGTTTATATCAATCATTATCATCATTCGACGCAGACAAAGTCACAAACAGAAGATCGTTATGATATGCATAAGTACTTAGTGTGATGGGTACCGCTATATATAGCGACGACAGCTAATTCGCAAGACCAAAGTGATCCCATAAGTGTTCCGTAAATAAAGTTTTGAACGGAACACTAAATTTAATAGACTTACCTCAAGCTTTATTACGCCTATTCATATCAGTTATTCTCCACAGGGTGGACTTCCGCGGACTGAAGTGCGCCACAGCCACGGCACTCAGAGCAGGAATCAAAGCTGCAATGTACGAAAGCAGTTGTTCTTACGCCGGGGCCTTGGAACTAAAACGTAGTGCACTTAAAGAGGAACCCTGGCCAACCACAGAATGGCCCCCATACCGGCTTCACCAATCAACTTTCGAGCAGCTGAAACAGAGCGTCGAAAAGGCCAAAGCGGCTCTTCAAGACCGCTCCGGACTGCTGGGCACGGCGACGGCGTTCGGTGACTTCTACGGTGGGCAGCTGGGCCAAGACGCCACCAGCACCGCCCTTGGCTTCGGCAGGACCTCGCGGACAGAGGACTCTATGCTAGGCGCTATAGATAAAAGCAAAGCTCTAGGTAAACATCCTTCTAACTACATGCATGGTGCTAAAATGCGTTACCTATTGTCAAGTAATCTACTACAAGTAATTAACATTTTACATTTTAACATTACATTTTAATATTTTACATGAAAATGTTTTTGATGGGATTTCCCTTCTTTTTGTAAGTTACATATCAATCTTCCATCCCCTAATTTTAGGGGTGGGGGGTGATTTGCTGTTAAAAATCCTGAAATACGTATCTGAAGTTTCAAGTTTTTGAATTATTTTGTTGTTTGTGTACGAATAGGAAGCACCCTAAGGGTTTTGATGATCATCAGTGAGTGAGTGAGTGAGTGAGTCAGTGACCTAATCGGGGTTTTATAGATATGAATAAAATGTAAAGTATGAGAGTTATGCAATTGAATTTTTATGCTTAATAAGTCCACTATTGACATTATAGCTAGCCCGAGAATTTTGTTAATCTGGTATAATCCAAACCCAAGTTATGAGGGTTCAAAAAACGACGAAGCGCTTCGAGAAAAGGGAGGTAGTGCCCTTGGGCATCGCTTTGCTCGTCTTGACGAGATAAGTTGTAGGTAGTTACAATGGGACTATCTCGGTAAACATCTGATATCTACTATAGGAAAGTTGGTAATGGAATAACAACTATTCAAAGTTACGAATATAATATGCCACAACACACAATACACTACTTGAATACATTTTTCATGTCATTATTGTAGATTTGCGCCAAAGTTAGGTATACGAGTAATCGTACAATTTTAGAAAGATAAAATGGGAAACCTTGCTTTAAGTGTCATCTTAAATTTTATACCGCCAATCTTTCAGCTCGGATATCTCCATCTTTAAAGTCCTCCGTTGCCTTTACAAATAGAATTTCATACAGCGAACGGCATTCATGAAGCGTAATATCGATTGCTTCACGTGCGAATATGACGAAGTTTTTACTGGAATTACGACCGTAGTACCCGCACGTACAGAGTCTATTTTAGGCTACCGTCAGAAGAAAGTTGAAACCCTTTCAGATTAAGCGTTCTGATGCTGCGTAGGTATAGAGACGGAAGGCAAGGTGGGGAGCAAGCATCTTCTACATAGATAACAATCGCTCTCAAGGGAGCGAAACGGGGCGTGCGGGATACTTTACCCCGCCGTTGCCGGGGCAACGCGCCCGCCCACTAACCGCCCTAGAGATCATCGCATCGGCACACAGCCTTAATAAATACTACTTGTGACGCAAAAATAAAATTTTATTATCTCCGCCGAGTTCATTATTTCAAAACTTAGCCGAGGGTAAGCGGGCCGGTTCCCGGGCTTTAACGAGGCACAAGTTGGAAGAGACAATTTTCAATTGTAGGTTGGAACGAATTCATTTCGTAGCATTGCAACTTAACTGAGCAACGCTGTTTGAATTAAATTTAAACTGGGCCTAGGTATGAGTACCTACTATATTAATTATAAATTTGTCAAAAGTAAACTGAGTGGCTCAGTCGATGGGTGTTTGTTTTCATTACTTTCGCAGTAGGTATATTACGAGTATGTACCTATAGTTAGTTTCGCCTGGTTGGATTACGTGTCAAACACTGAAATAAATCTCTAATTAACTACTTTACTTTGTATTATATTACCTATAGTTATTTGAATATTAAATACAAGAAGAATACCCAATATCAAAAGGATAATAATACAGTTTCTAAATGAAAGATTAGTCGGCATCAGATGGATCCTGACTATGTCTGTTCTGATCCTGGCTTCAGTACTCGATAGAACATCTGCTGCGGCCGTCTCGCCGGAGCTACCGCTTCAAAATAATGAAATATTGTTATTTACTTTGCATTTACATTTTTATGAATATTCAGCGACGAGAATGTTAGTTCTTTTTCGAGATCTGTTCTTTTGTCCGCCAACTTATTTGTGCAACCTCGGCGATACTTTTAAACAAAAGGCTGTTGCTTTTGAATATGCCTTTTCTTTTTTATCGACATTGTGCTTGTTAAAAATGATTCTATGTTCCGTTATTTATATTTAACAAGATAGAAACTAGATATACGTGTATTTGTTATTTAAGTTCAATTTGTCTTTGGGCCTTATAGTTATGTCGAATGCAATTGTATAGTTATAGAAAACGTCAATCGAAACGTGAGTACTTAATGTTTAAATTGTTTAATCAATATCACGAATAAGGATTTTTCTTTGACTACGGAAGTCCCGTAACATTTTAAAACCAGCAACCTTGGAGCTTTTTGGAGTTACTCGAGCGTGTCAGATTAACATACGAGTGTCTAAATCTGACGGCTAATATGTGAAAATCAGGTTTCGAAATAATATCCGTCAGATTAAGGAAATGCGCACAATTGTAGCATTAACTTAGATCTAAATTACCAAATCCACAATCTGCCTGACAGTTTTTTTGTTTCATATACGGAGGAAACCCTCCGCAATTCAAAAAAAATGTAGATAAATCTCGAAATCTCTGGAACAGTCCTTAAATTTGGTAGGTAGCTATGTAAATTAAAGACTCCTTTTTCATGTCCGCAACCATCTGGGAACATCTGTTCCATCCTCGAGAAATGTATTTTTTATTCTTAATCTTCGTTCTCTATTAAAATACGATGTAAGGCAGCAATAACGTTTGTTAAATTTTACACAAAAATGTCCTAGATATCTTTGCGTAAAAAAAAAAAAACATCTTGTTATTCCTTGTTAAACTGTTTCACTTGTTTCATTAAAGAAAAATCGATACAGCCGCCTTAAGAAGACGCCAAATATAAAATCATTTTTTTTTTCTTCTAGCGCCTAAACTATTGAACGTATTTCATTAAAATACACATAAGTAGATCCATAATTAGTACACGAGTGTAATGCAATACAAACTTACTTAAATTAACGTTAGAATGTGATTCCAAAGCAGATTTTAGGTCTTGAAGGAGTTCAGAGAATAGTTTATAAGATGTAGTGAATTAACGTTTTCCCCTAGACTTGCGGACGCTAGGTTGCATGACAGTCGTGATTATAGCGAATAATTTTTAGGATCCCTGTTTGAGTGTTTTAAAATTTGAGCTTCGGAGACCACGATGATCAAACGGCATAATTATGGAAAAGTATACGATTTTTTTAATTTTTTTCTCTGTAGCTATAGATTTTATATGATTATCGTGTATGGCGAAATGAAAACTTATAAAATTCGACACAAAAAGGTGTACAACACTCTGTTTCTAAAACGAAACCATCTAATAGAAATATGGCTCGGAAGTCAAAAAGATGTACTAAATAAATAAATCATGTTTTTTTTTTTCAATCATAATCATGTTTTTTTAGAATGCGTAAGAATGCCGAAATCGAGGAGTTAGTGGCCGAACCCAATATCATCGGCGAAACGAAATGACTTCGCTGGTTCGGCCATTTACTGAGGATGGGTGAGGATCGAGGTGTTAAGAGAGCTTATTTGGGACAACCGACTGGTCGCCGTCCAGTGGATCGGCCCAGATACCGCTGGAGCGACAGTGTACAGGCGGATCTGTGCCAACTCAAAGCCGATAACTGGCAGGAAGTGGCACAGGATCGGGACAGGTGGCGTTCTCTCGTTTTGGAGGCCAAGACCCTCTTTGGATCACTGCGCCACAATAGTTAGTAGTTAGTTTTTTTTTTCACTGAAAACGTAGAACAAATTTCTATGAGGTGACTCTGGTTTAGTCTGGTAATATTGGGGTAGATCATGTACAAATGTATAGACAAAATTGAAATTCTTATTCCTCCAAGTTTCAATTAAGGGTATAAGCCCTAAATCTGAATTCAGCAAGTATTTATCGCAAAGATTTCTAGTGTAGTATTCAATAAATTTTAATGTTACCTTTCACCTTATTTTAATAAAGAACGTAGATTTAGAGTAAAACGCGAATTTCTCCATGATGGTACACATTTTCCATGATGGCTGTGATTCCTCGAGGTCTCCTAATGTCAAATGGTGTGGACATGAAAAAAGGGCCTTTAATTTACATACATACCAAATTTCAGGACTGACCCAGAAATTTCGAGGTTTGTCCAATTCCGATTTTATTACCACTGGAAAATAAAATATCATTCTTCCTATCATCTGATCTTACGATTTCAATAAGTCTCTACGACGCTCGAGCATCTGCGGCTTCCCTACCATAGTACAGTCAAGTGCAAAAATATGTATCGAAAGAATCGTCTCATAAATATGGTACTACGCTCTTATTACACAGGAATAAGATGCTATGGGACATATTTTTGAGTAAGATGTGTACACCCATATTTTTACACATGACTGTACTAATAAGATAATAGCTTATCCGGTTTTATCTTTAAGCTTACTTTTTATGTAAATCACGATGTTTTACATAGCAACCTATGGACACTTGTTATGATGGCAAGTACATACTTATTCATATTAATGACACTACTGGTGAATTCTCTAAGAATAATTTATTTTTATAATGCTTAAAGTCGTTTCTGCACAAAGGGAACATAAGAAGAAGTATTACATTGAGAGCGATTTACATAATATTCAAATAACAGCAAGAATCCACGCGCCGAGTCCATTGGTAGTGCCCTAATCTCGCGGGCATTAAGAGCGCCGTATTAAAATTTATAAGTCTAAGAGCTCTAAAGAGTTGTTAACACAGGAATGATTGCGGAACGCCCCAACAGGGAGGTTATTTCTGTTGCTTGCCGAAGGCTAGCCTTAGTCGAACCAGAATAAGTTTGATCTCTGGATACGTAATAACGACATGTAAAAGACAATCACACTTACACTAGTCCTTTGAGGAGGGTACGCCGTAAGTAACAGGAATACTAGAGCCGCTCACGCGCCTATCGCCCACCGTATCTACACAGTATACGCACCAATTGTCATCAATTATGATGCCGTACTTTAGATACTATCGCGATAAAATATATATCAATAAATCATTTCATAACGTGCCTGATACGAGCTTATTGATTTTTTAATGTTTATTGCAAGCGAAAGGGCTGGGGTCGGTTTGTTGTTTCACAATCTATATTCATTAGTGTAGACGGGCCGCCCGGTAGAATGTAGCACAATTTTAAAGGGAAGTAGTGAATTTTGACTAGTTGTATGATATGAAATCAAAATATAATGTAATATCAAATGCAAAAGACTAGTTTTATTTGCTGGCTTCGGAATTTCTATAGCATGTAAATGGTACTAATACCTACACATCCTCATTCAATAATTTCGCTCTGAAATGCTTCTATACAGACCTTAACTAATATTTGTAAGCAATAAAATAAGAATGAAATATTTCAAGTAAGATTAAACAATATGAAATATTTCTAAATAGCAATTTTATAGCTCTAACTAGGTAGTTACATTTTAACTTAAATAACTAGTTATACCGACTATAAAGTTGCAATTATTTACACATTTACAACTATTATGATGAAATAAATGGACAACTTACATGCTGTGTCAAAATTTTCGAATACTAATTCCTTCTATATTGAAAACTATTGTACAGTCAGCATCAATAGTAGAGGATGAAATATCGCGCCAAAAGTATCTGATATTCTGGATAACTTTTCCAAATATAGATAATTCTCTAAGAATCGCCTACAAAAGTATATCTTTTACAGCCTAAATTGTCTACATATAGAACCATCAACTTTTGTTAAGCTGTTACAGAATGGTAGATGCTTTTGAAACCTTGTTTGATCCGCTACTTTTGATGCTGACTGTACTTACCTGCTTAAATCTTTAAAATTAAATAAATAGTGGATAAATTCACTACCTCGGGTGAGCTACCGAGATAAGTACCTATTATATTGCAGTTTCAATAGCAGACGTGTCTGCTTTTTATAAAACTAATTTAGGTTTTTTTGTTAGAAATTATTTATACCATAATGAATGAATTAATAATCGAATTTGCCATTGCGGGTAGAATACGTATAAAATAAAGAAAAACTTTCATTCCCTCGCTCTCTTCTATCCACCCTGCGGTATACGTAAACAACACACAAACACGCCCATTTTATTGATGACACTTTCGATTGTTACCTAATAGGTAATCGAAAGCAAAGCTATACTTCATATGATAATGAGACTGCCTAAAAATTACGGGTATATACTACTTAACAAATACTTGATATTTAAAAAAAAACATTAGTCTTTTAATAATTGTTTAAAGAATAAATTAACTATTACCTACAACCTATTGGCGGATAAAAACCCGTATGTCGCGAATCAACGCAGCCCCTAATAAAAACAAACAACAAAACACATCATTAAACACTTACATTAAGCCAATAAGTCAATCCGCACTTGAAAGCGTTCTCACAGAATCATCCCCGTCCCACTGCAAAAACAAACAATTACTACACAATCAATGGCCACTCACGCGCAAACCTTGTATAAATCAGCACTATAATAGTGTGCGCATTACGTCGAGTGATATCATTTTTAACTCCCTAGCAATGACAATAGATGGCGCGCTGCCTTGCGCCCGCGCACGACGTAAACATCAGCAAGCGCATGCTAGTACATCTAAAGGAAGGGCGAATGAAAAAAGCGCAAGCAAATGACAACTTAACACCGTCGCGTTAAACATTACATTATCATGTCGACCTCTTGATACTTAACTCCCTATAGATCTGTCACGTCAGTATGTTGTGCTCACCATTTCATGGGAACCGTAGCCCGGACAATGTGTACTTAATTGTTCGATAGAAATACCAGTAATGATGAGCTCTTCCCCTTCATTTTGAGATTTATGCGCTGCCCGTGACCACCCGAAAAGTGCGCGACATATTTATTTATTCTCTACAAATAAATAGCTCTAAGCATATTGCGTAGAGCAGTGCGGAATAATGGGTACCTATTACTCGTGGAGTCGTAGCGCCACAGGCGTGGGAGAGGGTTTTTTTATGAATATTATTTATGGACCAGACACTATCAGTAAGAATGATATGTTATTTTGAAGTAATTGGTAATATGAAAATTGGAATGGAAATGTCATGCTTATTTAATTTGACATCACAGTTAATTATTTCATAGGTGGGTATCATTCCCACTGTTGTAAATTCTAAATAAGAAAATGCGCGTTTTAACCATTAGGAAAAATTCAATGAGAAATAAAATGTACCTTTACCCCCAGGATCAGACAAACTGACCACCGGTCTTGGAAAGGGCTACTCCACGCCGACGCTGTCCGATTCTCTTCGTGCCACCAAATGTTCAGGTAATTATTTAAACGAATTCCATTAAAAAAAGTAATTACGCCTTCACCTTGTCGGGCCTTGATGGATTTAAGATATACCTACTTTGGTTTGCAGGTAGAATTACGAGATAGCTAATTTAATCCGCATCAAGTGCCTCTTTTAACAAGTTTTAAAAATACCTTTAAGGCTGGTTCGGACTTCGCTAGTAATTTAGTCGAGTAGCGAGTATTTGTGATGTTCCATGGAAAAATGACCCGCCTGATGGTAAGCAGTCACCGTAGCCTATAGACGCCTGCAACTCCAGAGGTGTTACATGCGCGTTGCCGACCCTTTAAAAAACTGTACACTCCTTTTTTGAAGAACCTCATACTGATGACTATTACTACTACTACACTACTACTACTATCATTCTATACTGGTCATATGCAGATACTGTGATTTGAAACCATAATGTGTAACGATTGTTTACCTGTTTTTATTTTTATTGTAAGTAAGTTATAAGCCCAGTAATTTCTCCTCAAAAATTTAGTAGGCGGAATGATTAAAATTCCCAAAAAGAATTAGTCAGTATGGTAAAAGAAGTTTGGTAAGGAGTTGTATTAGCATTGTGAAAGACAAACATCATTTTAATTCTAATTAGAATCAAATATTATGCCACCATAAATGCTAAAATCCATGACTGTGTTTTTTTACAACTCTAAAGCTGCTAATAGTTTTTTTTAATGGCATTTGCATTTGTAAAAACGTGTAACAATTAAATATAAATACTATAATTTTGCGTAGCCCCGATAAAGATAATCTAAGAAAAAAATATTATGTAACTTTGGTTCACTTTCGCCTAGGGGGTGAAAAAATCCTGATCAAAAGCCTACAAAATTTATTAGAATTAACTTGTCTCTCAAAAAGTTAATTACGCAGAAAATAGTTGGCATGTTAAGTTGTCGTTGCTGCCCCGTAAAGACGCTTGTATTTGTCTAGCCAAGCGTGCGGTCAAAGCTTCGAGGATCTGAAAGAACCGTCGCTGTCATACAATTAAAAGTTACCTCCCCGACTTCAAAGAGATACTCATTTCGGTTGGTGAAGCGGTTAAGGACTACAGACTGCTGTGAGCATTCTATATTTGTGACTGTTATAATTTAAGTGCGTCGATGCATATCAAAGTCGTTATTTTCGTAGAGGTTCTTATCATCTAAACATAATTCAAGTGTACTTACATAATTGACGCAGGTCTACTTTATAGTTCTGTTTCTTTGTTTAACGTGGTGGTGTTTGATATAAGTACGGTCGAGGAAATTGATTCTTTAGCAATTTGCGGTTCAAGTAAATTTGGTTGTAGATACTTATGCTATGAGCTTTCCAGTGTAAAGTGAACCACAACCTGCTAAAGAATCAATTTCCTCGACTGTACATATATTTTGTAAATTATTGTAGTAACGTGGATCCTATGAGCCTCGACGCGGTGAGTAAGTAGCGGCACGCGTCGTCACATGTTTTGCTGCTAATTAAGGACCCTCGATATTGAAGAGGTTGTTGGTGAAACGAGTTTTTAAAAGGCTCTTTATTCCCATGATAAAGAGGGTCTCAGAATTATTTAGGGAATAATATAAACTTTGAAAAATTAGGTATTTTTAATGAATGAGAAATGTATTAATGTATTGCCTAATATGATAAAATAATAATAATCATGCCGGCATATACTCGACGAGGTTGCGAATATTTATACATAAATACTCTCTTGTAATAAAATATGAATAAAAACGTTTTAGGTAATATAATAACTATTTTACGTTTGTAAAGTCGGACCAGTTATCTCAGTCAGATTTAGAGTGAGATTGGCAAACCATGGAGTCACAGGCGGTAGCCGATAAAAATTGCTACATATGATAACAATTATAAAGCGAGATAAACACTACTATTCTGCGATATTGTCGATTAGCTAGATGTATGTCATATACACAATAAATTACATCTGGGTTCGTTCTTCACTTTTGTAAAATATTTTACCTAAGTGCTACAAGTATCAAACCAGTTTTGCAACCAAATATTACGGATGTTTAAATTTTTATTAGAGCGTCTTGTATTTATGTAAAAAAAGCAAATTGTATTACGTATTTAAATCATAGAATTAAAATAACCAATAAAACAATGCATGAGTGTCGTGGAACACTCGGTTAAATTGGAACGAAGTAGGTACATTATTATTGATAAACGTATTATATTATTGATTAAGAAATACAATATCAAAAGAAAAACTTAATCGACAAAATAATAATTATCAAATCTGCTTACGAAGTTTCACAATTCAGTTTAGAAATGCGACTTACAGGCAGGGAGAACAACCAAACATAAGAAACATTTTCGTACAAGCTGAAACTCATACGCTTAGCTCGTGCTGCATACTCCCTTAGTCAATCAAAAATATGAAATTCAAGTGCAAAACAATATATAAAGTAATATCCCTATCTGCATATTATGTCCGGGGATCGAACCTGTTTCTAAGCGGCTGTGCCAACTGCGCCATCTGAACTAAACTGGAGAATCGAAAGTAGGTGAAAATAGGCTACTTAATCTCGATAAAAAAAATTAGGCAAAAGTGGGCCGTGACGGAAAAATCTTACACTTTCTTTGCCTAGCCTCCATCCGCCAACCTTATCCTTATCGAACATAAGGAACTTTGTACCAATAAATTATCTTAGCGACATTATTACACAAATAAGGCTTGTGTTTAGGGGAATTAGACAACGATATATATAATATATAAATATTTATAAATACTTAAATACTTACATAGAAAACACCCATGACTCAGGAACAAATATCCATGCTCATCACACGAATAAATGCCCTTACCAGGATTTGAACCCGGGACCATCAGCTTCGTAGCCAGGGTCACTACCCACTAGGCCAAACCGGTCGTCAGTGAATACATTGTGGTAGCATTGTAGTAGTTTTTTTGTTATTGCATTCCAGTTTCGCGTTTAGAACAGTGTCGGATGCTTAGTCATTAGACTCATTAGACCGTTTTTTATTCGAATGGTCGCTCATATAATCTACTCTAAAATACGCATACTTAACTACTACACTGCTTAATTTGTTAGAAATAATAGGCGCCAGTAAGTGTGGCTTAATTTTTTACGGTGTCTCGATGTCGAGTGGCGAGGGTTGCGCTGCGCGCGAGTGGCGGGCGCAATGCCGATTCGCGGTGACAACCGTGCCGAGCTTTGATTTTTTCCCGCGGTCCACAAAAGATGTGGGGTTGAACTATCCTGGTAATTGCTACGCTGGTGTAATGGGACACGCTTATCTTCGCAATTGTTGCCGCATTTCAATAATGTTTTAATTAAGTTGTCAAGTCATGCATGGGTCATGGAGAGTAGTGGTAATTTAAAATGTTATCTGTACACACTACATTGTTTACTATATTGTCGCGTTAAGCCTCTTGACTAGCTAAATAAACCTAATTACAATTCAAAAAGTTATAATCATATAAGTATAGGCAATAGGTAGAGGCATAAACTAAAATTATATTTATACGTTTACTTATTTTTAATGTCGAATAGGCTCCTATTAATTTAAAGATTTATATGTTTTACTCGTTGTTTACTTAAATATAGGCAAAACTACGCCGGGACCTTCAGCTGCTACTACCACTCTCGTTACTCTCGTACAACCGGCACCTGCACTTACATTGTTGAATTTCAGGGTAAACTAGTAGAACTGATTGACTCCATTACGCATGTTGCATTTAATGCTACATACTTGCATAAAATTAATCAATTAAATAATGTTATCTCGTAGTAAATAATGTTATTTCTGATCATGCAATGAAAATAAAGAAAAACAATTTTGATGCTTCGGAATCGAGTAAACGCTGCGGACGAGTGTGAATGGCGTTTAGTTGGCGTAGCACCGGGGTGCTCGCACCGCTCGCAGGCTCCCTCGTATCGGGCAGTCAATCATTCTGCCGTTCGGTTCCGGCGCATCACGATCGCTAACCGGCTGGGCGGCGGCGGCGGCGGCGATCACTGGAGTCGGCATTAATTTGTCACGGATTCGGTTTAACGAGTACCGCTTTATGGACGCTAATGAAAAGATCCGTTCGTCGTAAGAACCATGATGGTACATAAAATATTGTATTTACTCATTAGTTACAATAACTTATAAATACTCACTCCGCTAACGTATAAATCGAATGAAGCACTAAATAAAAAAAAGCACTTTACTTACATATTTTACATGTATTTACTTACAAATTTTACATCTGCAATACCATAAAACCATTTGTAACCCATTCTAAAATTCAACGTGTGCCTCGTTATGCAAATGAACTAAAAATAATCTCAATACAAACATTAAGATTACAAACTATTCATGTGCCGTGATCCCTTTAATCCAACCCCAAGCAAACTTTATTGCCCGAGACAGAGTTAACAAAATAAATGGCTTAAATTTCTACACCCATAATGAATACATAGGAGGGATACTAAATAAATCATTGTTAGGTTGCATTTCGGACAAGCTACAGTCCCGGTTGGTGCAAGATACAAGCGAGTGCTTTTTGTATCAACTTTTAAAGGCTTATAAATTTTGTTAGCACTATAACAACTATAATAACTTATATTATATTATACCTATAATAAAAAACGAATATAATAAAATTTTACGAAACCCTTTTTATGACATTCATAACTTATCAACTTGCGATATGCGGTGATGTCGTGGAAAAATATCAAGAATAGGTAATATATTTTTTTTATACCAGCATTGTTGGTAAAACATAAGTAAAATCCAAAGGTATTTGTATCTGTAATTTTCCTTGCATCCGACGGTAAGTAACATAAATTATTCTAATTCTACATATCTATAAACCGAACAAACTAAATTAGAGTTTTGCCAGGATTGCAAAAGGACATCGCTAGGTGTCATATTTGGCCGTAGGGATCATCAAAGATAGTTTCGTCACTATTTAGGTACTACGGTAAATCATAAATCTCGAAGTAATCGCCTGTTGATACCTGTCGATGATGTGACGTAGTCGTAACGTGCATCGTTGGTCGGGTATCGCTTAGACAGCGGCGCGGGCGGCAGAAAGGCGCGCGGCACGCGTCACACTCCGGAAGTAGCCGGCAGCGCGTGCGCCGTCGATTCACATGTTCAATGGAACGTACGGAGGCGCACTTAAAACATTTTTATTGTAACCAGCTAGGGGGTGGGTATTGTTGTCAGAGAACACCCTTACTTTTTTTAATGTGACTATTTTTGCACCGATATCTGTTAGATTTGAATGAAACAGGGCTGAAAACTGAAAGCCATGATTTATAACAAATATACAATGTATTTATGTAATTGTAATGGAGAATGGAGAGTTATTACTTTATAATAATACACTTATTTACATTAATGATAATTCTTCAAGTTGAGAACTATCTAATAGTACATTTCGATACAAGTGCAAAAAATAGGAAATTCGAAACGAGTGGCGATAAATTAAAACACGACTGAAGGGAGTGTTTTAAATCGACACGAGTTGCGAATTACCTATTCGCACATGTATCGTACAACATTTTACAGTATATATGGCCCTTTAAATGTCCGGACAGTAACGTAATATGCTAATTCTCGCACTAGTGCGGTAAAGTAGCACCATATGTACTGTAAAAACTATTATGATTGTTACCAGCTTATGTGCTTAAAGTCTAAATAATAATAAAAAAACCTTACGTGTAATATACAAATATCTTTAGATTAGATAAGCACTCGAGCCACGGGTGGTTTAAACCAGGATATTCTTTAGCGTTTCCTTATCTTTCTTGAACCGTACCTAACTAAAAAGTGTAGAAGATGAGGAATAAATATAAGTAAGAAACCCTATATCTATCTATACTGCTATTCCGAGAAAACTAGGCCTGACACTATTTTTCTTGTTCACGCCTGTATTTGAGTACGACTGGTTAGAATTAGGTTTTTGAGGTTCCTCGAAGCGTAAGTTCCAAGAAATGAATTTAATCAAACTTAGGGATTTGTCGATTTCAATTAACCTTGGCTCCAACACCAATTACGTCGCTTCAGCAAAACTGGCATGAACTGAAGTAAGTAATAGGGGACTGAAAATTGGTATACAGAGTCAATTATACAAAAAGTTTCATTGACTCTATATCGCTAACTCTGTATCGCTAACTGTGTATCAAAGAATATAATATTTACTAGGAGATCCAATTGCATAGTTGAATTTGTTCTCAGGATACACGATTCCAATTGAAGAGATACTAAAAATCCTATTCGCCGATTTTCAACAAACTCTTTTTTTTAGCCGGAAATCAGATGTGTTATAAACGGGCATCGTTGTATTACGGAAATAAGACTACCTAGTGAAAATTGCAATTTTTGTCTTATTACGAAATAAAATGTATTTTTTGAAAATCCATTAAATTATTTCATCTCCGATGAGGCTGATGCCTCGTGGATCCTCAAAGCAAATTTAGCGAGGCATCTCTTATTGTAACGTGTCCATGTTAATTATACATAATAAACTGTACGAATTGATAGTCTTTCACAATTTGGTACAGTAAATCGGCGTAGAGTTAGCATAAACGGACTCTATGAAAGTTCAGTTAAGTATATTCAGATCTTCACACATATCAGAAATAGAACGGGATTTACCTAATGATTGGAAGCAAAGCGGTGGAAGTAATGTTGTAAAGCTGGAGTCATTTTATAAATTTCTTGAAATAACCCGAAATTTTCCTGTACCGGTTTAGATACTAATCCTACCTTTATTGTTACACCCATGATAGTTCACGGGTATACTTTCTGCTAAAAATCAACAACATGTCAAACATGTCATTGAAAAGTCGGTGACAAATATGATTTAGAAAAATTGTATTTATTACATTTATTTATTCATAGTTTTTGTGTATAGATCCTATTTTTATTGTTTTAATTAATCACAAAATCTACGTAATGGCTAACAAAGATTATTATGAACGGTGGCTTCAAATTAAAAAGGATTTCAATGTAGCTTTAATAGAAGATGCCCGCCTGCAAGAGTTTGCTAACAACTTCCTCGGCATCAAGCCGCAGGCTACAGCCGTGGAACTGGTGGCACGGGTATACTGCAAATACTGCGCCCTATACAACAAACTATGCGATTCCTATGATCAGATGGAACAAGTTCAAAGAAGACCTTGTATAAAAGCAATTATAGATGCTTTAACATGTCGCATTCTCGAATTAAAATGGACATTACAAGAAGTAGAAGCGTTTGAATATACGTACCCCGAAAATGCATTACAGCAATTGCTTTTAGTGCCTCAAGATATACAAATAATTACTCCTTATTTTTATCCATTTGAGGTACGTCAACAAGAAATGCAATATATAATTGACGAAATTTTTGCTGGTAATCGATTAGGTGATCCAGAGCCGACTCCTTCTGAAGCAGAACGTTTGGAAGAAGAAAGACAAGCAGAAGAGGAAAGAATACGAGAGGAAAAAGAAGCAGAAATCCATAGAAAATTGGCTATGGGTGAAGACATTTCTGAATCAGAAGGATCTGAACAGCTGTCTCCAGAAGAAATCGCTGAAAGAGAATTTCTAAGAGTATATAATGGACATTTATGGAATATTCAACGTATGGAGAGAGCACGTACGATTACCAGAGAAAAAATTAAAAAGTATAATAAAGACACTGATTTGTATTTGGAACTGGCTGGGTTAAAAAAGCCTGCAGCAAGAGAATCGCTTCGTATAAAAGCATCCGGCTTGATACAACAAGTATACAGACGTTTTATGTTGCTCAAAAGGGAGAAAACTAAAGAGAATGAACGAAGAAGACTGCTTGGAATGATTATTCCATCTTGGTTACCTCCATCAGCTAAACCCGAACTTGAAAAAGTAAGAAATGTCCGACGTGAATTTCGTAAAAAATATTTTCAGGAATGGATGGAAGCAAATGTTAAAGAAAAAACTCATGTTTTAAGGCTAAGGAAAGATGATATTATGGAAGACATTTCTGCAGAAGTTAGACAATGGTTCAGTGAATGGTATTATGCAGTCCGTGTATTTGATGAGTATCCATGGCCAGATGAAGGAGGTTCTATTTTGGTAGTACGAGGAGAAACGTTTACAATCCCTGAATTTATAGAGTGGCGAGAAGCAGAAATAAAAAGAAAAAAAGCTGAAAGTGGCAATCCAAAGACTCCTGAACAAATAAAAGCCGAAAAAGCTGAAGCGAAAGCAGAAAAGAAACGATTAGAATTAGAAGCAAAAGAAAAAGAAATAAAAAGACTCGAAAATTACAGAAAATCGCGTTTAAACCCTGATAATGATCCTGGAGTATATATTTCTATTGGCAAGAACTTTTATGGTCTACAGGAAGCCTGGAACATATATCAAAACCAATGGAAGGATATTGACACTCCAGATGCTCCATTGGATGTTATGAGAGGTTTTGTGAAGGAGTTCATAACTGAAACTGCATACCAAGACGTAAATTTACAGCTTCGCCCTATAGTCGACGAAATGATGAGGGTTGAATTACAATTGTTAAAAGCATCGCTTAAAATAGACTACGAAGATGCCGGTGTTACAGAAATTCCTCAAAGTAAAAAAAGAAAAAAACCGAGGAAAAAAGGTGCCCAAAAGCGCAATAAAATTACACCTGCGATGATGTTTCAAACATTAGTTGATGAGGGTATTATTCGAAAATACCCCCGTACAACGCTTGACGATTACTGGGGTGATCTAAATTACGCGGCCGCAGATATGAGAGCAGTTCTCTGGACTCCTTCTTTTCCACCTCCATGTTTGGGTGACGTCAGAGAGCAAGTAAGAGTTTTATGCCTTTTGACTTCAGGTTGCTCATGTCCCGATGCAGTTCGCTCGCAACTGCTTGTAGGCCCCAAAGGAAGTGGCAAAAGAACTTTGGTGTACGCCATTGCAACCGAGACAAACTCAATTTTGATAGATCTATCGCCTACCAATGTGTATGATAAATTTCCTGGCCCTGCCCTAAAAACCATGTTTAAGTACATTAACGAAATAAGTCGAATTATGCAGCCCACCGTAATATTAGTTGATAATGCTGACAAAGTTTTTTATAAAGCTGTACCTAAAGAGGATAAGTGGTTTGATCCACAGCGGCTCTCGAAGGATTTCTTTAAAGAGATCGTAAAACCTTTAACGCCCTCAGACAAGATTATGGTTTTAGGAACCGCATCCGAACCGTGGCTCGCAAAACCGGCCTTATTGTCTAAAGCTTTTCCTTCGCTGATTCTAATACCAAGATCTGATTATGGAAGCATTTGCTTGGTTTTAATGAAGGTTTTAATGAAATACCACGGGATTTCTCGTAGCTTCAACGTGCACAGCGCGGCGCAGACGCTTCGCGGATATGACGTGAACTCCATCAAACGTGCGCTGGACAAGTTACTCTCCGCAGATCGTATAGCCCAGCTATACTTCAAGCCTCTTAGACCTGAAGAAATTATAGATGCCGTACTAATGGATAGGCAAGCTAACTACGTGGACCCTTTTGACTATGAAATGTTCCAAGAGTGGTATTTATCATACTCACCGTGGGGAACTAAATATATCTACCTGAAGGAAATGTTGGAATCGCAATTGGTGTACAAATTAAAAGCGGACAAGAAGAAAAATAAGTAAAAAATAAATGAACAAGTATTTAAAATTCTGTATGCCCCTTTTAAAAATAATTTCCATATGATGATATCTTTATTTATTTTAAACTTAAAATTAACGTTCGAACCCCTTTAACAAATTATTATTATTTATATAAACAGGTATACCGGTTTGTTAAATTTATTTGCGTGTTTATGTTTGCAGTGCGATGTGCATATTTATGTATGGACTGATATTTATCTAACATGGCTATTTTTACGTTACGTACAAATAGCCACACATTTGACGTGCCTCTCCCCCGCAAAAATCAGCAGACAGTTTTGTACAAAAAATGACAGACATGGCGTCTCCAGTCTATATAGAATAATCAAAGTTCAAAAATGTATTCTGCAAGTAGGCCTCTTTTACAAGTCAATACAACATTTCGTCAGGTGATAAGCAAAACTCACTAATTACTAAAAAAATATTAAACAAAAATCAACCTAATTTTAGTAGCAATGTGGTTCATTATGGCTATGAACTTGTGGTGGTAATTAGTGAGTTTTGCTTGTCACCTGACGATTTATAGTAACATTATAAAGTGATATGAAAAACACATAATAACATTTATAATTTTATAAAAACAACAGCCAATACCTGGGTGAACATTACATTATAATAATAATAAAATTAATAATTACTACAATACAATGTATAATAATGATCTGAGTCTCTGTGGTTAAAAATATATTAAATCTGGATATGTCTAAATACTCTGAGGGTTAGCACCGATTTAATAACAAGGGGTGAAGTAGAGGGGGGGGGGGGGGAGACAAATTATGTCATTCGTAGTATTACTATTTTCAACAGCATGGGTACGGTGTCAGATGTCATCTCAGTAATATTTTGGGAGATTTTGCGTTTTAAGGTTATAAATTGTATGGAGATGACATCTGTCACGTTACCCATGCCGTTTGAAAAATGCTATAGGTACACGTATGGGCACTAGGGTTGAAGTCACGCACACAACATCACAATCATGTAATTGATGAACCCCCAACCGATTTTTTAGCTTGATATGGTGCGCTTATTAACACTCATTCATTCATTCAAAACTGGTTTTGCGATTAGTACTGTGTAACTGTGAGTGTAATCTTAATCATTCACCTCAACTCTTCTGCCGATACCTACATACTTAGGTATTGGGACCGTGCGAAGTGCGTGGTGGGGGTAAGTAAAGCGATCCCAGCGCATAAGGTGGTAGAAATTAAATCCAACTGCGGATAGCGTCTTTAACATTTCGTACAATTGTATGGCTCGAAATGAAACTTTGATTTACGATTTCTCCTGAAATATTCATTTAAATTGTATGGTGTAAGTGACCATTGGAATCTATATGAAATGCTTAATATAACTAACGTATTTAATTTGATAACTGTTAATAATGTATCCATATAAATAGCTTTGTAAATGCCACATATTACGTGATCTTTTTCTAGAAGTTAAGAATGTGTATAGTAAGTTATCCTTAAAAGATGGACATTTAATGTCGCGGACTTTTTTGTAGACCTATGAATGAGAAACAACCCCACCATACATTGTGTTAGGCAGCGTTTTCGATTAAAGCTCCTAGCCAGCGTGATTTTTTCTGACAACATCGTTATATTTCAACCAATTTACACAAAACCTTAACAAATTATATACCTAAGCCTTCCTCACGAATCACTCTATTGATAGATGAAAGTCGTATGAACATCCGTTCTGTAGTTTTTAGTTTTGGAGTAGTTTTATAAGATGTAGTGAATTGACGTTTTCCCCTAGACTTGCGGACACTAGGTTGCGTGACAGTCGTGCACATAGCGAATATCATTCGCGCGCGCATTTCGCTCGTCTTATGCCTACCTATGGAGCGATACACACGGGCGGATGATAACAAAATTGCATTATTTTGATAACAAAATGTAAGTTTGAATTGGCCTCCATGACACATAATTTTAATTCTTTAGATATTTATTTTAAAATAAATTATATTATTCGTTTTTTTTTATCTTTTACAAGGGGGCAAAATAATCGAGCATGCGAAAGATTCCAAAATTGAACCACGAGCGTAGAGAGTGGTTGGAAAAGTGTTGGGCGTTTCGCGAGCGTTTCAAGGCTCGAGAGTCAAACTTTGCTACCGAATTAAACACAATATGTTTCACCACACCAACGCGAGGAAAATACTAACTGTAAAGTATTACAAATCAAATTCAATTGAACGCTATTCAATATTTATCACTTTTATCATTCAAATCCTATTCAAAACCGTAATTTAAATTTTATTCGACAATCAACATGACGAAAGAACTCAAAATGTGCAACAACTTACTTTACCACTCTTGTGTTTAAAATGAAACTTTCAGATCCTTTACGAGCTGGTGTGGTGAAAAATGTAATATTTCATACCTTCAAGTAGGTACATATTGCCCAAGTACTAAGTAGTAGTAAGTAGTATTATTTGTTACCCAAGTTACACGGCTTACTTATAGAGGGCTAAATGACGCTGTAGCGTACGACTAGCTCACCCCCTGGTTGAGCTAATAGTAGTAGTAGTTCATGGAGTTTGAAAGAGAGGGCGCTGCTAGTGTCCAGTTCATAAGTGTGAAACTTGGCTGGGAGTCTTTCGGTTTGTTATAAAATCTAATAGAGGGCGTGAGTAACTAATTTTGCCCATGATGTGAGAATGAATTACATATGGATGAGTTATGAGACTTATGACTATAACACGATCGAACAACATGTAATATTTAAACTGGATTCCCAAGTATGGTGTTTTCAGTGCTTTTTGTTTTTTTTTTCATATTAATATTATTTATTTATATATAATTAGTTTACCAGTAAGACACATTTTGCGCGTTTTCCGCTAAGAAAAACCTTCCTTATTATTTGTTATTAATTTTTCCTGCACCAACATACACAAATGTCTCTGTTTGACCCAATGGTTGACCAGTAGAGAATGCCTTTTGGCATTAAGTTCGCCATTTGTACATATTTCTTTATGTGCGCAATAAAGTTTAAATAAATAATAAAAACCCATTTGTCTTAGCGCCAAAACTATAGAACATTCCCCTTACCATCTCCAACATTATCGGGATACTTGGCGTCGGCAATATGAACGTAGTCCAGTTTCGGGGTCATTTGGAACTAAAAGCTAAACTGGCCTCTAAGAAGCTCGGGGTGCTCAATAGAGCGAAACAGTACTTCACGCCAGGTCACCGGCTTTGGTTATACAAAGCGTAGGTTCGACCAGATATGGGGTAATTTTCTCATCTCTGGTCTGAAGCACCGAAATACCTACTGCTTCCGCTTGACTCCATCCAACATCGGACAGTTAATAAAAAAAAATACAACGAACAGTAATTCAAGTATGGTTGAGTTACTATTAGGTTTGTATTTGGTTATTACTAGCTAAACAAAGAGGTTATCAATATCCGTTACTAACAGTAGATGTTTGATAAGTGTTTAACACAAACCAATTAGTACGAGTAAGGTTAGATGTTAGATAGGTACCTAGTAAGTAGGTAGGCATATAAATTTGTTTGCTGGGGAGGGTCAACTATCTTTGCAGCTGACTGTACACACAGTTTGCAGCTTTAAGATGGTTCAGAAACTTAAATGCGATTTTCGTAATTGCGGTATTTGGTCGATCTACTGAATTAGGTACCTAATGGAGCTTTATAAGTCAAGTTAGTGTAAACAGTACCCTATGGCCTCCTTACTGCAATCCTGATGAATATACCTCATTTTCAAAAATGATTAATAATGTACGGACTCGTCTGAAAATCTCGATACGAAAATAGGGCCAAAAATATGTATACACGACTTTATTGCCCATATATTAAGGTATATTTTTAGCACTTTTTTCGTATCGATATTTTCAGTCGTGACTGTACCCACTGTGTAGGTATTTTTTTAATAACTATTACTATCATTCGTTTATAAGGTCTCAGATTAGGTCATTTATATTATGAATATTTATATTATGTGTAATAATGTCCTATAATATATATTTTTTTTTAATCTAAAATATTAGCAGGTACAATTTTTATAAGGATAGGTAGCAAAAAATTTTCTCTGTGTAAAAAAAAACCTGTAAGGTTGTGCAAAGTTTTTTCCTACCGATTTATTAATTTAAAATAACCTTTTAGTATATCAATACCATTAAACATGATTGGCAACTGTGTGAATCGACATCAAAACCCTAACAAGTTAGCATAGGCCACGTGGCAATCCGTCCGTCGCGTCCTGGCGCCGCCAATAACACAAATTTACCAAAAGTGGGTCTTTGTCGGCTAGGTGCTTAGGGAACAAAGGCCGGGTGTCGACTGAACCCACTACCGCTGGCTTCACCTCGGCGGATGTCGCTGTCTCCGCTCCTCGCCGCCATTTCCGTCGGCAATGGGGAGGGAGGGGGGGCATTTCCGGCGACACTGCCGCCGCAACTACAATGGACCCTTTATATCTTCCTACCGCTAATCTAGTAGCTGATAATATGATTAGTTTAGATCCCTTATAAGCTTCTCAGATTTACATGAGCTGTTGGAGGCTGCGATTTTTCAATGTCCTGCAATGTAATCCTAACAATCACCATCTAGGTTACAACCATACACCAAATAAACATTTCAATTTATGAAACAGCGGAGTATAAAAAACCTAATGCGTCAATGATACTTGTCATTTATTTTATTAGGTACGTCATTTAATCTGCATATACTACCTGTTGTGTATTTTGGTATATGTACAGTCAGTAAAAGTATTAGGTAATATAACTTTTTTTTTTAAATAATTGTATCTTGAATTACTGAACAACTAGCTGAACTCAATATCTACATCATTTTCAGTAGGTGTTATCAGTTATTACCAGCCTATATACATCCCACTGCTTGGGACATGCCTCCTTTCTGCAGAGTTTTTTTGGAATAATCAGGTTCGGGAGCCTACACACACACACCTAGGATTTTTTTTCGCAAAAGTAAGGAGATTACATCGTGATGTTTTACGTAAAACTTTATTTAGTAAAAATGATACATCTTAAAAAAAAATATATAGACCCTTTTTTAACAGAATGTACAAAAATTTTTAAGAACGTCTCGATCGGTTCTAATTTAACAGATTGTGGGTTGGATTATTTTCACTAAATTATGTTCAAATAATGTATAGTTCGCGCACAAACACTTAAACAACTTTTCAAGTGAACAAAAGCAAGAAATAGAATGTTAAAGTCGGTACGAATTCACTCGGCCGCCCGGAGTGCAATTCTCAGTGCAAGAAATTAGCTGTTCCCAGTGTTAGCTCTGGGAACTCGTTAAACTATTCTCTGTGCGAAGTTTTTCAATGGCTGCTGCGAATCTTGGGAACTTCTACTCTGTTAACTCTATAGATGAACTTCTAGCTAAAATAATATTGTCTTCGATTACCGCGATAGTTTGTCATGAAACATAATTATTTTAATGAATTATATCGCGTATATATAAAATACATTCCAACATTTCGAACCTGTTTTTAAAATATGATTTTGAGGTTCCTTTTTCCATTGATTTTCTCCTCGAAAATTTCAACCATTTGGATAATTTTCATATACACCTACACTCTACAGGTATACATATTAATGTTATGAGACTTATGAAATCTAAAATACAACTACTTAAGCGTATAAACTTTTATTTCTCAAAACACGGGTCAACTGCCGTTGGTCTGGTACATTAATTGTATTTGTTTTAGAATGCCCATAATGATGATAGTTACTATTTACCCTGAACGTTTGTTTTGTCGGCATTGGCATTCATGCATGGTAAATACACATTCGATGGACACTTAAAACATGTATAAGCAGGTATAATGGATCTCCAGGCTGTAGAATTCACTGGAGCGTTGTATTGCACACGATAAACCGGCTATAATGTAGCAATATAACAACAGACATTCCAGACCACTGGCTTCGATAGGCGATAGCAATCGGCCAAGTTCGAGTCAAGAACAGGAGACCTTTACAAACAAGCGCTCGACGGTCTAACGAGCAACGACCAGAGCATTTTTCGGCCTTTTTTAGAGTATCCCGTCCCTTCTCTTTTTATTCTTAAATGCGCTCTTTCTAAAATCAAAATGTTCTCAAAATTATATTCATCTTTAGCGGAATTTATAAGTTGAAGTCACTTATACATGGACATATCATGTAGGTAATAACAGCATCAGCTCTTCCTGAGAAGCAGGCGTTTAGTAAAATAAAAGCTCTGTAATATTAAGCATTCAAATATAAAAACACAACCTGTTCTTAGGAATAAATATATATAACACAAGGTGAATTGATGTTTCGATAAAATGAAGGAAATCTTTATCAAGCAGCGTCACCTCTGTTATATAATTTCCTGCTTTGCGACGGCGCATCCCGGCGGCAGGGCCGAGCTGTAAAATTCCATTTCCCTGAGGGAGACTCGAAAAAAAACAATCTGAAAGACGGTTTAGCGGCAAACATCGCGAACCTCGCCTTTGCCACGCAATAAGAGACGGTTATCGAATTATATATCGACGATTCCAACTAATTCGGAGCCCGTACCTCCCCCAGTTGCCGCCCTCCCCCCGCCCCTCTCCCGCAACTCTAAGCTCATTTCCTGTGCGCCGCCTGGTTGTATTAATTTTAAATTAAGTGCGGATTAAGCGGCGCGAACTGTCGAATGCTATGTAAGCAACCGTTCGCGGCACATATCGCGAGCCGATTCCAGCGCTCGTGTCAACTTCTTAACTGCCATTTACTTTTTATGAACCAAACAAATTATCACTTGTAACTTTAAAAGCAACCTAATTTTGTAATTTATTGTCGTCATAGTAAGTAATATGGTACAATGCGCAACTAAGTCTTTCGTCTTAGACGATAGCAGCGTTGCCATTAAGCTTGACCTCAGATAGGTTAAGCTTTATCGTTATAAACTGACACCAAAAAAGTAACACTTTTGTTTAGAATCATAAAGAGGTTTAATCCACAAATTCAGCTTAACGCCGCCTAACGATGAGAGCGGCAACGTCGCCCGGAAACGACACGGAGCGGCAGCGACGCCCCGGCATCGATCATGGCGCACCACGCACACACGCAGCCACCCCCACGTGGATGGCACACACACAAATAACTTCTTAGTCTTGAGATTTTTTTATTGCAATTCCTTCCTGGTTGGTGCTAAATGTTTTAAAGGTGCTATCAGAAAGTGGGAAGCATCGAGTTAACACCAACCTTTTCCGTACTTAATGAAATTATCCTCGATGCAATCGATTAAGTACCTACCTACACAATTTGTTAGCATTCATAATATTTACTACGAGAGCCTAATAATTTATGTAACAATAAATAACATAAACTATATCTTGCTGACTTTATTAAGATAAGAAAATGTCAATACATAGCTTAATACAATGTTAACAGGAATAAAGATTTATTATTAGTGCATTGTATGCATAAAATGCAGCTGTGCTTATTTTATGTCTGTGTCACACTTATATATATTATATAACTGAGATTATATAAAACAGCAACCGCCTGGCCGTAGCACCTGCGCTACGCCGAGCGCTACGTCAGTACGTGACGCTACGCCGCACCGATGTAAAGAGCGTCGTCGTCTATTTAATTGCTTTTCAATTGCATAACTACTATCAAATTTATATAAATTAACATGGTTTGATTTTTATTACAATAAGTAGATACCAAAGGTTGATGTGAGAAGGAAATATTAATACATAGCTATACTCGTTTTATATATGTATATATAATCATAATCACGTTTCTAGTTAATCACAATATCTCTGATCTAGTTATAGTTTGTAGTACATTATTTATTCATCATTGTGAGTGAAAGCTTTTATTGCATATATATATATATATTTATTTTTATATCAATCAATAATTATAAGTGCTTTAATAAAAACAATCAGTTCATAATGATTAAAAACAATGTCCCAATTGCACCTAACAAAAAACCTTAAATTATATCAAAAATACTCTACAACTAACCCAAATAAAAATAGCTATTGTCAAACATACGTTCATGTACCTAGGCATTCTTCTGTTACTGTTTTTGAATAAATAAATTAAATTTAAAATCTATTTCTATTTTTTACATATTTTTAATATCATCGAGATGTTACAAAATGGTTGATTTCAAAATTGTGTAAGTATGTAAAATCGACCATAAGCGGAGTTGCCACTTCATCGCCTTACAGCACAAGGGCTTTTATAATACTCGTAAATGTGAAATATCAAACTTCCACTAATAAGGTACTTGCTTATAAATAAATACCTATACATATTTATTCGTACAATATTTTCCTGAGATAAATTGGACATGTAGATTCCTAATTGTACCTCATATTCGAAAAATAATGAATTATTATTCTTCTACGGCCCCATAGCCTAGTCATTAGTGACCCTGCTTACGAAACTGGAGGTCCGGCGGGTTCTAAGCCATTTATTTGTGTGAGTATCAGTAAATATCACGAATGTTTGTTCTGGATGTTTTCTGAGTTGTGGATCAGATCTGAGTTATGGATGTTCTCTATTGTATATAAATATTTATACATAATATCCATCCATTATATAACTATAGCATCGCCTAGTAATCACAATACAAGCTTTATTTATGTAGCTTACTTGCGACTTAGGTAAAGGTCGATTTGGGTAAGTTAGTACAATATTTATTTATTCTTCTCTGGCACAACGTTGGTCACAATAGTCGTATTGTAGTCTGTTTCAGCGAAGTGGTCCATAAGCTTCGTACTGATTGCGAGTACTGTCCGTTTAATACAAACAAATAACTTTAGTGTCTCTGGTTTTATCATCTAAAGGTGTGTGCTATCTCAGTTCTTGCTCTGAATTAGTCTTAATAAAAAAAAAATCAAGTATTTCTGCCAAAATTATTGTCCTCTGTGCTGTTTCAAAGGAAATTCCTTCCGCGAACACTTCGACTATATAACATGTTGTTTTTACGAATTTGCCTATTTCAAATACAGGCCCGTTATCCGGAAGACCTCACCACTATATTCAAAAGCTAAGCTAAGTTCATCACACGTTACTAATTATTTGCACAGTTGGTATTTAATGTATTACTGTCTCGAGTACCTACTTAGGTACAATTTCTTTTTTGGAAAAGACTGTGCAACTATTTTCCAAACACTAAACGATTGCTGCAAATTGAGCGGCTATGTCAATCTCCCGCGGCACGTTCAAAGCGAATGGACGGCAGATGTCATCTCGCCAAAGCGAGGACTTAAAACTCATTAAACAGCTTCACTGTAGATATCGTATTTACCCTACTGGAACTTGTTTTGAGCTCCTGGTATTGGGTTCTCGTGTTCTGAGTACCTACTCTGACGTATTTGTATGTGATAGTCATAACGAGATTAGGAACATTTTACCTTGTTCCATATAAATAGCTAAGAATATCCTGAGAATATCATATCTACGAAGCAGGACGTTCCGGGTTCAAATCAGCAGCTATACTTGCGTTCGGTACAAATTATAAATCAGAGATGAGGCAATTTATTATATCCAGTGTATAATATTTACTAAGCTGTGTTCGACGTGACTCACTTTTTACGACTTGCTGATAAGTACCTATCGCTTTTGCACTATATTATCTGTATTCGCGGCTATCACCGCCCCTTGTACGGAGCTCACTTAAGTTTTTACGGCCCTCAGTCGACTCGAGGGCGCAATTTTGGGAACGCATGAATGCTCCATCTAATTGAACCCTTTTTGACACACTTATATTAACTTCACTTTTAACTAACAATTTAATGAAACCTTAAAAGTACATTTTAAATTTTTACATCGAGCTGACCCGATGATGCCCGAGGTATGGAAAAACTCTTCGGTGGCTATTAGGAGACCCCTCAAGATTGAGCTCAGATGATTCGTTTTGATGAGCCAATTCTTTGGAAACTTCGAGTACAGTCAGTAATCATTACGTGTGTTTAAAAAAAATTGGCTGAAACTTTTACACATTCATTATATAATAGCTACGGCTATTGGCTAATACGATGGTACAAGTAATTGTCGCTCATTTAATTTATATTATGTACTTAGTGTCTTGTACGCCCGTTAGGTGAGAGTCAGAATGGCGGGTGTACCTAAATAAAATTAAATGAAAACCATACCATATTTTTGTACCTAATTTGTACTATTTAGTACCTCCTTTAAAAAAAATTGTACCTCACGGTACTTAAAGTTATCACCAAAAAACAGGTCACCCGCCATCCTGACAGTCAGAATGGCGGGTGTACTTTATTACGCTATGTTCCCGTGGTTATTGATAAATTCTATAAAAGCCAAATTTTTGTACCTTTTTTGTACCTTCATATTCAATTATAATACGAGTCATTTTATTTTTGGTTTCCAAGTTTTACTCATTTTATATTTTGCTTGCTATTACAATTTTGCAGGCGTTATAATTTTTCAAATTATCGATTTCATTTTTAAGAAAAAACGCTAAGGTACAATTATTTTTATTACGCCAGGATTTAGTACCTTTAATGTTTAATCTGTTAAGTTCAAATAACTCAGTAAATCATGTCTTAAAAAAGGCTAGGCGCCAATACAAAGAAATCTTCCTAAGAAAAATCATTTTTAAGACATGATTAGTACAAATAATTACTTTAAGTTAATAGTACAAATTAGGTACAAAAATATGGTATGCTTTTCATTTGATTTTATTTAGGTACACCCGCCATTCTGACTCTCACCCCGTTAGCCCATAAGCTTTACACGCAGCAATAATGAACAAGATTTATAAAATGGAGTTCTTGTACAATGTAAATATCAAAGAAAATAAAGGCACAGAGTTATTATAAACGTAGATTTATTTAATTATACTGTACATTTTATTGGTTTTCTCGACCGTCACTTTAGGTAGTGCTTTTATTGGAAATAGATCAAATAATTACATATTTTGTGGATATAGCTATATATAAACATGGGAACATCTTTAAATAAATTTGATATGCAGTTAGATAGATAGAATCGGGCTCATTAAATTGGAATAATGGGGTACGAGTATATTTTATTATGTTTGTTCATTAAATATAATTATTCAATAATTCCAAACCAATGCAAAAATGCGTAATCAACAATTATTTTGTAACATTTTTGGAATGACATGTTAGTTCAAAAACATTTTTTTTTTACCAATTAAACACTTTTTTTCATATTTTCTTCAGGATGTCTGTGTGACGTCACAGGCCGCACGCTTTTACTAGCGGTGCACGCGCCACATTTTATTTTTGCTGTTTGATAGTTTTTTGGTGTACAATTGAAAGCGATTGTTAGAAACATTTGAATCTTAAGTAAATATATTTTTAAAGCTTTCAAAAAATCATGCATGTAGCTGATTGCGAGATTCATTTTATTGATTAAATAGTACTGTTTATAGGAACATATTTTCGCATTTGAGCGTTCATCTTGATTTTAGAAACCAAAAATATGGTTAAACCTCGTTATATTTGGAAATCAATGATTACAAAAAGTGAACTACGTAATTTCTGTATCTGCCATGGCATATCATTTGAAGACACTAAAAAAATTGACATTAGGAACAATTTTAGCTACTTATAACTAAACACCATATCAGCCGCGTGGAGTAGATCACAAACGACACTGTGTCCGTTGCGGCACGCCGGGCGCCCTGCCCGAGCCCAGCGAGGGTCGCGACGGGGCTATAGCTCTCCATTAACACTCTGCTCGACGCCGAGCCGTCTCAGGTTAGCCGTCACCGACTAATAAATAACTCCGATGTTTATTTACTTTAGAAACTGCAAATTATGAAGTGTCTATGTGAATTTAATGGGAAAAGTGGTAATTGAATAAATGTTTACATACTTTACAATAACACAATTAATAACTAATTCCTCATCTTCCTTGGACCTAAACCAGATAAATTAAATGAAAACTAAAGCAATACATGTCCAATGAAGATAAGGTAGTCAAGGTAGATGCCTTGAGCCTAATGTTTGAGAATAACTACTTATCCAATGTCGCTAACCCAATCCTTAATGTTCAGGAAGAGGAAAGGCAATTTAGAGCCTAATTTTGGGTGTGATCTACGTAACACCCACATTACCCAGTCATCAAACAACTGGCTCAGTATCATCCAAAGAATGTGGGTAACGCTCAGGATTACAAGAGAGAGAGAAAAACACGATGCGCGATGCGCAGACTGTTGTAATGACTTAATTTTATAATTTACATACCTACCGTGTACACAATGTGTTCCATAACATTTCCGAAGATAAAATAAAGGTTTAAGCGAATATCGTCCGCCATTTGTTCATTCTTTGACGTGGACGTTAAGGCTCATCCGGCATAAGGTATGAAAAAGCAATTCATGCGTAGTTATTCCCAATAACCAGAAAATATTACTTTATGATTTAATCTGATAAACACAAAAAAGTCGGCCAAGAGCATGTCGGGCCATGCTCAGTGTAGGGTTCCATAGTTACAATTCTACCAGAACTGGCTAAATAGAGGCTCTTAGTATCATGTACATTACAAGCGTAAAGGGAATACCTTCGCAGCGCTTTGTAACTGTAACGTTTTTTTACAGAGAGGGGAAGACTTTTTGCAATAATTAAAAAACGGCTATATATATATATTAGCTATATTTTTTTTGAAAAAAATTATGAAGTATTTGTTTTACGATTCTTTCTACATTTTGGAGCCATGGATGATAAGTTAGAGGGGGATACACATATTTTTTTCTTTAGGAACGATTATTTCCGAAAATATTCACCAAACCGAAAAAATAGTTTTGTTGGTATTGTAACTCAGTAACATTCTACTTATTTAAATTTTTTATACTTAGAGTTCATAGTTTTTTAGGGTTCCGTACACAAAAGGTAAAACGGGACCCCATTACTAAGACTCCGCTGTCCGTCCGTCCGTCACCAGACTGTATCTCATGAACCGTAATAGCTAGTTCAGATAATGTATTTCTGTTGCCGCTATAACTACTTGTCCGGTTTTTTGTCATTGTTATTCTTTATGTTTATCTAGAATATTCGGTATCGGTAGGTATGTATATCTTTATATGCTATATATTGAAATACACTAGATACAGGTGTACACGTCGTTTTCCTCTTGGCATTCATATATTTCCCTAGCAATCCACTGTGCCAAGTACAAACCCTCGTCTCGTCAAATACGAATATCACCTGTCACAAAGTTTTGCGAAATGCTACAAAAATAATTTGTAACATTTGCTCGTTCCAATTTGCGTGTCGCCTCCCGGAATACAAAATTAGCGAATGGAGGATTTGTGAAACAAAATCATTGTTGGTAAACAACCACTTATCGTGCTGCTGTTCGTTTGACATAAAGCAACGAGGTAGCGTTTATGTTTCTTACGTTGTGGCCTTGTAGCCGTACATATAACGGGCCGCGATGCATATATTTTCGTGTATTCCGAGGATTTAGTGCTAATATTGATACCCGAGCAAGCGAAAGATTCCATAATTGGAATTTGAATCTTGAGCGTTGCGAGCGTTTCAAGGCACGAGGGTTAAACAAACTTTGCCTCCGAGTGAAACACAAAACTTTTCACCACACCAACGCAAGGAAAATAATAAATATGAAATACTATAAAAAACAAACTAAATCAAATCCGAATGAACGTAACAAAAAAAATATAATTCAAAATCTTCATTTAAAAGTCAATTCTACCAGCTAAAGGAAATAACTCAAAATTTTCATCTGATTACTTTGCCCAACATATGGATAAAACGCAACTTTCTCATTCGTTTTTGAACAACCAAGAGGGCCCTTACCAGTTGGTGTGGTGAAAAATGATTTTCTACTTTAAATTATCTCGATTAGGGATTTAAAAGATGTAGAAAGGGCTATTACTTGGGAAAGCAACACGGCTCTGCCAATGTATTTACTTTCAAGTTTTTTTCGAGCCCATGCATGCAGAATTTCAGTAGGGGAGGGCAACATAATTTCGATAACGTTATTTAAAAGTTCATTTTTTCAACAATAATAATATCATGCAATTTTAGTATAAGATCTAAATAAACAAGATTAAACATTAGTGTATTGTGTAGAAAAGAAATTAAAAGAAATAAAATATGTGTATTTCACTTGACGGTTTACACTACATCGTGGCGAGTATATGTAGGTACAGTCAGATGTAAAAATACCTATGTTTCCACGCAACTTACTCAAAACTATGTCCCATAGCTCTTTATAGCGCCGACATATGAGTTATGGGACATATTTTTGAGCAACTGTGTGTACCCATACTTTTACACTTGACTGCGTACTACCATATGAGTGTTACGCCGGCTAACTAGTATGTAGACAGCGCGTCACGCTCCGTCAAGCGGCGGCCTTGCGTAGCAGCACCGTTCGTGCGTAGCACGGCACCGGCTACGGCCTACGACCGGCACCGGCTACAGCCTACGACTGGCACTACCTTCCCAGTCTAGGTTTTTAAAATCACTATTAGCTCAACCTAAAGTATTTTGCATACAATGCTTATTATGTTATGTGTATTCTTTCAAATCAGAAGAAATATTAATTCAAAATACAATATGCTTAAATTCGCCCAATTACATGGACAATTATCAAGATAGCCGCCGCCGGACAGTGAAACAATTTAAAAAATGTAACCGAGCACAAAAGCGGCGGCCGCCGCTGTCATTGTGTCGAAATGAAAATACCGAATGGCTGAATTAAAAAAATAGAAACAATATGCGGCCGTGACAAACGAGTGCCCCCGAGCGGGCAAGTGCACCCAATTCTTTGCCGGTCCGCAATCGTCCGCCGTTTATACGTGCGCCCCAAAAACAGCGCGAAATCGAAAATCGAAATTCACAGCGCATTCAATTTTTTGTCAAACCGTCGGCATTATAAGCCGGTGGCTAACAGGCTGTCGCGGGCCACAAAGCCTGCTGATTACCGGCGCCGTAGGAACTCCTCGTCATTATCTCCCGCCCACCCTGTTTATTTTTCTGAGATAAAGATTAGCCGGAGTGGCGCGCGATTGGCGGGGTGGGTCGCTGGGGTGCGCGGGGGCGGGCCAGGGCGGGGCCGCGCTGGGCCCGCCCCGCCGGCGCCGGCGCCCGCGAGTGTGCCGCCGTCGCCGGCCCGACCGCTAGAGTCCGACATGAGGCAGCACAGCTCGTGAGCCGCGCCATGCTCGATATTAAAAGCTCCGCCGACTACCTCAGTCGGTCGGGCACCTTTACCAACTTCTCTATGCTGTTTGCGGGTGAATATCCATTATTATAATTATCGATAAGTGACGTGAGTGAAGTGTTTGTTTGTGCTGTGTTGTGTTTCCTAATGGTTCTGTTAAAAATGTCTTGAAGTCACCCGTTTCACTACGTTCCAAGCTCTTCGTTACGTCTGTATACATATGTAGTACTGTGCACATATTTATGTTAATATACCAACTTAACTAGATTTTTAGGTTATGATTTCCAAGTTAACTTGTAATTTTTCCGTATTTTAAATACCAGGCTATTAGAGCGTTGTTGTGTAAACAAGTAATTATCACATTTAATTGTTAAACACAAGAAGACGGTCGTACCTAATAGTTTTTTTGTTTACGCAATCGTTATATACCAAATACCTGAAAGCAACAAAAAAAATTCTTAATATCGAGTGTTTTATAGAAATAAATATAATAAACCGCTTTATTGAGAAGTGACTATAAAATATAAATTGTAATAAGGAAAATAGAACCTACACCTGGGTACGTTAAGAAGTGTTGAACTTATTTGATCGCTAATTATCAATGAAATATTAATAAGTAATTTTCACTCTTAGATAATATATACTATTAGAAAATATTTATACAGATATTTTATCACTTTTGCATAATACTAACGGCTAATTTGGACATGTGTAAGAAAAGTCTACATCCATATGTTCAATAAAATTATTTTAAAATTGCCTTACCTAAGACGTTAAGCCTGCTTGTACTTATTTTTAACGTGCAATGACGTTGAAATTAGTAATAACTGTTATTTTAAGTTCTTGTCCGGCTTACATTTCCTTTGGATCTTTCTAGAAAGTAGGTACAAGAAAAGCAGGTAAACAGATTTCAACCACACTTATAACCGACTTCGAGATTTCAAAACGAGAGGTTCTCAGTTCGGATGATTTTTTTTAAATGTGTGCTACTTCATAACTCCGTAACGTCTACTGATTTTGATCATTTTTTTTTCATTGAAAGTATATTATAGAGATTGGTCCAATTTTCGCCAAAACCCAGTTTTAATGATGGGATCCATGAGGAATCAAGGGAACTCCTTGAATCTTATATACATATAGTGATTTTTATATTTTCATCAACAAATCAAGCATTTACATTAAATAAAGTGACCATTTTTTTGGCACATTACTTTTTTATAATATAGTGGTAAACATAAAAAAAAGCGGCCAAGTGCGAGTCGGACTCGCCCATGAAGGGTTCCGTACCATGTATGACGTATTTTTATTTTGATTTTTTGATTTTTTGCTTTTGTTTTTGTTCTGTGCTACTAACATAGTTATTAAGATACGCTGTAACTAACCATATATGGATCAATTTGGTCTGAAATAAATGTTTTATTATTATTATTATTATTAAAAAAAATACTTACTAGATCTGGTTCAAACCAATTTTCGTTGGAAGTTTGCATGGTAATGTATATCATATATTTTTTTTAGATTTTTCATTCCGTTATTTTAGAAGTTACAGGGGGGGGGGGGGGGGGACACACTTTTTTTCACTTTGGAAGTGTCTCTCGCGCAAACTATTCAGTTTAGAAAAAAATGATATTAGAAACCTAAATATCATTTTTGAAGACCTATCCTTAGATACCCCACACGTATGGGTTTGATGAAAAAAATTTTTTTTTTAAATTTATATGACGTATTAAAAAAAAACTACTTACTAGATCTCGTTCGAACCAATTTTCGGTGGAAGTTTGCATGGCAATGTATATCATATATTTTTTTTAGATTTTTCATTCTGTTATTTTAGAAGTTACGGGGAGGGGGGGGACACTTTTTACCACTTTGGAAGTGTCTCTCGCGCAAACTATTCAGTTTAGAAAAAAATGATATTAGAAACCTCAATATCATTTTTAAAGACCTATCCATAGATACCCCACACGTATGGGTTTGATGAAAAAAGTTTTTTTGAGTTTCAGTTCTAAGTATGGGGAACCCCCAAAATTTATTGTTTTTTTTCTATTTTTGTGTAAACATCATAATGCGGTTCATAGAATACATCTACTTACCAAGTTTGAACAGTATAGCTTTTATAGTTTCGGAAAAAAGTGGCTGTGACAGAATCGGACAGACAGACGGACATGACGAATCTATAAGGGTTCCGTTTTTTGCCATTTGGCTACGGAACCCTAAAAATATTATAGGCACATTTTTACACAAATCCTTACAAACAATTTATTTAATTTATTAAATTACCTCACACAAAATTTCTAGTTTTTGGACCTTAAAAAGTGAGTGAGTGCATGGATTAAAAGTAAAATATTACCTACTCCCAAGAGATTCATCGTTTTCATGGCACTAAATCACGCTAACCAAAGTTGTTTTTTTTTTATTTAGCGTAAAATACTAATGAGATATCATTCAAGCCATTTATTGACCGTAATTTAAATAATATATTGAAATATGGTATATTTTAGTATTTTTTCGTTCTTGCTAAGAAAAGTGTTGGAAAGCGCTGGGGGCCTAGCGGTAAGAGCGACTTGCAATCCGGAGGTCGGTGGTTTGAACACCGGCTCGTACCAATGAGTTTTTCGGAAGTTATGTAGGAAATATCATTTGATATTTACCAGTAGCTTTTCCCTCCTTTTCTAATCCCAATATGGCCTAGTTTGCCCTCTGGGTTTGAAGGTCAGATGGCAGTCGCTTTCGTCAAAATTAGTGCGTACGCCAATTCTTGGAATTAGTTGCCAAGTGGACCCCCAGCTCCCATGAGCCGTGGCAATAAGCCGGGACAAACGCTAGATGAGATGACTAAGAAAAGTGTTGATTTCACTCACTGTCCGTCTGTCTGTCCGTTTATGTCACAGCCACTTTTTTCCGAAACTATAAGAACTATACTGTTCAAACTTGGTAAGTAGATGTATTCTATGAACCGCATTAAGATTTTCACACAAAAATAGAAAAAAAATTTTTTTTTTGGGGCTTCCCATTTCTAAACTGATCACTGATTTCTAAACTGAATAGTTTGCGCGAGAGACACTTCCAAAGTGGTAAAATGTGTGCCCCCCCCCCCCCCCCGTAACTTCTAAAATAAGAGAATGATAACCTAAAAAAATATATGATGTACATTACCATGTAAACTTACACCGAAAATTGGTTTGAAAGTGATCTAGTAAGTACTTTTTTTTTAATACGACACTTTCAAAGTGGTAAAATGTGTGCCCCCCCCGTAACTTCTAAAATAACAGAATGATGAAACTAATAAAAATATATGATATACATTACAGAGATCTAGTAAGAAGTTTTTTAGTACGGAACCCTTCATGGGCGAGTCCGACTCGCACTTGGCCGCTTTTTGTAAAAAAAAAAATTAAGTTCTCTGAAAAGGACTCACGTCTTTACAAAAGACTCGGGTCTCTAACAAGTTATTTTATTTTATTTATTTTTATTACCTACATGGAAAACCAACAGCTTTAAACATTTATATATTATAAGATACAATAGAAATACAGAGCCAATTACAGATTCTCACTTATACAAAATTAAATATAACAAAATTAAATATAAGTTGAAAGAACATGAATTTCAAGATAATTATAGGAGTATAAAGAACTGAGTCATCAAGCCTTAAAGCAGAGGACGCAAGTCTTAACCAGCACTATAATCAGCCGACGGCAAGAATGACCTAAATGTTTCTTTTAGGTATTAGGTTGCTAAAATATCACTTAAATCCAATTATATTATATAACTATAGTTTGATTGTACTTGTACATAAGGAGCACAAAAAATACTTCCATATTTATTTCATCACCTAGGAATGAATCTGTTTCTGTTGATTAATTTTCGCATTCGTCTTTGTTCCCTTTCGGTGTGCTCGTTAGCACTCTCCTACACACCTTTAGCTTGCCAGGGCGTGACTAAAGAACAACTGTATTTAGGCACCTCAATTTTGGAACGCCTATAACCTATGTAGAATTATAATATCATGATGGTGATAATATCTCATGTAACGTATTCCTCCAAGGAGCTAATACAGCATACTACATAATAATATATAAGTATACCTATCCTTGAAGGAATGTGTCTAATTAGGTATGTGTGTCCTCATAAGATTTTAAGTATTGTTTATTACTTATGCATCGCGTGTTGTATCAAATAAAAAAACATTGAAAATCGTTCTAACTTCATTTATTTTAATAAAGACGGCAGACAGTAAATTTCTAGTCGTGATATAAAGCCTGACCAGGAATATATGATCATGCGCCATGTTACGGAATTTCATTGCAACTAATTTCTTACACTGGCAATCATTTTAATGATAGGTTGTCACCGCTGTCAGTGTCATTGTGGCGGTTTACTTGAATAATACTTAAGTGTTGAATATTAAATAATAAATGACAAAAATGCCCAAAACTATACATAATCAAGATCGAAACATTGTAAATTATGTAAATAATAAACTGCTGGAAAAGAACCTTTCGGGAAATTAAACTATTTCGCTGCGAAACATTTCCAAATTAACATCAGAGCTGACAGGTAAACAAATCAAAATGTCATAATAGTCTGGTTATTACGACTTGGTTATTATAGTATTGTGTTATAAAATTGCGGGCAGCCGGACTGAGTTGGAGGGACGCGGAGCGCGAGGCACAGGACAGGAGCGCATGGCAACGTCTCACGAAGGCCCTCTGGACCAATGGGGTACCATAGGACGACAACATGTTACACAAGCGAGGAAATACAGTAACAAGAATGAGTTTGAAAAATATTTACTAGACTTTGGAGACGATCAATCTTATTCATTGACTATGTACCAGAACCTATGCAAGGTTACGGAATATACCTACCAACTAACATCATAATGGCCTTTTTGTGAGCCAATCTCGGATGTAGTAACATGAAAGACGAAATAATAAGCTGTAGAGCTGAGCTGAGCAGATGGTGTGGCTAATAGTGGCCACACCATATGGCATGTTGTGACTTAATTAAATATGGGTAAGTCTCTGCAGTAATTAGTCATTAATAAAATTTCTAGATAAATCAGGGGCATCGATTACGCGGATTAAGAGAGAAGGTCGTTCCTCCTAAGAATTTGGGCTGCCAAAGCCAAAAATAAAAAAGAAGATACACTTAGACTATTTCGACCTATGTGTGATACGTAAGAAAATACATGAATTTTTAACAAAAAACCCGACAATTAAAATAAAGGGGACACCAAATATTTGGATTCTGATTTTGATAACGGTGAATAAAAGTATGTAAGTCAAAATAACGAGTTGCCAATCCACATTGTTCAGACTATGCTGAACTTTTGCCATATTAATGAGAAAAATAGCGCCCTCTTGACAATGATCATATATTTCTGGTCAGGCTTTACATAGTAACTACCTAGGCTTTTGAAAACTGAAAAAAAACACGCGTCAAACAATAGTACATTGTGCAACGAGGGGGGTAAGTGAAATTTTGGATACGAGGGTGATTATTCCCGACAGCCGAAGGCTGGAGGCATTAAAGACCCGAGTTTGCAATATTCTTACCCCCGGAGTTACACACAGTGTGATGAACACTTGCGAAGAAAAAACTAAAATTTAAACGAAATAATTCTTAAATACGGTGACATATCAAACATTCGTCCGCCATTTTGTAATTTCTTGACAGGTTAGCATCAAGGGGACAGACCTATCCAGCATTCAGCCACAATTAATAATTATGTAAAAAAAATTTGAACGGCTGTTAAATTAATCGAATTATTTAATTTTAAACATAAACAAAAATATTAAATTATAAACGTCAGTATTTTAATAGTAAAACTCATTTATGCTACTTAGTTTGTATGAAAAAGTGGCATAATAAAAAAAAAAGCTATAACTCCTGCGGCAACAAAATAGGCCTTTATCCTTCAGTACACCTGCATGAAATAAGAACTTTTTCGAGCAAGTGTGATGAAAACTACAATTGATGTCTTCGACTGTCATAAATGCAAACAATACTATCTTCTCTGAGCTCAAACTTAAAATACTTTATAATGACCCAAACTCACAGAAAGCACAGCGTAAGTATTTAAGTATACAACTAGATTTTTTAAATATTTTGGCTTAAGTACCCATAGGTACTCAAATACTAACCCGGAGGCAATAAGGCTTGTAGCATAATAAAACCTACATGAAAAGTAATGAACTTATATCAATGTAACCGGCTTAGTTATTAAAGTAAGGTATAAATATGATACAATTGAAAGCTAATAGCAACCAACTATATTATATATATAATACCCCTGCCCCTGCCCTGAACAAGTTCAAAGGAAAAAGCGTAGCGGTGAGGTCTGTAAGCCGTGTCTCACGTAACCAATATTTGTTTTATTGTGATTTTTTCGCAAATGTTTTAAAAAACGTCGTTTAATGTACGTGTGCAAGTGTCATTATTTACTTGTCCCCTGTCTATTATTCGCCTACGGGTAATGACACACTTTGCACACTTGCATTGAAATGTACAATTTTCTTTTCACAGACACATGTTTAGGGCATTAAGTTAAGTCTAATATGGTTTAACATGTGTATATGAAACTGGGTAAAGTATACATTTTACTATCAAATTGTACATAATTTGTACGGGTGTGGGTGAACTTCGTATTAAATACATTATAAATGTAATACCTACAAAGCTGCAAAGTAAATGACGATAACATACAATGAACTTTTATGAATGCACAGAAAAGTTAATGCCTAATTTATCCACAAGAATCTACTAAAATTAAATTTACCTAAAAACACACACCATTTTTAAATAAAGTTTTGTGAAAATTAGAACAGTCGAATATTGACGCGCAGAGCCCTAGGGCGTCAAGTATTACGGCAAAAACACGGCTCACGGCAATTGCCGGCTGTCGGCCCGGAGAGGGTTAAGGGTGCTCGCGACCCCTCCTGGCTATTGACACCTCTGAGAGCTCACCACCTCTGCCTTTAACGCTTTCTTGTGTCATTTGAAGCTATTGGCGTATTGAAACTGTCGAGTACCTTTGATGGAAGTTACATGTGTTTTTGCATTTTTACGGTTCAGGGCATATTGGGTTGCCAACTTCTGATATTCTTGAATGTAAATAGTTGAATAATGATAATAAATATTTAAGGACAATAATACACAGCTTATCGGCCATCGGCCTGGCCCCAAAATATAAGCGTACCTTATACGACGCAACAACTTATTTAGATTGTAGATCTCGTAATATACGAGTACACAAACTGTTTAAAGAAGTCTTAGAGTACCCTTCGACCAGAGATGTGCTATGCTGTGCTATGCTATGTTTTCATACATTTGAAACGTAACTGTACGAGTAGCTGGAGCTTCAAATATGAAAACATAGCATAGCAATCATACGAGTAGCACATCTCTGGTCGAAAGGCACCCTTAAGCTTAAGTTATGTACTAATTCCGACCGTATTAATGCCAGCTGTATTTTTTTATATTGTGTTACCTGGTTTACTCAGATATGAAACTTACAAAAACAATATTTTAAAGGAGACAATTGATATTGTTACGCATTTCGGCCCAGAACATACTGGAGCGTTTGAAATTGCAAAGGACCTCAAATGAATCGTCATCATTTCTAGATTATGATGGTGAAAACAGAATCACGAAATGTAAGGGGAATATTGAGAAACCCTGCGATGAGAAAAAAACCTTTAATAAAGTAAAGCGCATAATATTCATACTATTCCGTAAAATTAAAAATACCCTAGTGTTCATAGATATTCAATAATGCGACATAAAAAGTTTTCTCTTTTCCAAATTCCTTTACTAAATTGATCTGAAAGTAGTGAAGTATTTATTTCTTTAACTGCTCTTCGACACACTTATACTATTACTTAACACTTGACTATATTTTTGTCAATGGCATACTAGATACCTACTAGACTATATAATATTGTACTCCGACTCAATGATTAAATTTGGTGGGACCAGCCCGGTGACTTGGTCCTGACACTAGTAAATAATGCTCATCAACGGCAGACTTGTTCACATGATGATTTTTGACGGCCAATGCTGTCTTCGAAGCGTCGGAGGTAATTTTTGAAGGGATCGAGTCCCATTATAAATCATAATAATGTACAATAATCAAGAAAGTTAAAACCAGTGGATAAAAAATTGCCAAGTTGCACTATAGAGTAGCAAATAACACAACAAATCATTTTAGCAAATTGCAGCACGTTATGTATAACATGAGTTGTAGTCTAAGTGGCTTTGAAAGAACTAGGTTTCTAGTTAGATCTCACATCTGTTATTAGCGAAACTGTTAACTAACTTGGTATTCTTTCACATATGTATATGGTGGGAGACCATTATTTTTGGTCAACAGATATTAAAAATATGTAAATTCGCAGATTTCATTTTTTTTCTTTTGTCTACACACAATTACCTAGCTGGATGCCAAATTTCAACTTTCTAGGACATCTCGAAGTAATCAAACTTTTTAATGAGGAAGTAAGTCAGTCAGTAGTAAAATAGTGATTTTTAGACGTCAAAATCTCGTGAACAGTCAGAGGATTTATACTGAAATTCAGAATTTGGTAACTAGAAGGTAGTTTAACAAGACTTGTAAAATTCCAACTGTGTTGGTCAAATAGATATTAAGTTATGGGAGGTCAAAAGTGCTACGGAATGGTTCGTGTAAAGGCGAGATTGCACCAGTGTCCCGCATTGTGCGGCACAAGCATTATTGTGCTGAATATGCTTGTGCCACGCAGTGCCGCACACTGGTGGAAACCCGCCTTAATATAACCCACAGCCGGTAGTCATACAACATGGGTTCAACAAGAGCTACCTATATACAGTTAATTTTGGCTTTCTAGAGAAAAAAAATACATTAGTAACTAAATGAGAGACCGTCAGACCCCATATGGAGTATTGCTATCACCTTTGGGCAGGAGCACCTGCATGCCAGCTTGGACCCTTCGACTCAGTCCAAAGGCGCACTGTACGCATCGTTGGCGATCCCAAACTCACTAGCGGTATTAAACCTTTAAGTCTAAGGAGAAACTTTGCCTCCTTGTGTGTTTTCTACCGCTTTTACAATGGGCTGTGCTCTGAGGAATTATTTGACATGATGCCAACGGCCACTTTCTATCACCGCACCGCTCGATGACCGCTCGCTGTCGGCAGGGTGTTCATTCTCACACCTTAGGACCTAAATGGTCGCGTACAGTGCGGTTCAAGAGGAATTTCCTCCCATGGATGCTCCGGCTGTCGCTCCCTGATGCTGAATGAGCTCCCTTCCGAAGTTTTCCCGAGGGTCTACAGTATGGGGTTCTTCAAAAAAGGAGTGTACAGGTTTTTAAAGGGTCGGCAACGCGCATGTAACACCTCTGGAGTTGCAGGCGTCCATAGGGTGCGGTGACTGCTTACCGCCAGGCGGGCCGTATGCTTGCTTGCCACCGCCGTGGTATTAAAAAAATATTTATTAATAACAATTAATAATAAAAAATATACTGTTGAGCAGCGTAAACGTGCCAAGAGCATAACTGAAATAAATAATAAGAATCCTTAATATTTATCGCCGTCATTTTCCTGCTGTCAACGAACAGTTCCATGACAAGATAGAGTCTCTGATCTGTTTCACCCAAGGTTTCACCCTTCTTATGATTATGAACCATGACTATCTCATAGAATATCATATATTATTATATCATAATTCACACGTTAATTTCTTATTTGTGCAACATCATCGCCCGAACTTGCAAATGGTTTTATTATTAGCCATCATGTGATATACGTAATTTCATCGTCATCTCGTCTTAATAGCGTTTGTTTTGTGCTAGATATTGGCAGTTGTTGTCAAACCAGAATACTGACTTTTCTACCCGTCATAAACAAGTTTAGAGCAAAGAAGATGTAAATTCATAGTGAAAAATCCGTCGTTATGAATACATATTTTAACCTACAGCATCACGTACTCAGTAAAATATATAGAATCACAGAAAGGAACAATAAATTGTATATTTATTATATATTTCCAATTCCTGTCTCATTTACACTTTACACCCAGTATTATGTATATTTCCGTAATGAAATGCGTATGTAAGTATTTTACCCTATAATCTACCTCTAAGATATATACGGTGGTTTTTCCCTGGGCCCAAAATGACTTTTCATAAAATACTGTTTATATAACAAACTCATTTGACAATATATTTTATTAACAAAAAGCCATAATTACTATAAGTAAATAAATAAATATTATAGGACATTCTTACACAAATTGATTGTCCCACAGTAAGCTCAATAGGCCTTGTGTTATGGGTACTTAGATAACGATATATAATACATAAATATTTATAAATACTTACTCGTAAATACATAAAAAAACACCCATGACTCAAGAACAAATATCCGTGCTCATCATACGAATAAATGCCTTTACCAAGATTTGAACCCGGGACCATCGGCTTCATAGACAGGGTCACTAGTCTCACTACCCATTAGGCCAGTCAGTCAGTCAGTCGAGTACCGGGAACCCGCTCTGGGATCGCCTACAAGCGTAGCGCTACGAAAACGTTGGTAGCGAATGTGTTTATAGGAAAACATTCATTAAGTAAATATTTTATTAAAACAACGCGCGCTATACATCTGTGGAACCTAACTAATCCATCTAGACCTACGACCCTAAGCTTAGAGAACCAAACTGTTTCCAGAAAATTTGGTTAGATTACGTTAGAACTGCGACCCTCACAGAAACAAACTGCTACCAGAAAAGAGGGTTAGGTTAGGTTTAGGTTAGTACTTTGGTACTGATAATCTCAAACTTATCCTTATCAATATAATGTCTTACACATATAATTAAAATTTTTATATAACTAATTATTTGATCGGACATGACATTTTCTTAACGATATTTTCCCTTTGTTCATTTTAATCGTTTATTTTCCTCAATGTGTTCGTTAGGTATAATTGTTGCGTAAAACTTTTGATTTGTAAAAATATGACCATATAATATAATAATAAATAAATAATAATAATAATAATTCAGTATATTTTTTTAGTATCAGCAATAAAGAGTAGTGATAGTTAGTTTATACTAAACTTGGTTTGTACTCGTAAATACACTTTTGACCTATTAATAAATAAAGTGTTTATGTCTTTAACATTTTGGTATCCGGTTTCACCCGATACCAGAGGATAAAATAGGATTTGTGTTTTGCCAAATGTAAGTTAATTAGTATAGTTGAAAAGTCAATTAATACAATTTGTTTAAAAATCGATCCAAACTAAGCTACCAAAAAATAATAATAATAATCCTATGTCATCCCTCTTTCCCCTACTTGCCCCTATTAGATACAGTTCGTAGATCGTTGACAAACTGTGAGTTTGCGAATAGTAGCCTATTTTATTGCACATAATCAACTGATTTTTCTATTTAAAACATAACTGAAGCACTTATTTACTTGCCAAATGATATTTCACCCACCCACAAATACTATATTTACTTGTTGCAAAAGTCTCAAAAGGTTTACATTAAATAAGCCCTCCTAAACCTCAAGATGTGCCAGTTTGATATGTTAACCTGTTTTTCAGATGCCTCATACAAAAGCACTTGGTCTACACATGCATCATCCCAGGGATCACAAGGTGAGACAAATTATCTACCGTATTAAGCTAAAAGTCGTAACATTTTACGATTCCACACAGGCCCATGACTTTTTGGTTTCACACGCCTTAATTTAATGATACACACACATTGATTTAACGACAATGATCCTATCAAAACCGGCTACACACACCGATCATTATTTTTAGGGAAAGCGAAATTGTTTAAACATATCTTCAGACATATTTAGTCATCAAGTGACGATTTATACACTTTATATCTACACTCGGGTGCAAAGAAATCGGACCACCCCAGCATTTTTATCGTTTTTTCAATTTCTGTAAAAGCTGTAAGCGCATATTATATAACTACCTAATGAAAGGTTGGATTTTCCTCTAGAAATTGATGTGCTTTGCCTGAACGTTGCCGCCCTAAAAATGCGTACTGGAGTAAAACTTATGGATAATGGGAAAACTGTGATTATAAGGAAATTGAAGAAAAATCAAAGCCATTTTCAGCATTTTACTCGTAACACCGTGTATTGCCTCCTCTAGCCATACGACATGCAGTCATACGGTTTTTCATCGATCTTATTAATTTTTTAAAGTGTCTTCAGGGTGGCCAGCCCATTCTTGTTCGATCGCAGTCTTTAGCTCCATTATAGTTGTATTTTATCGGCCATAAAACACAACTTTATTGGAGCCTTTGACCATAGACTGATTGATTGGCCATAGACTGTTCACTAATGTGTAAGACTCTTTTCGAGGTGCACTGGGTCTGACCCGTCTGACGGCGGCATGTATCAATAGATGTCGAGTTCAACTCGCCATCCCTGTCACGGCCTAGCGTGAGGCCTGACTCGAATTACCGATTTGGTTACTAGAAACAAAACTTTTAGCCTACAAGTTCTCCAGAATACGGTACAGTCCTACTTCAGATTGTCGTAACAAAAAATCCACTTAATAACCTACAGATAAAAAGTAGAGTCAATAAAATTTTAAAGGATACTACGCTAAATTAAAGTCGCAAAGTAAAATATTCAAGCTGATCTGCTTCCCAGTCATCGAATTATAGAGGTAGTTCAACAATTTTAGGTCGTTCACTCGTAAAACGCGTAACCATGTCATGTAATTTTTTTTGTGCAGCGTAAAAATCAAAACAATAGTCCCTAAAATTATAACACGCGAGCTTGGGCGCCGCGCGTCGGTCGCGCGCGCGCCACGTGCCGCCCTGGCTCAACAATACCCACCTAATTCTTTGATTGACACTTACAATATTTCGGTAAGTGATGCAATATTTTGATGATTATCATCATATAGCGCAGCGAGCGGAGCAGAGGGACTCCATTATCGCATCGCATGCTTCAGTCGGCACGCATTGTCGCCGGTGCCAGCTCTCGACTTCGATATTTGTCCAAATTTAATTGAAGATAATCTCGTTGAAATGTTACGTTTAATATTAATTAGAAATATATTTTATTAAGTAGGTACCTGTAATGAAGAAAAGAACATTAAGTATGCAGTTTTGATTTCATAAAATAAATTTTTAGGTCGCTAAAAACGCTACACCTTAAAGTAATATCTATTAGATAATTGACCCTATGTTAAACAGCATCCAGGGATATCAATAAAATAATGATAAGTCGTTATAGGCCCCGGGAGACCGCGGCGTCAAACCGTGACGACTTAATGCCCCGCACAAAAGTTGTAAATGATTTAGTTGCCGCACCCCGGGGACCGATAATACTGGAGGTCGATCCTTAAACATCTCTATAATATGTCGTGTAGTTTATATTACTAAAATCCACCTGATTTTCTATTGAATCAGTTTTTGTAAGAAATACTGCGAAAACCTGTACACCGCGAGACTTGTAATTGTAATTTTTAGTGTTTGGCCTAGCTGCGGTTAATACTCGTATCTAACCTAAAATATGGAACATAAATTTGTACGAGCACAGAAGATCTTTTTGCTTTCAATGTCAATATGACTTTAAAAAATAAAACTGCAAACCGACAAAATCATTGGCATCAAAATAGTTCCCCAAAGCAGTGAGCCCCATAGTTTTGCTCCCCCTGCAATCACGATATAAGCTAACATTAACTGACCTATAGCGTTATTTAAAACTAAACGGCGCTTATTTGCCGAGAATGAGGTGGTGGCGCATTACGAGTAAACGCTAATGATTATTGTGTAATTAACAGGGATTAATCATAATTATGACATTTTTAACATATCTTTGGTACGGTGACAGCTGTCATCTCCATGCAATATATAACCTTATAACTACTTATAAAGCAATACTGTATTGAGCGGACGAATGTGAAAAATACTATAAAATGTATTGAAATGCTTTTTTTCTGTTAATGATTTTTTACATGAATATATTAAATATTTAACTGTTACACTTACTACAAAATGTTCAATTCCAATGTAGGTATGTGTTGTAATTGAAATATCAGTGTTTTCTATTTAAAATAAATGATATTTTTTACACATTACGCTCCATTGTGGTTAGATTCGAAATGAGAAGAACCCGGCAGCGACGGCAAAAATTAGCTAAAAGTGGCTTTCATCCACAATTCTCCGTCTCGCTTGCACTTACAAACAAGCTCAATCGTAGAGGAGGATGCAGGACAAGGAAAATGCCGGAGGCGCTTGGAGGGAAACTTTGAGCACCCCATTGTTTTGCATTCTCTGAAGCGCGAACGCGGAGAATATTATACGTAAGTAGAGGAGCTCAGCTAAAAAGGCATTTCGTTTCAGTTAAATGTGAGTGTCAAATGGTGGAAATATGATTTCAAAATAAACAGTGAATTCAAAGTATTGTTGTAAATAAGCCAGCTAGATACAAACTTATCTGGCTCAAACATAAGAAAACATAATTCCAAATAAACTTGCGAATTATAACACGAAGTACCTTATACTTGTAGATACATGAATTAGATTTATCGTGGCACGATGAATTGATGATGCACATTATAAATACTCATATAACAGATCCTGACTATGGTATGTTCTTAATCTAAGAGGTAGGTACTACAGCCTTCTGGTATTAATTGTGGCTTTCCATCACAGAAAGGTCTTTATGCTTCAAGTGCAATAAGGTCCTTTTTTTCTGAAATCCCGACTTAAATTCTGATAGAGAGCCACAATTAATCACTCTGTTTAAACCGCTCTGCGGTGGCAGCATGGTTCCATTTTTATCACTTGTCACTATGCCCGTCACTTTCGCACTTACATACTTGTTAGAACGTGACAGGCATGGTGACAAATGATGAAGAGCCGACCATCTTAGCCCTAATTTCGTTTAGTTCGCTATGGCCGGTACCAAACTGGTTTACAGGCATCCTTACATTTCGGGTAGGTACAAAAAATACAACTTAAAACCTAATTTATAAATTCCTGTACCTAACACATACATAGGGCGATAGTTCAATCTGCGGTAGATTTGATTACTGTCGGGCATGTTTGTGCAGCGCGCTCCAGTCGCCGCCTTTGACAAATAGTTTTGGCACGAGCATCCTTTGATCTTGCGTAATGAGAATTTAATTTGTGGTGGTGACGGGCCCTCACGCGCCGGTTTAAATTTGTATTTTTAAGGGGCATGCGACGCCGGCTTCCGATTGTTTTGCTGGTTGTAGTCACGCCTTAAAATAACCTTGTGATTAAGTAATTGCGACCTTTTGAAAAGACATAGTATTTTTAGGCCATACCTACAGGGATTTTATGAGAAGCGTTTTATTCTTGTGGTCATGTGACAACTTATGTACGTATAATTAATGTGTTTACGTATTTCCCGAATGATGGGCAGTCAGTTGGTCACCATCAATCAGATCAGCCAAATGTCAGTAGCATATGAGACTACGTGTCAAAAGTATCTGCCATTCTCTAACAGCTTTACTGACACAAGATATGCAAAACGGTATGAAAACATATAACGTAGTGGCACCAGTGACGACAGGGAACCAGTACCCGACACTTCTATGTTTTATCCAAGAAACTAAGGGTAGGAAGCCAATTTCTTAATGTAGCAACACTGTGTGGTAGCTGCACAATGTTGCCGTATTAGGAGATCGGTTCCCTACCCTTACTTTCTTGGATGAATAAGTTTCTAGCAAAAAAATAATTTTTGGTACCTACTAGCCTTCCTATATCTCCTGTTTCCATCATCAGATCAAATTATACTGCTTTTGATCCCACAAATGTTCACAATAGTTATATAATGGCATTACAGGCACACTATACCAGCACTATTATGGTCGAAGAAGTTGCCAAACGCATTAAAAAGCATTACAACGGTCTATAAAGTTACCAAACGCACTACAAAACCATTAATACCTACGGTTAAAAAAGTTGCCAATCGCATTACAAAAGTGCTTATTAATGCCGCCTGTATTTAATACACACTTGAGAACAATTATTAAGCAATTCAGATAGAAGACTTTTGATAAATCACAGTAGGTACACAACAGAACTCAGTTGATCTTTAAAAGTACTATAATAATTCAATATTCACATATATTCACATTTATGCTTTTCAATAGTAATAGGCATTTACTTAGCAGTTAAAAGTGCTTTTAATGTTATAATGCTTGTTGTGTTACTAGACCAATAAACCAACATACTAACAGATCAAGTTAAATAAGAGGCTGTAAAAATAGAAGTGTTGATTACTGATTCCTCAGTGAGATTCCGTATCTATTTATACCTATGCATAACAGTTAAAGTACAAAAGATTATGTATCTGACTGTAAAGCTGCTAGGGAATGTCAGATATTTTTAGTTACTTGTAGTTGTATCCGATGCTATTGAAGCTGACTGGACGTCCTCAGCTGAGGTGGTTGGCTAAAGTTGGACATGGACAAACATCGCTTTTATATTCATTGTTAAGGGTGCATTAATAATAATATCTTCTTATTTAATCATTTTACATACATTTCCAGAATCCCAGAAATGTATAATGCAGGAAAAAGTGTAAAACCCTCGAAATAAAAAATCCTACCCACGAAACGCAATACCGCCTACATTGTTCGTAAAGATAGTAGATAGTGCTTTTACGTGCGCCGTTATCACAAGTAGATATTGTGTTTCGCATGATCGATGTTGACATCGCGCGGAGATCGCCTGGGGCAATATTCGACTTATTTTTTAAATATTTCTTGGCACACGTAGCAAACTTTAGAGTCACGAAGTGTGACATTTGACCAGTATAACCACATAAAACTTCTAGAAGCAATGTAATGTATACCTACAGGTAAAATAGAAAACAATAAGTCCTCTATGAAAATACAACCAATAAAAAATAACATTTTGTAGTTAACGACAAATATTTACGGACAAAAATAATACAACACACCCCTAAAATCAAAGACCGCGCGAGAAACACCCAAATCAAAAGAACCTTCCAGCATGTTGCTCTAACACTAACAATGCGTGAAATCTGATTGCAGACTTCAAAGAGACAATCTAATTCTTCCACGTACACTGCCAATTGGAAATGTGCTGTGTTGCCAACAGAATAAGGTGCAATTTACTAATACACGTCATCCCTCGCAGCCTGCGGCATTGTTCACAAATGGCCAATGCTATCGAAGAATAGTTTAAGATTATTCGGTGATTAGTCTAACATTATTAGGGTTACGTACCAAAAAGGTACAAAAGAAAACCTTATGGTGCGACTCTGTCCGCCCATCCGTCTATCTGGCACAACGCTAAATATCTCGAGAACCTCTTAAGCTATCGATTTCAAATTTGGAATAGTTATGAACAACACTAACTCAAACACATTGAAAGTATTTTTTTTATTAAGTATGGAAAATGCCCAATATGAAGGGGGCAAAATTTCAAAGTCCAGTGACTAGGTTAAATTCAGAATGTACATTCCAATCCGATTTTTAATTTTTTTTTGTAGTGGAAAAAAATTATTTATGAAGGAAAATGTGAAAATACCCCCCCCCCCCCCCCCCCCTTATCTCCGAAGTTTACCGAAGTAAAATAATAAAATTTCCACACAACATTAACATCTCTATAAATTTTACAGGAAAAATATAATCAGACCTCTATCTTGGTAACTTTTTTAAAATTATTATATAACATTTCCGAATTCAGTTTGCAACTTAACCAACTTTAAGTGTGTTTATTATCCTTGTAATTTCTATGAGATTACATTAAAGACACCTTTTTAATATTAGGTCGACCTGTATGTAACCTATGTAATGGAATCTAAGGTAACTAATTTAACCATCTTCCAAGGATCGTAGCGTCATGAAAATTGGAAGCTGTATGTAGTTCTGATTACAATACAATAATATGGTACAGTCGAACTAATTTGATGATGGAGCCGGAAGATATGAACTGGAACTTCATGATGGAACATCGTATCATAGCTGTGTTTGGATTTGTTAGAAAAGTCTTGTAATGAACTTTGACCACGATTAGGTTTCAAGGTCTGATGATGAAGCCGGAAGATAGGCACTGGCAGTCATGTTTGCACTTGTGAGAAAGGTCACGTAATGGACTTTGAGGTTTCAAGGTTATAACAAACCTATTATATATTGACTTGGAAGTTTTTCAGTTATCTTATTACGTGCATTTATAAAAGCGTGTTTTTCTAGTGTTTTTTAAACTATTAATGTATTTCAAATAAAACAAGAATTTTTGAAATCGATTCAGATGATAGAGAATTATCCTCGAAAAACGAACGTACGTCCATTACATCGCGCAAATTAGTTAGACAATTTGCCGATAGATGGCGCTGTACACAATTATACTTAGTATAGGTACTTCTGATCAAAAGTCTTTCGCCTTGAACCGGTTTTTTTTTTCTTTCTGAATACTACTTACACAAACCTATGAAATACGGAACGGCATTGTTCGAATATTCATTGCAGTGTGAACTTGAGTATCCCGGGCATGTTTATCATAAATAATTGAATCACCAACTTGATATTTATTTCGATTCGAGCATTTTCATTAAAACTTATTTATTAAGTAAGTACTATGCATATGTAACGGTGAGAGAAACAATAATAAAACTTATAAACTATATATTACTAAAATTAAATATCGTCATCTATCGAGCCCTTACCAGCGTGGGCGTGCCGGCTGCGTTAGAACCACCTGGCCTGGTGCACGACGACGGTAAGAGGCCCGATGGAATGACTCTAATCCCATGTTAAATAGGACGGCCTCTTATCTGGGATGCAACATATGTAGATACCTTAGCGCCGTCCCATCTAGCCGCCACGTCTATGAGAGCCGCCGGAGCAGCGGCAGCAGCCGAAATCCTAAACCGCCGCAAATATGCTGGTCTTACAAACAACCACATATTTGCCGCGTTCGCGGAAGAGACCCTGGGGCCGTAGAGTCGTGAAAGTTAATTTTTTGTTTGATTTCTTATAACTTTGATAGTTTTTTTTGTTATCAAACAAAATATTAACTTATAAGCCGCCCAAGTAAAACTAATATTATGCAGAAAAGTTTGAAAGGATAGAATAAAAAGACATACTTTATACTAAAGCAAGTATATGTTTATTGGTTTCAATTTGGTCTACAAGATAGTATAACATAGGTGTTGTTACTTGAATTGTTCTTTTTTTACCTTTGTTCATCAGTTGCGCGCGGGCGCTTGTTATTGTAAGACGCGTCCTGTCGGTATTTATAAAAACCGGTCGTGTCGCCGCTCCGCACAATAGGTTCGATGCGCTTAGTTGTTCTTTTATATGAATAAAGGCGATAAGCCTATTGAAAATGAGCAAGATGAGTTAAATGAATCTACCAGCTTACCAAATCACGAGAACAGAATGACAAGTAGTAAGAGTAATGAAAAGTTGAATGACATGGAGATGACTGAACATGATCAAGTGAAGAGTTTTACCAACCAAGAGGAAACGAGCAGAGCAGAGAAGAGAAGTAGGGGTGTAGATCCGGAAGAATTATGGATACAGGCAGGTAGACGAGGAAAACTGCTTGCTCGAGTCGTAAACTCAGATTGTGACGACTCCACGAGGGTACCAGAAAATAAATTCGAAGTTAGCATGACGGGAACGGAAATACTGCCTAAACAATTTAAGCTTGCAAAAACGTTAAAAGCGGAAAAAATAAGGGGTGTTGTGCAAATAAAATACGTTAACTTGTATAAAGTGTTAATTCAGTTCTCGACAGAAGAATGTGCAGAAGCACTCATAAATTCCAAGATATTCAACGAAGGTGGATTAAAATGCCAAAAAACATTAGATATAAACCATTCATACGGTGTAATACGGGATATTGATCGTGAATACGCTGAAGACGAAATTTTAGCAAGTTTAAGCTGCAACTCTGCTATTATTCTTAGCGTTAAACGACTCAAGCGTAGAACAGAATCCGGTAAATGGGAGAATAGTGAAGCAATAAGGATTTGTTTTGAAGGGGCGTCAGTACCACCGCATGTTTATTTATTTGATGCAAAAGTGAAAATTGAGTCTTATAGATACCCAGTAACACAGTGTTCCCGCTGCTGGAGATTTGGTCATATGGTGCGCCTGTGCCCGGCCAATCGACCAATTTGTCCAAAATGTGGGAAAAATCATGAAAACTGCGAAAAGATCGATTTTACGTGCAGCAATTGCGGCGGTAGACACATGGCACTGTCCAAAGATTGTCCAATATATATAAGAGAACGAAAAATTCGTGATCTGATGTCCGAGTTTAATTGCTCATACAAAAGAGCGCTGACCTTATACGTTCCTCCCTCGCCTCCTCCTTCAAGAAGCGTTGAAAGTAACTTCCCGATTCCTGAATCTGAAAAAGAAGCAGATGATACGGTGGCGCCGTCATCTTCAACCAGCAGTTCTACGAACACTTCAGATACAGCATCAAAAACGCCCCAATCGTATGCTCAGACAGCGAAAGAAAGGAAGGAAAAAAAGCAAAAAGGTAAGAAGACAGGAAACCGCGAATTAGATTGTAATGCTTATATTCTCGAAGCGACTGATAGAAGTTCATCAATAGAAGGTGGTTCCCATACAGTAAGAGAACAGGAACCAGCGGGAGCCCGAAATAGGCCGGAAAGAAAGCGTACGTTTTCGTGGATAGTGCTTTGGAATAAACTTAAAACACAATTGTTAAATGAAGCGGCACCCTTGGAGGACAGGATAAAGAAATGTATTGACATAATTTGGAAAGCGGCTATATCCTTTGCAGTACAGTACCTATCGGAAATTCCTTGTCTTAGTTTTTTGAACAGTTATGGATAGTAAAGACAGAACCTCCTCAGTAAACGTACTTCAATGGAATGCGCAAAGCCTTAGGCCAAAGAAAACAGAGTTCGAGGCACTTTTATATCAGGAAAAAATTCATGTAGCATTAGTAAGCGAGACCTGGCTGGAGCCGGACAGTTCATTTAGAATCAAAGGTTACAACATATTTCGAAATGATCGTCAGGACGGATACGGGGGTGTAGCTATAATAACTCATTGGTCATTAAAGGCTCAAAGAGCTGAATCCAGAACACGTAACGAACAAATTGAACTAGTGAGCGTCAAGTTAGAGAACTGTGAACACCTCAAAAATATTATATCAGTGTATTGTCCTCCTAATGTAAATACTTCAATGGAAGATTGGAACTATATTTTTTCACAGTCCAATCAACAATCTCTGATAGCCGGGGATTTTAATGCACACCATACTAATTGGTCATCAAAAACAGATACGAGAGGGAACCGTGTATTTGACTCTGCTATAGATAATGACTATGTGTCACTCAACAATGGCAATCCAACTCGTATAAAGCTCATGAACGTAGTACAGAAATCAGCGCCCGATATCTCATTTTGCTCTGCAGATATTGCGCTCAGGTTCGAATGGAAAGTTATGAACGAAAACCTAGGCAGCGATCATATGATGATTAAAATTACTATCGGAGGCATGGCTTACAAACATTCTAAACGGCGCAGGATCTTCGGTCAAGCTGATTGGGCTGGATATAGTAATAAAATTGATGAGAAATTATCGGGGTTTCTCTTACCTTTGGATCACCAAACTGCGTATGACAAATTTATAGAGGTCATAGACGAAGTGGCGGACGAATTCATACCTGTAACTAGAATACCCAGAACTCCATTAAACCCAGCAAAATTTTCGCCCAAGCCTTACTGGACGCAAGATCTATCAAAATTGGTGGCAGAAAGACGCTTAGCTCTAGCTCAGTTCAGGAAAAATCCTACACCCGACAAACTCCACGTCTTACAGATTAAAGTGAATAATGCTCGGGCAGCGATTAAACGACAGAAACAGAAGTCTTGGCAAAAGTTTTGCGACGATATTGACAATGTTACCTCTTCCAGAGAAATGTGGTCAAAAATGAGATGGATCAAAGGCTATAAATCTTCAAGACCTAGTGTAAACAAAGATAAGTTAGAGGTTTTACTCAATGAATTAGCACCAGACTTTGTATCGCCCGAGAAGCCTATATTTTACTCAAGTAACATATTGCTGAATTCACCGGTTACGATACAGGAACTAAACAATTGTGTTAAACGCTCAGACACAGCTCCTGGACCCGACAATGCTTCATATTCTATGATTTACAACCTACCGGAAGTTGGGAAGAAGACTCTGGTTGCATTGTATAATCGATTTTTAGAATCCAGTTTTGTGCCCAAACAGTGGAGGTTAGTAAACATTATTCCTGTACCGAAGCCGGGAAATGGGAATCAGAGTTCAGCAGGTATTCGACCAATAGCCTTGTTATCATGTTATTGTAAAGTTTTCCATACAATTATTACTCGCCGACTTGAATGGTACATCGAAAAAAATGAATGTTTGTCTGGGGAAACTATAGGTTTTAGAAGATCTAGGTCGTGTCTGGACAACTTAGTGAGGATAGTAACTCGAATACAAATAGGTCTTACCACAGGAACCCCCACCGTTGGCTGCTTTATAGACATAAATAGCGCTTATAATAAAATTAACGTAGCTAGCCTTCTATCTATCCTAGATAGTATAGGAGTCGGAGGCAGCTTGTGTAACTACTTGTGGGATTTTTTGAATCAAAGAAATCTAATAATAGAAACCGGGCAGGAAACTCTTATACGCACCACAGGAATGGGCATAGCACAGGGTGACCCGTTATCGCCGACCCTGTTTAATGCTGCCACAAGCAAAATATGTCATAACATAAAACAGGTGTTCATTTCACAGTACGCTGATGACTTTGTCCTTTACAGCTCGAACAAAAACTTATCACGAGCCATCGCTGACGTACAATGTGCATTGCGCGTATTTTCCAAGTTAATAGAGGACCTGGGGTTAGATATATCTCATAGAAAGACAAAAGTATGTCTTTTTAGCAGGGGAAAAAGAAAGACTGATGTAAAACTATATTTGAATAATGCTAACATCATTCAACAGGTGGACAGCGTCAGATACTTGGGCATGTGGCTAGACAGAAGTTTAAAGTGGGGTAGACATATTAACGAGACTAGAGACAAACTATTTACATATATCAATGTATTTAAGGTACTCGCTGGGGGTAACTGGGGCATTCATCCTACACATTTGAGGCGCCTATACATAACGATTATTCGCAGTAGGATCGATTATTGCAGTTTCTTATATGATACTAGCATCAATAACCATTTAAACAAACTTAACACGGTGCAAAACCTAGCAATGCGCGTAATTGGGGGTTTTATCAGAACAACTCCCATACAAGCGATGGAGAGTGAGCTGTGTCTCCCTCCTTTACACATGCGTAGAAGGTATTTAGCGGTTAAATTTTGGCTGAGATCTCAAGCGTTTAAAAACAACATAACAAGTGAGGTTGTTAAACAGTTAGACAGTTCGTGTAACCATAGATACTGGGTTAGAAAAAAAATACCTCTTTTGGTTAGTACACTTAGAGCCTATAAACAGTACCCAATTCAATCGGCGAGTAAATTACCTATGTATTCTTTGAGTAAATGGATTACTTCTTTTGATTTATCGCAAAACATTAGGTTGAATATTGAAGGGGTTAACGTTGCTAAAAAACAGTTATGCGCAGTCACTTTAAAAAACAAATGCAGTATGTTACTGGGTAGGGAGTATGCTACATATTACAAGATTTTTACCGATGGTTCCAGGGAGGAAACCGGTTCTGGCGCGGCTTTCTTCGACCCGCAATTAGACCTACGTGCTAAATTTAAAATAAGTGCAAACATATCAATAATGCATACTGAATTAATTGCTGTTTCAGAATCTTTAGCGTATATATTATCGGTGGACTATAATCAATTTGTCATCTTATCTGACTCTAAAAGTGCTTTATTACATTTGGCTCGGTTAACCTCGAGAAGTCGAGGTCTACCGATAGCCTATCATATCTTGGTAACCATCGGTAAAATCCAAGCTGCGAATAAAAAAGTTGTGATGCAGTGGGTACCCTCACATATAGGCCTAATGGGTAACGAGGAAGCAGACCTCGCCGCCAAACTAGCCATCAGTGAAGGAAATGATTATGAATGTTTACCAATGCACAATGAGATCTTGAGAGCAGCAAAAGAAAAGTGCCGTCTACAATGGAAGGAATATTACGATGAGCGGTCATTAACTAAAGGAATTTGGTATAAAACCATTCAACACGATCTTCCTCGTTACCCATGGTTTGAAAAATTAAAAATAAAACGCAAGTACATTGTATCACTGCTTCGACTGCGTACTGGACACATACCTTCTAATAAATTCAAATATCTTATGAAGTTATCAGATTCATCTAATTGCCTAGATTGCAATATGGTTGAGGATGTTGTACACGTACTGACGGAATGTGTCCGGAGCGCTGCCCAGCGACGCGATCGTGTCAGTGGTAATGGTAGTAACGTAGGATGGTGTAACAGTGCCTTGGCCTCACCATCATCAGATGATGCTAAGGAACTGCTTAAAATTTATTTTTCCTCATTGTTAAATGTTACCTAGAGTCATACATGTAATTTTTTGGATTACGGGGGTGGCTTAGCGTAAAGCTAAAACTCCCAGGTAAAATAAATGAAAAAAAAAAAAAAAAAAAAAAAAAACCTTTGTTCATCTTTGTGTACAAAGCTGCATTAGCATCGTCTTCTGTAACTTGTGTCTCAAAAGCAAGTATATGTTTATTGCTTTCAATTTGGTATACAAGATAGTATAACCTAGGTGTTGTATGTACTTGAATTGTTCTTTTTTTACCTTTGTTCATCTTTGTGTACAATGCTGCATTAGCACCGTCTTCTGTGACTTGTGTCTCAATCTGACTTAGAACGCTTTCATGTGCGCATAACTGACTTGCCTAGTTCTCAACTGAGCGTTTCTTCTTTGACCTTAACATCCAACTGGACTTGAATTCAAGAAATTCCGGAGGTAAAGTGCACATTAGGAGAATTCCTGGTAATTTCGTCTCGCTCTTTAGCTCCGTAAATAATTCGTTCCAGATATTCTTTAAAATAAACACATGAGTAATGATGTTGTGGTTCGGTTTCTTCTTGTACTAATGAATTTCAGGCGTAAGACGTATGTCTGTCTACGCACGTACCTCCATAGATGCACTCTATCTCGTCTAACTTAGCGGAATCAAAAATCTTCGCAGAGTGTCATCGGACACGACTGTCGTAAACAAAATTAAAATAATCATCGCTTGTTTTCATCGCTGCATGAGCGCTAAGAAGGATGGTATTTTCTTCTTACCTTCGAAAATATCTAAACCTCCCGGCACTGCATTGAACACTGTTAAAATTTTAAACCTCCAGGTTTTGTAACATTGGAACTATTGGGATTCTAATTTCCCTATTTGTTATTGACTCGTGTTTAATGCTTGCTCAGATTTTACTCTGCTCTGCTCTGCACTTTAAAATGAATAGAGAAATAATAAGTTCATATCAATCATATCTCTATTTTCATTTTTTTGACAGTAAACTACAGTTGCTAGGTAACAACATTATGAATAAAGATAGGTCTTAATGTTGTATTCATGGCTTTAAATTGTAGCAATTTTAAAGTGACATCTGGTGATGTAGTTTGCACAATCGGTAGTCAACTTTGCGCAAAAGTAGGTTATCGGATCCCATTAATAGAAATCGCCGCCACCTTTACTAATGTTAACTACATTTCTAAGTGCCCCCCCCTGGTTTTAAGGATGTAAATTGCATGGAGATTAGGTACAGCTGTCACCGAACCCAAGCTATGTGAAAAATACTTACTATCACTATTATTAGTGTTGTGACTATTAATAATCTAATAAGCACCTATTCAAAACCTAACGGTTCTCAAATTCCCAATAACTCCTATCCAAAATTTTATTTTTTGTTGCATATTGCGCGATTGCTGCGGCGGTATCATGGTCGCATTTTTATCACTTGTCATATTATGCGTCACTCTCGCATTTGCATACTTGTTAGAACGGGACAGGCATGATGACAGATGATAAAACACCGACCATAATAGCCCTACAGAAGTTACTTGATTGAAGTCATCACAATGACGTAGATTCAATAATAAGATAAAATTCTCGTTTCTCATCAACGTAGACCGTGATGTCGACAATGATCAATCATGTGTCAATGATCAATGGTCATCAATCCTTTTGATGCAGGCTGATGTGCTTATACGTATGTATACACCGTGTTTTTATTAAATTTCGTTATCTTCAGGGAATGGGTAAGTACGTTTAAGGAAACTGAGAGACATAGTTAATTAAAAAAATGTATTTATTTATATACCTACAAAATAATTAAATGTTGCACATAGCGTTGCGTTACAACACAGGTATTAAATTTAACTCTACCAAACAATTGAAAACTGTTACTTATCAATTTCATTTCGAACATCGATCGTCCTAGATAGATAGATAGATAGATAAAATCTTTATTCAACCACAACTTACATGCTTTGTGACACAAACAAATAACATAGAAAAAAGAAAATTGACAAGAGACAAAGAAAAAGTAACATACAATTTGACACTAATATCAATAACAATGTATTACGTGTCTTATTTTTAGATTAGTAGAAGTATTAGAAGAGGGTCATGTCTTGTGGTAAAGAATAGGCGCTGACTCAGCATAAATGCTGCGGAGACCACAGCGCTGTTCTTCCGTCAGAACCTTAAAACCTACACTAATAAACGACCAGTGCAGCGCTAGTCAATGTACTTATATGTATAAATATATATGCATATTACGTATATTTGTACTGTAAGTATGTAGGTACTGTAAATAATTGCAAAAAAGTATGACACGTAGTTATTATACTTATTAATTTATAAGATGTGAGCGCAAGTGGATAGGTAACGGCAGGTAATGGTGTGGTCAGATGGGGTTAAGTTTCAGGCACTTCGTTTTTGGATTTCTAATTGTTATTCGCGTAATTTTATTTTCAATTGAGGTTTACTTTTTAATAATCTGATTGGTGGAGGTATGTTGTTCCAACATTTGGTGGCCCGATACCTAAAACCTCCCCTAAAGGCAGCAGCGCGGTATTTTTGAGGCTGCAGCATCAGAATACGCGAGGCTCTAACCAAGTGACAGCTTCTGTTTGTTGACCAAACCAGTTTTTTGTATAGATAGCTTGGAGTCTGAGTGTTTATTACATCAAAAAGTAACTTACATGTAGTAGCAAATGTATTAACTCGTACTAAACACTAATGAATATGTAAACAGGCCCTAATTCAAGTATATACGCACGTAGGGGCCTTATCGGATAAAAAAAATTAACGATTATCTCCGAAATAGAGTTAATTAGAATAATGGTGTCTTTGGGAATGTTACTTAATTTAAGGTCAAGGTGATTCCATTGGTACTGACTTTATACATTATCTGAACCATAATATGTAAATTTTGTGTTGTTCCAGGCTATGGCACCAACTCGTTGTCCGCCATGTCAAAGTCCTCACTCGACGCGCACACGCATCTTCGTCAGCCTGGTGAGTGCACTAAACTTTACACAGCCAATGAAGGCCCATGAAGAGCATAAAAGTCGTATTTAGATTTCAATATTATGTCATCATCTGACATAAATCTCAGTGCATCTCACTCTCACGCACGAATTAGTGCGCGCTCGATACATGGAGGCCAAATCAAACTTACATTTTGACATCGAAATGTTATTATTTTGTTATCAATCGCCCGCGCGGCCGCTCGCGACAATACCTAAATCATATATAATATCATTTTGATGTCAAAATGTACGTTCGAGTAGGTCTCATGAATAGAAGTGAATCAAATGGGAATGTTCATCAAGGCCTGCTGTACGAATATTCGATTTTCGCTACATATTAAATACATGTTGCTACGGGCTACGATTGCTACGCAGCGTAGCATTCAAATGGGTTATGAACCTTATGAGTATGAACTAACTGATTTTAATAAGTTATAATAAAACTTATTTCCTAATATTATGTATACTCTAACTACTTTCTTCCCGTGACTTCGATTGCGTAGAATTATCTATAACCATTCATTTTGGCTAAAGATACATGGCGACCAAATCGGTAGTTCTAAAAGTTTATTGGTCTTGGTTTGATCCGTACTGTACCCCTAGTGTAAATAAATTCGATTTTGAAACGTAACGTACGCGTTTGCGTTTAGTCTCATTTTGTATGGGTTTTTGAACAGCACGCCAAGCGGGACGTTTTGGAAAGTCAAAAATCTCATACAAAATGACACTTAACGCAAACGCGTACGTCACGTTTCGCTGTCGAAAATATTTACACTAGGGGTACTGAAAGCGATACCGTGTATATTCATACATCTACTATTTTATCTCAGTTTTGCGTTCACAAAATTAATGTGTATTAATTAATGTGTATGCCCTATTTTACATGATCTTATACAAAACTGTCAACCAAATGTGCAAGGGTCGTATGTTTTCATAATGTCTAACATTGTCCAAGCGACCAAGCTAAAAATTTATTTAGAGTTTAAATAACTATGTATAATGCTTGAAATAATCCAGCTTCTTCTTCTTATTCGTGTAAACTACAATGTGTGATGATGAGAATCTTTTCAAAATTACGATGATGTAAAATATTTGATACTTTTGCTGCGACTGCACGTACCATTATCCCAAATAACCGGCGGCACTTTAACACAGGGCGTACTTACTTAATAAGAATCACACCGAATTTTCTTTACGAACTTACATAGCATCATATTTCAGCTACTACGTTAGGTAAGTTGGAATATCTAACGAACTATAAATTTTGTTCGGCCATTAGGCATGGTCAGGCGCGGGGGCGCTCGCCAAACACTCACTGTTTGTTGTCCACGGTCAGTTACCCAGGGCACATAAAAGCTTATTTGTGTCTCGACTTTATTGTGTCCAAACATATTCTTTTCGAGCCGGACGCGGGTCGCAGCTTGTGAAGGGCCTGACTTTTGTTCTGAACTGTTCGTGAAATTCGTTTGAAAATTAAATTGAAAGCAACTTTGGATTTTAGAAAATGATTCATAAAGAAATTAAATCTTTTTTTATTGCACCTGTTATATCGTTTATTGCAACGTTAGAAACAAAGATTCAATGATTCCCTGGAGTGACTTCTCTTTCGTCATTTTATCTCCCAATGAGCTTTTAACCAAGTGTACTGGATTCGGGAAGTGCAGTTTTTGTATATATTTTTTACGACTCATAACTAAATAAACCTTACGTGATAATTGTAGTGTTAGAAATAATTTTATATAAATCAGCACTCATAAAAATATAATTTTATCAAATGATAAATTAATTATTACATTAAACAAAATATTAGGACTGCCATATATATTATTTATTATGTCATAATGTTAAGTGCTGGTGTTACTAATTTATTACCACTATGATGATGCCTTATTATTATGTATATCAATAAAAACTAAAGGTAGTCGCTCTGTAAATCTCCCGCCTAAAACTCCATAAATGAATGACTCCACCATTTTGAGGAAAATCCAAAAACTGAGTAGACAATAATAATATACGTATTTAAATCATCGAATGTACTCACAAAATTTCACGACAATCGATTGATAAAGAACTGTAGAGGAGAACATCCGGACATACGAAAGCATTTTTGCCCAAACTGAAATAGAGACCTTCACTAACGCTCGGTCAATAAAAAGTGAAATATTATATTATAACTATAGTTAAGAAGACCCCAGGTTCCCATGAGCCGTGGCAATAAACTGGGACAAACGGTAAATAGAAAAAAAAAACAATAGATGTGTTGACATGTAGTTCAGGATAATGAAAGTATATTGAAATGTAGTTCAATATAATATAATACTAGTGAGACAAAATATTAAGTTTTTCTTGTTAAAAGAAGTAAGTACTTACTGTAATTATAAAAATAAAAAGAATAAAGATTTACTTTCGACTAAATTCTCATTACTAAGGCTAACGAAGAGGCATCTTATTAAGCCGCATCCTGAGAGCCATCCAGCTAAGGGCGCACGCTCTCTCCGATACGTGACGGGTTTGTCTTATGAGCTCGCGTCTAATGCGGATAGAAATAGTGTACCTTGCCTAGGTACGAATTACTAGTACAAGTACTTATTATAACTTAATGCTCGCTGAGCGTGACCTTTATTTATTTTTGACCATTTGTACTTACAAGATATTTTTAAGTTTATAGTGGCGCTGTAGCCGCCATTGCTGTCTCTTTCATTATGATGTACCTTACAATTTTTTACAATTCAAATATACTTTATTCATGTAGGCCTAGCAACAAACACTTATGAATAGTAAGACAGTATTACATATAATTATCTTAATCTAATTATCAGAGCAATTTATTGATGTTGTAAATATTATTCCATATATAATACTAATGAATATAATTCATAGATCAAATTTAATACTAAAACTTTCACAAAATATAGTCATACAAAAAAAATGTATAAAAAATACTAGTCTAGATTGTTTCTAGAATAAATTCTAAATGTCAAACAAATATAATAAAAACAACAAAGGAAATACATGCATTGGAATATCCATTTCATCATCATTATTCAAATATAATAAATAATTAATCATTTCGAATCACAATTAATCCCACGTTGTTTTATCATTCATGTAGTCTTGTGTGGTATAATAAGCTTTAGAAATAAGTTTACGCTTTACATGATTCTTAAATTTATTAATTGGTAACTCAGTAATATGGTTTGGAAGTTTATTATAAAATCTCACACAATTACCCATGAATGATTTTTTAATTTTATGGAGCCGAGTGAAGGGCACGGCGAACTTATGTTTATTTCTAGTATTAATATTATGAATGTCACAATTTTTCTTAAAATCGGCAATATTTTTATGCACATACAGAATATTCTCATAAATGTATTGACAGTGCACTGTCATGATGTCAATTTCCTTAAATTTATCTCTCAGTGAGTCTCTATGGTTCATTTTATATATTGCTCGAATAGCTTACTAAAGAAAAGGGCAATATAAAAAAAAAACATAGAAATCTTCTATGTGTGCCTAGATTTATTTAATTTAGAATAATAGAACATTCTACATTTCAAGACTATATATTTCTATGGAATGTGTCTATCATCAGATCTGCTCGATGGTATTCAGGTTTAGCTTGCAGGATTAGACTCGAACATATGTGCATACATACATACTTACACGGAAATATTGCAAGTTAAATAAAAGCTTGTAAAACGCGTTCTTGTTTATGGATCCCTTGATCTTTTTCTCAACGAATAGAAATGTAAAATATAGTCTGATTGCTCAAAGAAAATGTAGGGAAACTATATTTTTTCGATCAAAAATGGTAACCGTAGGTGTGTTGATCGTCGCACCATAGGTTTTTACTTATGCGTACAGGTATTACTATACCATATTATACGTATTTTTATACGGTAGCTCTTGTAGATCTCTTATTATTATTTTATCGACTATTCTGACTTATGCCTGAGAAATTCGTGACGCTAAAAATATTATTCTTGACAACTATAGGTTCAAGAAATATACAGGTAAGGCAGTCAGGTGTAATAAACTATAACTGGCGTGTTTTATATTAAGAAAAACAGCACAAATGGAGACGGGCGGAGAGTGGCGCGGGTGGCTCGGGCTCGGCTCGATTTCATTAGAAAACATTGGTGTTTGCCCGCGTGTCAGCCGCGTGTCTGCCGGCGACCGCAGGGGTCACGGACTCGGGTTACTCGGTACGTGGGGCAGCTCTGATTTTCGGCTTTTGCTTGAGCAAAGATACGCGGTTTAATAATAGAAGACTAAAAATATTTGCGAAATCACGACTTTATAAATATACGCATTATAAAGGAGCATCTACTTCCCTACTCATGTACAGAAAATTTCGTCGTGGCTAATAGCCATTGAAGTGTAATTTTTTACAAGGTATCTAAGGTTATTACTTATATGCATAACTTTCCCATAGTTATATTATAAAGACATAAAAAGTATATAAGTACTATAAGTAGTAGTATTTACTTAGCAAATACCTGCATGCATTACAAGTATTATAACCAATACCAAAGTGCCAATCGTTAACACTCCGTAGCGTAGCGTAGTCATCTCTCTCATATTATTGCGACAGTGACAGTTGCGTTTCGTTCGTTACGGAGCGTTAACGATTGGCTCGTTGGCTACGCACCCAGGTACCGTAAATGCTTTGCTGACAGCAAAATAACCTACCTTGTTATTTTCATTACCCACGATGTTTACATCAGTAGGTACCTATGCACAGAATTATGTTTGTTAAACCCTCGTGTTCGGTATCAACTGGGAGCGTAATATTTATGTCGGAAGGAAGGCGCCTCAAAACATAGATTGTGATATTTATTCAAATCGAGTACGTGTCTACAATTTAGCAAGGTACAATACATATATAAGTAGGTACAATACAATCAACGACTAAATTCCAACAGACTTTACATTACAATTACTCATGGAAGCCCTAATAACGTTGCGATGCCGATGTATCTACTGTTTAATAAAGAAAGTCATCTTTTACCTGTTTTGGGAGCTACCCTGTCAATATCCATCACCTCGACACCCCAGCTACGATACTATGACACGAGCATTAATTGCTGCTATATACAATAATATTATTAGAAAAAATGTTTGAGCAACGTTTGATCAGGCCCACCCAGAGACCTGCTGACAAGGCAAACAACTCATGCAAACAAGGGAGTAAAAAACCCAAGGAAATCAAAACGCTATTTCGACGAGCGGTGCGTAAAGGACAACATTGCCCGTAACGTGTGCGGGTACTAATGCTGAAAATAAATATCTTTTCTACTCGCCTTTATTTTAGTTAGATCTGTCTGATGCAATAAAGAAAAAAGTTCAATATATTCATCATAAGACTTACCTATATCCTGATGAAGACTTACTTATCTAGTTTTAACGTTTATATAATAGAGAAATTAGTAACAAATTATAAAAACAATAAATATTATGATTAGAGTCAGACTAAGACAAGTTTGCAACGATTTTGATAGCACACGCAGTGCAAGTGTTATTATAAACGTCAAAGTTCTATGAAATTATGTCTTAAGGGGTCAGTATTAGCCTGTAAGTTATTCGCGATTGTTAGCATTTGCGAATAACTGACAGGGCGATATCGTCCGGCGAACTGGTAATCAGTTCACCGGACGGCTCCTTTAGGTCTAACTCTAGCACGACAGGGATGAGCGAAATTTCATAATAATAGATAATAAGTAGAAAGCACTTTGACGAAATGTGGTAGGAATTCGCTTGTGAATCTACTTAATGATAGAGAACTGCTTAGAATCAGAACTCGTTTGATCAAAACCCACGGCCAACTTGTAACATCACGGTCGATTGATCGCAGAAAACAATTACTAACCAATAATCATATGTCTTAACAAATAGAAATGTCAAAATATATCTGCGGGGAGACTTTATTGAATCCGAGATTGGGGCACGGCGAATCGCAATCAAATAGCTAATGCTATAGGGGCCTCGAAATTGCACTAACGACTACGACTAGGGGACTACCCGGCAGTAATGTACTGAAATCGATTAATTATCCTTTTATTATTATTTTATGGCCTCCACTAGGACTGCTTCATTGTCTGCCAGGCAGTATTTTACTTTCGGAACTGACTTGCGCTGATTCAGTACCGCATATATTTTAATTACTGCCCTGAAATTACGCATCCGGGTTTGATTAAAATATTCGTAAGTGTACAAGCAAAGCTCATGGTCGCAAGGCATCTCGCAGAGACTAATTAGATAGTGGCAATGAAAATAAACAGTCACTACAAACATATTCCAGCGCAATTCTTGATAAATATTGTGCCTTGATTTAGGGTTCCGTATCAAAAATGTGATTCCGTACAAAAAACCCTTATCGTGCTACTTTGTCCATTTTAGTCTGTCTGTCACATCGCTAAATATCTCTTTATAATGTATCTTTAGTATTCCAATAAGAATATTTATTTAAGAGCCAAAAAAAGTGACCAACATTACTATCGATCGACGGATGTCCATGGTGGTGTCATAATTGGAATACAAATTCGCTCTTTGACGCCGTCGGGAGGGCCGTGATTTGGCCTTTTGTGCGTCACGCGTTAAACTCCTTCAAGCCTCCAGCTACACCCTACCATTATGCGCGGTATAAATCTAAATCCGATGTAAACTTGTAAGGCTTAGAGTCTCTTTCGGCTTACCTTTATGCATGACTGGCGATTTTAGGTTTAATGCTTAAGTAATAAGAACGATTTTGATGTTGTCAAAAAATACCATTCACGGTGGTCTGGTTTGACGGTCGTTACATAAGATACTGTATTGCGTGCATATAAAGCTTAATTTGCTTTGTGCGTGATGGAAGTGTGTTCTATCAGCGAGATTAGTGTTGGTAATGGACGCATAATTACAGTAGAAAAGGCTAACATCGTAAGGTTCATTTGGTGTGCAGCAATCACTTCTCCATAAAGCTTGCTGAAGGGGTTCGGCTCGGGTGCGATTCGCTTGATTCACTTATCAACAAACAGTACGCGAATCTGGTACAGAGTAACGTAGAGTAAAAATGTACATGTCGGGTTAAAGATATTTTTATATTACATTTCACTTATTTTATTAATTTTTTTATTACATACATGGAAAACCAACAAACAAGGCCTAGTTTACCCCTCTGGGTTGGAAGGTCAGATGGCAGTCGCTTTCGTAAAAACTAGTGCCTATGCCAAATCTTGGGATTAGTTGTCAAGCGGACCCCAGGCACATGGGCCGTGGCAAAATGCCGGGACAACGCGAGGAAGAAGAAGAAGACATGGAAAACCAACAGCTTTAAACATTTCTATAACATACAATAGAAATACAGAGCCAATTACAGGTTCTCACTTATAAAAGAGATCATAATAAGATAAGTCGATTCATACAAAAAATTTATAGTGTTCTGGGCGTTAATAGTGATGAAAAATACATATTATCTTTAATTCCAGTAGGGAACAGTAACAACAAAATGAACACAATACTACTGCTACTATTTATAGACTTATAAGTATTTATACGTATCCTATATATGAAATGAACTTTTCAATCTTATTAAATAATATTGTAATCAGGTAATTTTACATACTAAATGACTTCAAGCTTGTAAAGTACGACGATCTCCGTCAAAGCATTTTTCCTTCTCAGAATATTATCTCGTGATTCTTTCACTACCAGGAATATTTAGGTAGGTACAGCAGAAGCTTTGCAGGACAGCAAACAGTGAGGGAGCCGTGTTTGCCATAGGAATATCTAGCGGAGATCGCGCGGGGACGCGACAGAGCATGCCACGCCACGCCGCGGGAGCCGTATTGTTCGACAAGCTTGCTAAATAAAACCGGTCAAATGCGAGTTTGTTTTACTCGCGCGCCGAGGGTTCCGTTCAAACTTTGAATTATCTCGTGTAACTATAAAGGCGAAAGGCTTTTAAACATAAGTACCTATACTAAGTATTGTGTACAGCGCCATCTATCGGCAAATTGTCTAACTAATTTGCGCGATGTAATGCACGTATGTTGGTTTTTCGAGGATAAAATTAAATGTCATTCAATAATTGTTATTTTATTTGAAATAAGGTGCATTTACCTTTATAGAAATTTCAAGTATAATAAACACACGTAAAGTTGGTTAAATTGCAAACTGAATTCGGAAAGGTTATTACTTGTTAATTTAAAAAAAAGTTTGCATGATAGAGGTCTGATTATATTTTTCGTATAATATTTATAGTAATGTTAATAAAATTTAAAAATTGCATAACTTTTTGTCGGTAAATTTCGGAGATAAGGAGGGGGGCGTATTTTGTTTCGCATTTTCCTTCATAAATCATTTTTTTCTGTATTAAAAAAAAAATGTTTTGAAATGTACAATTTGAGCTATTTCAAATGATACCCTACTTGTCCTAGTCAATTACACTTTGAAATTTTGACCCCTCTTCATATTGGGAATTTTTCATAGTTAATAAAAACAAAATAAAAAAATAATACTTTCAAAGCGTCGGGGTTAGCGTTGTTCATAACTATTCCAAATTTCAAATCAATAGCTTAAGTGGTTCTCGAGATATTTAGCGATGTGACAGACCGACGGACGGACGGATAGAGTCGCACCTTAAGGGTTCCTTTTGTACCTTTTTGGTACGGAACCCTAAAAACGGGACATCGTTGTGTGAAGTCCCAAAAAAACAGAGGATAAAGTCTAAGTCAGGAAAAAAATTGAAAAAATATCGCATCATTAAAACACAAGTAATGGAAGGAAAACGCGGCCAAATCCGTCTGCGGAAAATTCGATAAATATTCTACTTTTTTTCAACCGTAGGCAATAGCAAACACCTACTTTTGACTACTGAAACTAAAATTAATCACTGCTTTGTTGATGAAGATAACAATCGTTTGGAAAAAAGCGCTCATGTAGGTAATTTCTCACAGACGGCTTTGTCTTAGTAGGCATGTACCTACTTTGTATTTAACTTATTAACTACGTATATTATAGTAAATTGACGTACCTAAGTCAACTCAGAACAACTAGATATTTTGGAGCGTACAAAATTATAACATTAACGTACGATAACACAAGTAAACTAGGAAGGTATGTTCATCCAAACACAAATTTGACAACTCGAACGGAAACCCATTCAAGCAAATACACGAAAACAATCATAGCGAGGCATAACTCGAAACTGAAGGCCGGGCCGTTCGTCCTACCAATTTTGATCGCAAATTGAAAACGTAATCACTTTCCAGAATTCTATTTGCGAGTTCACGGGATATAACTTGATTTGTGACGTTTATGTACAGGTGTCGGATAGATTTTTATTTAAATTAACTTCTATAGGCTAGTTTTCAATGATCGAGAATAAATGATGAAGGCATTTTAACTTGTGTGTTTTCATAGGTTGGTTGCTGTTAACAGAAAATCTGCTCTTAATTTAAATGGAATTAAATATTACTTATACAATATTGCATGCCGCAGAGCAAGCAATACTCTCAATGCTACAACGAGTTTTAAGGCGGTGGGGCAAACAAACGTTTATATGCAGCAAAACATTTCAATTCGGTGTTAGTTACCCCAAAACTTAGTTATTTCTCAGCCGATTTTGGAAAGTTAGGTTTTTATTATACATATACCTACTTACTTACAGATTGGTCCCATTCTTGTCAAAATATTGCGATTTTTTTTCATCTAAAACCAATTATTTACATAAAGAGTGCTATTTTGCTAAATAAATTCTGATGAAGATCAGAATGGAAATCTTCGAAGATAAGTATTTTATGTCGTGGGGCTAATTGTATTTAAGTGTCGTAAATGATATTAATGGCATTTCAAATTTTATACTGTGTTGTAAAGTCGGTATTTTTCTATTCAAAAATATGTTTTCATCGCTTGCAGACGTCTCTGTTTAGTACAATATTAATTTACTTGTTACTACTACTACTACCTCATCATGGCGAAGAAAATAATATGTTACAAATCATTTTTTAGGGTTCCGTAGTCAACTAGGAACCCTTATAGTTTCGCCATGTCCGTCTGTCTGTCTGTCTGTCCGAGGCTTTGCTCCGTGGTCGTTAGTGCTAAAAAGCTGAAATTTGGCATGGACATATAAATCAATAAAACCGACAAAGTCGTTCAATAAAATCTAAAAAAATAATTTTTTTAGGGTACCTCCCCTACACGTAAAGTGGGGGCGAAATTTTTTTTTCGTTTCGTGGGGTATCGTTGGAAAGGTCTTTCAAAAATAATAGGGGTTTTCAAGTAACATTTTTTGATAAAGTGAGTATATTCGAAGATAATCGCTCCGAAAGAAAAAAAAATAGTGTCTCCCCCCCTCTAACTTTTGAACCATAGGTCCAATAAATATGAAAAAAAATCGTGGAAGTAGAGCTTAAGAAAGACATTAAATGAAAACTATAGCGGACATGATCAGTTTAGCTGTTTTTGAGTTATCGCAAAAAGTTTTCCCTTCATAGTAAAAAAAAGACTTACTTTAATTAGGTGTACTGATTATGCAAATTTGCCTATTTGTTTAACTCGGGTGAAAGGTACCGTTTCATCCCTTGGTTAACAATTTACTATACTTTAAGCTCCAGTTTAGCTTATTGTGACGGAAGAGTAACTACGGAACCCTACACTGAGCGTGGCCCGACATGCTCTTGGCCGGTTTTTTATTTGTACGTCTTGCTTGCGTCGCAGCGTCGAACGTGCAGCCTTGCACTACCGGAGTGTGCGTTCCGTGTTGCATAAAGGATGACTCACGCTAGAACGGCCCTGTCCCGGGCCAAGGCGTCCGACAATTCGTTTTTATGGAAAGCATCACGTGATCACCGAAGTCTCGGACGCCTCGGCCCGGACCCGGGCTGTTCTAGCGTGAGTCATCAAAGTGATCCATTTCGCAATAATAATAATGATAACTGTTCTCTGTTACATAAACAGTCTATGTTATCTATTAGCTGCACTTTGCAACACCACACTTTGGAAATTAACCAAACCAATTTACAGTTATTTTTAATCCTCGTTCTTTCGTTTTGTCAATTTACAGAGCGAGCGATTTGTAAACAACTTGTCCATGTCCATTAGATTTCAACTCCGTTACAACGTAAATAAAAGGGATAAGTTTCGCATTCTAGTAGTTGCAAATAAATTAACATATCTTTTCAGTCATTCTTACTTATGTAAGGAGCTTCGAGAATACGCTTCGCATCGGCTTCGCTTGCAATTCGCTCCCACATAAAAGTAGTCATTTATCATAATCATCTCGATTATATCGCGCCTCGCCCCTCCAACGGAGCCATTTAACCACCCTCGATTTAACTGTTATTGTGAACATTTTTGATTCCAAACGTGTCTTTTGTTAGAAGCTTAGTCACGGCTACGCTAGGCATTTTGAGTGGTTACAAATTCATTTTTTATCTAGCAAATGATGATTTGACAGCTCGATGTGCACTCTCCGTCTTTGAAAATTACTGCGTATTATCGTATGAAAAGTATACTTTTATATTTCAATATCAGTAATCGAAGTTTACGTTACACCTTAGTGAGACCTAAATAGGCATTAAAATAAGCCTCTACTGAATTTTGCTTGGAAACATGGAGAAAATTAATTTTCGTGACATTAAAATCAAATAAGAATAATTTAGAATCTATTTTATAAAACTCAAATTAGTTTATTTATGTCTTTCTAAAATTATAAAGAAGTACTTACATTTTTTTTTTAACATACATCTTATTGTGCAAAGTGTGCTAAGTTGGTCATTACACACGACGTGATATTGCGCGCGCGAGCTGTAAGCGAGTGCGCAATAAGAAAGCCGATGAGGGTAATGACCAATGCACACGCGTTTCATACGACGTTTTTCAACACACTTGCGAGGAAAAAACAAAACCTATAATTTTTTTTTTGTCCAAACAGTTAAAGTACAATTTTCAAAATGGTGCTTACAGGTACAGTTTTATCATCAAATAATTGCACCAAAGCGTGCTGGGCTTGTAGGCACTTATTTGCCAGTTCATTGAAGTAAGCTACCAACACGTTTTCCAAGAAAGACTGGGCGTTTTTGCTGATTTTCATATGCCGCCAATTATTTTTCACCCGATTTTGATGGTCAAAGGCTATCGTTCTCAGCTCTTAGTATTACAGGCAGCGTCAATCAAATTTCAATGCTTGAAAATTACATTTTCGTCAATATATAAACTAAAAACATGCAAAAGTATTCCAATTTAATGACAAATGCAGAAAACGGAAGGCGCATTATTTTTTTTACGCACGACGTCCAATGCGCGCGCAAGGCAAAGGCGCGAACGAAATCGACAAACGGCCAATTAAAAAAATGTAAAAAGCTAATATTTTCGTATTTCTATTCGACGGATGGAGATCAAATCGATAAAATGTTATGTTTATTCATTAATGTAATTTACGAGATAATTTAATCTATAAATTATGTTTGGTGTGATAAAACCTCTTTGAAGTAACATTTGAAACTAGTTGGTTAAAAAACTCATACAAATAGTTGGTTAAAAAAAATGTTACACTACTCTGAGTGAAGACATAACGATAAAGTTGCATTACGAGTAACTCATGTTAACTAAGTGGTCTCACTAAATAGCATTCCTCACCTATTTAGACGTCAGTTGGCGGAATAGGGTAAAAAGAAAATTATTCTAATGTGTGTTTTATGAAAACGTAGAACAGCCAGACCGCGTTCGCGTGTACAAACACGTCATTATTAGCGTGAGATTTGACCAACCGAAAGCAAAAAAATTACCTATTTTTACAATGTTGGTGGCAAACTCGCATAGATCCCGGTACCTAAGAGATTACCGTACGTATAGACGCTTGTACCGTCGTGAATATTATGCCCATTTACGACAATTTAAAACATAGGGCCGCCCTCCCTGCTGCCCTGGTACTATAGTCCTTCGAGACTCTTGCCGTGACTAAACTGAAGCAGAAACATCCTTTGGAGCCACCTCGTATGGACCACCTCTTATTTAGAATAAATGGCTTGCGTACTGTGCTTGGCGTGGGGCAGCAGCGAAAAACAGCTGTTGGTATCTTATCATATCCAATAATATATACCGACGTTTGCTCAAAATGCATTAATTTAGCTTGACCAACAAACATTCACAACCCCAGAATTAGTGTCGTTATAAAATACATCGGCTCCGCCGCCGAAAATTCGTCACAAACACCCCACTTTACAATCCGAGAGCTAATTCAAGTGTCGTTAAAAATTACTATTTTATTATTACATTAACAAAGGCGCAAATTGTCGTTAGGGGGACGCCTTTGTTTCAATTTTATTGTATTGATAATTTGCATAGAAACGGCCGCTAGCGCATGTATTACGCTTTTAATGAATATGATAAAGGAGAACGTTTATGATCTCGAATGTAAAAAGACCGAGCAAGTACAATTAAATATTACAACTTTTTGATTATGGCTAGTGTTCAGTGACTACAACGTTAATAAAAATATGTTCCGCCGCGTTTGAAGTTTTAAAACACTTATTTTGTAGAAATTTATTCGTAGAAGATTTATTCTACGATCATCGCAGTGAGGCTTATCTTACCACTCTACTATAGTACCATGGAATCTACGGCATGCACTCCTTCGCAAAACGACATTCAGAAACTTACTGCAGGCCTATCTATGCAAATTCAGGCAGGTGCAGGTCCCCTTCTCATTATACCTGTTTGAAATGCAATCTATGCACTGTATCGGAGTTTTTTCGTGGGCGCTGTTGTCGGCGCGGTCGCCATGGACAACGTTATCTTTCGACGCGTCTATAGTAGGCCTATGTATCACAGGCGTGAAAAGCAGGATCTAGAGATAACCATGTCTACAGTGTTGGAATTCCAATGAGAGACAATGCAATGGGAAAATGTATTTGAGTTCCTACTGAATGACCAGTTCAAAGGTTCACTATCATTGCAAATTATCAGAGTAATTTACTTTGAAAAATAGTCCAAAAAAAGTCTCTAGATGGTTTCGGGCAATTATTTATGAAAAAGGCAACCGTCAAAATTAGGTGAGATGACTATCTAACAAATGAATCGTGTTAAAATATCTAACCAATACACGACTGATTACAACAAGAAATGCATTGTTAATATTGTTTTGTTTGTTCCAGATCCTTATCAAATGTTTGGTCCAACGAGTAGTCGTCTGGCGAATTCAGGTAATTTAAAAAAAAATACTTCTGGGTTAGCGTTGTTGATAGATAACTATTCCAAATTTCAAATCGATAGCTTAAGTGGTGGTGGGTGGTTCTCGAGTGGTTCAGTGGTTCGCGTTATGACAGTCAGACGTACGGACGGACAGAGTCGCCCCATAAGTGTTCCTTTTGTACCTTTTTGGTACGGAACCCTAAAAAAGTACTTGGTAATGTTTGTAAAATAAAAAGGAAGATCGCTTAGTACTGCGTATTAGAAATGCAGTCAGCACTCAATCGGCATCTGTCCGACTGAAACAGGATTTAAGAAATTGATGAAAACATACTTCTATCACCTAAACAGGTCTTTTCTGTACTGTTTCACTTGTCTTTCCTGCAACATTCATTTAACTAAGTGAGTAGGTACCTGCAATTTAATTGAAGAGAGAGCTTCAAAATATTTTTAGATCTACGAGTAAATAACAGAGCCTCAGATACTTACTATAAGCTCCAAGGATAACGGGGTCGCAATCGGCACATTTGTAACAATTGTGTTTGCATAAAAATAATAAAAACTACACCTAACTCGGGCACACTTTTATAGTAAGGGCTAAAAATAACGACTGAAATCAAATTTCTCATTATCCAATCCTGACTAATTCATATCTGGCAAGGTGAAAGTGGCCAGGGGTGACCTGCAGGCTGACCTCTGAGAAAGTAGGGTGACCAGGTCTCACGCGGCGCGAGCACGCGAGATCGCGATAACAAACCCCATTCAAGGGATTTCAGGTTTACGAGTGTATGGCGCACGGCGTTAAATGATCCTTGAACTGCTTCGTTTTCAAGCTTTCTCTAAGAAACATTGTCTCATTTTATCAATTTTCATCTCGCTGAAAAATATAGACTGCCCTATATCAGTAGTCGTACAAATAAAAAAAAACATAATAAAATGACACTGCTAAAACCACTCGCTAAGGTTAAATTGTAAATAAATCAAGTCAAATTGTTCGGCCACATGCAACATAGATCGCCGATAAAGCACAGTACGTGTGGGAACAGTACGCCACGTAACTGTATGCACTATCTCTCTGTAATCGGTACTTAAAATTCCATCAATTTATTTACGCATTTCAAAATTCTTATTACACGAACAAAAGGTGTAATATAGCTTGTTTCATAATATATTTAAGTTTGTAAACCTGTATGAAAGTCAAATGTTAATAGGCTAACGACGGCGGTTCGTCGGATAGGGGTGCGGCAGTCACTTATCATGCCACCTTATTTTATGTAAATTGCTGATATTTTATCTATATTAAGTCACTTATAACAGTTAGAGGTTCAACACAGGGTGGTATAGATTACTTTTGTAGATAAATATACGTAATAGATTTTAAGTGCTCTTCGATTATTTCAGATTGATAAATCTAAATACATGATATTGATAAATTATTTATATTATTTACTTTTCAGTATAATAATAATAATTCAGCCTATATACGTCCCACTGCTGGGCACAGGCCTCCTCTCATGCGCGAGAGGGCTCGGGCTATAGTCCCCACGCTAGCCCAATGCGGATTGGGGACTTCACATACACCTTTGAATTTCTTCGCAGATGTATGCAGGTTTCCTCACGATGTTTTCCTTCACCGAAAAGCTAGTGGTAAATATCAAATGATATTTCGTACATAAGTTCCGAAAAACTCATTGGTACGAGCCAGGATTTGAACCCACGACCTCCGGATTGAAAGCCGGACGTCATATCCACTCGGCCACCACCGCTTCTTCCACTTTTCAGTATAATTTCTGGAAATCTAAGTTTCATAATCATTAATATGGTACAATAGGGTTGTTTCCTGTGTTTAAAGTAAATTATTTCACACCATGGACGAAGTAAAGCACAAGACAATTATTAGAAAAACGTAGAGAGTTGATATTTTTGACACAATTTCTATTTAAGGATAGAATTAATAAAGTAGGTGACTTGACCGTGACGTCACAATTCAGTTTTCATAAGTTCCATAGTGGCTAATCGTTACGATAGTTCGAAAAATAAAAGTAATTTGACTAGTAGGAAAGAACCATATTATTTACTTAAATAATTAAGTTTTTTTATGACTGTACCCCTGAATCAATCTCCCCGCTGACTGCCTGCAATTTAAACGCATAAAGACAATTAAAGCCACGTGGCAGACCCGAACACTAATTGCGAGTCAAAGTTCCCATGGACGGACTCCCGTACCGTGTAATTTACCTGTCTTGACTTTTCTAACTTTCCATAACAAAATAGCTTACACGGCACACGCTTATGCCTGTTTGCTGTTCACCTACTGCAATCATCTACAAATTCATAACTAAAACGTTTGTTATTCTTCGCCCATCAGATTGATTTATAATACAAACTTTTCCACTGCTGTTCTTTTACCTATTTGCCATTTCTACAGTCACTAATAAATATGAGAACATACATATCCAATAGATGAATATCCCAGGCACCTTACTATCACTCATCATACGCGCGTCGCGATCTAACAATAGATCAAGGCGAGTTGTCACTATGCAACGAATGTGGCTCAAGATCATTCAATCGGCATTGGCTTTTATTGCTTACATGTTACTTACTACCCATATATAGATACCGAATAATAGATGTATCTCTATTCTCTTTTTCTTATATCCATATCTGTTTAAAATTGTATTGCAAAACCGAAGAGTTTGTTTACCTACTGGTGACTAATTAGAGAATGCAATCTAAAACCATGATTGGCGATTCGATATCTCGCGCGAAAAAGTTGAATCGAGTAAGTCTTTCGAGGTCTCAACAGCCAGACTCGAGATCGAGATTAGACAAAGTAATTATTAATAACTAATTTTTAACAAAATTCCAGAAGTATAATAATGCAGTGTACTTATATACTACCTTTTTAGGGAACTGCTGTTATATTGCAAAATAAAACAGAAACTTAAAAAAAATGTAGGAGCCACGATCATATAATGACAATATTTCATTTTAATAAAACCTGAAATTTTATAAATGATTTGGCTGCCATGAGCCGTGGCAATATGCCGGGACAACGCGAGGAAGAAGATAAAAAAATGTTGTGATTTTACCATATCTAAGGCGCAATATGTGAAATGCTGCCATTTATCACGACGATAATATTGTCTTTGAGATTGTCAATTAAACACGACTTATTGAACTTCAAAACAAAGATGCATTTTTTAAAATAATTATGTTATAATCTACCAATCGTTTTTAAAATGGACCAAGCCGTATTGATCGGTGATGTGAGGAGGTACTTATACACTCCTCCAATGTGTTTCAAATATTTTTCCATCCTGCTGCAAAAATGATTCGTCGAAGACATTGGACAAATATTTTAGTACATTACGATACAAGTGCGAAGAAGAGGAAATTCGAAACGAGTGACGATGAATTAAAACACGACCGAAGGGAGTACAACGTTTTACAGTACATATGGCCCTTTAAATTTTCGACAGGGTAAAGTAGCACCACATGTACTGTAAATTTACATTACATTCGTTAGTGTTTATCCCTCGGTCATCTTTATGAAAACTGATCATGTTTGCTATAGTTTGCATTGAATGTCTTTATTAAGTGCTATTTTCACGATTTATTACATCATTTCTAATCGTAATCGCGTAATCAATTTCCTAGAAAAAAATAATATATTGTCGCAAAAGCAATTTGGATTCAGAAACGGGAAATCTACCGAAGGTGCTATATCTCAATTGACAGACAAGGTCGCTGAGCATTTAGATCAAGGAAAGACCTGTGTCGGAGTGTTCCTTGACCTAGCCAAAGCCTTCGACACTGTGTCGATCCCTATCTTGATTAGGAAATTGGAGATGTCCGGGATACGAGGAACTCCATTAAAATGGATGCATAGCTACTTGTCGGGTCGCACACAATGTGTCAGGGTTAATGAACAAGTCAGTAATCTTAGACAAATAACTTTTGGTGTGCCACAAGGCAGTATACTTGGCCCAACTTTGTTCCTGATCTACATTAACGATCTGACTTTCTTGGACTTGATTAATGCAGACATTGTATGCTACGCAGACGACACGGCAATCCTATTTCACGGTGCTTCGTGGGATGAAGTAATCACCTCTGCAGAAAGCGGTCTAGCTTCGGTGACAAAATGGCTTCAAAACAATTTACTGACCCTGAATGCAGACAAAATTAAATATTTATGTTTCCACAAAACAGCTGCTTCCGCTCCGCAATCTCTAAAAGTCTTAAAAGTTCACTCGTGCACTGTTAACCAGACGCCATGTGATTGTCAATCTATAGAAAGAGCTTCGTCTATAAAATATTTAGGTATTATCCTAGACGAGAAACTCAACTTTACAGAGCACATACAAGCCACAGCGAATCGTGTCAGGAAATTAATATATACCTTTAAAAATCTTCGAGATGTCATGGATAAGCCACTGCTTAAATCGACTTATATTGTTCTAGCTCAGTCCGTAATAACGTATTGCATCTCAGTGTGGGGTAGTGCAGCAAGCACTTATCTAATTCTTCTAGAGAGAGCCCAACGATCGTTACTAAAGGTTATTTTTTCAAAATCGAGAAGATTCTCAACTCAATGCTTGTATACAGAAAGTGAGGTCCTCACTGTACGCCAACTTTTCATATTACGTAGTTCTATCATAGCACACAAACATATACTTAATATGCCTAATTATGAACAATTACTGAAAAAACGCAACTTTGTCTTTCCCTTACCTGCACTTAAGTCACACTTTGCTAAAAGATTTGGTATACACAATCATTTAGCAGTATACAAGATAGTCAACAAAAATTGCGACATTAAAACCTGCTCGGTAAGAGAGGCTCAATATAAAGTCAAAATATGGTTAAGCACTCTAAATTATGTTGAAACAGAAAAAATATTAACATACTAATAGACACACACACACACACACACACACACATACACATAACATACACGTACTCTTCCTCAAATACGTACTCATAATTCCTCCAAATTCCTTGCCTTGGTTCTTTTTCTTTGTAATTGATTAGCACTAATTTTTAATTTTATTTTTTATTGTTAAAAATACAAGACATAAATTGTCGTATAATTTGTAGTTAACTGTAATGTAGCATGCAATTTGTTATTTTTAGCTGATAGTGAATTCTTTAGCGCCTATAGTCAATAAAAACTGGCAAACTAGGAAAAGTGCCATCCTGCGAGACAGGCATAGCCTAGTGCAGGTGTCACGGGCAATTTCTATAACTTGATACAACATTTAGCAGTGTTTAACTGGAATAAGTTTACTTAACCTTGTTTTAATTATAAGTTTCACTGTATTAATAAACTATTTTGATTTTGATTTTGATTTTGATTTCTTACCCATTTTTTCCTTTCGTAGCGGTTATTTCTTTTTATATTAATTTTATCAAGAAATGGTTGTTGAAGACCCCTATTCTTTTTGGAAGACCTATCCAACGACTTCCCACAACATTTGTGATTTTATTTTACCTCTTTTTTTAATTGATTGGTTTATATATTCATGCCTGAAGCAACACCGCGGACAGACAGATGGACACGGCAAAACTATAGGGGTTCCTAGTTGACTACGTAACCCTAAAAAGGGTAAATGCCAATTTTTATGACGAAAATGTAGCTCTAATTTATTCAGTAAATGCCTACCTATAGTCCTACCCTTACCAACCTTTCACCAACTCAAATCAACCCATGCATTACAAGTACCTACTTTTATTTTATAAGTTATAACCATTTAAATAAAAGCGGTACATTTGCAAGTTTCACGATTATAATATAGCATGATGTCACTTGCGAAGCCGCTACACCGCATATGTAACTTCCGTTGAATGCGCAAAAAGAAATCGCTGTTGCTCAAGAGTAGGTATAGTATACGCTTTATTTTTCCATTGTATCAGTGATGTATAAATACAAACGTAATACACTCTGTTCCGCCAGTCGGGCACGGCCCGTTACACTCGACTGGGCTTCCTCGCCAGTCGTGCGGGCTTGAACAAGCCCGCCCAATATCGCGACATGCTCCTACGTCACCCCGAACATAAGTAAACCAATGTCGAATACTAAATCTTCTACTTACATGGGCCTTCGATCAAGCGTTACACAGTGGCTTATGCTTCACTTTCTATGCCTTTTTTCGGATAGTTTTCTGCGCTAGTTTAATCTGAAACGATAACACGTAAAGTATACGATCATTTATCTGAACTTTATGAAATAGTTGGAATGAAAATAAAATTTTAAGATAGTTAGTAGGTACGCAATACAAACATCTTTAAGAAAAGAGGCATCGTGGCATCGAGGCACGTTTTGTCACCGACTTTTGTTTTTAGGTTTCCATACCATAAGGTAAAAAGGAACAACTTGTTACGACTCTATCCGTCTGTCTGTTACTCTAAAGATCCCGGGAACTACTTACGCTATCGTCGATTTCAGGAATAGTTATAAACAAGGCTAACACGGAAAATTAAAAATGTTTTTTTTATTTGTTTCACTATGTTCCTAAAAAGTGGGATAAACTCTCACATGCCAATTCGAACGCACACTAAAAGTTGTGCAAAACTATTGTAATAATAAACCATCTGCGGCCTGCGCTGCGAGCAGCTCACGCTTGGTGGTGCATTTGCCGACTGCATCTACCAAAGCTTGAAGGGGAATACTGTCATTTTACACTTCATACCGAGTGCCCGTAATTGGCAACGGATCCTTTATGCCACAATTTGTTCACTTTCATTAAAGTTTCATATTTTTTGTGTAAGTAGGTAATATGTACTTATTAAAAATGTGGGTAAATAACACTTTCGTATAATGATTATAGTTATTTATGTGCTATTAACTGTAGAATCAAACTTGTTGTTTTCTTCTCGTGCTATTTACTCGTATTATACATTTACAATTTAAAATATCTTCTTTCCTACAAAAAGCTGAATTATGATCCAAAGGTTTAACGGCACGAAAGGCAAACAAACTATATACGATTAAACAAACACACATCGAATATATAATTGCTTCTAATTACAAATCGAATATAACCGCTTCTAATTTCAACCTACCAGTTAAATTAAACCACGGTTTGCATTTAATCACTTTGTACCTAGAGACCAAGCTAAGTTGGCAGAGATTTAACAAAGAGAATTTGAAATAGAGATGTAAAAGAAAACATTGTAGCGACGTAAATTTACTGCCATCTTTCGACACATAATTAAAACTTTTAGAACGCCATTTGACTTTGATCCTTATTCTTTCACTAATATGTGTTCAATTTGTTAAATATCTAAAAGTGACGCCATCTTACCGGGCACTACCTAAAGGTTATGGCGCCCTCGCTCGAAACGATGCTGCTATACCTTTGGCCTCAGATCTATACTATAAGATGGCGCCACTCTTTGGTATTTAACAAATTTAACTCATATCAGTATAAGAATAAGGATCAAAGTCAAATGGCGTTCTAAAATTTTTAATTATGTGTCGAAAGATGGTAGTAAATTTACGTCGCTATAAAGTTTTCTTTGACAATACACCTCTATTTCAAAATCTCTTTGGTGTTAAGTAAACGTCATAATTATGGAAGGTGGAGGTAAGGAATGAAATCTCCATATACCAAAAAGTGTCATCAAAAAACCTTAAATAGGTGGCGCTACAATACCTAGAATACTTGAAAAAAATGGAATCATAGACAGCGCACTTCACTCCGTCAATAACGCCTAGGTTCTTAGCTACTCTAGCGCTACTCTGGAGAGATTTGGAACTATTATTGTTTATAGCTGACAACTGGACACTTGCATCAGTTCTGGTTATGGAGATTGCGTTCCTTACCTCTACCTTCCATAGTCATAATTTCATAGAAGTTTGACGTTTAAAATAACACTTGCACTATCTAGGCTGTCAAAACCGCTGCCAACTTATCTTGGTTTGATTTTACGCTTGTGGATATATTTGCCACGATTTTGCGTACTTTTAAAACTATATTTAGGTACGTTACATTTTCTTATATTAATATAAAACTTAATCGATCCAGCGAAATGAGAAGTGAGGTGTTAGGGTCAACTGGGAGTGCACTTTTCATCTTTGTACGCTCCATGATCGTTTCACGGTAGCATGAGAATGATGGCCCAACATTCATGAATAGCGACGTAGTTCAAATATTTAAGTTCAAATTTAAGGTAACCTGGAGTAAAGAGAAAGTAGGTAGCATAAGCTACCTTGTGGCGCTATAACTAAAAATCTAACGCAAATCTATTTCTTAGCCTGCGTAGTTTTCTATATCTTCTATACCGGGTCTTCAGTATATTTAATAATGTCTGAATGAATCTGAATCATTGCGAGTAAATATCGAGGGCAAGTCGCCGGGGGCGCGGTGAAATGCTCATTTTATGTGCGGTACCTAATGATAGGGTTTGGGACGGCCATCACTCACCACGCTAATGACTGCGATTAGCAAAAGTAGCTTGTCGCTTATTTAAACGCTTTAAAAATCGTTTAAGTGCTGCTATCAAATCCCAGGTCGCATTGCGACAATATAGCAACATAGCACTGCCACTGTGTTTTAGCAGCTGGTACCTACTCTGATTCATTTTTGTAGTAGCAACTCAAAAATATATGAAATATATGACTGAACTGTAACTTATTACGCTTTTAATTTCAGGGTCAGGTCAAATACAACTCTGGCAGTTCCTGCTGGAACTTTTGAGTGACTCGAGCAACGCAGGCTGCATCACCTGGGAAGGCACCAACGGCGAGTTCAAGCTGACCGACCCGGATGAGGTGGCGCGTCGGTGGGGCGAGCGCAAGTCCAAGCCCAACATGAACTACGACAAACTGAGCAGGGCCCTCAGGTAACATAGACCTAGATCGAAACGTGTTGCTAAGCGACTTGTCGGGTACCCGTTTAATTTGCTGTGCGAGTTCACCCTAAAGCGACAGTGTATATAGAATATTTTTTTGTGTTTTGATAGATCGTTTCTAATATTTCACCTTTGTCCAGATACTACTATGACAAGAACATCATGACTAAGGTCCATGGCAAACGCTATGCCTATAAATTCGACTTCCAAGGGCTAGCAGCGGCCACGCAACCGGCGGCGAGCGATCCGGCATATAAATATCAAAGCGATCTTTTCATGAGCTCTTACCACCACTCGGCAAAGCTCTCGTCGTTTATGGCTCCCCACGCAGCCATGCCAACATCAACAGGTAACTAGACACACTATTATAATAACGGCTCTAAGCGAAATTTATTCAATGCGAACTAATGCTACGTGCCAAAATCATTTCTTTACTCAAAGTGCGACTGCTAAAAAAACATGTCAACATACTTGTAAGTGGTATAATGATAGAGTTAATGTCATGCACCCTTCAAACGCAATACGCACTTGAGAGAATCTGCATTTCTCAGTGCTAATACGGCGGTACACTCACTTGTGCAAATATTGGCACGGTACTCGAAATGGGTTGTCAGTGGCACGACTCGATTTAGCACTCTTGACTTAATGGAAGGCTGTGTTAAACTCTATTCGACCTGATTAAATATACTGATGAAATATAAAGTTAAGAATGTAGACCAGTATTATTTTCAGTAATTTATTTAGGTACCCAATGAATAAATTTAAATAAGAAATAATTTTGGTGCGTCATGCAGAATATATATTTTATGCGAGTGTATCTTTTTGTGAATTTTATCGACTTTTATTGTTGTGTTTTTAAACATGTTTTGTATCTTTTACCCGGCGATTTTCACAATTTGGAACAGTTATAAAACTCTCTTCTCATACGTCGGGTGGTTGTCAACTAACAATTTCGCTGGCGTGTATTGATCCTCTTTCTACCAAGTAAGCTGGCAAACTATTGTTGCAGCGTCGATTTTCCCGTCGGCGTCGTGGAGCAACTGGGGCGGTGGGGGGAGCAACCTCTACTCCCCCCACTCTATGGCCCCACCCCACGTGACGTCGCATCTGGGCTCGTATCCGCACTACGCATGACCAGCCATATAATTCGACGATACACCAAACGACGACTGTAATATGGATATACTTTTTGTTAATTATTATTTATAATTTTTTACGCTTCTCTTGTCTATGTACCTACGGTTAACTTTTAACTCGTTATTAGCTATATTTTGCCAAACACTTGTTATAATGCCCACGAGGACGGTTCTCGGTACACCTGGTCTGTGGTATTGATAAGGTTCAGTTGACTGGAAAACAAACAAAAACCAAAGTGAATGGGTATTGAAGAGGGTTTCTCAGAGTAGCAACCTTGTGGGGGGGAGGGGAATTAGCGACAATGTAACGCTGTTGACTGTGAAGGGTATTTTGTATATTGTAAGAATTATATGTAAAATAAATGTGTATTTATTCCTTTGACATATTGGACTAGGAAAAAAATACAAATCGAACCTCGGCTTGTAAATAAACAATGTCGAATCCACAGTCACTTGTTCCAATTAATAATGAATTCCTACAGCTATACAACCACCAAGAATGTATAATTATGTTTTCCGTTAAAATAATTTATGTGGAAGGTCTCTGTAAGTAATATATTTCCATTGCGTATACTAATAACTTTACGATTATGCTTCTTACATTTTTGTTTTTATGTAATATCTATATCAAACCGCGTAAATCAAGTATCAAGACGAGTAAAGAGACAAAATGTTATGGTTGCCAACTTCCCTAGTTAAATTGTTTTTATTGTGAGAAAAAATAAAGAGTGAATTGTGAAACGCAAGACTAGTCTTTTATCAAAGAATGTTGTAAATAATAGATACTCATTAATTAAGTAGAATTATTTATTTAGGATTACAATAAAATTTTAATGGTATTAATTTTTAATGTATAAATATCGTGTAGGCAAAAGAAAGTAAGTATGTACGTATTCGCGCGTATATCTATCTATAGGCCACAGCAGGTTTCGCCGTGGCGTTGACTTGGTTTTGGAGCGCAACGATAAGGTAATTTGCAAGAAGCTAATAAAAACACTGAAACTTACACAATAATATAAAACATAGCATTCAAGGTAAGGCACCTTGAATTACAAGCTTGCATTTATTGCCGTCGTTTTCTGCAAAAAGATACACAGCTTTAGGTTGTAATATAAGCTTAAAAATAGCTATTGCATAAACTACTATCAAGGGAAAGAGACGGTAAAAAATGCGTGTCCGTTATTCAATGTCTATTTTCTTTGCCTGAAATATCTGATCCACATACAACCTCCAGTGTTTTATAAGCTTCTTAAAGCAATTCATTGAAATAGTTGTTACATGATATGACAAAAATATATCGGTACCTATTCCTAACTAGTGACGACGATCGCCTGCAAGCTGTACCCAATGTTTGGTGATTATTGTAGGTACCTAGTCAGTATTGTATTTTAAACAGTAGAACATCGGATGTGACATGACATGTATTTAGTAGGAGTGCAGTCAAGTACCTAAAGAATAAAAATGTATCATAAAATTCTGAAAAATGAAAATGAACATTGTAAGATTTACTTCATTATTGTTCACCATTTAAAATAAATGATGACATTTTACTTAGCTAATTTGTATATAAATTATATTCCAGTTAGAAAACGTATTTCCGTAAACATCAAACTTTTTTTCTCAGTCGATATATCAATTTTGTAAGATTCGGTTTCCTGTTGAATATAATTTTCCTGAATTTGGGTTTTATAAATGTATATATATTATCTAATAAAATAGTAACACTCCCATCATACACCTATTATAGCGGATATTTTTCTAGGATTCCATTAACTCTGGTACATACATGGAAACTAACGCCCATGTTCACAAATGCGTTACAAGACTCAATGAGTTAATAATTTATGTTTTACCCCTTTCTTACACATGTCAGACTAAGACACACGATTATTAGCTAATTAAGGCTAAATGTTTAGTTTTCAAAATACATATTAAAGTAAGGATGCTAAGCACAAAAAAATTGATACATTGACCCGTCTTTTTCTATCTTTATCGCATGCACATAATTATCTTGCTGTCCCGCTGATGATGCCGGCGATTACTGCCACTGTGCGAGCGGGGTATACTCTTGGCTCGTCTCAGTCGTTTTTTGTCACGTTCTTAAATTCGTCCGTTTCTGCTTTCGTAACCCATTCTTCATTCGTCACTGTCGATATTTGGCTATTTCTTATTCCGGCTTAGTTCGGTATTCGTCAACATCATCTTTCGGCTTGTTCAATGTTAGTCTATGTTGTTTTTAGACACACGACGACCGGTTTGGCCTAGTGGGTAGTGACCCTGCCTATGAAGCCGATGGTCCCGGGTTCAAATCCTGGTAAGGGCATTTATTCGTGTGATGAGCATGGATATTTGTTCCTGAGTCATGGGTGTTTTCTATGTATTTAAGTATTTATAAATATTTATATATTATATATATCGTTGTCTAAGTACCCTCAACACAAGCCTTATTGAGCTTACTGTGGGACTTAGTCAATTTGTGTAATAATGTCCTATAATATTTATTTATTTATTATTTATTTATTATTTACTTTGTTGAACACATTCTCTGTTTATCTCTTTCGATATTCGCCCCACTCACTATTTGACTATATAGTTTATTGGTTTGTTTTAGGCGGCATGAATGAAAAATTACAAAGCATAATAATAACGAAGCTAACGCCTTCCAAAGGTCCGGACACTACTGTCCCGTGACTGGTAGGTCTCCTTTACACATAATGTGCTATTTACAATGATTAAGGCAGTTGCCATTTGTGTGGCATTCGATCTTTCCATCCTGTATATTGTTTCAAATCAGTTCCGAAATGTAGGCGATAACATCAGGAAATGAAAACATAAAGTTTCTTGTTTATGGCTTCCTTCATTACTAATACCCAACGCTACGCTAGGAAAAGACAAACAGCAAACATGACCAAAGATGACAAAGACTTCCAGCGTAAGTGACGAATGCAGAATAAGATGAATTAAGAACTTGCCAAAAATCGAATAGGACCAACAACGAACGTGCCGTGAAAAAAAATACGAATAACGAGTGAGTCTAAAAACAACATAGACTAACATTGAACATGCCTAAAGATGATGTTGACGAATACCGAACTAAGTCGGAATAAGAAATAGCCAAATATCGACAGTGACGAATGAAGAATGGGTGACGAAAGCAGAAAGGGACGAATTTAAGAACGTGACAAAAAACGACTGAGACGAGCCAAGAGTATACCGCGAGCGGGACACAGCAATATACATAGTTATCGCGTGCGATAGAGATAGCAAATAGCGGGTCAATGTACGAAATTATTCGTGCTTACCGTTTAAATACTTTAAATAATTAATTAAATTTTACAACGGTAGATCTTTTGAGAGACTTCAAAAATTCTAACAAGGTTTATAATACGGTTGAATGTTTTTTATTATATTATTTTTATTAAATTACCTCAAAACTTACGTGCTACCTCAGAACTCCGTCTATCCCGAACCGAATGGGGGCTACCGTATTTTCACTCTCCAGACGACACCCAGATGCGTGCGTCACGTCACTATGACTACTATGGAGTTTCATGGCGCGAAACCATAATTAACATTGGTATATGTTTGAAAAATATCTATACCTCGTCAATAATAAGTTCAGTCATCACATATGATGCTAACGATGGAAAATTATATTAATTAATGATTCTAATTGGTAAATGTCATTTTAACATGCTGTGCATTTGAGAAGTGCACTGCTGATGAAGACCATAACTAAACTCCTTTAGTTAGTCGTTATGTAAGGCATTTTTTCCTTTGTACAGGTTTCTTTGTAATGATTTAATGCTCAAGGTAAAGTGGAACTGTTAATGGAACCGTTATCGGAATCTTAGAGACAACATATAATTTAACTAAGGAAAGTTCTCTTGAAGTTAGCGAAATCCATAAAAGGACCCGTATGTGCTACTCTTACGGTATATAGGTACCATGTGGGACCAGTAATACGAGCAAATAGTTAAAATATAGATTTTACTCTTCAAACGGTAGAGCACTTTTGTTAAATAAATTTAAAAATTATGAAGTCTTTAGTTTTCTTATTTTTCATACAAATTAAATATTATCTTCAATTGTACGCTATCATCAATTTATCATTAGCACAATCGGATTAAGACCAACCTCGCAATCTCTAGAACAGTCATGAAATTTGGTATGTATATTAATTAAAGTCCCCTTTTTTATGCCCACACCATTTGACCTTTGCGGACCTCGAGGAATCGCAGCCATCTTAGAAAATGTGTACCATCCAGGAGAAATTCACGTTTTACTCTAAATCTACATTCTTTGTGAAAATATAGTGTATGGCAACTTTAAAGCTTATTAAATTCTACACAAAAATGTCCTTGATATCTTTGCGGAAAAAATACATCTTGTTATAGAAAATACTTGCTGAATCGAAGTTTAACGCTTATACACTTCCAGGCGACATTCTCTTAATAGGAAACTTGTAGGAATATGAATTCCACTTTTAACTATACATTTGTACGTGATCTAACCCAATATTAACATTTTAATCGACTGCGACTTGACCAGAAAATAACGTCATGGGTTTAAGTACTGATGATTCAGTACACCCTGCAGCTTAGGATACTAGACGGATTTTTTTTAAATGACGTATCTGGTACTGACGTAATGACGTGACTGGTACGAGTAGGAGACCAAAATTAACAATACATTGCGTCTAGAATAAACTTAATAAACTTTAAAGTGTACTAGAAGTCATAACACAAGTTATTTTTAACAATCGCTGAACAAATGTATTGCTCCTGTTACAGTCCTCTCCCAGTATATCTTTCTAACTATAAAAAAATCGGACAAGTGCGAGTCGGACTCGCCCACCGAGGGTTCCGTACTTTTTAATATTTGTTGTTATACCGGCAACAGAAATACATCATCTGTGATTCTGTGAATATTTCAACTGTCTATCACGGTTCATAAGATACAGCCTGGTTACAGACGGACGGACAGCGGAGTCTTAGTAATAGGGTCCCTTTTTACCTTCTGGGTACGGAACAATAAAACTAACCTTAAATAAATATCAAAATGTCAGTCGAGATGTTGAGGGATAAAATCATCGAACGCTGTCTGTTAGTCAGTTTAGAGAAAGCGCATTTACCCCAAATCGTAATTATACCTCGGTTCTCCTGTTCGGTTCTGGTTGGTTGTTCTTATCTGATGGTGACATTGGTGACCTTAGAGATACTTATACTGTTTAACCCTCACATTGAGTACTTGCCTATAATTTTTATAGATGTTAACATCTATAAAAATGATACATTCGGATGATAGCATTCGGACATCAAAAAAGAATAACTACATATATGTATGATTTGTCTATTTTCCCTATTTCTTTAGTACTGTTACAACACAAGCCAAACAAAATCAAGCCTTTTCGTTTTACAAAAGAGTGATAATGTACCTACGATTTCGGTAAATAAAAACGATTAAGTACACATAAACTTACAAACATTCATATGACACCGTAGATTTCCTAAACCAAAACATCTTAGCTGAAATAGATTATATTAGAGAACTTTCATTTAAAGGATGAGTCACGCTACAACGGTTCGGGCCCGGGCCGGGGCGCACGGCACTTCGCTTTTCTATAGTAAGCATCACGTGATCACCGTCACCTGTCATAGAAAAAGAAGTGTCGGGCGCCCCGGCCCAGGCCCGGACCGTTGTAGCGTGACTCATCCTTAGGGTTGACTCACGCTAGACCGACACGTCATTTTATATGATGGCTGATCGGTGATCACGTGGTGCTTTCTGTAGAAAACGAAGCGCCGGATGCTCCGGCCCCGGCCCCGGGCCGGTCTAGCGTGAGTCATCCTTTAAGCATTTATTATTTCTTCTCAATAAGTTTATATATTACCATCCCATTCCCGCAAATATATTACGTATTATTTTATATATTCACCGTGCAGTTTACTATACTTACATAATACTTACATATTTATATATTTTTTCAAATCCGTAATACATATTATTAAACTGTCCTTGTCCTTAGTTCCAAAGTTTTAGATGGAAGAGATCGTTTTCTTTAGCGATGACTGTTGCCAAAAACTGTTGTCTTTTTTTTTTAGATTATTTTTATACGAGTACATATTACATAATACCATACCCGCGCCTGAAATAATACCTACTGCAATCACGCAGACATCAACGACGATGTCAGACACAGTACTAACTGTCAAAATGGCGAAATAGGAGCCCCTAGTGTAAATTTATTCGATAGCGAAACGTGACGTACGCGTTTGCTTTAAGTGTCATTTTCTCATTTTGTACGAGATTTAGAAACAGCGCGCCAAACGGGACGTTTTGGAAACTCAAGATCCCATAATACTAAATGAGACTTAACGCAAACGCGTACGTCACGTTACGAAATCGAATAAATTTACACTAGGGGCTCAGCACGTCTTATATATTTTACTACCAATTAGTCGAAAGTGCAGCTCATAAAATACGGCGTTTTGTGAAGTCTCATAAAGTCTTTAGAAACCAAGAATGGTTTTAAGAATTGGAGCCACTAAGATTTTTGATGTAAATTTTTAAGGGGGGGGGGGGGCTCTCAACTTTATCTTTATATCTATATTATATACTACTACTAGGCCAAGTTTGGTATCATTTTCGTATAAATCGGGGATGCCGAATTCATTTACAGTATCATATTGACACCATTCCGCAGTAAAAATATATAAAATATGAAAATAACCACATTTTTTTTTATTCGTCTTCACGCTAAAATCGCTGAACCAATTTAGGTTAAATATGGTATAAAGATAGTTTGAGTCTCGAGAATGAACATGAGATAGTTTTTATCCCAAAATTTTCCCTTAAAAGTGAAAAAGCAAGTGTAGGTTTGTATACTGCTCAACCGATTTAGAGGAAATCTACGTCTACATGTTTGCCAAACTTGATTTAGAACCTATCATTAACCTCAGACGACGCCTTCGCTGACAAGTGGGTTATGTTAGCTCACTAAGAAAAATGATGAATTTGGGGTTCTAGTTAGCCTTAAGCTTAAATCTACGTCTATATCTTTGATTTAGTTAAAAATGATACCAAACTTGACTTAGAACCTAACCTTAAACAATTATCCTGGTAAGAGATATTTGTTCCTGTTATGGGTTTGTTTATGTATTTATAAATAATTATATATTATATATTCAATACAATTCAATAAGCCTTTATTTAACAATCTTATTCTAGTTTACAAAAATATAATAAACATCTTATTTCCTAGTTTCACTTATCTTATACTTTAAAACTATTACTATATATCGATGCTCAGTTTCAGACATCGGAGCCGAGATTGTCTTGCTTTCCAGCATAGGCCTCCCCCAAGTTTCTCCAAAGTTCCCGATCATGGGCTTTTCTCCATATTATATATATCGTTGTCTAAGTACCCATAACACAAGTCTTATTGAGCTTTCTATGGAACTCTAATCAAATTGTGTAATAATGTTCTATAATATTTATTTATTTATTTGTTAAGTTATAGGTAAGTAGCCATACTGACATTTTTTCCGTAAGTATTTTATTTGGCATTGTATAATTATTTTCCAATATTTATTTGACATTGTGATGAATTTATTTTGCTATTGGCATTTGATGCTTTTTTCTGTCTTGACATTGTATATAATAAATAGTTAACGATCATAATATAAATTCATATAGAGTAGCTTGATATAATTTATATTATAATTTAATATTATGAAAAAAAAACTTAATCTAAATCTATTAACCTCATAAGTCGCCGACCCAAATTCCCATGCATCAAAAATATCAGTGGCTCCACTTCTTAAATTTATCTTATGAACACAAAGATTATTAATCTTTTGTTTCATGGCTCCTCTACACGATGGCCCAGCGCAGGCCAGTCCAAGGGACGCATTTATGCGTTAGAGGGATGCATAGCTGCGTCCCTTAGACTGGCCTACGATGGGCCATCGTGTAGAGAAGCCCTCAGACGACGCCGTATTTGACCTTTTCTTGCGTTTTGCACTTTCGACTAAATAATCGCGCGATTTCATAGAGTCGGACTAAGCTGCGTGACATTTGCAATGCCATCATGAATGTCAAATTCCTATGGAAATATAACGTTTATAATGACACTATGACACTTTAGTCTATTGGAAAGGACTCTGTTGTACCAAGGTCAATCGAGCTCGACGTGACATTACCTATGAAATCGCGTGAATCGTGGCAAACCATGCTTAAGTATGTATATACGTCAAAAGGTAATAGAGTCAGACCAAGACAAATCTGCAACGATTTTGATAGCACACTCAGAGCAAGTGTTATTTTAAACGTCAAACTTCTATGAAATAATGATTATTACTTCGTCCAGTACCAATAGATGGAGGGATACGTATGCATTCTTACTGCCAAGTTGATGCAAAGCTAGCGTGGTCAGAGCCTAGATTGTTCTTGTGCCAGTTCTCTCCTCGCTAGTTATCTTTATTTTGATGGTTAATTTTAATTGCCGTTTGGTTTCCTAATTTGAAATGTGTTAACTATTTAAAAAAATCACGAGTGGTAAAAACACTTAAAATAAAAACTTATAAATAAAGAAATCGTGATCTGGTAACTGTAATTATGGATATCATTATCTGTATCAAAGAGAATTGATTGTAATAGAGAGGTAAAGTGCCCCTAAGTTTGACATCCAAAACAGATGTCGCTGTACTGCGCCATATGTTTTGTGATCACTGACAATCAGAGTTACCGCAAAATGTATGGAGATGAACAGCGCCGAAAATACAAGATTCACTTCTCACACAAACCTTTAAGCTGTTCAAAATGCCAAAGTGCACAACAAAACAATATCTCATCATAGTGCTCAATTAAAAAAATCAATTAGATAGAGTCCGTCGAACTATCCACCGAGTATGACAAAACAAAGTGTGGAGATAACAAGTTAAGAACGCATTATTATCATAGATATTTAACGTTTAGTGTCACACTGCCACGCTTTGTTATTGAAAAGTCTGTGCAGAGTTAACTTGGTCCGACTCCGCGTACTAACAACACAAGCAATGCATCAATAGCGCCAACCCAGCGCAGTTATTGTAAGATACGAACACACATTTCGTTTAATGAAAAACGAACTAGTAATTTAGTTATATTATGATTTATAATATAAAGTGATGAAAATAATCATCAACTTAAGAAGACAGGCCATGGCCGCCCCGAAACCGCATTTTCATATAAACGTAGTCCTCATTTTCCTTTCCGGATATTAATATTATTAAAAATATTTTGACATAGTTTATTGTATATCAACAAAGAGAATTTAAAATAGAGGTGTATAGTCAAAGAAAACTTTGTAGCCACATTAAATTTACTGCCATCTTTCGACACATGATTATAACTTTAATTTAGAACGCCATTTGACTTTAATCCTTGTTCTGTTACTGATATGTGTTAAATTTGTTAAATATCAAAAAGAGGCGCCAACTAATCGATCAAAGGTCGTTTTGAGCGATGGCGCCATAACCATTAGGTTAGGCCCGGTAAGATGGCGCCACTTTTTGATATTTAACTAATGTAACACATAGCTCTAAAAGAATAAGAATCATTGTCAAATGGCGTTCTAAAAGTTTTAACCATGTGTCGAAACATGGCAGTAAATTTACGTGGCTACAAAGTTTTCTTTGTCAATACAGCTCTGTTTCAAATAAATTCTCTTTGATATCAATCACAGCTATGGCCCTATGTTTGATATTTTCGAATCTTTAGTTATTATAAAAATTAGGAGTATAAATTTTTTTGATGAAATCTGTTTTTCGCTCCTATTTTTTACACAAATAAAAAATCTAAATAAGTCAAACATAGGGGCATAGTGTATGTATTAGCATGTATAATTAGCTATGGTTAATATATACATCAAAATATGTAAAAAGGAAATGGGGACTACGTTTGGATGGAGAAGTGGCCGTGGCCTATCCTCTTAACATAAATGATACTGACATTCCAAAAAAATCGTATTATTAGGTACCCGTAGGTACCTATAATCACGTTGGCTATGATTGCAACGTCCGGCTGTGTCTATTGTTTAAATAAAGATTCTAAGGCCAAGGGTTCTCTGGTTGACACTGTATGCTGCGTTGCTTTGTATTGGAAGACAAGAACATTGTATAAAACATAACGCTAACTCGCTATCGTACTCAGCGTACAGGGTTTGCCGGGCCTTGGGGTAAGGCTTAGCTAGCGAGAAGTTGTAGTATTTATGGTGGCAATTACACGATAAAACTACTGTATAACTCAATAAGGTGCATTGGGATAATTAGAACAGCTTTTTGGGTTATTAGAGAGTATGAGAAAGGACGCTCTCAAAAACCTTACTTAAAAATTAAAGAACAGTAACACAATGATTATATGTGTATCATTTAACATGTTATGTGCAGTGCATTATTGTTTACACTAAAAAGTTGTCGAATGTCAGTTTTATATGTTTCAAAACAGTTAAAATTGTAAAGTAGTAGTATATGTGCAATGTTACCAAAGGCAATAAAATGCTCAAAATCAAAGGCGTGATTGTAATGTAAGCAGCAGTTAATATAATGGCAGCAGATCAAAAATGAAATGGATCAGTCCTTTTTACACAAAAGAAGCGTCAACAAACGTAGCAAAACAGTAACTTTATACATTAGCGTAACATGCTTCAAATCTGGTTGTTCTGATTTTTTGCAGACTTGTTTATATTATGATGTGCCCAATAAATAATCCAAGTTTGTGACCTCCAGGGATGAAATCAAGTTTTCAAAAATCGAAAAACGCGCGGTAATTTCGGTTTTTTTCAGATTTGGGCGATTAAAACTCTAAAAGACTAGCTTTTGATAGTACCTTTTCAGGTAACTAGAGGTCGGAAACTAGTAGGTCTAGAGACAAATCTACTCTCGTATTGTAGAAAATTTAATGTACTTTAAAAATGTCCTGAGAAGGTACTACCAAAAATTAGTCCTTTAGGTTTAAAATCACCCAAATCGGAATAAATACCGCAATTTTTGCGGCGTTTTCAATTTTTGACAAAGTTAACAAGTTTGGGGCAACATTATACGTAAACAAGTCTGCAAAAAATCTGAACTATCGGATTTGACGCTACGTACTTTCAGGGGACAAGGTTACTGGATTGTAGGTCAAACACCTAGATACTCTACCTATTAAAGAGCACTAATGGAGTCATAGGTAAGTACAACATTACAGGCTAACCCAAAAATACGATAACAATTTTTTCTTTAGTAATTTTGTAACGTTATTTTTTTTTAGAATATATTTTAAATTAAAAACTACAATCATTTAACTAAATAAACGTATTATCTTCAACATCTGTCCTTAGCTTTGATACACAAACGCAAACGTTTGTTAATATTGTCAACAATATGCTGCAATAAAAATATTTTTCTACGTATTTTTGGGATTTGGGCCTTATAGATTCAGGTGTTACAAAAAACAAGAAATGGAAACATCTTAGTATCTCGGTCTGCATAGCACGCAGATTAGTTGAATAAGGCGACACATGTAATTAATTTCTCCTACCTTTACAGGAATGACTTCATTAGTCCTCTGTGACTGCGTATTCTTTTTTACCACCATACAAATATGTAACACAACAATAAGAGAAACTATCTTGTTTTGTGACATCTATCAATATAAATGTGATTGACTGATTTATTAGCGTACTTCATCAGTAGTCCGTCAGTAGAAAGAGCGCGAATGGTCGTTTTATTTTAATCTAGTATTGTATACTGTTATAAACAACTAGTTACCTAATTTGTGATCAATTTCGAAGTCAATAGCTGTATTTCAAAATTAATTTATTCACGTTGTGTTATATTTAATATTTTAATTTAAATATTAATTTATTGCATGTGTCGATAAAATAAGTCTTTAGCCGTAGAAAACGCATTGTATAGATGTTATTGTATTTGGAAATGAATAAAAGAAATAAAATATCACTTTTTTAGTTTTCGTTCTAAGTATTTTTCAATATTCCCGCCAATGTTATTATTTATCAACTACATGTATCTAATACATGCTCGTTAACAGAATAAATTCGTAAGTAGCTTCGTAACGCATTTTGCTCACACCACATACACATTGTACGAGTACCTACAGGAAATCGGTAATCTCGAAGGTAGTTAGTAATCCCCTTTTTTAAAATTTATTTGTATACTTTTTGTTTTTTTACTTAACGTTACCAAACACTATTTTTTTAGAATAAGAAGTATTTATTGCAGTACTGTGTATATTTGTAGATGGTAATCCTGATACAATTTATTAGTTCCAACAGTTACCCATTTCGGGTATGCAATACTTAAATAACTTATGAACTAAACTTAAATAGCATGCAAAGATAATTAAATACATACCAATTAATGTTCAAAATATTATTTACACTATAAAATGATTTATTAAGTAACCAGTTTTTCAATTTTACCCGGAATCGGTTACCTTCGAGTGCCTTTATATCAGCTGGAAGGTGATTAAATACCTGAAAAGCTGTTACAAAATTGCTCTTTTTGAATATGGATGTGTTTGTTTTTGGTAGCATAATATTGAACTAGCGTTGCACTTTGTTGAAGAGAGAGCTGTAAAATAATTAGGCTGCTTTTTTTACAAATAAACTTACTTCTAGATTATAGATTCCGATCAGTGTAAGGAAACGTTTCTCTCGGAAAACGTCTCGAAGTGAATCTCTAAAATTCATTCGTTAAATTATTTTTAGGCATCTTTTTTGGAGTATGAATGTTTTATTCACATCCACAGAATTACCCCAGAAAATAACTCCGTAGGTTAATAGAGGATACACGTTACCATAGTAGGCACTAATAACTATATTTTCAGAGCAATTCTCTGCTAAGTCTGTCACCGCATTTATGCCCTTTAGGAAGGTTTTTAATAGATCGCGAGCAGCATGTATCGTCAGTAATCGCTTCCCGGCTGATACTTTGTCACATGATAGTTTAGATGCTATCATGAATTTAAAAAAATAGTCAGCTGGTTGTATCGCAATACGCGCCTTTGCACTTATGTCCGCAAAGTATGCGTACCTTAATCCGTTTATTGAAACGCCTGATGGAATGCTACATGCAAAGGTAAAGTGCGTATTTTTACATGTTCATGCGACCATCTGACGTTCTTTCCCCTGCGATACAATTAGGTGACAATTTTTTTTAAATTCACAACAGCATCTAAACTATCATCTGACAAAGTTTCAAACGGGAGGCGATGACTGAATATATTTATTTTTTACGATTTTCGGTGGCTGTCATTCCTCAACCCACCAACGGAGCGGCAGCTGTCGCCCACAAGGGTTCATCGTACATAGCCGTTAATCATCGGGTTCATCGTTCGTTAGTTATCGCCTGGGAGGCGATTGGTCGTGGAAATCTGTTCCTGGCTTGCGGTATGTTGTCTGAGGCATGTAATTTTATTATTTAATCTTAATTCGACGAAATAATGATTACGCTAACAGGAAAAGTCGATCAAATAAGAAAATGAACCTTCCATTTTAGTAATTGTATTCTCATTCATTATACTTATTTCTTGTGTCAGTTATCTTCTCTCCCTTTGCCGATTATTTCTATAAGAATTCCGCCCCTTGCTAATTTGTTTCTAATCTCCCGAACGGTGGTTTCGAACTGCTAGCGCCCTCTCTTCAGTCGGAGGGTTAAAAAAACAGCTGACTTCAACCAACGCTATTAAGCATTAGATAACGCCATCTAACAATTTTAATAGGGTTTTTTTTATATTAAAGTTTTTAAATTGTTTGCAGGAAGATGGTGGGAGCGTGGTACTTGCAGATCCGAACTGTTCCCTCCGTGCATGATTGTAGCACCTACTCTATAATTTTTCTAAGCTTAAAAGTAGTGGTAGTTAATTCTTTCTTCCGAAATGCCTGCTGATGCTTCTGTGAAATGTAATATTGCGGTACAATAATACCTATGTAAACTACACTATAACTCAGTGCACAGGTTCTCAGTGTTAATTTTGAAGGAAATCAGTTACCACTACTTTTAAAGTTAAGTATAAAATTTCTAATCTTAAAAAACAAAAAACTGACTTTTATTTAACAGTTGGCAGCTGCCAAATAGTATCAATATTCTTATTCTTTCACTGATATGTGTTAAATTTGTTAAATATCGAAAAGTGGCGCCATCTTACCGGGCACCACCTACAGGTTGGCGCCATCTCTCGAAACGATGCTGCCATACCTTTGCCTTTGATCTATTAGATGGCGCCACTTTTTGATATTTAATAAATTTAACACATATCAGTAAAAGAATAAGGATCAAAGTCAAATGGCTTTCTAAAAGCTTTAATCATGTGTCGAAAGATGGCAGTAAAGTGTACTGTGGCTATAAAATTTTCTTTGACAATACTCCTTTATTTCAAATTCTCTTTGATAGTATGAAGTATGTATTAAATTCAGTAGGTATTGGTAAGTATTGGTAGGTAGCAAAGAATATAATACTCTGGTAGGTAGTCTACTCGACAAGTTGAAATGGCGAAAAATAGAGAGAATACTCCTAAAAATACGTGTGATACCTCATTGGATTTGGAATGATGTATAGAAAAATGTATTCGGAGCGTTACACAAAATCGATCGTACACAAAAAATTTCAAAAGTAGTAAACAAAAAATGGCGGAAAAAAGGACACATTTCCTTTTTCGCCAATATCTCAATGAATATATGAATTTCAGACGTTGTTGTCTATTTATAGTAAATTGTTTGAAATTCATATGTTGGCATATAAATGCTCGAAATAACCGATTTCAATTAAAAAAAAAAAAAACTTTAAATTACAACTTTGGACTTTGTGTCTTTTCCATAGAAACAATAAACGATTAAAAAAACCGCACTTGTTACGGCTATATGTAGTAGGCCAAAAAGTCACAAATAATTCGTGGTATAACCATCTGCGAGGATTTTATGGTATTTTTTGTGGCTCTTGAATAATTTTTTTTTTGTTCCTCGACTCATATCTCTACTCAAATCATAACTCGACTTATTTAAGCCAAATCTTTTGAGATTCATAGTTTAAGTTTAAAGATTCATAAAAATGATGGCCAAAACTCATTTCAATAAAACCTTAAAATGTCAATTTCTGTTTTTACCACTTTTGCATAGAGCAAATAAACGATTTTTAGAACTAGTAGCTCTGTGAGCTGTAGACCTCGCGAGCATAGCTTATGGCTAGGGGCGCATTTATGCGTTAGAGCAGCGGTTCCTAACTTGGGGGTAATTACCCCCGTAGTAGTAAATCTGGTATTTTACGGAGGTAATAAGCTCAATTAAATATAACAGAAATTAGACCTGTAAAAAAGAATATTGATATTTATTGGGAGTAGGGGTAAAATCGGGTTCCCTAGTTAGTCATAGGGGTGGCAGAACTGACAAGGTTAGGAACCACTGCGTTAGAGGGAGCAAGTGATATTGCTATCTCATTTCACCGCATAGCTGCGTCCCTTAGATTGGCCTACGCTGGGCCATCGTGCAGAGGAGCCCTTAAAACTGAATAAATGTATGGCTCCGCTGTTTAGAAGAATTTATAAAAACTAAATTGACAAAAAAACATAATTATCGAATAGGATGGTCCAACTTTGTATGTAGAAAAAAGTTGAAAGGATTTTATCTTCACATGGCTCCCTTTATAGAACAGTAATCTATGTGCCAAATTTGAACTCATTTGCGAATGATTAGGTGGTCGCTATGATTTTGTGATTTGCAATATCCTCATACAAATAAAAAAATGCAAAGTTAACTAAAACAAAAAAAAACGATTTACATCTTTTTTAGCATACTTATAAATAATAAATAAAACGAATAAAGAGCCCTTAAAGACATTTCCGAAGCAGAATTATTGATGGGTCAATTTATTTTCATACTATTTTGTATAGCAGTATTGTTTCATTTATAGCGACCTCTAAATAATGTTAATTGCTCTTAATTTTTTATACATACTTTTTCGTATATCAGAATTTAAAAAGCCCGCACGGAAAAGGAATTTTCATTAATTATTAACTAAGAAAACTTTGTAGACACGTAAATTTACTGCCATCTTTGGATACATGATTAAAACTTTTGGAACGTTATGGTGCCATCGCTCGAAACGATGCTGTCGATGCGCCACTTTTAGGTCTTTAACAATTTTAACATATATTAGTAAACGAATAAGGATCAAAAAGATCATCAAGGAAAGGAAAGTAAAATGGCGTTCTACAAATTTTTATCATGTGTCGAAAGATATAGCAGCAATTTTACTGTAGCAACAAAATTTTGTATGACAATCCACCTACATTTCAAATTCTCTTTACCAACGCCTACAAAATGGGAAGGAAAGAGAAAATACTCTCTTTCCAAACGCCCACTGTTAGTCGGTCATCCCCTGAATGGTAAAAGTAGAACCACCTGCATCTTCGTCGGCAGAAGAAGGGCCATCAGAGCTTCACTCTGTAGTGTTTTATCTCTATAGGATTTGGCAATTTAATCCGCTAGAACATGATTTTGCTACATCGAATACCTTGACTCAAATATCAACAGAAGATATATAATAAATCTTCGGAACATTGTGTTCCTGCAAATTTGTGCCCTGAATTTTTGTAGACAAGATTATAGCAAGCATCGCTGGCTCTTAGTAATATATATGCACCAAAATTTTCAAAAATAATGCCACGAACCACCGAAACTGTCTGCGGCGACTGCACGCAGGAAATATGTTAGAAAACCGTTTCCCTCTTTTAGCTATGATATATATATTTTTTTATTAAAGCAATATAACATACATTTACGTTTAAACTTCGATTCCTAATATAATATCAATATTCCAATCTACAACTACGTCTCTATAGCAAAGCCAAATTTGATAAATTAATCTAAATGCAATAACTGCTCAGATTTTTTTAAATCATGAACCCGTTTTCGCCTGCGCAACTGTCCGTCTCCTCGAACTTTAACGGCTGTAAAAAAAGTTCAGACAATAAAACTGAAACGAATACGCTTTGCTCGCGCTTCGTGCTCGCTTGATCAACAATACGAAATTTAAATACAAAAAAAATACAAAATGTTACAATTCAGGGAATAAATCCAGGGTCCTCTTCTCTCTCGCTGTTACAAAGCTTAGTCAATAAAAAATAGGAAATTAAAGTGCAAAAAAAAAACAAAAAAGATTTCATTGTTCGGGATTTGAGCCCGGAACATCATGATTGTTAAGCTAGTGTATTCCATTTGAGCCACGAATGGTTATATGTACCTCGGTGAAATTAGGCTACTTATTCTTGATTAAAACCTAAATATCTAAATACCCCCTAAACCAGCGTTCTAAAATATCTGAATTTTTCGCAAATCACTCTGTAACCATGTGTCACAAGGAGGAAACTCGTATGATATCGATACGGCTATTTGTTTAAACGCGACGTACCATGACTCCGCCATTTTGAAAAAATTCCAAAAACTGGATCGACAAAAAAATTCTATTTTTTAATCATAGAATATGGTCGCAAAATTTCACGCGAATCGGTTGAGAATTGCGACCTGTAGAGGAGAACATCCGGACATACGAAAGCAGATTGCGCGAGTCAAAACGTAGACCTACGCTACGCTTCGGTCAAAAATTCTATTTGATCATAGAATATGGTCGCAAAATTTCACGCGAATCGGTTGAGAATTGCGACCTGTAGAGGAGAACATCCGGACATACGAAAGCAGATTGCGCGAGTCAAAACGTAGACCTACGCTACGCTTCGGTCAATAAACGCACCCGTGAAGGAAATATGAAGTATGCAAAAAATCACAAATACTTCGTAGTATAGGATCTGTGAGGATATTACGGTTTGTTTTGCGATTTTTGAAATAAATTGATTTTGTTCCTGCTCCATACATTTTTTTCGAAAAATTATCATAAATCGACACTCTTTATGCGAAATTATCCCAAATTCAAAAGTTACCATAAAAATGTTAGACAAAACATTTCAATAAAAAAAATAAAGTAACAACTTTAGTTTCTATTCTACGTCCATGGGACCCGAATTTCAGCCCACAGTGCGACCGCTTCTCCATACAAACGTATTCCCCATTTTCCTCTCAGGATTTTGACATTATAGAAAATATATTTCCATAATTTGATGTATATTAACCAAAGCTATGCCCAATGTTTGACTTTATTCGATTTTTACAATTTGGAGCGAAAATCAGATTTCATACAAATTTTTAAATGCTCTTAACTTTTACGATAATTAAAAATTCGAAAAAAAAAACAAATGCATAGGCGGTGGTTGATATGCAATAAATTGTGTTCAAATAATTTGTTGTAATATGGATATCTTGTCCGGAATTAACACTTTTATTTATTTATTTAAACGTTTTTATTCGTGTATTTTTGATTCCTAATAAAATAATTGCTTTTGTGTTACAAAATTTCTACTCTATTTGCAACTCTTTCATCACCCTCCATACTCGTACTATGAACAACCACTTTCTACATTTAACCGTTTGTCAAGAATCCCTTGTATACCAGTTCCTTTGGGAAAATTAAAACACATCAGCATCACAACAAATCGAAGTTTATTTCGAGTCGTGGTGATCCTGACCTGCACGGCGGCAGAATGTAAGTGCGAAAGTGACGGGCATAATGACAAGTGATAAAAATGGAACCATGATGCCACCGCTGCAGCGGTATCATGGTCGCATTTTTATCACCTGTCATTCCATGCGTCACTTTCGCACTTACATTCTTGTTAGAACGTGACAGACATGGTGATAAATGATAAAGAGCCGACCATCTTAGCCCTACTGCAGTGGCAGCATGGTTGCATTTTTATCACCTGTCACTTACGCACTAACACACTTGTTAGAACGTGAGAGGCATGGTGACAGGCGATTAAAATGAGACCGTGCTAAGCTCAAGTAGTACAAGGAGGGGAAAAAATTAGCCAAGTGCGTGTCGGACTCCGTACAAATTTTCAGAGGCTCTAGCAAGCTAAGTGAACAAGAGTTGATCCCACCAACGGATTTAGTCATTCTTTCAGGTGGTGTTCTGGCAGGCCCTAAGAACACTCTATGCTTAATATCAGTCCTCAATCTTCTTTTGTTTTCGAGTTATTCACAATAACGTTAAACAATGAGATCATCACTTAGTGTCACATTTTTTAAACTGTTCAAGTGCATTCCTTTTACGTTAACTTGATTTACGTTACGTTATACTTGATTTTTAACAGATTCAAGGGACTGTAGACCTGAGTATCGTATATAGTTTTAATTTTAAGCTCGATACCTCCATGTGTTCCTGAGATAAAGGGTCTTGACAGACAGACAGACAAACGGACTACAAAGTGATCCTATCAGGGTTGCGTTTTTTCCTTTTGAAGTACGGAACCCTAAAAATCGTGAATTTCGTGTGACATAATTTGTGAATGACCCCTAATGGCCCTAATATAAAATTATGAATCCATGCATGTTATTTTCGGGTATGTCATGACCCCATTGCAATACTGGCAAGCTAAAATTTGTATTAACTAAGAAAAGTGAAATCGTAAAACTGACAGATGCCTATCAAACGTCAACTCGACTTAAGCTTGTCAGATTTAGAGACTACCTACGTCTGAAAACGCATAAGTAAAATATTTTTTGCACAGATGTTCTCTCGTTTAGGTGTTCGTTCCCTTATTGGAGGTGCGGCATGCTGCAGGAGACTCGTGAAGATCACAAATGGGCCGCTAGTTACAAATATGAGCGTGCGACGACATAGCGAAATACCTCCACAGCCGTTCGACAACATGCCCTTTAAAATTAAGACTCGGTAAGAACACTAACGAGACATCGATTCTTTGTTTTTAAGACTTCACAGTAACCACGGGCGAATGAATATATAGGAACAGTTCACGCGAAAGATATGTTTACACTCATTGATGTACGTAATTTACACTTTTGCATTTCCTTTTTATTATTATACCCAACATATAATTGACGTTACAATTACAACGCTATAAATATACAAATGTACATTTCTTGCAGCTGATTACAATTAGTGATGTGAGCACATGTAAATAAGTTTTTTAATACTTTAGTGAGTTTTTACAAATGCCACGCATAGTGGACCTCTAACAACTACAATCTCCACTAATATAGTCTATCTAGATGCTTGAAAAGCTACCGAACCTCTACAGACGCTCACGAAATTTCCGGCTGTCATTTATTATGCTGACTAAGGTTTGGTACCTAAAATGAAATAAGTTTTCAGCTCTAACAGAACTTGGTTTATACTTGTTGAATTGATTAATATAAAAAGTGTACGCGATAAAATCTGGCCATGTATAATAAGATTAAGAAAGATTTATTTTTAAACCTGTACATAAGTATGACGGCGAAAATTCATACAGTGTGTGTGAGTTTTCGCCGAATATAGTCCATCATACTACCTTAATTTTTTGCAAAGCGTTTTCTGATAGGTAATCTTCATTCGCTTCCTGCTACAAATTACAATGCTGTCTAGCGCTCTTTAGAAAGTCATCTTACCAAATAATTAATTGGTGCGACTCTTTTTAGGGTTCCGTAGTCAACGGAACCCTTATAGTTTCGCCATGTCCGTCTGTCCGTCTGTTCGCAACTTTGCTCCGTCATCCCTAGTGCTAGAAAGCCGCAATTTGGCATGAATACATAAATTATGCATGGCAACAGAACGGTAAAATAAAGAACAAAACATTTTTTTACGGTACCTCCCATACAATTTTTTTTTTCGCTGTAAGTCAATAGTTTGGGGTATCGTTGGATAGGTCTTTCAAAACGAATAAGGGTCTCCAACAACCATTTTTTGATAAAGTGAATATTTTCGGAAATTTCAACCATGGGTCTAAAAAACAAAACCTTATTAGAAACTTTAGCAAACATGATCGGTCGATGGGTATTGCAAAAAGACTTTTTCACCTCAGCAGTTAAAACAAGCCTACTCTCGACACTCCAGGGAGTGAGGAAAGTGCCACTTTCGCCACTCGAGGGAGTGAGGAAAGTGCGTCTTTCGCCACTCCATGGAATGAGGAAAGTGCGACTTTCGTCAGTCCAGGGAGTGAGACAAAGTAACTTTTTAATTTAGTGAAGGCCATGAATACATGAATATTTCTGAAGAAGCTGAATTGGTACTAAATTGGTTCAGCGGCTTAAACATGAAGAGAATTTAAAAAAAAGATATTTGTTTAAAGATTATAAATGAATTAGGCACTCCCGATTTATACCAAAATGATACTAAACATGGCCTATTAGCTTCACTAATGTAGATATCAAGATAAAATAAACTTTCAAGAGAGGATATCTCGAAAACTATATAAAATACCGAAAAACTTGTCAGAATTCAACTTGTATCAATTTTAATCATCTTTCGTTTTAACGTAACTAGTCTTGTCGCGAAGACGTAAAGTTTCCAAGATATAAGTGAAAAACCGAAAAATGGGACCTTCAAACCCCCCTCTCCCTCGGCTCAAGGGTTACCTACGGCCGGGGAATTTTGATATGTTCACCTCCTTACTAATCCAAACAAAGATGCGAAGTCAAAAATTGTGTTCCAAGCATTTCTCTCTATAAATTGTTTTTTAGCATTCTTTTCCTAGCCTTTAACGTTATACCATATTTGTATTTTTACTATGTAATTTGAATTATTTGAAAAAAGTGCTGCATAAAAAATGCACATTCATTTAATCCTTTTTGAGGCATATATGACTGTACAGTCAAGGTTATTAACCCCTTGTAAGTATAAGCACTGATCAGTGCGAACGAATTTAAATTATATTGTATTAAGCAATGAATTTAAATTCATGCGCACCGATTAATGCTTACACATACGAAGACCTTAATTATGGCGGTCAGCGCTTACGCCATTATTAGCGGCGCGCCAATACTAATGCGGTACTACGTGACGTAAGCGCCGACCGCCATAAGGTCTGTTCTGATATGGATTGTCACAAACATAGACCCGGACAAAGTCCGAAAAATATGTACACACTACCTTAATGTATACATATTTTTGGCACTTTGTTCGTCTCGATATATAATACTTTGACAGTACAAGATATCGACCACATACCAACGCGCCAATTGGCGCGACTTTCAGGAAATGTGACTTGTCTTCAAATGAATCTTCAAAGTTCAATTAATTGGAAGATTTTTGGATTTTTGGGAAAACCGTCTGCGGCCTGGAAAAGGGTTACAAGATTTACTATGTCATGCATGGCCATACTTGATCGTGTACAGTTTTTATTTTGGTACTTATAATACTTTTAAATTTCAGGTTTGCAGCAACAGTTTTCTTTGGCGTCTTCTTTGGACTTGGATTATGGGCACCCCTAATCATTGTGTGGTATTCAATGGCCAAAAAGTCTATGTAATTAATACAAATTTAGGAACATTATTTTCGCAACTATTGTTTTAGTAGGTTGTAAAATAGGTTTTACGACTTGTCTCATTGTCATTATATTTTTATTATGTATTAAAAAGTAATTGAGACCCACTAAGTGTTTTAATTTGAAATCGAGAGACTCACTCAAACCCTTTGTAAAATAAATAACATGTATATATTTGTGTAGAGTTTCTGAAGTTAGGGCTTGTAGAGTTAAGGCGTGTAGAGTTAGAAGCTTGGCTCTACATGAGATCTGTACCCCTAGTGTAAATATTTTCGACAGCGAAACGTGACGTACGCGTTTGCGTTAAGTGTCATTTTGTATGAGATTTTTGACTTTCCAAAACGTCCCGCTTGGCGCGCTGTTCAAAAACCCATACAAAATGAGACTTAACGCAAACGCGTACGTCACGTTTCGCTATCGACTAAAATTACACTAGGGGTACTGATAACTTTTTGACCGTGCGAGCCATACTTTCTCATTGATCTCATCTTTGTCATAAAAATGATTTTGGTGGGATTGTATCCTTTTTAAAGTGTACCTCCAATAAACGTTCTATACGACAAATTGGCTAAAATGACTGTAGTATTTTCAACTAAATTGAGGTAAAATGGAATAAACGACAAAAGTTTTATATCTGAAATTAGGAAAATGATGATAAAAGCCAACAGTTCCCATTTAACAATTAAGTAAATTTATCTACCTACTCGTAATCTACCTATCTATGATATAGTCTAGGTGAAATGTCTTAAACGACATTAAAACTTATTATTTTGCCAGTGTGGCTACCATGAGATCGGAATACGTTACTCGATATCGAGAACGTTACGGAAAATGTATGGAGAAAGTGTACAGAGCTCCAAGCGGTTACATATCGAGGGCTTCAGGCCAAAGGGGCGTATACGCAAAAATGCCATTTTTTGTTTTTAACGGCATCGTATTCGTCATGTAACAATACGTAAGCACAATTTTTTTCATAATTTTATCATAATAATTAGTTAGTTAAATAATTAAAAAATCATTTGGCGTATAACTGACAGTCCTCATTTTAATGTCGTGCCAAAAAGCCGTACTGAAGGCGTATAAGTGATATTTTCATTCAGTCCCCAATATTCATCGGAGTATAAAGGCGTACGTACATACTTCTCTCACGTGACAGTGCGAACCACGAAATAGTGTCACGCTATATAGGCGTACATACATACGTCCATAAACTTTTACCAACTATCCTCAAAGTGCGTCGCGGCAAAGAGGCGTATGAACATACGACCGTACAAAAATTACGTTGGCCTTCAAATAATGCCGGGCCAAAGGGGCGCGGAGACAGCGTCCTTGATTGCCGCATATTGCTATCCCTTTCTGTTAAGCGGGTAAGCGCACTAGGGCCGCCTGTCTCTCTCAGTCAGTGTCTAGTGCATTACAGTATGGTGTGCATCTCGTGCGAATAATAACAATGAAAAGGAGCGCTCTGATGCTGATGGCTCTGCCCTGGGCATTGAAGAATGACGTGGGCGGCTGTCTCCTCTGCCTCCATGTACGCTCTGCAGAGGAGGCTATCTGTAACACGTAGGGTTAGTAGATGTTTGTTTAGTGGGGCGTGGCTGGTTATGGCCCCATTCAAAAGCCGGAGTTGGTGCCTCTTCAGCTGTCTCAGCCTCTTCGACAAACCGGGGTCACTTGTCGGGAGGGCTTCCTTCGCCTAGGTTAGACCAGCAGGTTCCTGAGCCAGGCATAAGGCAGAGGTATAATTGGCTCCGGTCCTGCCACCCTCAGTTCCGAGCCTCCTCTCGCCAATATGTCGGCCGCATCGTTCCTTCGCGAGTTGCTGTGTCCCTTGATCAACTGCAGAGTTACGTTGGTGGTGGTGCTTACCTCTGACAGAGCTTTGTGGCATTCGTAGATTAGCCCTGAGGTCAAAGTATAACTTTGCCGAGCTTGTAGTACTGACCGACTATCAGAGAGTATGCGGATGGGGTAGTCCAATATTTTCCTTGAGGCGATTGCGTGTGCTGCCATTATGATGCCCATACATTCTGCCTGGGAGACTGTGTTGTGGGCACCTAGTGGTGTTGAGATATGTATGTTTAGGTCCTCTGAGAATACTCCAGCGCCAGTACCTGACCTTGTCTTTGATCCATCCGTGAAGATTCCAAGCTCTCTTGGAATGACGAGGTTCTTCGTGTAACTGTATCTTGTATTTCTTGTCGAAGACTAATTTTCTGGGTATCCTGTCAGTCACCGCTTCTATTAGCGGTTCCTTACCTATCGCCTCGTAGAGGATCTCGGTGTGTGGTACCCTAGGTGGTCTCCAGAGATTTTTTTTTTAAGACGTACCGCCGTATTTCCTGTAGTTCCTGATGTATAAAGAGGTGCAGCGGTGGCAGGCCCAGTAAGGCTTCCAGAGCCGCGGTTGGCATTGTCCTCATGCAGCCCGTGGTCGCCATACACGCCAACCTCTGGAGTCGTTGTAGTTTAGCTTCAACTATGGACAGTTTGGTGCGTGGCCACCAAACTATCGCACCGTAGCTTATTATTGGTCGTATGACTGTCTGGTAAAGCCATAGAGTTATCTTTGGGGTTAGCCCCCAGGTTCTACCCACCAATCTACGACATTGCCAGAATACGACTGTGGCTTTGTCAATTTTGCCGTTTAAGTGATTGCTCCAATTCAATTTGCTGTCAAGTATTACCCCTAAATACTTTACCTCCACAGATAGTTGGAGTTCAGTGTCGAACAGTTTGGGAAGGCGGAAGTTTCCCAAGTTGCGTTTGTTGGTGAACATAACCAGCTCAGTTTTGTTGGGATTGACTAACTTTTAAAACACCAGCTTTTTTTTGTTAAAACACCAGCGCTCCACGATGGCTAGTGCAGAGTGGGTAACATCGCATACCGTACCTGCATGATTGCCGCTCGTCAGTATCACTATGTCGTCAGCATAGCCGATTGTGTAATAGTGATTATTGTTTAGTGTGGTGATCAGGTCATTCACCACAAGGTTCCATAGTAGTGGCGATAGGACTCCTCCTTGGGGGCATCCTTTTGCCACTAATGCCTGCTGTGTTTCGCCCGTCCCGAGTTTGATGGTTCGTTGGCTCAACATGTTGTTTATTCATTTGTCATAACTGCATTCGCGCTTTGTCTTACCAGTGCTGCTGTAATGCTGCTGAGCACATGGATCTGTTTTTGATCGCCACCTCAATTTTACTTACTACTGCATGAAGTGCCGATTCTGTAGATTTGCCAGGGCTGTAGGCATGTTGGTTTGGATGCAAGGGCACATGAATTAGCACCCTCTCTCTAAGGTACCTGTCACACAAGCTCTCTAATGTTTTCAACATGAAAGAGGTCAGGCTGATGGGTCTGAAGGATTTGGGGTCCGAGTAGTCGCTTTTACCTGGTTTCGGTATGAAGATAACCTTGACCTCCCTCCATTGCTTCGGCACGTACCTGTGAGCCAGACAGGCGCGCAGAACGATGGTCAGCTTCAGAGTGCGATGCTTCCCGCCCCATTTAAGAAGCGCAGGGAAGATCTCATCCATTCCTGGAGATTTGAAGGAGTCAAAGCTGTTTAAGGCCCACTGCGTGCGCTGCGGGCTGATTACCTCATATGTCTGTAGCCACTCGTCCTCCGTCGGGGCGGTTGTAATTCTTAAGTGTAACATTCCTCTGTTATAATTTGATGGAGACGTAAGTGGATTAAGTTGTACTACTCGACTTCTGAGTGACTACTAGAGGTGTGCGCCGACCGGCGTGGCGTACGCCGCCGGTCATTTTTGCCACGCCGCCGGCCGCCGATCATTCCACCGGCGTGAAATCGGCGTGAAGTTAGAACTTGAATTTTGGTCCGTTCTGTGTATGTATGTACATTCCAACAAGGCATATAAATTAATTCACGCTCGCGCGCGAGTACATGCAGCGTTAATTTACTGTGTTAAGCGTAGTAAAAGTACACAACACACACGCCAAACGAAAGACGAGAAAATTGCGAAGCGGACAGCGCCCAGTGGTCCGTAGTAGTAAAACGCAATAAATAAGGCGCGCGGAATAAGCAATAATAAACTCTTCTGCGTGCTCTTCTGCGTGCTCTCCTGCGCGGTGCGGGGTGCGGGGCGCTCGACGGGTGGGGCGAGGCATGAAGGCCATACGCAGCGCGGCGCGGGGAGTCAGTCAACCATTTTGAGTAGACGCGGATCGCACGTTCAATGTTACGCAACCACAATGTCGGACTATTTTGATAAAAAAGCAGTCGAAAGACATGCAATTAAGCATTTTTCAGAGCCTTAATGTCCATTCCCGCCACGAGTACTCCTAGCGAGCGAGTTTTTTTCCGTTGCTGGACTCGTACTGTCTGCTAAGAGATGCAGACTAAGTCCTAGCAACGTGGACAAAATAATTTTTGTCCATGACAATTATGACTCATGTAAGCAAAGCTTTAAAATGTGAACTGTTCATATGTTAATGCTTTGCTTAAATGCTTACATGAACATGACGGTTTGTTACTATGACCAGTTGATTAAAAAATATATGTATGTGCCATGCTGACGTTGTTTAAATTAATAGGTTTAAATTGTTTTTCGTGAAAGAAAATGTTTTATTTGTTTTTTATTTGTTTCTTTCTTAGAGTATTAAATAAACGGTTATTTTTTCAAATTTTAGTTGTTTTTATTAATTACGCCGATCACGCCGATTACGCCGACGCCGCCGGCTATTTTTGGACCAGACGCCGCCGCCGATGGTTTAGCCTTCGGCGCACACCTCTAGTGACTACTATTTACCTATTATCACAAATAGTAAAACTGATCTTATTGGAATTCAGTTAAGTCAGTTTTCTTAAGTAAGCCCACACATCTTAACTCTAACTCCCACCGAAGGGCTAAACGACTGCTAAATATTATAGGCAATATAGGCAAAAAAAACAGAATAAGCGGCGAGATTGTCTTTTGAAACACTTCTTCTTATCGTGTGGGTTGTAAGATTGATGCACCTTAAAAACCCTGGTGTTAGAGTTATTGAGCCGCCAAAGGCCTCTGACATGGCTCTCATGACGAGCACCACCGGATAGATAGCAGCCGGGACCAACGACTTTACACCGTGCCTTCCGAAGCACAGAATCATCTTACTTTTCGGTCAATCAGGTGATTCAGCCTGCAATGTCCTAGCCAAACCGGGAATAGTATCACAAAGTCACAAAGCGACTTTTGCTTGACAGTGTCCCCACTGGGATTCGAACCCGGAACCTCCGAATCGAGAGACAACCGCTCTAACCACTAGACCACGGAGGCTATTGAAACACTGAAATGCTCAAAGTAGCAATTCAAAACAGTTCCTTACCCAATCGGTAACCAGCTCGAGTGGACATTGCTTAATCTCGTGGACAGCTGTGACACTATCAAAACCATCAGGAATCATTACAATGGTAAAATGTAGATGAACTTATGAATATTTACTCAAAATATAATTTGGCGCCCTATTATACGACCACAAATAAAGGATACTTACACGATAGATTCGTCAGCCCAGACGGGCGTATAAAAATCAGAAAAAATAGAAGAAACTACACAATGATGACTAAATTACTGTAAAATTAAAGTATTTCGAATTATTAACAGTATTTCCACCTTTCATGATTAAATTATCGAATAGAAAAAAAAATGAATTATACGACCATAAACCTCAAGTATTTTTCAGAGAATTTCAACCTAAATGTCGGAAATTACTGTCGTGGTAAAGAGGCGTAACTACATAATTACTGCTTTTTAGAATTCGTAGAACGAAACTAGGCATGACACATGAAAAAGATAGTAATTTAAATACTCTATGCAAAATTGTAGAACAATCGGTACATCGTAACAAAAGTTATTCAGTTTTTTGTGTCTCCTGAAAAGTAGGGTTCTTGCTTATACGCCCCTTTAGCATGAAGCCCTCGATATGGTACTAAAAAATTTCACTGGGGGCCTACCAGAAAAATCGAATTGCGGGAATCTTTCTCTTTTACTCTTACTAAGGCGTAATTAGCGTGACAGAGAAAAATGCCCGCAATTGACGAACTTCGATTTTCCCTGGTCAAGTGGTCACTAACACTAACGTTTTTACTTTATTGTTCGCGTAGTTTTCGATACGTGCCTAACTTCACACCTAAAGCGCTCTCTTTCTAACTATATAAAGAAAACTGAGCCAGAATTATTCTAGTGTCAAAAGTAAAATCTCATTGCTATGGAGGGTAGAAGTAAGGAGAACAATCTATGTGTATGAAAAGCAAAGATGAAAAGTGTCCATCAAAATTCCTTAAATATTTTTTGACTTTGATGAAAATTTTCAAATCACTGACAGCGCGCTTCACTCCGTCAATAACGTCTAAGTTCATGTCATGTCCTTGAGCTACCCTAGTGCCACCGGAGAGATTGCGTACTATTATTTACAGCTGCCAGCTGAACACTTTAGCAACAGTTTTCTCATAAGAGATTGTTCTCCTTACCTCTACCCTCCATACGTAAAAGTAGTAAGTATAATCAAAGATACATTGATTGAGTAAGATGCGTAAAATGTAAGACAATTTCTTGCTTCGACTTTGATAGGTAAACGAGATGGCGCTGAACAGCTCCATACATTTTGCGGTAACTCTGATTGTCTGTTGTATAAGTTGACGTTTGAAAATTCAGTGACCGCAAAACAGGACAGTGCCATCTGTGTTGGATGTCAAACTAAGGGGCACGTTTTTTTCTTAAGCGAAGCGTAGATTAGCAAGAACTTGCACGCAATTTACGTTAAATTACCGACTACTAAGGTAAACTGCATTCAAAAGTTAGATTAGATACCGCAATGTAATGAAAATTGCATGCAAGTTCCTGCTAATCTAAACCTCGCTTTAGACTTTACCTCTTTATTTCAATCAATTCTCTTTGGTATAATATAAAAAGAAAGCCCTCTTGAAGCGTTTCATGAGAACTCGTTTGACAGCGCCATCTCTGATTTATTTCGAAACTAAGTATGCATGTGTTCGTGAACAGTTACCTATGCATCCTTATCCGTACGGGTATACTTCCGTCCTATATAATTATGGTCTACTTGGGAGGTTTACAAGTATTTTTTTTATTTCATTTCTTGCAAATTATAAAAGATGTTTATTCGCAAGATTCAAACAAACAAATACCTACTTGTAAACTGTCCCAGTAGACCTAACCTAATGATATTATGTAGAAAAGTTTTAAATAATAGAATGAAAATAACAAAACATAATAGTATTTTTATTGCTTTCGATTTGGTAATCCTGACAGTCAGAATGGCGGGTGTATTTTATTACGCTATGTTCCCGTGATTATTGATAAATTCTATAAAAGCCAAATTTTTGTACCTTTTTTGTACCTCCATATTCAATTATAATATGAGTCATATGGTTTCTAAGTTTTACTCATTTTATACTTTGCTTGGTATTACAATTTTGCAGGCGTTATAATTTTTCAAGTTATCGATTTCATTTTTGTACCTTTAATTAGTACCTTTAATGTTTAATCTGTTAAGTTCAAATAATTCGGAAAATCATGTATTAAGAATGGTTTTTCTTAGGAAGATTTGTTTGAATTGGCGCATAGCCTTTTTTAAGACATGATTTACTGAGTTATTTGATCTTAACAGATTAAACATTAAAGGTACTAATACCTGGCGTAATAAAAATCAATATACCTTAGCGTTTTTTCTTAAAAATGAGATCAATAACTTGAAGAATTATAACACCTGCAAAAGTGAAACTTGGAAGCCTGCAAAAGTAAACTATGAAGGTACAAAAAAGGTACAGAAAGTTGCCTTTTATAGAATTTATTAATAACCACGGGAATATAGCGTAATAAAGTACACCCGCCATTCTGACTGTCAGAATTGGGACTGTGAGGACTGTGTTTTGGTACCGTGAGGTACAAAATATTTTAATTTTTAAACTTATTGATAAATTCCATAAAAGCCAAATTTTTGTACTTTTCATATTCGATTATAATATGAGTTATTTTATTTGTGGTTTCCAAGTTTAACTAATTTTTTATTTTGCTTGCTATTACAACTTTGCAGGCGTTATAATTTTTCAAGTTATCGATTTCATTTTTAAGAAAAAACGCTAAGGTACAATAATTGTACCTATCATTAAGTAATTCAAATAATTATTATTTGAATTACTTAATGATTAATCTGTTAAGTTCAAATAACTCAGTAAATCATGTCTTAAAAAGGCTAGGCGACAATTCAAAGAAATCTTCCTAAGAAAAATCATTTTTATTAAGAAAAAACGCAAGGTAAGGTAAAAGTACTAGTGCTCGACGCTGCACTAGTCACCGACATGGGCACTTTATGTCATAGAAATATAGGTTAAATTTAAACAACGAAGATTTTTCTGTATTCGAACTTAATCCTTGTTACTTTGACATTGACATAAAGTGCCCATGTCGAGTACTAGTGCAGCGTCGAGCACTAGTACTTCTACCTTACAATTATTTTTATTACGCCAGGATTTAGTACCTTTAATGTTTAATCTGTTAAGAGGCTGTCAACACCCAATGTCCTTGAAATTGATGTTACTTAAACAGTTTTTTAAGAAAGACCATTTGTTTTAGTCAAGTAAGAAAAATATATGTTCATATTAATTATATTTCAAAGACCGTGGTTGTACCTACTCGATACATGATTGAACAAAATCGGCTCGATAGAAAATAATTGCAAAGATTGGTCTTAAAATCACAATTAAACGGTTTTATGTCTTTATTGTTTTGACTTATGGGTCTGCAATTAAAATCACAATTTCAAAACATTTATATCTAAACCGTGGTTGAGTAAAATATTACACTAATAATCCACTTTTTTTATTTAAATATTTTTCTTATTATTCCCTTGCCTAGGCCCAGTAACATGCGACAGTGCTATCTCATTTACTCCGATACAAATAGACAGTGTGCGCGCTTTAGGTATTGACAGCCTCTTAAGTTCAAATAACTCATAAATCCGAAATTAGCGGGTAGACTAAGAACGAAACGGAAATTTATTTGGTTCCTACATAGGTATTCGTTCAAGGGGTTCGAAGTTGTCAGCATCTCAATAATAGAATAAAATTGAAGAAAGACAAGTTAGCAAAATGTTTAAAACATAGCCATTGTGTTTGACGAAAAAATCGACAGGACTGATCTCAGATACAGAGGTCTCCTTTGTCCCACTAACAGGTAATTAAGTTTTCTCACTTACCCAAGTCCCACAACCAAGTTTCACTGTATTAATGTACAATATTAACAGATCAAAACTAATCCAGGAGAATAAACATGTTGTTAAATAAGCTAAATCCAAAGAAAGTAAAACATAGACTACAGACTTAGGTATATTTGGCACCAAGACAGTTGAACTTTATTTGGAACCATCATAATCTGTGGGTTTTTACGCTCATTCCACATGAATATTCAAATACGCTATGATCATTTTTCTTTAATTTCAGTGTGATTTAGTTACTTTTAAGTATGGTACTTTAGATTTGATCCATATGCTTAAACTACCTAGATAAAATTTTAATATTACTAAATGACTATTTAATTACCCGTTGTGGACCCGACTGGGTCCACACAAAGCGAGCATACGCGCGAGGTAATTTCCTCACGCACAAACCGGCCAGTGTAGACGTGCCTCGGCCGAGGCGGCGCATGCGTTTTCCTCGCCCGGGCGCGCCGCCTCGAAATTGCCTCGCGGGTATGCTCACTCTGTGTGGACCTGGCTATTTTATTATTATTTATGAATGCACAGGCAATTTATAGCTGATACGTGGACATCAATCTCTGCGTCCATGTCAGCTTCACAGAATGTCCTCTCAGTAGTCTAGTCAGTTCTATTGGTGTAGAAAAAGCATTATCTTGAAAAGACCCATTGGCGTTAGTGGTGTAGTTATTTTTATGCTCAAAACCATGTCTCAGTGGCACTAAATTAATTAATTTTGAAGAAATAATAATTATGTAAAAACTTGATTATGAATTCAATCATAAGCTTACAAAGAGGCGGGTCCACACAGAGCGAGCAAACGTGCGAGGAAATTTCCTCATGCACAAACCGGCCCGAGGCATGTCTACACTGGCTTTTTTGTTGTGAAATTGCCTCACACATATGATTGCTCTGTGTGGACCCACCTAATCATATTGAATTTGAACAGAATTATTGCTGATACTGATGACCAACTGCTTAACATGTTTGCTGCAGCACTTGTGTATTAGAAGTAAACCTTTTGACCGCCACTGTTGGCTGTGGCCGACATCTGAAAGACTTGCCAAGGACGCCAACGATGGCTACAGCCGACAGTTTCGCCAATGGAATAGGGACTAACGCGGGACCCCGTAAAGTTCAATTTCGCTTAAATAATCGTGATCACCTGCGTCCGGGGCACGGCATGTTCCTTCATCATCTGGCGTTCAAAAGGTTAACAGATTCACTACCAGCAAGTAGACACTTTTGCTACATAACAGTCAATTAATGTTATCAGCTATGACTGCTACAAGCAAAGCTCATTTTAAACATGGTGTCATTTGAGGGGCTCCATTAAATTATGTAATTATGGTTGTCAATGAAATAAGACACAAGTAAAGGATTGAAATTAATAATTCAAACTTACTTTAAACACACTATATTTGATACAAGTACATTAAGCTACATGTTTCAGAGATGTAGTTCAGGGCCATGATGGTGGGTCACATTCCTTTTTGTTGGGACCATACAAACAAGACTTGTCTCTAAAGTTGGTCATTCTCAATGTCTCCTGGTCGTCCAAAAACTTGCCAATCAAGAAGCCGGTTAATGGAACCGCAAACCAGACATAGCGGGTTGTGATACCAAACAATGCCATTTTAGTTTTGTTTCTGGAAGGCTTTCCACTTCTTGGTGTGACTATAGTCCAGCCAAATAAGAGTCGCGGTGAGAGTCGGGAATGAGATGCTCACCAGGTTCCTTTGCAGGAACTTGAGTATCGCCATATAACTGTAACAACAAAAGTAGTTTTCATAATATATCTGAATAAATATACTTTAAAATTGATAATATTGACATTTAGTGTAATGTGGTCATAACATTAAAAAGTCAAACAATGTACATGTTAAATTACGTTAATAAGTGCATTTCTTTCTTGTAGGTAGGTATGAGGAATAGAAGTAGCGTACTTGACTTCATTATATAATACTGTGCAAGAGACCTAAGAGACTTTAGACATACGATTAATAACAATAGAAATAAAAATTTGGTAAACAGATAATCACTAATACGATATCTGTGCCTTTCTACATTGTAATTAAGAATAAAATCAATTTAAAACGTTCGAAGAATCTAGAATTTTAAGAGGTTACCAATCGTTTTCGCTTGATATAATTTTAATACGAAGGAACAAAGCAAATTAATACAGGTAATTTGTTTTTGTATAAGTTAGGATGTAAATGATATAAACTTATATTCACAAAAATAACTCACTTAACACATGCGAAACTCGCACAGAAAAATCTATAGCTACTGCACTGCAAAAAGCACAACGAAGTAAGTGTGACGTTTATATGATTTTGACATTAATTACAATTTGACGGTTTGGAACTATATTTTTCTGTTAATTCTAAGAAAATAAAGCCCATACTACACAACTGGCAACCAAGCTTTCGACTATCCAAGGTCACACTAAGTTTTGGTCACCGATCATGGGACAGTCATTTAAGAGAAAATTTGGTGTGTTTTTGATATTTTACCGACACCTGTAAAATTTCATCCGCTTTATACCTTAAAAGTTGAATGTCCTATTCATCCTTTATGTTTTGTATGTATTTAATCAAAGCCGCTGCAATTAGTTTCAATATTATAAACAAAATAAAACTATGTTGTTTTGCTCCAATCATGGGATGTATAGCGCCATTAATTTTCAAACTAATAAATATCAATTCAAAATTAAACTCAAGCAGCTCTATTGCTCTTGTTTATGGTAGAACGTGATGTTAAATACTAATTTTACAGGATTTGTGTATACCGTCCCATTACTGGTGCCAGACCATCATGGGGTGTTTACTATATAATCCAAAGAGCATATAATCACTACGTTTTGATATAATCTAGCAAGCCATTTCCGACAGTAGAAAAAAGCGGCAAATTTAAACAATGATTTAACATTAATTATGACATTTCCAAATGACTTATTTATCGCAAATGCCATGCAGAGTTATACTCTAGCAAACCCTTTGTCAGTAGAGTCAGTCCACTACCTAGAACTGGATTACTACCTATCAAACCCCGCCAGGCTAAACCAGTAGTCAATTTTAGTTTTGAGATACAAAGAGAGTGCCACTAGTAGAAACGAAGTTTTGAATGGGGTATTTTTAGGGTTCTGTAGCCAAATGGCAAAAAACGGAATCCTTATTTTGTATGCAGTTAACGTTCTTCTCCTAGTGAGTATTGTATTCTTTGGTCCAGGCTAACTCGCCTGTGATTTTGATAGCGCAGACTGTGCAAGTGTTATTAATTTGACCGTAGTTATGCAGAAAAAGACAAACTCCGATTTTTTATCAATGCTGAAAGCAACTAAATCCACTGAGTTACGGTGTAGTCACTTTGACAAAAATAAGAAGATGGTCGCTTTCTACAGAACCACGGTGAAATTTGAAACGTCATAATTTCATTGAAGTTTGATGTTTGAAATAAATAAATAGTTTAAAAACTCTAGAAAAATACGCTTTCGTGTTCAAAGTCCATTACGTGACCTTTCCGGCCTCATCATTTGACCTTGAAACCTAATCGTGGTCAAAGTTCATTACAAGACATTTTTAACAAATCCAAACACAGCTATGATACGATGTTCTATCATGAAGTTCCAGTTCATATCTTCCGGCTCCATCATCAGATCAGTTCGACAGTACCATATTATTGTATTATCATCAGAACTACATACAGCTGCCAATTTCCATGACGCTACGATCCTTGGAAGATGGTTAAATTAATTACCTTAGATTCCATTACATAGTTAGTTACATACAAGTCGACCTAATAAAAGCGTATTAAATAACACTTGCACAGATGAGCTATCAAAATCACTGCCATGTTAGCTTGGTCTGACTCTAGAAAAAGGCGCGAAATTCCAATTATCTATGGTATGGCAACCCTTCACACCTAGATTTTTAAATTTGCCGCCCGTTTCTACTGACTGATGGAAATAGCTTGCCAAACTTTAAAAGGTGCCTTTGCCCGGTAGCTTAGTTTGTAGCCGTAGTCGTTTAGATGGGGCTCTAATTAAAAATATTAAATAAATTTATATAACCGGTCATACAAGTTTGTTTGTAAACATAGGCGCAAATTTCAAATTTTGTATGGGACGATGAAACTTCGCAGCCAATTTTTTTTAATTTGCTGCATTTTTCTACTGTAGGAAATGGCTTGACAAACTACATACAGTAACAATGTGGGGTGTTAAATCATGTTGATTTTAATGAAGTGAACAATATTATTGGTGATGTTGGCCTTAGGCTTATTGTTATTTCGTAAAAAAACCCTCAAAGAACACACGTTTATTGTAGTAATCCGCCAAAAATCGAGAAAGCTTCAAACGTGTTTGAAGCTTTCGGTTTCGCATTAATGGAACTATGAACCTGGGGGCCTACCGCGAAAATCGAAATTCGCAAATTGCGGGGATCTTTCTCTTTTACTCTCACTAAAACGTAATTAGAGTGACAGAGAAAAATGCCCGCAATTGACGAACTTCGATTTTCACGGTTATAGCCCTGGACTCTTTAACGTTTAGCTTATCGCAAATCAATTATCTTGTTGTAATTCTAAGCATTTTTCTACTGTAGGAAATGGCTTGACAGACTACATATAGTAACAACACCAGTAGTTTTGGCAGGTTGGTACTATTGCTATGTGAGTCGACCAACCGACTGAATGAATGCCTCGCCTCCTTGCGAATGCGAACCTAGCGAAACGAAACGAACGAGACACGAGTGCCTTCGTCATCGTGCAAATTGCAGTACGGAAATTTTTCCAGTGTGGGGTGTTAAATTATGTTGATTTTAATGAAGTGAACAATATTATTGGTGATGTTGGCCTTAGGCTTATTGTTATTTCGTAAAAAAACTCTCAAAGAACACACGTTTATTGTAGTAATCCGCCAAAAATCGAGAAAGCTTCAAACGTGTTTGAAGCTTTCGGTTTCGCATTAATGGAACTATGAACCTGGACTCTTTAACGTTTAGCTTATCGCAAATCAATTATCTTGTCGTAAATCTAAGTAAGAAGAACTTTAAGCAAACTAGTCAAGAGTTAACTAAGGTAAGGCAACTCGTCTAAACCTCTGAACATTTTCTTTGTTTTCTAATGTCGCCATATTGTCATGTACGGAAAGCCACGAGCCCATTTGGTAATAATTCATTTATAACGACTATTCGTACGCTGATTTATTGGGAAAGCAGTTGCAATGTCCTTTTAATGAAACCTATTTTGTGTTGTATCATTGCAATTAGTGACGTAATTGTTCAATCAGGTAAGAGTGCTAAGAAATTGTATAATTCGACCTATAGAGCTAAATCCTATTGCAAAAATATTGTGTTTCCATACATATGTATTGGTCAAGTGCACCTTATAATTTATTTTATTATGAAAACTGTTCTGAGCTATATTTTTCATCTACGATTGAATCAGAAAATCATATGTACTAAACATAATGTTTTGTTCCTTGTATTCGTTTTTACGACTTTGTTTGTGTGCTGATAATCTTCATTGCGAATGCCGTTAATAGGTTGAAAAATGGTTTATCAAATCAATAAAAATACACTGTAAACGAATTATACAACAAAATATTATATATAAAGAAAAACATAACAGAAATTGGTAGACTTGGTTGGTTTACCTTAAATCATACAGTCATTCAGTCATACATAGAATGGCAAAGAACAACCAACTGTCAAACTACAAAAGTGCTACTAAATATGAAATGCAAGTGTTTGCGTACATTTTCTTTTTTGAGATCAAAACTAGTGATGTCATGTTACAACATATTAATAATGTATCAGTTTTGACTGCTTTTCCAAATGTCGTTAGTTTATCTAAATATAAATGTTATTTATACGAGTATTATTGGACTCTATTAGTGCCTTTTGTATCTTAAATTTCCCTTTAGAGCGGACGGATATAATTAAATGAGTTGAAGTCTAGTCAAAGGTCCAACTTTGTTTGTTTACCATAAGGACGAGGTTTGCATGTATCTTTCTATAAATAACCTGTCAAAATGTCCTTATGGCAAGCAACAATGTGGGACTTGCTCAAATGACACAAATAATGAAACATGTAACTGAGGGTACAGTCAGGATCAAGGTCCTTCAATACTTCCCAGGAATAAATCAAGCATTGTAGTTCAATTTGACTGCTAAACATGTGCATCTGTAATAAAGTACAACAATCATTGTTATTTTAATTCGATTGAAAATTATTATTTCTAGTGCAAAAATATGTTTATATTGGTATATCAACTAGTCATATGATCATTTTGTCAAGCCTAAACATAACGTAACAATTTAGGTTTTTACACAAAGTTATCTTGAATATTGAGTAATGATATGATATTAACTGATTATGGAAGAAAAACATAATGGATCATGTAAGCGGGCTTTTTTTGTTATTTGTTATTTATTAAATTTCGCCTGGATTATGGTAATTGCCTCTAAAATTAGTAATTGCTTGGATTATTTGGCCTTTTTACTCTACAATTCAGCACAGAACATGACACTATCTTGACAGCAACATTTTTTCAGTAGTTTTCTTCTTGATTGATTTATATTCATCAAATGAAAAATTACGGTAATATCTTCTTGTCCATACGTGGCCACATTTTCTCATTTGTAGTTCGCCTCTTTTGAAAAGACATGGTATATGTGTTTAAGGCAGAGGTGGGCAAACTAACTTCATGGGGGCCAGAAAGTTTAAGAAATTCAAGAAGAGGGCAAAATTTGCAGCAATAATGTATTTTGATTTCCGATTATTGTGGGCCACAATGCCATATTGGTGAATTAACTTTTTTGTATTGTTATTCTATCCTGTTGTCCAAGGGACAGCACTGACACATTTTGTTCAAATAGATAGTTGATGATTTACTAACATGCTCAGTAGATGACCTTTTATAGAAATGGCATAAAACTACCACAAAAATGCATGTTTGATTACATTAAATACCTTTAATTCAGGATTTCAAGAAGGGTTGTCCAACCAAGGGACAAAAAAACCGTAATGCCATGGTTACACTAGAAAGAGACACTAAGAAGTTTATCCAATCATATACTAATTATTTCATAGGACCTCACTAATACTGTGGTGGTGCTTATAATTCTGTTAGGGATCGGGAATTGAAATTTAATAAAAAAAAAACAAACACAAGTACATTATTTCATTGTCTTGTTAATCCTGAATTCAACATTGTACAAAAAACTTACTTGACTACCATGACTTTTCCATTTTTTTCTAATCAGATTCAAGATGAATGGGTAAGTTGATCTAATTTCAACACCAAGAAAGTTTGAACTCACTAAAGCTTATTTTAATATTCTAGATACTGAAATGACTGAAAACCAGGATGATTAGGTAGTAAATTGGCTAATCAAACCATCATTTTAGTGTCTGGGCTTAAAACATACAACAATACCAATCATTACCCTGCTGCTATAGTTGGGTAAAAACGCCAGTGATTCCCTTTTTTGCGTCAAATAAATGGTTAATGGTTATGTTATACATGTGCTTGCATAGTTTAGAAATAAAAAAGTTTACACTTATATGATTATTTTAAAATGTTGAAGTAAATAATTAATTTTGTTGAAAATGTGTGCTATACAATCAATTCCAAAACTAACATATTTATTGCCACTGCCTAATTTGTATTGATTTAATTAACTATTATAATTTATTTATGACAGTGTTACATAATGTGTGGTGAACCTTGAATAATCTTTAAATGTGTCCTTGAGTGTTGAGAAGTTCACAGTCAACAGTTATTGCAGTTGTAGTTTGTGGGTGAGGTTGCTTGGGTAACTTATTTTGTTGTATGTCAAAGTGTAGATCAGATTAGTCTTGAATAGGTAAGAATTTGGTAATATAATCAGTAATTGTATTATAAAAATAACTCAGCCCATGGAGACATGGGAGATAGACATTTTAAAGAGCTACAACATTAAAACAGTATATTTGTCCATCTAAACTGATAATACTCAAGGTTAGTTCCCGATTCGCTGGATTCCTGTTTCGCAATTCGAGAGTATACGAGAATCTGACCAAACAAGACTCCAGCGTATTGGGAACTAACTTTATTCACAAAACGTAAAGATTTTAAGCAAAAATAGTAATTGTTTTTTTTTTGTTCACCAGTAATAATAGTTTTTTGTTTATACTATGCTAACACTCATTTGAATATCAGTTTTATATTGTTAAGGTATATGTATACCAGTCCTATTTTCGGGCAACAAAGAATTCACAACATATAAAATAATAAAATGTTAAATGTAAATATCATAGTTAAAACTACCTCATTGTCATTCTTAATTTTATGTTGCCTACATGCATGTATTTTACAACATACATTTGCCAAAACGTAACGTAAACGTGTATACTAGGTATGAAAAAAATACTAAGAAATGACAGTATTTAAAGTTCTTGTAGTCTAATAGTAGTTAATAGATATAATATAATATGTACTTACAAATTCATGAAATAGCAAGTTTTTTCGTTATTTCTATTTGTTAAGAGCTTACATCCGGGTTTTTGGTGTGGGAATATTTTCGTGTATTTATAACTTTATTTATTGTTAAATTATTACCAAACTATGAATTAAAAATAGACAGTAAGGTCCAAATGTGCTAGAAATATTAAAATAGTATCGGTTTTTATAGTTAATACCTGTTTTTTGGCTAGAGTAAAACATTCCCACACCAAAAACCCTGATGTATGGTCAAGAAGTTTATGGTTGGGTATTTTACTGAGGCAAACAATTACAGAATATTAATTTGTGCCAAGCAAATATTTTTTTAACTATGAGATACAAATGCTCAGCGAATTATTCATTCCTTTTATTATGTAGTATTTAAAATCATAATTGTGTTTCATACTGACAAAAGAAAATGCTATGCCATTTTACTGCAATTTATGTCTATTAATATGTGTAAGAATGGTTGGAACTGGGCAACCAGAATATATATGAATAAAAAGTTATATATAGTATGCTGTATATAACTTTTTATTCATATTTGTTATGATTATAGTAATCCTTATTATGTTTTTATTTTTAAACAGCTTGTGAACCTATATGGCCTGGAAGCTGAAAATCAACTACTGAGGTGCCTTCTCGCAGAAGCAGCTAAAACCACTTGGGACACTGACAGGTCATCGTCATCCGCGGGCAGTAGTGTTCACGCCTCTCTTCTCTCCCAGCATCTGACTTCATTGTTAAACCACCCCGGCAAAGCAACCGTAGTCTGTTGCTTGGTTGATAACCCACCCCGGTCATTGCAAAAGGTAATCAATAAATGCAAATGCTTAGTTAGATGTAGTTACAGAGCATTCGATTTTATAAGTTGCCCATAAACGCCAATTGTTGTTCAATTATCACCATAGTATTCTTATGCATTATGTTTAATCTTAACAGTGTGACTTTACAGCCTTTTAACGTATCATTTATATTAGGCTTAGAACACAAAAATTCATTATTAAGGATGAATATAATATATATATTATATCATTTATATTTAAGTATCTAATATACTTCGATTTAGTGTAAATAACATTACATTAATATTCTAGTTTTATAAGAAGTATTGAAAAACATTTTGTTAACTGCAGCTGGCTTGGAGGCCAATGGATTTAACAGACAACACACATATATGTAGGTACTAAGATATATTACTACTTGTACCTACACTGCTCTGGACTGTACTGCTCAGGGTGGCAAACGTTAATCTGGAGTCGCCGTACGCACAAATACAAGTTTATTGGGCAACCTGTAACTAGCAATAACTTGAATGCTTTTAAACTAGTTGTATTTAGTTCTTAGCCAGTATTTGTTTATGCTTCTATTGTAATGTTCCTTTCAGATATTAAAGCCATCAAACACTTTACTCACCCGGCTTACAAGATTGCTAAAGCTAACCACTGCCGAGGATGTTGCCTTTTCATTGATTTTGAGGAAGAATTCGTCAAAACCTGAAATTGTATCACTTGCAAAGCAACATTTGAAAAAGAGATTTTTAGAACTCGTGCAGTGCTATCTCGACGCAGGTAAGATGTAGTTATTAACCGTTTTCAAGGTAGGTAGGTAGAAGAATAGTTAGTAGGTTAATTGGAAGGTGATGGTTAACATCGCAGTCTTTTTCTGACAGCTACTAAAGGTACAACTCTAGTTGATTCCCGGCCATGTGAGGTGACCGCAGACGCCGATCGCTGCGTCACAACTGGTTTCTATGAAATACCATTCGAACTCAGCGACACGAAGTCGGGCTTGGCGACGCGTAGCCGAAATACACGTCACCGGGCCCGACCGCAGATTAAGTAGTGCCGCTGAACGTTGTATGCGGTCGGGTTCGAAACTAACACAGCGACATGAAGTCTGGGGTTGCGCCACGTCATCAGGTTTCATTTTGTACCTTATTGTTTTTGTTTTATTGTAATTATTTATATTTAAGCAATTTATCCATCTAATGATAGCATTAACAATGATAACATTACTTTTTCCAATTTGGAGTAAATAATGCTTACTTACATTAGTTGAAATAATCATCAGTATATTCAGTATTAAAAATATATATACATTTTTAAAAGTATATTATTCCCATCTATATTAGCATAACAAGAAATAAATATTTCGTTATTATTCCGGCTTTGAAAAGAGAGAGAAATGTTTATGGTTATCTGCTAGACTAGTATTTATATTTTCTGTGGTATTAGCTTATTAATTATTGAATTTGATTGCAAAAGAGTAATTTTAATGGATTGGTACAACAATAAATAAAAAAAGGTGCTTTAAAGATAGCAGATACAGATACCAATCTCGAACACAACTAGTCTACTATCATGTTCATGACGAATTACAGTTGAATTTAATTTATTTGAAAAAGTTATGACAATAAGACGGATGAAGAATAATAATAATATTCGTACCTAGGGCTGAATCATACTGTTAATTGCCATAGTTACTAGGTACTACAGCAATGTTCTAGCCGACCTATGCATAGTGTGAGATTATGCCTTAGTTGCGGCTATGTGTTTTTATGATTTCATTTGATAAATATAATTTAATAATACAACTTTGGGGAAGAAACTATACTTCTATTTGGCTTAGTAATGAAGTTAATAAGAATCTATGGAAATATCTATGGAAACCATAGAACCTCGATATCTCATTTCCAATTCCCTTGTTAGCTATAAGCTTAATGAATTATGTTAACATTTAAAATTGACTAAGTCCTGTTATTAAAAAAAATAAAAATAGACTACTGGCCGCAAAAATTGCAAAATAGTCAAATTCTGCATTTTTTTATTTTTTCAGCCAACTGTACCGTTGGAGCAATATTTTGATAGTCTAATAATATCATTGTAATGCCAAGTTTTCTAAAAAAAAAAAAAATATGTGCAGAAATAATGCAGGATTTTCGAGTTACAGACTTGTCAAATTCCCTGGCTACCCGGTTATCACATAAATACCTCGTTAATATTTTTCGACCTTTTGTATTTTATATAGCTAAATAGTATGAGATCTTTGAATGTTGGCAGTCATAAATAAATCCCAATAAGTTGATTTAATATAAAAAAAAGAAGCGTACTAAAATTTTAACGTGCAAGTCGCTGAACTGATTGATGAATCCATCCAATAGTCAAGTCTCCTTAATGTTGTCTCCTTAATTATACTACTATATATATAGAAGGTCGAGCGCCATTGACACAGATGAAGGAAATCATGGGATATTGGGAAGGGGTCCGCCCTCGTCAAGCTAAAGCTTAAACCCAATATATATACGTGATTTCTGGAGAAGCGGGGGTGAGGCGTCATGGAGCCGGCAAAGACCCATGGCGCTACTTTGCCTCAGCAGGAACTAACCCACTCTGCTGGGGGATGTCCTTCAGGGCTTCAACGGGGGACTTAATGTTAGATAGAAAAACGTTTGCGGATATTTTAGAAACTAAACAATGGCTTATTAACTGTCTACATAACATACTATATTAGTTATACTATCAACTACTTTTGAAATTGATGCTGATAAATTTCATTCATTTTGTGCAAATTTTGCTGCGAAATACATATGTATGTAAAAAAAATATAAATGGTGTTATATGTCGGTGTCTTTGCACCAAATCTTAATTCATGGGAGTCAAATAATAAAAGCTAGGCCATTTGGTATAGGTATGCTCTCAGAGCAAGCAGGCGAGTCGCGCGACAAGTTTTGGCGCTACGGAACTAGGCGCTAGGGAACATTATACGCGCAAATTATATCGGAAAACTACTATAACAGAGCTGTCCACCGCGCATTGGAGTCTTCCGATCCATATATTTCGCTTAAGACTCCCGAAAAAAACAAGGCTTTGATTCTACCCGAAAAAGTCACGTCTCTGTTAAAACCGTTGGAAAATGTAATTCAATATTCTACCAATGATACTACATTGCACCCAGACGAAAATAATATAATCTTGTCGACCGAAAACCCTTTGTTCCACTAGATAAATAAACAAATTTCACTGCCTTGCACATCGACATTACACCCACAGTAAATTCAATTAGGCTTATACATACATACACATAAATACATGAATACATCATGACTGTTGTGTTATGCACTTACCAACTGACCGGCCGTCAAATTAAAGTACACACCAAAACGTTCCTCTTTATTCAATTGGTTAATATTTATAATTATAAAGGTACAATTGAAAGACCCTAATAGCACAGGATAAAAATATCTGAAATCTTGCTATAATGTTTAACTCTGATGTGACAACCCTATTTCCAAATAAATTTAGCAAATCCTTAGAAATGCAATATCTCCGAATTCCTGCTATTTGAGCTTTTTTTTTGGATTGTTAATCACCATAAGTGTGCATCTACCTAAAGTAAAAAAAAACATTGCTCCAACATAAAGACAAAGTAGAAAAAAATGTTTTTCTAAAAAACATAAATAACTAAATTATTTCATAGGTATAGCACCTACACGTTTTTTTTCTTTTCCATATAGTTAGATGATACTATTTTAGGACCGAAAGTTAAAAAACAGTTTTTCACTAAAATCACAAAAGCTACAATTACTCAAAAACTAAGCGAAAGAGAAATATAGTTTCTTACCCAAAGATGTATTATTTAATTATATTTATCTACAGACATATCATAAACCCTCTATGATGCCTCCAAAATCCGTAAATAATGGCTAACATTACGATAAACTGTTTTGTTACAACAAATTTCTTATCTGTGATGATGATGTAATTGCTTCATAACTGCATCAAAGCGATTTGGTTATACATTCAAATTTGGAACATCACGGAAAAAAAAGCAATTCGATTTTACCTCTATTCTAATATCCGTCGAGATGCCTTTTTGTTCGAAATGAAATGTCAATTGCTAAAATTTTGACATATCTCGCATGTTAGTTTGTATCGAATGATACGGAAATAGGCTCCCGACTCTAACTTGTCTGTGAATTAAAAAAAAAAAAACTACGACAGCGTGACATGCCTGAAAAAAAGTTTTCATTTACCGCCATTTGACGTACAGTTAACTTTTAATTAGTTTTAAGTATACAATGAATATGTTTTGTTTTTAAAGTAACAATTGGAAAAGGTGCGTGTAAAATGAGCGATAAAAATATTTCGGTGACGCCACCACATAACCGCGCAAAGATGCTCAATACTTATTGCTGCTACTGCTTACTGCTGTATTTTGTGTTAGGGAATATATAAAAGAAAGTTTATAATATGTGTGTAGATAAAATAGTGTATGTAACTGTACATAATCAGGCATTAAAACACACTTGCTGACATAAAATTTCAGTATATAAAAGGTGAGGTCCGTTAAAATTGAATTATAGACGAAAGTGGACTACCGTCCCGCAACCGACTTTCCATACAAACGTAGTCCCCACCTTCCTCTGAATATTAACATTATTGAAAAATTTTGACATTAATGAAATGTAGTGTTTTCAAATGGATTATTCATTAGAATTTTAGAATGATAGGTATGTGTCATGCTCAAGCAAAAGGTAACTTATTGTCGGTATTGAGTTATAGCTACCAGCATATTAGAGGACATTCTTAGACAGATTGACTATTAGGCATTTAATCGAATTGAAACTGTAGTGAGACATACTAATTAAAATAATTCTACGGATTACACTCACGTATTTTTAGTCGCGCGAGTGACTAATCCGTAGAATTATTTGAATATTAAGCATTTAGTTCAAAACATGCTCTTTTATATGCGAAATGAATCAGGTCTCTAAGTTTAGGACTTACTTTTTTATGATATTTTAAAAATTTACCATGTAAATGTACATTTTTGAGATATTCGATTTTAAAGTTGGAAAGTTGAAAAAACCAAGTTCTATTGCGCAGTTATGGAGATAGCGGTTTTAAAAGGTTCTTTAATGATTATATTCCTAAACAAATGGCATTTAATCTCTAATATTTAACATATAATTGAGACATTATAAAATAAAGCACGTAGGGTATCAATACGTGAAATATAAATAAAATATTTTTTATGGCATAAATGGACAATTTCTCGGCTAACTTATATCGCCCTTGCACGTCTATAATGTAGGGTGAAAAAAAACACGTAACACAGCCACAATGTTAAATGAACTTTTATTTAAACAAAAAAAAACAATTTCGTTCTTATAAATCATACATAAAATCAACGTTATTAGATGTCAACAAACATTGTACACGTTAGTTTATGCATAAAAATAACCAAAAAGTGTAAAAATAATGTGATGTTGTATTAAAAACATGGCTTCGAAGTTTAGTACTTTGAATACAATTTTTGTATGAAAGTGAGTAACGGTACCACATTGTCGCTATTCGTAATATTATAGAAATAACTATTCCGCATGCATATTATTCTCAAAATGAAAGCTATAATTGCTTATTTCTGCTATAAATATGTAACTTATTAAAACATTCAAATTGGATAAAAGAAACGATTCACTTCGCCAGTTACTAACTAATAATTTTGGGTTAAAGTTTAACTAAATCTTAGGGTACCACATTGTCGCTTTATGTGATCAAGACATATTCTAATAAACTCAATTTAAAATTAAACAACACTTACATAATACAATGTTGTTATACAATTTAAAGCTAGCCTAGGGCCTAGCAGAGGCACTATAGTGCTGACGTCAAGAAATAAAAAGGAAATAATTTTTATAGATACATATATGCATTTATTTCAATAAATATTATACTACGTCGGTGACAAACAAGCATACGGCCTGCCTGATGGTAAGCAGTATCCGTAGCCTATGTACGCCTGCAACTCCAAAGGTGCAAAGGTGTAAAGGTTATATTGGTGCAGTTATGTCTTAATTTTATTTGTGTTACTTTTTATGTCTGTGTGTCGCTAGCGTACGTCTTGCCATTAACTCATAGTAGTTTTAGGTAAGTTTAAAGGTCGTTTTTTTAGTTTTTTATAGTTAGGGTTCCATTAATAGAGGTAAGAATAGAGGTTATTTCAGTTATAGAGGTGGTTAGTGAGTTATTTTGTGAACATTACGTAGATATGAGTTGTAATATTATTTAAATTTATTTTGAATGATTCTACAAAGGATAGATTTTGTCATATTAAAATTGATAAAGGCTTCTTTGCGTCTCACCATTATAATAAATGGTTTATTTTTTTGTTTTTCATGTTACTTACCAAAACTTTAGCTTTCGTTAGTTTCTATAGTTTTAACCACTTAATGAAACTTGAAGTCGTTTAGACACAATCAACCAAATGCGTAATTTGTGGGTAGAGTAAAAATTAATAAAAGAAGAGTTTATAGAGGTCATACATTGACGTTATTTCAGATACAGAGGTCAATTCCTATAACATTCTAAAAAAACAATTGAACTAATGTATTCTTGTGAATATAGTCCCAATACTCCTGAATACCTTAAAAAGCGGTTTAGTTTTCTTACGTCTGTCAGGTGTTCTCAGAATCTCCTTCTTGCTCCTCCTCGTTCGTCTACTAAATTCTACCTCAAATCCTTTACTTTCCAGTCTGTAAGGATGTGGAATGCTTTGCCCATTGACATAAGACGTGCTCAATCCCTACCCATTTTTAAAACACGTCTAAAAGAACACTATTTATCTCTCTCTTAGTCATGCTCCTTACACTCATATCTTTTTCTTACCTGGTCATTATTTTTCTCTTGCTTGATTACTCATTATGTATTTATGTATTTTGTGTAGGTATATGTAGTGTATTATTGTTGCCTATATAATATATGTAGTTTATGTAGTTTATTTCTCATTGTTTGTAGTTTCTATTTACTTATTTTATAAACTTTACACTTATGTGGTTTTGCACTGCCCAATAACTTTATTTCTAGCCACTGAATCGCTATCTGAAGGTTGTCTGGAAGAGATCGCTTTTTAGCGATAAGTCCGCCTGTTGTTACCTACTTACTTATGTCCTTTTTTTTTTTTTTTGTAACATGTATGTTTCTTTGTAGTGCACAATAAGGTATTTTATTATTATTATTATTATTATAGTCTCAGTAAAAGAGGTAAATACACTCTTTGTCTCAATTATAGAGGTAAATGTGACTATAAAATCCAAAATACTAATCTCAGTTATAGAGGTTTGTTTTGTCTCACTAACAGAGGTAATTCAATGCTAAAGTGTCGGGACCGCACCATGAGTCCCAGCTATAGAGGTTTCTCACTTATCCAGGTCCCACTTAACCAAGTTTCACTGTATTTGTTTTTCGTAAACAATTGATAAAGTATGACCCATTGCAAAAAAAAACTTATGCATAAATAAATGACGTAAAATTTCCTACAAGAAACACGTGGAACACTTTTCGCTAGGATCATTATTTAAAAAGATATTAAATCGAGAAAGTTAATTATAATCAATAATTAAAGTCCCTTTTTAGTTTTTTCGTAAATAACTCGTAAACTGGCACATTGCAAAAATAAATATACATAAAATGTTTAACATATGGTAAAAAAAATCGTATTTATAAGTAATCTGCATACAATTGCCTATAAGAAGATTTCATAAAAATTTTCGCTAGGATCATTATTCAAAAAGATATAAACTATTCAAAGAGACTAGTATTTGACATATGTGGCAGCAATGCAGTCGGTAGTAATGCCGCGCTGCAAAACTGCAGCAGTAATGATCGTGAAGTTTGAATTCGTACCGTCACATTTATTTATATCGTTCCTTCTTAATAAGAAGTTTAGTTACGACTGGGGTACTTGATTGTCGATCGTACGGATGATCGACAATGAGGTACCCTAGTCATTAAACTTTAAGCGTGTTTTTTTTTCAAGTTACCGCTGGAAATTGCATTTTTTGTACAATACACATAATTATTTTAAGTGTCTAGAGACGTGTTTCTGAACAAAACAAAATTTCGTAAATTTCGACTTGATTTATAAAATCATCGATATCTCGGAATCCATAAGCGACAATGTGGTACTTTTTGGTTGAGAATTACACACACAATTTATAAACAATTCGGCCGAATATTCGGTTCGGTAAGATAGGCGACGACAGTGTCTGTAGCTATTGAACTCACTCTACTTTATATTATTAGGATTCAAAAACGAGCGAGCGAGCTGTGCGCGTCGCAGTTCATCTCGCTCGCACTGATAAGTATATCACGAGAAATCTATACTGTCTACATACCTATCCACTGTGAACCCAGTTACATTAACTGACAGACTGTCTGAGTAGTTACAATAACTGGGTTTACAGTCCTCGATCATAACAACAAACTCAATTTAACACCAATCCATGAGTCTACCAATCCATAGTCTCACCTTCATATGTACGAGTATTGTTAATCTGTGTCCTAACTCGCAACTTACATATAGATAGCTTTATAATATTCCTAAATAAATACATATTACATAATAATTCTTAATGCCCAGAGTGCTCATTTTTTGAGCTCTTAACGCTTAACTCAGGCCTTCGAGGTTCGGGTGGCTTGAGCTTTCAATAGGCCCGAGTCTTAGACTTACTCTTGAGAGCTCATAAAAAACTTAAGTCGTTGTGGTTCTGAGTTTAGAACCAAGACACACAGTTTAAGTTATACAGTTGTATTTCAGCTCAAACCCTCAACGTTCGTGTCTTCAAATTTCGAACGTCGTCAAGGTTTGCGACTCTATAAGGTTTGAAAGTCTTTAAGACTAACAACACTAAATGAATCATAGAAGTTAAATCATTTATCTTGTGTAAATTTCAACTGATACAGCTGTTGATAAGAAGTTCGCCGTTATATGTATATTATTTATTTATATATATGTGTATCGTATTTATCTTTCAGAGCGAGGACATCAAGTAGAACGTGCAGGCCTTCAGGAATGCAGCCCTGAAGTTTTGCAAAATCTTCTGACTAGTCTCGCTCACGAAAATTTTCGTTTGGCAGCTGTGACTAAGGACTTGTTTCTAAAACGATTACGAAGTGACTTTCCGCGCGAAGTAGTGCCCATAGTACTCGCGCCATTGCTGTATCCCGACGATACACAGACACCCCTAGAGGAGATGACCACGGCCGACGACATGACCGCAGCCATGATGGACAACTCATTCGCAGATATAATCCGAGATATCGGCTACAGCTTCACCGCATCCGTCGAGGAATGCAAAAACAACATGTTAAACTTCGGTGCTCGAGAGCCCACTGCGATAGACGTGGCTAGGGTTATTTCGATGATGGTTCGATATCACGCTACGGCCGAGGGCCCGCAAATACAAACACCAGGAAATTTTTGGATGGGACACGAAGCCAAAAAGGATCTAATTACACATGGACATGGGGAATCTTGGAACGCTGAAGTTTTTGTTCAGACTCTTAAAGAGCTGGCTTCTAACCTAAACTGGAAAGAAGTAATTCTACAACTCGACCATCCCGAGTTTATTGTTCCAGATAGACAAGGCCTTAATTTGTTATTCACAATCCTAAGATTGGGCCTTCAGAGTGCAGGATATCCCGCAAATATTTTTCCTGTTGAATATCTTTGTCGTAGATGGACTAATCTAGAGGGCCAGCTTAGCTTGATCAGTAATATCCTCAAACATCCAGATATATTCAGTTTTGCAGACCACCCATTTCATCCAGTATCAATTGATTTATTAAAATCACCTCCAGAGACAGATAACAAAGAAATAGCTACTTGGCGTTGTTTATACTTGGTAGAACTGTTACTGTATGCCGCTGACCGCGACTATTATGTCCAAGTGCATGAGTTATTCAAGTTTCCTTTGCAGCATTGTCCTGACATCTTGCTACTGGCTTTACTGCAAATAAGTCCACCAATAACTGTCTTTAGACAAGAGTTATTGACAACGCTGATACCGATTTTCTTGGGTAACCATCCGAATTCAGCAATAATATTACACCATGCTTGGCATACACAGAATCCTAACATAAAGCACATAATAATGCATGCTATGGCCGATTGGTACATAAGAGGTGAGAGTGACCAATCAAAGCTATCCCGAATCTTAGATGTGGCACAAGATCTTAAAGCCTTATCTCTTTTATTGAATGTACAATCATTTCCATTCGTTATTGACTTGGCCTGTTTGGCCTCTCGACGTGAATATTTAAAGCTCGACAAATGGCTGACTGACAAAATAAGAGACCATGGAGAGACATTTGTTTCGGCTATGGTGAAGTTTTTACAAAGAAGATGTCCACAGGTTATTGGGAAAGGACCGGAAGAGCAGCTTCCGAAGGCTGCGCAGCTACCGCACGAAACTATCGCTACTATGTTAGCTTGCTTGCAGCTCTGTAGTCCCAACGTTCAACCTGACTTACAAGAAGCAATCTACAATGTGATTAGTAGTTGTCAGACGTTGATACTTAGCAAGACGCGTCAAAACATTGCGGGTATAGCTCGACCAACTCACACACGGGTATTGGAAACTCCCTTCAATCCTGCTGGCTTGGGCGGTCAGTTATTTACCCCGCATGTTGATTCCATAGCAACTTTGACCCCAACCGTCGCGAGTATGAACTTAGGCGCTCCGGCAAACTCGGCTTTTGCTATGCCCGGTAATCTCGGTCCTCTAGTTACTACTCCGGGATCTCCTTCTCGGCTTATGGGTGCTGGACCTAATAGTCCTTTCACAATGATGCCCTTACAGCACAACACGAACGTGGCTAACATGGGAGCATTGGCTAGAATGGGCCAAGCGCCTGCAATGGACAAACCGCGTATTCCAGATCCCATACATTTTCCGGAAATGATGCAGAATGTTTCCAAAGAAATTGAGGATGAAGCCAATGGATATTTTCAAAGAATCTACAACCATCCACCTCATCCAACGTTGTCCATAGATGAAGTACTTGATATGTTGAAGAAATTCCAAGAATCTCCAAACAAAAGAGAACGGGAAGTATTTTCATGTATGCTACGTAACCTGTTTGAAGAGTACAAGTTTTTCCCTCAATATCCAGACAAGGAATTGCACATTACTGCTCAACTTTTTGGAGGAATCATAGAAAAAGGACTAGTACCAAGCTACGTTTCGCTGGGATTAGCTTTACGATTTGTGCTTGAAGCTCTGAGGAAACCAGAGGGATCCAAAATGTACTACTTCGGTATAGCTGCTCTGGATAGATTTAAATCTCGTCTTAAAGACTATCACAAATATTGCGAGCATGTTAGAGCTATACCTCATTTTTGCGAGTTCCCTCCACACTTGATAGAATACATCGAGTTCGGATTGCAAAGCCAAGAGCCTCCTACTAAACCACAGGGAGCTGTGCTGCCCACGAGCCTGGCGGCCATGCTGACTCAGAGTGCAGTGGTCACTGTGTCTGCCCCTTACAGGTTACTTTCAATTTATTATTTTGAACATGTTACTACCTGCCCTGTGTTATGCATGTTGCTAATAATGTTCATATTCACAAAAGGAAGGCTACTGGCCTATTAATACAATTTCCTTGAAATGATTAATGCTATGTTACTTTGTTATTTGATTTAACTTATATTGTTTCAGGGCCGTTGTTTGTGCGCCGTCGGCGATTTCCGGTATATCGAAGGTGACTAATGCCGCTGGTGGCATGGGGAGTCGACCCTCTATCGCTAACGCCACAAACATTGACACTCTTTTGACTGCCACAGACAAGGAAGAAAAAATAAATGCACCGCCTGAAGCTATTCAAGACAAAACTGCTTTTATTTTCAATAATCTCAGCCAGCTAAACCTGCAAACAAAGTGTGAAGAGCTCAAGGAAATAATCACAGATGAATACTTCCCATGGCTTTCGCAGTATCTGGTCATGAAGAGAGCGTCGATAGAACTTAACTTTCACGCTTTGTATTCAAATTTCCTTGACGTTCTCAAAATACGCGACGTGAACAAAATGGTCACAAAAGAAACTTACCGAAACATCAAAGTATTATTACGCTCCGACAAAGGAATCGCAAATTTCTCTGACCGTTCGCTGCTGAAGAACCTTGGGCATTGGCTCGGCATGTTGACGCTGGCCCGCAACCAGCCCATTCTTCACGTGGACATTGACCTCAAAGCACTCCTTCTCGAAGCTTATCACAAAGGACAGCAGGAGCTTCTGTACGTCGTGCCATTTGTGGCCAAGGTTTTGGAGTCTTGTGCAAAAAGCGTAGTGTTCAAACCTCCAAATCCCTGGACGATGGCTCTAATGAACGCATTAGCTGAATTACATCAAGAGCCTGATCTCAAGCTGAATTTGAAGTTCGAAATAGAAGTACTTTGCAAAAATTTAAGCCTTGATATCGCAGATCTAAAGCCTTCCATATATCTTAAAGATTCAGACAAACTAAGATTGATCGAGTTCCAACTTTCGCAACCAAAACCAAATAAGGAAGTGACTAACCCGATGCCAGTGACCCAAAACATAGTTCCGACTGCTCAGATGCAACTGATGCCTCCTCAGCCTACAATGCTGCCGCAGGAAGACATGGCCGCCACCGCCCCAACGCCGACCAGCGGCCTCGTGGCTAACGATCCTAGCATGATCGGGGTGCTTGGTTTGCCTGAGCCTCGCTTCAATTACTTGGATGTTAATGTATCTTCTACATCTGCATTTGGGCAGAAAATTTGCTTCAATCCACACATCATTCTCTTCCAAAACTATCCGCATCTAAAGCAATTTGTCAAGCCTGCCATAGAAAGGTCAATCCAAGAATGGATTCATCCCGTAGTTGAGCGATCAATAAAATATGCGCTGACCACTTGTGAGCAAATCATCAGGAAAGATTTCGCGCTTGACCCTGATGAAGTCCGAATGCGCACTTGTGCTCATCACATGACGAGGAACCTCACCGCGGGTATGGCAATGATAACGTGCAGGGAACAAATCATCAGCACCATTAGCACCAACTTGAAAGCCGCCTTTGTCACGGCCTTGATGCCCGCGACGCCCCAACAGGTACTATACTGTTTTAAGGATATTGTATTTTTTATTACGTTATAAAACCTTTACCTTTTAACTAATGTTGATGTATTTCAGAAGGAGATAGTGGATAGCGCCGCAGCAGTTCTCGCTACTGAAAATATGGAACTAGCGTGCGCTTTCATCCAAAAGACGGCAGTCGAAAAGGCGCTACCCGAACTCGACAAAAGACTAATGAACGACTACGACATGAGAAAAATCGCTCGTCAGGAAGGCCGACGATACTACGACCCGATTGTCTTGACATATCAGACAGAGAGGATCCCAGAACGCGTGCGATTGCGCGTTGGCGGGCCGACTGATATGCAAATCGCCGTTTACGAAGAGTTTGCTTGCAATATACCCGGCTTCATGCCCGTCCGCGACGCCGGCATGTTCATCCCCAAACAGCAGCAGGAACAGATCCCGCAGCTGACTTTCAGCCAGGTCATGAACCCGACGCAGGTCTACGGCACGGACGAAATGAGCACTCTTATCACGGCTGCCGAGGTCTTCTTAGCGAACTCAATAGCAGTAGCGTCTCTGGCAGTACAGTCAGCAAATATGCACTCCCTACTCGAGTGCCTTATTTTGGCTAGACGGAATCGAGACATTGTATCCGGATGTACTTTATTACAGAAGGTAACACTAACAATATCATATTTTATATATTTTGCTCAATCATGTTCATTATAAATTTAAGTAATTGAACTGTCATAAACCTATAAAAGGTGTACTTAAAGAAAAGAGGTCGAGTCTACTCCGCAAAGAACGCACAGTTAACAGCAATACATATTTGCATGCAGGAGTTGTGAGCTAATAGTTTCCCTGACTGTGAAGTCGAGAATCGGAAAAACTGATGAATAAGTTTGTTTTAGGCTGTGGAAGGTCTCCTGGACGGACACATCGTACAGCCGGGCGCGAGCAGCGACCACGTGGAGATGATGACGCGCTACCGCGACGTGCACCTGCGCGTGTTGAAGCTGCTGGAGGACGCGCGTGTGTACGGCCACGTGTGGACCACCAAGCAGATCACCTGCTGCCTCACCGAGTGCAGGGAGGAACTCAAGTACAACCTCGAGGCAGTTGACTGTCTCATCAGAAATAACCTTATCAATCTACCACAGGTAAACACATCTCATCTCTGTTAAATTGAATCAAACATTGTTGGTTGTAGTAGGTATTCATATTGGGCACTGCAAACTGCAATGGAAGTCGGTGATATTAGACTCCTATTAGTTTCCTTTTGGTTCAAGTGGATTTGATACTAACATGAGCTTTCTTCATTCTCTTAACAAGCTTAAGCACTTTTTACTCATTAACAGTAAAGTTCTTTTAATAAATACTCTTATTATACCCATTATTGATTACGGTGATGTGGGTGTGTTATCTGGACCTATCCGAAGAACTACTTCTTATAAAATTAGATCGCCTTCTCAATAACAATATTTGATTCATTTTTGCCTCTGTAAATATGATCATATCTCTGCTTTCGGCTTCCCATCCGTCAACCACGTAGAGTTCGCATGCTTTTCTCTTTATACTCTGTTGCCAGCGATCCACATTCTCCTGTATATCTCAAGTCGCTCTTTCAGTTTTACGGCGTTTCTCGCGACTGTCAGCTCCGCTCTTCTAGCTATATGTCTTTATCAATCCCCTCTCATCGAACTTTTCTGTGTGCAGATGGCACGCCTAAGGAACGCACTTCAAATTTGCGTTTAAGAAATCTGTACGGTCTTTTTTTGCTAGTAGAATGAAGGATTTCTAGCTTCTATTATTTAGTTTATATAAATTATATAAGTATATAGATAATTATATATATTGTATGTATTATATGTATTTTGTTGCTTATGTATGTTAAATCTTAGATAAGCTTTTATGTTAATAGTTACCTAGAAGTAACTAGTAGCACTGCCCATAATCTTTCTGCTTTGCCTTAAGGTTGACTGGTAGAGAATGCCTTGCCGTATTAAGTCCGCCTTTTTTACGATAAGTTCTTTTGTGCAATAAAGTTTAAATAAATAAGATTTTTGTAAATATTAAACGTGCTATGACGGTTTAGTTTTCAGTGACATGGCTGCTTTTTTTTTACGAGTCTTGACTCATACACCCACGAGTACAGGAAACTAGCCTGTTCTACAGTCCTTTATAATACTAAAAATAAGATGTATACATAATATATTGATAGGTTCACCCCGGGAATTGCTTCTTAAGCCTTTTTACCATATCAACAGTACGACATTGCGTTGGCACACATGATGGACAACGGCAACAACTACATGGCCGTCGCATTCTCCATGCAGCTAGTCCAGCTATACCTAGTGGACGACAGGAACAATATGTACGCGAACGAGTCGGACCTGTACCACACGACGGACACGTTGGTGCGCATCATGTCCCACTCGCGCCAGCCGCCGCCCGAGGGGCTCGGCAGCCTCATAGAAATGATCCGCGTCAACCAGGACCCGAGCGCCTACCTCGGCGAGCGCTCGCCGCTGGGACCCACCTCGCACATTCATGCGGGCATCTTACAAGTACGGGTATGTATTTACCTTTACCTTGTCTAAACGTAATCCTCCTATATTATAGTTCTCGATTGTTGTTTGCATTTCTTGTTAATATTATTTTGTTATAATATTTTTTTAACCCATTAAAATTAATATAAATATTCTAGGCACGTGATTACGACGATCCACCGGGCCTACTTGAGAAAACCGAGAATCTTCTCCGCGAATGGAGAAACGTTCTTCTTAGCCCCCTAACAGAGATAGAGATTGCACAGAATTTCAATCTATATGTTCACCGAATGAACATGAACGGAATATTGAAATCGGACGATATGATAACTCGATTCTTCCGCATCGCGACTCAGATGTGCATTGAGAACGTGCACCAACAGATCAACGACGAGCGAGTCAACCCGCCGCCGTCTCCTCCCAAGCGGGAGAAGTATTACGCCATGTGTGATTCCTTCATCAAACTTGTTTCATTGCTCATCAAGAATACTGCCGACGGAGGCAACCCGACGCCCAAATTAAATCTGCTAAACAAGGTTTGTATTCTTTACTTATTTCCATATCATGTGTTCCTTACGTAGCGTTTGCACTTATCTATACTTCATTTCCACGGCTGACCGGTCTTTGTATATCCAAAAATGTCATTTAAAAAACATAATAATATGTCCAAAAGCGTTGAAAACAGTTAATCACGTTGTTTAGTTTGAGCATATACAATCAGCTAAATGACAAGTTTTTATTAATGGTATCAGTCGATCGTTTGTTTTGAGGATCATGTGTTTATATAGGACCCATATTGTCTGATAAACGTACTTTACGCGCGAAACGGCCGTTCCTAAACGGTACTTGTTCGTGACGTCACGATCAAGTTGAAGCCATCTTGTAGTAAGTGTAGTATGGAAAACAAGAAAATTGCGATTTGGAGTATGAAATATTGCGTTTATGTATATATTTGCTATACAGTCTATTGTTAATAAAATGCAAAGAATCGTATGATACATTTTTATTTTATTTTAATGTCACTAAAAAAATTGTATCTATGAGGTCATGCATTTTTAGGGTTCCGTAGTCAACTAGGAACCCTTATAGTTTCGCCATGTCCGTCTGTCTGTCTGTCTGTCCGAGGCTTTGCTCCGTGGTCGTAAGTGCTAGAAAGCTGAAATTTGGCATGGATATATAAATCAATAAAGCCGACAAAGTCGTACAATAAAATTTAAAAATTTGATTTTTTTTAGGGTACCTCCCCTACACGTAAAGTGGGGGTGAACATTTTTTTTTGCTTCAACCCTACAGTGTGGGATATCGTTGGAAAGGTCTTTCAAAACGAATAGGGGTCTTAAACAAACATTTCTTGATAAAGTGAATATATTCGGAGATAATTGTCCCAAAAGAAAAAAAAAATTGTGTCCCCCCCCCCCTAACTTTTGAACCATAGGTCCAAAAAATATGAAAAAAATCTTGGAAGTAGAGCTTAAGAAAGACATTAAATGAAAACTATAGCGGATTTGATCAGTTTAGCTGTTTTTGAGTTATCGTAAAAAGTTTCCCCTTCATAGTAAAAAGACGTACACCCACAGTTCATCCCTTGGTTAACAATCAACCATACTTTAAGCTCCAGTTTAGCTTATTGTGACGGAAGACTAACTACGGAACCCTACTCTGAGCATGGCCCGACATGCTCTTGGCCGGTTTTATTTTTTCATAATTCATCATGTGTCATCATCCATATTGATATTTGTAGATCCTGGGCATTATTGCCGGCTGCTTGCTGCAAGACCACGATGAGCACGGCACGAACTTCCAACAGCTGCCATACCACCGGCTGCTCCTGATCCTATTCCTTGACATGAACATGGCCGAACCTGTACTAGAGTCTATGAACTTCCAGGTAAGACTTGAGAGCCATGAGCAGTTACAGAAGTGGGTTTATCATTAACAATGCCCATCTATATGTTTGTTAGGTATATTTGATTGTAAGTTTTTAGAATGCAGTTACGAATTTTATAATCCTATAACACTGCAGCATGACGCGTTAGCGAGGAAAATAGCTACGTACGCTTATATTATATATGTGATCCACTGGAAAATGTCGTTAAGTTCGCCATAATAACTTAAAATGACGCAATTAATTACGCCTTACATGCTTAATTATTCGGGTTCTATCTCATTTTTTAGAATTGCATTAGCATTTATTGTATAAACAGGTTCTTACTGCGTTCTGCCACACGCTGCGCATCATCCGGCCAAGCGTCGTCCCCGGCTTCTGCTACGCCTGGCTCGAGATGGTCGCACATCGCGCGTTCATTAACCGAGTATTAGCTGTCACTCCTCAGCAGAAGGTAACATTAATTTTATTGCAAATCATAGCTATTATTACTTTGGCTTCACTAAGGCGTCCATTTAAATTGGGCAGTCAAAGGGTGCGTGTCAAAATGGTTTTAATAACAAAACTTCCGTGAGACACAGACATATTAAATATGTTAAAACGGGTCACTCACGTATCGAGCGTTTTCGACTTAAAATACGAGAGTGGCCCGTTTTAACATATTTAAAATGGTTTTACATACAGGTGGGCAAGTCCAGACCATAATGACAATTAAATAAATAAATAAATCTTAATTGCCACACAAACGAAATTTACAATTTACGTGAAAATAGCTAAAAAATAAAAACAAAATAACTTAAACTAATTAACTTAAATTAACATAATAATTAAAACTTAAATCTATGATGTGGCAAAGGGTCCCAATCTCAGCATGTACAGTGCCAGAGGGCTCTGAGCTGATTTTCAGACTGGTCCCGGGAGAGATTGGGGTCGGTCACTACTAGCATAATGTACTTTTCTTAGGTACAGCTCTATATTTACATGTTTATGTGTATTTGTGTGTGCCTGTACTATAGTTTATTAGTTAACAGTTTACAATTACTGTACCCATAAATATTTGAAATTAGAAATATATGATAACTTTACAAATTTTGTAAGTACATACATACTTTGTTTGCGGCTTTGTTAGGGAGTCATGAAATGCTAAGATCTCACATATAAATATAATTTCAGGGCTGGGGAATGTATTCCACACTTCTGATCGACCTGTTCAAGTTCCTTGATCCCTTCCTTCGCAACACGGAGCTCGCCGCGCCGGTCATGATGCTGTACAAGGGCACTCTCAAGGTCCTCCTCGTTCTGCTTCACGACTTCCCAGAGTTCCTGTGCGACTACCACTATGGATTCTGTGATGAGATACCTCCTAACTGCATACAGATGAGAAATCTTATCCTGTCCGCTTTCCCGAGAAACATGAGGCTACCGGATCCGTTCACTCCGAATCTGAAGGTGGACCTGCTGGCGGAGATTACACTGCCGCCCCGTGCGGTCATTAACTACGCCACCATGATTCCCAACTCGCAGTTCAAGAAGGATTTGGACGCATACCTAAAAGCGCGAGCACCGGTCACTTTCCTGTCGGAACTTAGAGGCAACATGCAGGTATGTTATATTGTGTTTACCTCACTGTCTTTATCTTTTTGAAAAACATCCAGTGGTAATATTTGATCAGAGGTAGTTATTGCGACCTGCATCTGATGCATCAATGTTTGTGTATTCGTACCTATGTATAAGAACGGCCCATCAAGTTGCATAACAATGTTTGTAGGTGGTGAATGAGCCAGGTCGCCGATACAACAGTCAGCTCATGAATGCCGTGGTGTTGTACGTGGGCACTCAAGCTATAGCGCACATTCGCTCCAAGGGGCAGACCCCGAACATGTCCACGATCGCGCACTCTGCGCATATGGACATTTTCCAAAACTTTACTGTTGACTTCGATTACGAGGGGAGGTAAGTCATCATTAAAAGACACAATTTGAGACTTAAAAAGACACTTAATACATTAAAACCTATATTTAAGTGCTTATGGTTTAACATGCTATTACATTTCAGATACTTGTTCCTCAACGCAATCGCAAATCAACTCCGATATCCCAACAGTCACACACACTACTTTAGTTGCTGTCTACTGTATCTCTTCGCTGAGGCAAACTCCGAAGCGGTGCAGGAACAAATCACTAGAATGTTGCTTGAGAGGCTCATAGTCAATCGGCCACACCCATGGGGCCTGCTGATAACGTTTATAGAACTGATCAAAAACCCAATTTACAAGTTCTGGTCACACGAATTCGTCCACTGCGCTCCAGAGATAGAAAAGTAAGTGGCCTTCTTTTTATGTTTATGAGACAAATAAATGTAAAGGGCGGTTCGGAAAATCAGACCACGATACATTTGAGTATTTTCAGAACCTCGTCATTAAACTTTTTTCTCTGTTCAGTAATCTAAACTTTAATACAATAGAATTAAATCTTTCCAATCTTTTCGTGCACCAATTATACCCGCTGCTCATGTCGATATTTATTAATATAATATAATTATGAATTACAGGTTATTCGCATCTGTAGCGCGTTCGTGCATTGTTGATAAGACGGGCACCGCAGGCGGCGGACAGGATATAGCCGAGTAGCCCCGCGCCAATTGGGAGTCGGTCCGGCACAAGCATATCTTGCAAAGCTTGGTCGAGAAAGGTAAGCATATTATCACCATTGTATAAACATCCTTATGTAGGCCCTAGCACAGGAGCGGCGCGACACTATCTCGCCCGCGAGATGTACTAAATACGGTTAGAAAAAGACGGGTGAACTATCTCACGGGTGAGATACTGTCGCGGTGCTCCTGTGCTAGGCCTATAGCGTTGCTGAACATTTCAGCTTTCACCGCACACTTCTTCAATTATATGTATAACGCGGTCGGACTATAGACCGCGACTGCAGATTGCAGGATGGGGCATGTCACCGCGCCGCCAAAACACTTCATAAATAATCTTCAATAGAAAAAAACCGACTTTACAAAACAGTTTGAAATGCCATTCAAATTGTTTCCAACCATTGTGCATCTCATAACTAGTGTACGCACAAGTAGTGGCATTTTGAACAGAGCAGGAAATGAGAGTAATAACTTTTTATGATTGAATGAATAAATTCAAATTTTATGTGATATTTACTTTACTCATAAAATCTATTTCTCTTGCTCTCTCACATTCAATTGATATACTTTTTAACCATATACAACCTTTATTGATTACTAGCCAAAAACTTTATAAACTGTATATACGACAAAATAATTTCATGTTGCCAATTTAGACAACAGTTTGCTATTGGAAGCGTGCAAAGTGGGTGGTGGGGGAAGCCGGAACGATCACAGCTTCACAGCGCTTGATGTGGCCAAATATGACAAAAAAGCTACGTGTGTTTCTGTCAATTCCCATACTATTCCGTTATTTTGTTCACGTTTTTTGCTTTAAAATCATATTTACGATAAAAATAGGTCACGATAGCTGATAAATGGTAAACTGCAATAATACTGGACGAAACAATAAAAGTAAACTTTATATATTTCCAACATCGAGCTAGAAGTTAGGCTTTTATATCATATAGTATTATTCCAGGCTTACCAACGTAACGGCTAAACATTTTATCTAGTCTATGTCAACGCAGAGTTTTGCTTGGGTATAGGGAGTGTGCATGAACTGTAGGAGGCAGCACAGGAGCCGTCATATTTTTGGCGTAAGACGTAAATGTGATGTTTATTGTTCCGATCTAGCCCACAAGATGGCAGAACCTACTAAGCACAAGAAAACACGTGACGTGTAAATGTACATGTTTGTGGTTCCGATTCAGGCCACAAGATGGCAGACCCTCCAACGCGCACGGTCCCTATTAATAAAATAATATGGCTAATACAGTGTACCAACATTAGGTAATTGTAATATTAGTTATAATGACAGTTACTGAAAGCCCGTCAGAAACATACTTTTGACACGCAGAGTTTTCTGTCGTCTGTCATAACAAACGTTGTGATAAGCAAAAGAACATATGTTTTAACATAAAATGGGTTGATTAAAACCTGTGAAGAAGGGCAAAACTTATATACTTGAAAGCATCATACGTATCCCCAGGAAGAGGATCACGAAGTGGGCCATCAAAACATAATGAAACATACATTTTTTCATTGAATTTGTAACGAAACAACGACGAAGAAAATTAACCGAATAATATAAAATACACAGATAATTCTGACTATTTTCAGTAACGCAAAAGTCAAGTGTGTTTAACATTAAAAACGAAAAGATACCGCACATTGGTAACTGTATTATAGTAAACATTTTTAAGGAATAATCTTTATTTTATTGAGCTCATTAATTGACAGCTCCCCGGTGGTTGCGAACGCTAAGCGGCGCTGCCATCTTGCACGCTTCCAATATGTGTTTTTGTAATACGCTAGGCTAATAATTTAAAACAACACGACAGCAGAAATATAAATTAACCAATATGAATGACCCACCAGAATCGACAATTTTGAAGTGGATTGAACCATACGATGGCAAAACGTATATACGTTTTTATAGAAAAACTACAGAAAAGTAAAGCACGTTACTTGCTTAACTCATGGGTTACACAGAGTCGCAAAACAGGTACGGTAGGATCATAAATTAGTGAATTCTGTGATATCAAATGTCAAGAAAATTTTCTTAAAGTCACCCCATCGCGTTTGGTTTTTTTAGGACCACGCTCCAAATGTGCCTTTACCACCAGAACCTATAATAACTAGATGGGGCTCCTGGTTAAATGCTTGTATTTACTACGATAAACATTTTGATGTTATTCGAAACATCGTAATGCAGTTGAACACAAACGAGGCCATTGCTATAAAAAAAAGCTCAAGCACTTCAGGAATGAAAACTTAAAAGACTAGTTTAATTTTATAAAAGAATCTTACCAAATTATAACTGTATCAATAGAGAAGTTAGAATGTACAATAATTCCAATAGATAAAAGTTTTCTGACAATAGACATAGTAAGGAGTACATTAAGCTTGAACGGAAGTGACACTGAGAGAAAAGCTAGACCTGGTTTTGGATAGAAATCCGGATGTCGATAACAAATCAGAGAAATGGCTTCAATGGAAGAGTGTAGGATTACCCTAAAACATGCAACGCTAACATCAGTAGATGTTGAACGATCATTTTCGGCACACAAACGGGTTTTTAATAAATTAAGAAACAAATTTACCCCCAAGAACATGGAGCAAGTTGCCATAATTCATTCATTTTACAACATGGACACCAATTTAAGTGAGCACGATAAGGAAGATTTTGAATCTTATATCCCAGTCGCCATTTGCAATTAATGGGTGTCCCGGAAGTAAAGAGACAACTTTCAAAGTCTTACTGGCTGAAAATTTTATTAAAACAATAGTAAAGTTTTGGTGTCATTGCTTCTATGGTTTCATTGTCTGTCATTTCAAGCGGGAATGTTGTTATTGCTTATTCGTTTTTTCAAATTTAAGCATCGGAATATGAAGCACTTGCTAATAGGGCTTTTCACAATTGCCTTTATTTTACGAGTCTCATATTAAAAAAGATATATTCAATCATTTTCTTCAAGGAAGAGCTAGACAAACTAGTATATATATAATAAAAAGACATTATGAAGAAACAGTTGAGATTCGTTTTAAGAAGGTTCCGGGAAGAAATAGGACAATCACGCTACCTCGAATCATTAACCGAGTTAAATCGATTTTTAATAAGACTCCGTTAACGTCCGTCAGAGTGGCAGCAGATAAATTAAAAGTATCAAAGCTGTCTATCGCCAGAATGAAAAAGGAACGATCTAGGTTTAAAAACATATATGAACCAAATTACTTCCAGACATAAAGGACCAAGAGATACGTGCAAAAAGAGAGACGAAAAGTTTATAAAAGTTAACTGGAAAAAGTACTCAGCGTTTATTGACGATTGTTGAACCAATGTTCCAGCGAACCCCAATGATGTTCATGAAGGCAATATTTCCATACAACCATTCATTAATTTCCAGATCTATATAGATGTGACATAGAACCAAAAAATTTTATCAAAAGCCAATTTTTTGACGAAACATTTTGTATGGCCAAAGGAGTGGCTGCAAAATCGTGAAAAGCCGACAGGTGAAGGTGACGGGCCGCGAACAATTTAAGAAAAAAAAAAAATATTTTTAGAGGTTGTGCAAAATCGATGTCAATCTAATAAATAATTTTTCCTACTCCTCTACTGTTATCTGTCATTTATGCATTCATTAACACGAATATAAGAACATACATAAAAGATTTCAAGAAAAGTCTATATTGTCTATTCCTCATAAAAGCTCTTGTGCTTTTATAAGCTATAATGTTACTGCGATTAATGGCTACCAACCTAACAAAACCAAAACGAATACAGTTTTAAACTAAGTGCATTGATGCCAACTTACAAAATATTCATTTGGTCGCATAGTAAAAATAATTACTTCATAAGTCAGAAACACGCATGTGACACCCGTAATATAGCAACACCCATAGACTACGAAGACCGCTAAGCGTTGCTTGTTAGTCTCCGTAGGCTACGGTGGCCAAAATTGAGAAAAAACTGTCCAAAAAATTAATTTTGCAAGTAGCAAGTACCAGGGCCTCATGAGTTACGAGGAGGTGTCGCCGACCGGCCGGCCGCGGCCCGGGCGGGCCGGGCGCGTAACAAGGTATGCTCGCGCGTCTTGGCTATATACTTACTTTTGCTGTAATTTGTTTACCTAAATTAAGATTTATTTTTGTTGACTCGTAGGAAAAATATTGTATGCAACGTTGTATAAGTAGGTCAAAAAATTCTCGTGGCGTATTCTTTTACAATGTTCGCCTACGCCTTCGGCTCCCGCTCACATTGTAACTCACGCCACTCGCCTTTTTTGACCCTTCTTATACAACTGTTGCATAAAATACTATTTCCTACTCCTCTACTGTTATCTGTCATTTATGCATTCATTAACACGAATATAAGGATATACATAAAAGATTTCAAGAAAAGTCTATATTGTCTATTCCTCATAAAAGCTCTTGTGCTTTTATAAGCTATAACGTTACTGCGATTAATGGCTACCAACCTAACAAAACCAAAACGAATACAGTTTTAAACTAAGTGCATTGCTGCCAACTTACAAAATATTCATTTGGTTGCATAGTAAAAATAATTACTTCATAAGTAAGAAACACGCATGTGACACCCGTAATATAGCAACACCCATAGACTACGAAGACCGCTTAGCGTTGCTTGTTAGTCTCCGTAGGCTACGGTGGCCAAAATTGAGAAAAAACTGTCAAAAAAGTTAATTTAGCAAGTAGCAAGTACCAGGGCCTCATGAGTTACGAGGAGGTGTCGCCGACCGGCCGGCCGCGGCCAGGGGCGGGCCGGGCGCGTAACAAGGTATGCTCGCGCGTCTTGGCTATATACTTTTGCTGTAATTTGTTTACCTAAATTAAGATTTATTTTTGTTGACTCGTAGGAAAAATATTGTATGCAACGTTGTATAAGTAGGTCAAAAAATTCTCGTGGCGTATTCCTTTACAATGTTCGCCTCCGCCTTCGGCTCCGGCTCACATTGTAACTCACGCCACTCGCCTTTTTTGACCCCTCTTATACAACTGTTGCATAAAATACTATTATGTAGCCAATTAATGACTGTCCCATTTCTGGGTAATGGCAGGCCCTCGTTTTTTCTCTAGACTATAGCTTAAATTTTCAATTCCTTTTTCTACTGCCTTTGCCCCTACCTACTTATATTGAGGCATTAAAAATACATATATTTTTAGTCTGAAAACTTTGGCACTACCTGATTAAGAATATTAAAAAGTGTAACAAATATGTTTTAGAAAAATCATGTAATCGTTAATCATTTAATCATAAAATCTCCATTTCCCGCTCTGTTCAAAATGCCACCACTTGTCCGTACGCTACTCATAACAATTATAGGTAACTAGCCTCAAGACTTAAAAATCTTTAGTCGTAGTGGAGTTTCATTCTAGTCTTCCTGATGTTTTTTCATCCGCCTATTCTCAATCAAAAGGTACCACATTGTCGCTTGTGGATTCCGAAATATCAATTATTTTTATAAATTAAATCGAAATTGATGAAATTGTGTTTTGTTCAGAAACAGTCTCTAGACACTTAAAATAATCATGTGTAGGCATCGGAGTTTTTTTTCGCATGGTAAGGCTAATAGCGAGCTATGGAGTCGACATTAGCAATAAAATTCAACTCATACCCATACTCATTCATCTATTTAATAAGTGATTTTAATTTTATAACCAAGAACTAGAACTTTGACGAGTTATATACTATAATTTAATTTTACCTTTGAATATGATAAATATTACAAATAAGAATAATTTATATTTTTTGTATTGATTATATTAAGAAATTTCATAAAAAAAAACAATATGCATATTAAAAGAGGTAAAAATAATATGAATGTAAATTAATCAATACATTAAAAATGGTCAATATTTTTTATGTATTTATATCCTGAAAGACAAAATTAAAGGATCGTTTACAAACATTTTTGTCCTTGTAAAATTAAAATCACCAATTAAATAAATGAATGAGCATGAGTATGAATATGAGTTGAATTTTATTGCTAATGTCGACTCCATAGCTCGCTATTAGTCTGACCATGCGATAAAAACTCCGATGCCTAATCATGTGTATTGTACAAAAGTTGCAATTTCCAGTGGTATTAACTTGGAAATATTTTTTAAGGAAAAAAACGACTTTAATGAGGGAGACCGGTAAAAGAACGATTATTGTTGATTTTGGATTTCATACAATGCAATTAAAAAGACAGCGTCCTACGCATAATTATGTAGAAACTGAGAAAACATTTTTTATTTTTGTCATTGCACCACCTTGACACATTTCAGATTTGCCCTATGGTTGACTAGTAATCTAGTATTCGACTGTATTTAAAATAAATTATTTCACACCATGTATGATCTGGTGCTTTACCAGATAATTATTAATAAATCTAAATAGTATAGAAATATAAAAATGTGCCTTGAAAACCTAACGGCTTGACACAGCACTTGCCTGCTTAACATGCAGAGAACAAATTGCCATACATGAACTATGCATCGTTGAAGAGTTCCGTTCTGTTCATCATCAGCAGTTCCACTTCATCAAATGTCACTTCTACAAATGTAAATACTTGATTTAAACTTTTACGATTTTTACACATTATTAACTAACACAAACGGGACTTAATCACGTATTAAGTTTTAAATTTACCTCCGACGTTAAAAGGGGACAAATCGCCAAACGTGTTCTATGCGTCGTTGAAGAGTTCCATTCTGATCATCATCAACAGTTCCACGTCATAAAATGGTGAGAGTCAGAATGGCGTATGTACCTAAATAAAAATAAATGAAAAGCATACCATATTTTTGTACCTAATTTGTACTACGAGTGTGGATTGAAAAATTCGCGGCCTGGCCAACTAAAAAAAAACTTTTTTCTTTTTTCTGCCGCCATTTTGAACTGTCATTATTCAACTTTCTTGCCGCGAAATTTCAATTCGCGTCTATATTTAAAAGCAATTTTACGTCATATTTAAAGTTACGTGTCGGTAGATATCGTGAAAATGGAGAAATTAGAGCAGCGTGCTGTGATTAAATACCTGCATAAAAAAGGATTGACACCGAAGCAAATTTATGATGATATGCAAAGTACATTAAGGCAATCCTGTCCATCATATACGATGGTGAAAAAATGGGCAGCTGAATTCAAGCGTGGACGAGATAGTATCGCAGATGACCCTCGTCCCGGGAGGCCAACAACGGTAACTAACACGGACAATGTGGCAATTATATGCGAAATGATAATGAAAGACCGGCGATTAAAGGTGCGGGAAATAGCTGACATCGTAAGCATCTCTTATGAAAGAACTCAAAATATTATAGTCAACGAATTAGGTTTTTCCAAGGTGTCGGCGAGATGGGTCCCGAGGCTTCTTTCAGTGGAACAAAAAATCGCTCGCCGTACTAATTCACGTGAATGTCTGCACCTGTATGAAGCCGATACTCAAGACTTTTTGGACAGATTTGTAACTATGGACGAGACGTGGGTCCACCACTATACACCAGAGACAAACAGCAATCGAAGCAGTGGGTTCGTCCTGGATCTCCGCCTCCCAAAAAAGCCAAAGCAATTCTGTCGGCCAATAAAGTCATGGCATCTGTTTTCTGGGATGCAAAGGGAATAATAATGGTTGACTATATCCAGAGAGGTAAAACTATAAATTCCGACTATTATTGCGAGTTATTACGCAGATTACGCGAGGCTCTGAAGATAAAAAGACCTGGAATGTTGACAAAGAAAGTTATCTTCCACCAGGACAATGCACTTGTTCACACGTCACTAAAATCGATGGCGGAGATTGACAAATGTGGGTTTGAATTATTGCTCCACCCACCCTATTCACCCGATTTAGCACCATCGGCCTTTCATCTGTTCCCCAATTTAAAAAACATATGGGTGGTATGAAATTTTCAAGCAACGCCGAGGTCCAAGCTGATGTGGATGCCTATTTTGAAGGTCTCGAGGAAAGCTTCTTCAAATGTGGTGTCATGGCTCTGGAATCCAGATGGAACAAGTGCATTCAACTCGACAGGGACTATGTAGAAAAATAAAAATAAATTTAAAAAACCTCTGTTTTGTTTTTAATATTCAGGCCGCGAATTTTTCAATCCACCCTCGTATTTAGTACCTCCGTTAAAAAAAAAATTCTATGGGCCACCGTTTAGGTACATTTCTTAATAAAAAACTTGTAAAAAGGGACCTTTATGTTGACCCAAAACTACTATGATTTATTGGGACTCGTACGCTAGCGACACACAGAAAAAGAACAGACGTAAAAAGTAACACAAAATGAGACATAACTGAACCAATATTTTCTTTAATGCATATATCTATTCATTTTTTTTATGTGTCTTGGCGTCGGCACTATCATACCCCTGCGATCATGCTATGTAGGCTAGTTTTAAATAGTATAATAACATTGTAGTATGTAAGTGTTTGATTTAAATTGATTTTAATAGAATATCTTCATCTCATAACGCGGCAATAGACTTAGTTAACACATTCACTGCCAGACAAAAAACGGCGCACTACCCCAGAAACCGGTGGTCTATAGCTGCGTACAAAACAACCGGTTGTCCGGCATCTGAACAAAGTTCACGAGCGCCCACCAGGTGGGTTCCCGGCAGTGAATGTGTTAAACTTCAACCCAAAATTATTATAAAAAATAATAGAAAAATAAGTACTAAACTTAGAGGCCTGATTCTTTTTGCATACGAAAGAACATGTTTTGACCGACAATGTTACCTTTTGATTGAGAATGACACAAATGACGAAGTAACAAACATTTAAAAAAAAACATACAGCCGAATTGAGAACCTCCTTTTGAAATCTTGAAGTCAGTTAAATATTAGTGCGTTTACGTTTCTAAATCAAGAAATATTAATTAATTGTGCGATACATATAATATTACTTACAATGCGTCACATAGCGCTAAGCAAGAACCGATAGCAACAGGCGTAAGGCACTCGTACTAGTATTAGAATCGATGTCGACGGCAGCATTGCGTTGCGGCCGGATTGGAATTAAACAGTACTTTTCTTTTGTAGGCTTCCAGACTGCGGCACCCCAGGGGACGCAGCCCCTCCCGCAGCCATCGACTTCTACAGCCCCACCCAAACATTGTATGCAGTGGAACAAACTCTTCAAGAAATGAACAGAACAGTATTCTCACTACAGATTATCAATACCGGAAATAATTACAACAAAAAAACAATCTTCAAATACTTTATTTTAAATGCACAGTTCGTGACGTCATACTCATGAATGGTTCAGGAAGTAAGGAAATATTGTGACTATAGTATTTATTTGTTACTTTACGTGCTATGGAAAAAAAATACATACATACCATCTCAATAGCCAATCACTAAGCATATAGGTACAGTCAGCGTCAAATACTTTGTAGCAGTCAAAGTGGCCAAATAGTTCGGTACACCACACTAAACATAGGGTGTACCGAACTATTTGGCTACTTTGGTTGCTACAAAGTATTTGATGCTGACTGTACACATATGTAATTTTAATTGCCCGTCGAATTAGACTATAGGGATGTTGACATTTTTTTTTAAATTTTATATAGATTGATACTTAGTTATTTCAAGAATTATATTTCAAAATATTATTAATTAATTTAAAAAAAAAAACAAGTTTATTTACTTTAGTGTTCAAATTTCGCGCCTCGCTCCAGGGTGGCTCTCACAGGGATCGGAAACCGGTATTTTTTGTATGGGAACGAAAACTGTATTTTTTCGTTCTTTGTTAATTATTTCATTTCTAATTGGGCAATCTCATAATACGAAGTCGTTATCTAAAAACACAACCGAGTCCTATATTTGGAGTATAAAATAAACCGAAATATATATTTATTTCAAAGTTTTTCCAAAAAACCGGTTCCGATCCCTGGGCTCTCATATTTAATTTCTAAGTTATTAAGTATATATATAAGCTAAAATATTGAATAACAAGTTTAGTAAATCAACAGTATGGAATATTATGATATATCTTATATGGTTTAATTGTTAATTATAATTTTAAAATTATTACACATATGTTTTCTCGTACAAATACAGCCAACCAGTGTGTGCTAGCATATTGGTGCTTCTCATACTGTGACGTAACGCGCTCCGATTGGTGTTTACAGTCACGTGATACTCGGCATTACTTTAAATGCTTTTGTTTTTTTTTTATTAATTTATGTAGCATATTTACACTTACAAAATATGGTAAAAACAACTGCTTATACATTCGCGATTCATGTCAACATCCCTATTTTAAATTAACTCGTTGCACTATTTATCTGTACCAGCTATTAATATAATACATCTCCTGACTTTATTAATTGGAATGTGTTTTACTTTCTGGGCATTCTATTCTCTCAAATAACTAGTAATTGGAATACGTTTTGTTTTCTAATTTATTACTTCGAATATAGGTAATAAATTGTATCTACGCCACGCGCAAATCTTTGGGTAAGATATTATTTACGCCTTGAAATTTGCGCGTGACTAATGAGGCTTGAAGCTTGCACCATCTCCACTTAATTAAAAACTATAAATAATCAAATTCTTCGCACATGAAATAAATATCAGCCTTCAGTCTGCAACGGCCACCGGAGATGAGCTGTCTAAGCCTTGATTAATTATGCTTATACAATGATATAAAATATTGCACAATGTTCCAGTGTCGTTTTCTATGTGAGATTAGCTTTTATCAACCCCTCATTTGCTACGTCACAGCTTTCTCTTAGACCGGGTTGTTTTACTTTTACTATTATAACAATAAGGTAATAACCTCTGCGAATACCCCCGATGAGCTTTGACATAAAATAATGAGTTTTGTTTTTAACGAAAATGAGCTGATATTTTAAAATTGATTGTTATATTACGCAACAAAATCAACCCTTATAATCATGTTCTCAAAAATTGTCATTGAATATTTAATATATAGTATTTTATTCTATTATGTACAATTTCCGATAGCAAATATATAGCGAAGCTAAGAGATTTAGTAAGAGTCCATATACTATCTATATCGCACATTATTTATGTGTAGAAATAGCATTAAAACTTAGTATTTATGTATAATCTGTTGTATTTCAATTACATTGCAATATAATGAAATGCAAATGTCTGTGCTGTCTTGATTCATGAACGTATTTAATGTCTGTATATTTTTTTTATATGTAGGTTCACATAATAATAAGATATCCGATAAAGTATGTTGTTAAACCTTATCATTATCACAAAGTAATCGAATATTTCTGAATTAGTCACATGTTTGATCACATGGAACGTCTTGGAATTATTACATATTCTATGATATCATCAAACTACAATAGCGGCTCTCGACCGAGTGACGTAAGAAGTTTGGTAAAGCAAGAGGTACGAATGCAGGTTGCCGGGCGGCGCGCGCGGCGGTGTTGAACGCCGTTGCCGCCGGCGTCGCCGGCGCAGCGCGCGCGTCACCCGCTCGCAAAGCCTCTCAGTCGGGTCACACTCTATAGGCTGCTGCATTATCCGTTCAGTTTGACCCGAATGAGAGACTTGTGATTATTGTATTATTTAATTATTAGACGGTTGTACATTTACGATACTGAATAAGTTTGTCGAAATAGAATACGAAATCGACTGATTAAAATAACTATTAATCTTGCGTATGCGGGGGGATGACAGTTCTACGCTACCTCGTGTTACGTATCCTATTGTGAATGGGCCGTTTCGATGACACTAGCGATAACAATCGATTAATTAATAACTTTTAATAATATTAGTAACTTAAAATGATATAAAATTAAGTTTTGAAATGCAATGCGTGTTACTGTTGCAGTTTTTCTAGATGTGATTTTTCTAATCTAATTTAGGTACGTTTAGTGTTAATGTTTATGCTACTATTTCGTCATAAGCGATGTAATCCCATTTTCTAAAAAAATGTGTTGTAATAAAATATTTTTTCATCATTGTTGTTATCATTTCAAAACTGCTTTCTGTATTCACTCTCTGTCACTCGTATTGAAAGTGGCTGCGTTCTCTGCCAATAACGCGGATGTGGGCCATTGAGGTATTATGTAGTACAGTCAGCGTCAAATACTTCGTAGCAGTCCAAGTAGCCAAATAGTTCGGTACACCATATATTTAGTATGGTGTACCGAACTATTTGGCCACTTTGACTGCTACGAAGTATTTGATGCTGACTGTACTAGAGAAGACCACTGGAAGAAAATGCTTCCACACCTCAATGAAGTGCCGGCACTTGACTGCGTTTGTATGTCTCGAGTATTGGTGAGATGCCACGCATGAGTCACAAATTAAAAAAAAAAACAATAAAAATTAAAAATACCATTGTGCGTTATGAAAATGTATTCTAATAATATCAAGAAACAATAAAAGCAATATATCAACAATCCAAGGCGAAAAAACTCTTGTTTTAAGCTCATTTAGATTATTTTGAAACGTCGCTTTAAACACTCGCGGTGGTACGCCATTTTCTTTGGCGCATAGATTAAATTTCGCAGATGTAACACGTAGGTACTAATGAATATCTACATTATTGTTTGCAGAATATATATATAATAATGATATAATACTCTTTGTCTCGTTTTTTTTTGTGTTTTTCTCATATTTTAAGAGTATATTATGCTATAAGCGCCATTTGATCAAAATTGCTACGAGTACAAGAGTCATTTGAGAAAGAGTTTCATGATATTTTTATAAATTTTAATGGTTTCCGTGTCACATATGTAAAACAATTTCAATACACTTGTAAGGAAAATAAATACATTTTATCTAGATTCTTCAGCGTGTATGTAGGCAGAAAATGAACAGTTCTCATAACGTAGTGATTATATGCTCTTTGTTTACCACCATGGGAAAAAAATCCGACCTTTTACCAGTGGTAACTACTGGGAAAAAAAAATCTTAATAGTTACCAGAGGAGGCCATAGGCAGAGTAGCTGCAGTGATTAAATCGTACGACCAAATAATCAAAATATTCTAAATACCAAACGTCAAACTTCATAGGGTCGTAGATTTAAGAGGCTGTCAACACCCAATGTCCTTGAAATTGATGTTACTTAAACAGTTTTTTAAGAAAGACTATTTGTTTTAGTCAAGTAAGAAAAATATATGTTCATATTAATTATATTTCAAAGACCGTGGTTGTACTCGATACATGATTGAACGAAATCGGCTCGATAGAAAATAATTGCGAAGATTGGTCTTAAAATCACAATTAAACGGTTCTATGTCTTTATTGTTTTGACTTATGGGTCTGCAATTAAAATCACAATTTCAAAACATTTATATCTAAACCGCTATTGAGTAGAATATTACACTAATAATCCACTTTTTATTTATTTATAATTTTTCATATTATTCCCTTGTCCAGGCCCAGTAACATGCGACAGTGCTATCTCATTTACTCCGATACAAATAGACAGTGTGCGCGCTTTAGGTATTGACAGCCTCTTAACAAGTTGCACTTTCGGAAAAAATGCAAGAGTCTAGCCGCAGGAGGGTCCGCGATCACATTGGTTACATTCCAAGCTCTCTCGTCTTGCAGTAAGGCTGAGACTGAACCTTCAGAATTTATGTGGAGCCCAGCCTTTGGCCTTCCTTAGACCAGTTCTGCTCTCTCTGTTCGATATTTGGCCTCGTACGGAAATGTGTCCCTATCTTAAGTTCCCTCGGGCGTACGGCTTTGCTTTTTAATACATTCAGCCATTAGTTCTTGTCCGAGGTCAGCTCCATTGAAACTCAGTCTTTGTCCTCGCACGATTGCGCCCGCTGCCAAAAGTTAAAAGATTTGCAGAAACCGGTTTTCGGCCACGCTTGCAATTGGGCATTCCAGCAAAAGCTCGGCTATCAGCCTCGCAGGAAAGCGCGGCACAACCAGACACTTCGAGCTGCCTGCCCTATCTTTGCGGACTCGCAGAAAGGCTTGGGAATGGAACGCTCCGCACGGTGGGCTGAAATGAAAATCGACCTTCGTAGAAATAGAAACCGAAGTCTTAAATTTGAACTTTTTTTTTATTTGAATAGCTTTTGTTGGGTTTTATTATGTCCCAAAATTTATCTTAGCTAATTAGCTTGGAAAAATAATTAATTATATTTTTTTTCAAAATCTTTATATGGCGCGTATTGAAGCGCTGGTGGCCTAGCGGTAAGAGCGTGCGACTTGCAATCCGGAGGTCGCGGGTTCAAACCCCGGCTCGTACCAATGAGTTTTTCGGAACTTATGTACGAAATATCATTTGATATTTACCAGTCGCTGTTCGGTGAAGGAAAACATCGTGAGGAACACCGGACTAATCCCAACAAGGCCTAGTTTACCCTCTGGGTTGGAAGGTCAGATGGCAGTCGCTTTCGTAAAAACTAGTGCCTACGCCAAATCTTGGGATTAGTTGTCAAGCGGACCCCAGGCTCCCATGAGCCGTGGCAAAATGCCGGGACAACGCGAGGAAGAAGAAGAAGAAGATGGCGCGTATCAGAAATATCGAGTTTTCTCCGAAAATAAAAAGTTAACCGTAATATCCTGACAGATGATTTCAAAACCAATTATTCTTGATTTTTTCCACATAATAAGAATTTTCCTACGGGTGCACTTTTTATTTAACAATCGATATATTTTTTTATTTATTTTATTTAATTTTTTATTTTAATAAGGTTATATTCGTTATTTTGACTACAAAAAATGAATTTGAGTTTGATCGAACCAATAACTTACGCGTAGTGAATTTTTGCCCTAAGCAAATGTAAAGCGTACGAGTAAAACAGTTTTTTTTTTCAAAAATTAAAGGTATACCGTAATATCCTTGCAGATGATTTAAGTACCAATTATTAAGTATATTTTGACATAACGCGAACTTTTCTACCGTATGCACTTTTTTAATAAAAAATAAAAAACTTATTTTTTCATGCTGAAATAGCTTTTTCTCATTGTTTTAATCAAATAAATAATAAACATACAAGAGTTACAAGTAGAAAATTGAAAACAAAACCATAACATCCTTTACATTATTAACCTTGTATCCTCTTTATTACATTATCTTTGTACTTAATGAAACAGTATTTAACAAATGACACATTGACAACTGATGAGTTTAATCGTTAAGGTTTTAATCATTATGCTTATAATTAGACGTAAAACTAATTACAATAACAATGATATAGAATGGTGGTGTTCATTAGTACTTGCAATAAATAGGTAAGGGGTAGGTAATACATACATTTTATATTTTAGTTCATCTTGAGCTTCTTAACGGCTAACTTATACGACCATAAACCATGGACAGTATTATTACGAACTTGGACTTGTTTGTTATCCTAAAATCTCAAGGATCTAGTTTAAATCACGAAGATTTGTTTGAAATAGTGCTGACTAAATCAAACCTTAACCTATCAGAAAAAGATCGTGACACTTTGAAAGAATTTTGCCGAAGATTTACAAGAGCTGCTACTGACAGATGGAAGAAAAGCCGACGGAACACAGAAAAATTTAGAACAATGTATGGATCTTGGTTAGAAGCAAATATTGACTGGCCAAGTTGCTTTTATCTTCAGTTAGCCCACGCATCAACCAGCAGTGATCTCATTCCTCATACACTAAGCACATCATCAAATGGAACCATGACGCGATTGAAACGTAAACCATTCGAAGACCTCGGAACGAAGCAGAAAAAAACAGATGCAGCGATCTAAGCATTGAAAACACAGACGAAGTGGTGTTTTCAACTGTAAAGCTTTTAAAAGAAGATGGTCGGGGTGAAATTGCATCAGTGATAGAATATATGTTAAAGAACCCAGAAGCAGTCCAGAAATTCACTGCAATCATCGAGAAGCCTGGTTCTACCGCGTCACTTACAACAGAGAAGAGATACAACAGAGATTTCTTTGAAGTTATCTAAATGGCAAGACATAACTTTGCGAGAGACAGCGATCAGAGAGGGTGCTTCAAACTTATACCCATCGTATTATAAAGTCCAGAAGGCTAAATTAGATTGTTATCCACCAACGCAATCTGTTACTGTAACGGATTTTTCGTGTGAGATAACATTGCAAGCTTTGCTGGATTTAACAGTTACACGAATTTTGAATAGTTAACAGGAACAAGTAGAAGACATGCAAGCTGTCACATCAGGTGAAGTAATTGACACTGAAAAGTTTAAAGCCTATTGCAGAGCTACAGCGGACGTCTATACTAAATTTTACAGTTGGTATAAGATGCCCCCAACAGTGCATAAATTGCTGATCCATGGCACAGAATATCATTGCAGAAAATGATATTGTACCGATTGGTCATCTCTCTGAAGAAGCATCCGAGGCACGCAACAAAGTGTTCAGAATGTTCAGAGAGCATCACTCACAAAAAAAAAAACGAGACAAGATTCGAACAGGGATGTTTTTAATATGTTACTTTTGTCTTCCGATCCTGTCCTTTCTTCAATGAGGCCAACAATAAGTGGAAATAAAAACCGGCCAAGAGCATATCGGGCCACGCTCAGTGTAGGGTTCCGTAGTTACTCTTCCGTCACAATAAGCTAAACTGGAGCTTAAAGTATAGTAAATTCTTAACCAAGGGATGAAACGGTACCTTTCACGCGAGTTAAACAAATAGGCAAATTTGCATAATCAGTACCTAATTAAAGTAAGTCTTTTTACTATGAAGGGGAAACTTTTTGCGATAACTAAAAACAGCTAAACTGATCATGTCCGCTATAGTTTTCATTTAATGTCTTTCTTAAGCTCTACTTCCACGATTTTTTTCATATTTTTTGGACCTATGGTTCAAAAGTTAGAGGGGGGGACGACACATTTTTTTTTCTTTCGGAGCGATTATCTCCGAATAGATTCACTTTATCAAAAAATGTTTGTTCAAGACCCCTATTAGTTTTGAAAGACCTTTCCAACGATACCCCACATTGTAGGGTTCAAGCAAAAAAAAAATCACCCCCACTTTACGTGTACGGATATTAAGGTATACCTTTAATTTTTGAAAAAAATCCGCTTTACTCGTACGCTCCATACATTTGATTAGAACAAAAATTCACTACGCGTAGGTTATTGGTTCGATCATACTCAAATTTATTTTTTGTAGTCAAAGTAACGAGTATAACCGTATTACAATAAAAAAAATATAAAAAAATATATAACGATTTTTTAAGAAAAAAGTGCACCCGTAGGAAAATTCTAATTATGTGGAAAAATCAAGAATAATTGGTTTTTAAAATCGTCTGTTAGGATATTACGGTTAACTTTTTATTTACGGAGAAAACTCGATTTTTCTGATAGTCAACTTATAAGTTATAACACATTTTGGCTGATTTTGGGGTCGTGATAATGAATGTCAAAACTCTGTTGAGATGGTCATACTAAACAAATTTCTCCATGGGACTACTTACAGTACTTACCCATAAAATCACGAGAATAATTCTAATGTACACCCTTGACGGCTTTAAGTAGACCAAACGTCTCATAAATTTAGGGAGTATATTGTTTTCACGATTTTCGTATCGGACTCGTCGCTACCTTTCTCGGTATGACCATCTAAATTTCTTATTGGTATCCTAAATTCCTATACGGTACCAAACGGCAGTCTTTTAAGGCCGTAAAATAAGTTAGAACCTTGATTTTTTTTTTAATGTATTGCTATTAGTGCCATGTATAATCCGAATTTCAAAGAAATCTAACCATTAGTTTAGCTTAGAAGAATTAAAAAAGATTTTATATATTTTTGTTTTTTTATCCAAACCAAGGGGATTCCAGGCTTGAAATATTGTAAAATGATATCTTATAATAAGACCAATTAACGCTTCTAAGAAAGGTATACATTTCAGCCAGGGGCAGTTTCACTATAGGATTGCGGCTAGACCCTTTGTCATCAATTTTGTTTTTTGACCGACTTCAAAAGGAGGAGGTTCTCAATCCGGTTGTTTTTTTTTTTAATGTTTGTTACTTCATAACTCCGTCATTTCTAATCCGATTTTGAAAAATATTTTTTGATTGAATTTGTATATCTACAAATTGGTCCCGTTTTTGTCAAAACTCAGTTCCGATGATAGGATCCATGAGGAATCGAGGGAACTCTTCAAATGTGAAAGGCATAGGTACATATAGTGGTTTTTGTATTTTCATGAACAAATCAAGCATTTACATTGACAAAAGTGACTTTTTATGAAGTGGAACTGCTGATGCTGATCACAATGGAACTCTTAAACGACGCATAGTTTCCGCTTGGCGATTGGTCGTCTTCGTTATGTTTGTTAGGCAAATTAGGTTTTCAAGACAATTTTTAGTCAAGCTCGACTCGAGATCTGATGGTAGAATCTATGAGGAATCCAGGAAACTCCTCAAATGTTTAAGGCATGTATATAGTGATCTTAGTATTTTTATCAACAAATCAAGCATATGAACAAATTCATAGCAAACATTACACAATGATGTCACGGTCAACTCGACTACTTTTTAGGGTTCCGTTGCCAAATGGCAAAAAACGGAACCCTTATAGATTCGTCATGTCCGTCTGTCTGTCCGTTATGTCATAGCCACTATTTTCCGAAACTATAAGAACTATACTGTTCAAACTTGGTAAGTAGATGTATTTACGAACCGTTGGTACAAAACACATTTTTGACTGCGGTATTGCCACTTTGAGGTCTAGTCTGGATATACCTATTGATTGACATCGAAAAATTAAAAAAATGTATTCGAGAGGCTACCCCCCAATAAAAAAAAAATTGTTAATTTTAGGTTATGTGTTTATGAATAAAAATTACGTTTTATGTACAGGAGTGTTCAAAAAAAGGATAAAATAAAAACAAAAAAAAATTTTTTTGTCGATAGTCACAAAGTCATATTTTTTGCTTCTGTTGCTATCAGAAATGCACCGTTAAAATCTCTCGCAATGCTCACGGGCACCTTGTAGTTTGTAATTTTATTTTATTTCGAGGTTTAACTTTAGTTTTAATTTTGTAATATTATATAATATTTAGTTTAGTTAGTTCATATATTTTGTTTAAGAGCTTTATCATTCCTTAATGTATCAAAATAATATTTTTTTCGAAATCTGTTCAGGAATGACGGAGTTATGAAGTAACAAACCTTAAATAAAATATACATATTACCGAATTGAGAACCTCCTCCTTTAGAAATCTTGAAGTCGGTTAAAAACCAGCCAACCAAAATTCAATGCAATGAGGAATGTAACAATTCAATGGGTTAATACCATGCTAATACCAACTAATACTTAATAAGTCTATGTTTATAATACGACGGTTGCTACGAAAGTTGTTAGCTGCTCCGGCTCTACTCATGAGATTACAATATTATTTATATACCATTGTGAGGGATATTTAAATGCCAATTATGGCCATGTTTTTTTTTAAGCTAATGCGTACCTATATTTTTTATATGACTTACCTATATAATTTTAACTGAGCTGCTAATTTGGCTGTTTTGTATGGAATTAGAAATTATGGCAATAAAAAGTAGTAAGTGAAAAATACCTATGCGATTTATAAAACTGAAATGACGTCACCTCTGAAATATCCCTCACAATGGTACACATAATATTGTAATCGCACGTGTATAGCTGGAGCAGCTAACAAATTTCGTAGCAGCATATGTATATAGTTTATAACTATTATGTTCGGTAATGACAGAATTAGGTTTAGTGAATGGAGAAAAACAACGGAGCTCGTTTTGAAAATAGAAAAATGCAATTGAAAACGCATGTCAGGTCTGGACGGTGTGGTGTACTCAGCTCACTTCTGTAGGTGTGCTGCGCTCGGGACGGCCGGGACGCAGCGCCTAGTCTCATCGCAGCGTAAGCTGCGTAAGCCTTAGGCCATTCTGTAAATATACGTGCGTTTTAATTATTCCATAGTATATGTATACACTGCAGTTGAGGTCACAGTTACTACACTGAGGGCCTACTGCGAGTCACAACATTCGTCTACTCTCTGAGAGAGAGAGAGAGAGAGACGAGACGCCGGCAGATAATTTTCAATTTTCGCGGTAGGACCTCTGGTCGGCGAGGCTCGGGTGCGGAGAGGGAGCACGGGGCTTGTTGTACGGGGTCGCCGTGGCGCGCCGCGGCGCTGTGGTCGCGCCGCCGCGCCGGCCGCCGGCGACGCCGGATTATATTCCGTTATGATTCAAGGCCCAGCGCCGACGCCTGCGCTACACAAACAAATAACCAAACATTTTCTAAACTATCAGTGTCGTGTGTAATTGAGCTAGTGTCTTCCACCATATCAAAAGGTACGTAATATTTGTGCTTAATATTCAAATGTACCGCGTTCATGAAGTTTGTAGGTATATTGAAATGATCACATATTTGTTGCTGTCAAGTTGGTCGGCGCGCAGTGCACGTAAGGCTCGTTTTTCGATGGGGCGTGTATGCATCTCTTTCGTTTTGTATAGTAAACAGAAGAGAGGCAGAGTGGTGTCTGACCTGATATTCGATATCAAACAGACGTGAAGAGCGGCTTTTATTTTGTTGTTATGGTAGCCCATGTGATAATGACAGCAAAATAGTACACTTGTCATTTGATTCTTATTTCAAATTAAGTTCTAGTGTGTTCTGTGGGTAGACTGGGTAGGAATATCGTATTTTTATTAGAGGTAAGAAGACTATGAAGGTATAAAAAATATATCAATTTTATCGTAGTGAAAGAAAAGGAAACCAGTAGGTCTATGACCATTCTAATAGTATGTAAAACTAAGTACCTTTATTTTAGTCTTCCCAGGCTGTCAAAAGCAAGTATTACATTTTACAATTTTACATGTGGATACCTAGGTAGGTATTTATATAAAAATATTAATTATTTTTAAATTGCAAGAATAGTACTTATAAGAACGTAATAATAGTAGGTGACGTAGGTGTGATGCAGAATGCAGTGTGAGCGAAGTGATGCATTTGCACCACGCATAAACTTTTATAAGTTTCTGTGGCGCATCTCGGCTTTAAGTTCTTTGTAAGTAAATAACCATTACTACCACTAGTCAAATGTGCAATCTACAAACCAACCTATATATAAATAAGTATTATTTCTTATGATATAAATAGGTACATTAAAAAAAGTGCATAGGTAAAACGTGAATAATAAATATTATATTACATGTAGCCCATGTAAGTTACGTTTATGATAGGTACGTTAAACATTAAACTATGCCAATCATTTAATAAATATCTTAACTGAAATTGACCAAGGTTCATTTGTCCGGCACTTATGTGTACGGGAAAGTGTATCGTACGTGTGGGTGAGAGGGTTTTGTTCGGGTTGACTGGTAGTCGCGGCCTTGAGCGAAAGGGACGCGGACGCCGCGCGCCGCGCCGCCGCGCCAGGTAGGACAGTCGTCGCGGGCAAGAGCACGTGCTGCGCAGACGGTGCATAACACAACGCTTTGTAAAGCTTTAGCAAAAAGGGATGTTGACTGACAGGTTAATTCAGATTCCTTCTTTACCGACTTTAACTTTTCATAAGCAGGATCAATTCGGTTATATGTTTTTTCTCAAAGACCGGAAATACCGCAACGACAAGTACCTCTCACGTTTGGCGATTTGTCTTCTACGTTAAATTTATTGGCGGCAGCATGTCTATTTAAAGCTATATATGTTTTAGTTCTACTCTGAATCACGGGCTCTTTCCATCTCTACCGAGGTATAATAGTCCCCATTTTTTAGATACAATTTTCTGTGACCGTAACAAAACGAAAATTTGGTAATTATGGGGATTTTTTCTCGCCATAGGATCGAAATGATCGTCTTTTTTCTGGTTGGAATTTATTAATATTTCAAAATCTAAAATGCAAGTTTGGGGTAGGTAAGTAGGTACTTACAACTTTAAATAGAAATACTTGTTACGCAAGTAACTCAAGTAAGCTTGTTTTGTAGTTAAGGTGCAGTGAGTTTAGGTCCTTGCTCGCTTAGCACTTTACACCGTACGGTCGCAGATATATTGAATTATTTTGTTTTTAGTTATTAAAACAAAAATACTTTAATTGATGAAAAATAACATTAAGCATTTTATGAAGCTAGTTTTGTATTTAGCTTTTGTGCAAAAATTACAAAGGTTTAAGGGTGCGTTGTAGTTATTTTTTTCTATCGAGCGAGGGTTACTTAATCAGGCTTCGAAATGATGAAGTTACTAAAGATAGGCTTCAAAACTGATGTTCATATTTTTTGGTAACCGTATTATGGTAACCTAAAAAGGCACCACGATTTTTTATTAACTCTAGTGGCTGAACCCACGTCACCTTTGACAGTCCTAGTTGGTGGAATAGTACTGCTGATGAAAGCCAGGATGGAACTTCTCAACGACAAGTGAAATCGGTTTGTTTCTATTAAAATATATAAGAGGAGACTTGCACAGAAACTTGGACATTTGACCACAGAATAAAAAGTAAAATACAAACATGCCAACGGTCAATAGAAAGGAGCATACTTAATATCAAACTAAGGGAAAGGAAAAAATGTAAAGACATTCGAAAACAAACAAATATAATAGATGCTGTACAAGACTCCTTACACCTGAAGTGGATGTGGGCCGGCCATGTGGCACGTGCACCAAAGCATAGATGGACTAAAAAGGACATGGGCTGGCCCAGTTAACTATAGAAATCAAGGACGCCCCCGGGAACGGTGAGTTGACTACATACTCGTAGTAAAAACAGCAGGAAAAGACTGGCAAAACAAAGCAGGAGACCGGAAAATCTGGAGATCACTGGATGAGGTCTATACCCGGACAGGGGCCTTAACTTACTGAGATACACATAACTACATATTCAATCAAACAAAAATGAAAATATTTTGTAATTTAAGGAGAAAAAAGGCTTATATGAATATAAGAGGAGCTTATATTTTATATGAAACACTGTGATATCACGGACAAACTTTAAGGTGGAGTTTAAAGTATTGTACGCAGAAAAACGTAAATTTGCAATTTTGTAAGAAAACTTTTTGCACTGTAAGTATAAAAATTTTAAAGATTCTGTGCCTCCTTAAAAAAACTGATTAAGTTTCGTCCGTAAAACTAGATTATTGTAAAAATGATAAATTAAAACAATTTTGTATTTACAATACAGTATTAAAAGCTCATCACGTGTCATCACAAAAACATAATTAGAATGGTAGTCATTATTTCTTACTATAATTATAATACTGACGGTGACAACGAACATGCGCGTCTGTTCTTTTTTATTCACTGCAACAGCGCCAGCAACCAGCAACTAGCTGCGAATCATAACCACACGCTTATAACCTACCCATACCCACTATAGCTCTCTACGAGGAGAGAGGAGTTTTATTGGATTGCGTTAACTCCGGGGTATGGGTAAGTACGTTTATCTACACACATATCATAAACTCTATGATGCCTTCAAAATCCGTAAATAATGGCCAACGTTACGATAAACTGTTTTGTTATAACCAGAGACAAGTCATACGCTTCCCTATTTCTATGGTTACAACAAATTTCTTATCTGTCATAGTTATAGCTTCATAACTATGGAAGGAACAAAATTTCCATATACCAAAAAGTGTCCGACAAAAAACCATAAATAGGTGGCGCTACGATACCTAGAATACTTGGGAAAAAATCTAATCATAGACAGCGCACTTCACTCCGTCAATAACGCCTAGGTTCTTAGCTACTCTAGCGCTACTCTGGAGAGATTTGGAACTATTATTTATAGTCCAGCTGTCAGCTATTTGCAACACTTCTGCCTAAGGCGTTTCTGTTCCGTGCCTCTACCTTCCATATTCATAACTACATCAAAATCGATTTGGTTATGAATTTAAAGGGTGTAGCAGGATAGCCTAGGAAAAATTGCTTGCGATCGGACCGCTGCTCGTGCCCGATTTGAAAAAGGTGGGGATAAAGAAGTATGAATCAAACTCATTTGTATTTATAAAAACATTTTTAGGGCTCCGTAGTCAACTAGGAACCCTTATAGTTTCGCCATGTCCGTCTGTCTGTCTGTCTGTCCGAGGCTTTGCTCCGTGGTCGTTAGTGCTAGAAAGCTGAAATTCGGCATGGATATATAAATCAATAAAGCCGACAAAGTCGTACAATAAAATCTAAAATTTTTTTTTTTTGAGGGTACCTCCCCTACACCTAAAGTGGGGGTGAAGATTTTTTTTTGCTTCAATCCTACAGTGTGGGGTATCGTTGGAAAGGTATTTCAAAACTAATAGGGGTCTACAACAAATATTTTTTGATAAAGTGAATATATTCGGAGATAATCGCTCCGAAATAAAAAAAAAGTGTCCCCCCCCCCCCCCTCTAACTTTTGAACTATAGGTCCAAAAAATAAGAAAAATATCGTGGAAGTAGAGCTTAAGAAAGACATTAAATGAAAACTATAGCGGACATGATCAGTTTAGCTGTTTTTGAGTTATCGCAAAAAGTGTCCCCTTCATAGTAAAAAGACTTACTTTAATTAGGTACTGATTATGCAAATTTGCCTATTTGTTTAACTCGCGTGAAAGGTACCGTTTCATCCCTTGGTTAACAATTTATTATACTTTAAGCTCCAGTTTAGCTTATTGTGAGGGAAGAGTAACTACCGAACCCTACACTGAGCGTGGCCCGACATGCTCTTGGCCGGTTTTTTTTTAAATTATTTTGGTTTTGGGTCCAAGACGTTGCGTATTAAGCATGATACGAGTATAATGATTAGTAGCTACGAAATAGTACGTTTATTTTAATTTCGCAATGTTCCTTCTGGAGTAGGTCCATGAAACTTTTATATAATGTAGAATATAAATTGGTACATTTTTGAAAAAAAAAATGGTGTGTGTACCATGAGCCAAACTTGAGATACAGGGTGATTCTTTTTTTATTTTTGTTTTTTTTACAAGAATTTAAATGGTTAGGGGGTTAATTTTTTTTTAGCACATAGCTTTTAGTCTTATTAATATTTGTACAAAATTTGAAATTCGTCACTTTCATAGTTTGGGAAAAAATAATTAAAACAGTTTTGGGGTTAATCGGGTGTTTTTCACCCCCAGGGGGTAACAGAGGAATGAAACTTTGTGCAGAGTATAACCTCCCCAAAAGGCATCGTTTGATTACAGTTTCGGCCCAAAATCGCTGGGGGCAATTTTTCCTAGGCTATCCTGCTACACCCTTTGGAACATCTCTGAAAAAAAAGTAATTCGACATGACCTCTATTCTAAATATCAGTCGTGATGCCTTATTGTTCGAAATGAATTGTCAATTGCATACAATTTTGACATATCTCGCATGTTAGTTTGTATCGAATGATACAGAAAAACTTGAGTCAGGGGCCTGACTCAAGTTTTTCTCTGAATAAAAAAAAAAAATATATGCGTGAAAAAAGTTTTCATTTGCCGCCGTTGTGTAAATTTATTCGATAGCGAAACGTGACGTACGCGTTTGCGTTAAGCCTCATTTTGTATGGGATTTAGAAATAGCGCGCAATTGTCATTGTCAACATGGGTTCCAGAAAAATAGAAGTACTGCCAAGGAAACTTAGCAGTACTTTTCTTCTTAGTTTATTTTCAAAATAAATAATAAGTTTTTATTTTTTTATTTTTATAAAAAGCGGCCAAGTGCGAGTCGGACTCGCGCATGAAGGGTTCCGTCCCATTTAAGACGTATTAAAAAAATCTACTTACTAGATCTTGTTCAACATTTTACCACTTTGGACACATTATACCACTTTGGAAGTGTCTCTCACGCAAACTATTCAGTTAAGAAAAAAATGATATTAGGAACCTAAATATCATTTTTGAAGACCTATCCATAGATACCCCACACGTATGGGTTTGATGATTTTTTTTTTAATTTTATGACGTATTAAAAAAAAAACTACCCACTAGATCTCGTTCAAACCAATTTTCGGTGGAAGTTTGCATGAGAATGTATATCATATATTTTTTTTAGATTTTTCATTCTGTTATTTTAGAAGTTACGGGGGGGGGGGGGGGGGGGAGACACACATTTTTTCACTTTGGAAGTGTCTCTCGCGCAAACTATTCAGTTTAGTAAAAAATGATATTAGAAACCTAAATATCATTTTTGAAGACCTATCCATAGAATTTTTTTTTTTTTAAATTTAATTTTAAGACGTATTAAAAAAAACTACTTACTAGATCTCGTTCGAACCAATTTTCGGTGGAAGTTTGCATGGCAATGTATATCATATATTTTTTTTAGATTTTTCATTCTGTTATTTTAGAAGTTACGGGGGGGGGGGGACACACTTTTTACCACTTTGGAAGTGTCTCTCGCGCAAACTATTCAGTTTAGAAAAAAATGATATTAGAAACCTCAATATCATTTTTAAAGACCTATCCATAGATACCCCACACGTATGGGTTTGATGAAAAAAGATTTTTTGAGCTTCAGTTTTAAGTATGGGGAACCCCCAAAATTTATTGTTTTTTTTCTATTTTTGTGTAAACATCATAATGCGGTTCATAGAATACACAGAACAGTATAGCTTTTATAGTTTCGGAAAAAAGTGGCTGTGACAGAATCGGACAGACAGACGGACATGACGAATCTATAAGGGTTCCGTTTTTTCCATTTGGCTACGGAACCCTAAAAAGTAATTAACTGTGGCATATAGCGTTGTTGTAACACGGGCATTACATTTAATTCAACCAAACAATTGAAAACTATGACATATCAATGTCATTTCGAACATCAATCGTCCGCGATAGTAGATATTTACGTTCAGTAGCAAATGCACACACTCTTACTAAACACTAATCAATATGTAAACAGGCCCTAAGGCAAGTGTATACGCTCGTGAGGGCCTTATAAGATAAAAATAAACTATTGATTATCTCCGAAATGGAGTTTGTTAGAATAACGGTGTCTTTGAGAAAGTTACTTAATTTAAGCTCAAGAATGCACCCTTGAAATTAACGGAAATAAAAAAAAACACGGTGTATATTCAACAAAATGTACCTATTCATAATTAAAACATGTCACATAAGCAAGCATACGTATTAAACATTAACAAAAACTCAAAAAACTAAAATTGTTTATTAAAAATAAGAAAAACAAAATACAATAAATAGGTAATTAAAGAAGCTAAACCAATATATAATCATTAAATATTAAATTTAGCAATACAAACATAAAAAAAATTAGGTCTATTTTGACTCTACGCGGAATGTACATACCTAGGGTCTCAATTTATTAAAATGTAGAGGTACTTTTGCACTTTAAATTTGCCAATAAACCTACACAAGAAAACAGTACCCCTAGTGTAACTTTGATCGACATCATAACGTGACGAACGCGTTTGCGTTAAGTCTCATTTTGTATAGGATTTTGAGTTTCCAAAACGTCCCGCTTGGCGCGCTCTTTTGAAATCCAATACAAAATGAGACTAAACGCAAACGCGTACGTCACGTTTGGAAATCGAATTTATTTACACTAGGGGTACAGAACTACCGGATTTGACGCAAACGCCAATATAAAGTGACTGGATTATGTCTACCACTATAATTTGATTTTTTTTTCTAAAGTAGGTATTGTTATCAAAGTCCCTTGTGTGGAATGTGATGCTTTTACCGTTCATTTAACGTTTCATCTTTTGTCCATGTATAGGTATATATGTATAGCTAGCAATACTATTAGCTTAAATTATGATTCAGCAAAATAATGACCATCGTTTCCTAATTGCAACCAGCCTGTTGGAACAGTTCAGTTCAGTTCAAATATACTTTATTCATGTAGGCCTAGCAAAAAACACCCCTGAATAGTTAGACAGTATTACATATTATTATCTTAAGCTAATTATCAGAGCAATTTATTGAAGTAAATAAATATTATTCCATATATAATACTAATGAATATAATTCATAGATCAAATTCATATAACAACTAGACATAAGTATTTAGTATTATTTCAATTCAATTATGTATTTATCTCAATCGAATCACTGATCACATTTGTAAATAAAAATATAATAAAATAATAAAACAAATCAATCGGCAGAGTATACTTAAAATTAAATGATAGTTTTAATTAGGCATTATACATACACCATTAGTTTAGCTCCAATTTTAACACATACTAGGTTATGTTGAACTGTATATTTAAATTGCCGCCTAGGACTAGCCAGAATGTTAAGAAGAAACTATTAAATATTTCATTTCGTTTCTTAAAATTGTTATAAGCAAACGCAAAACCTAACTTTGTGTTTTTTTCGTCTCCACTTTATTTTGATAGTTATATCTTTTACGGTACTAGGCCAAGTTTGTTATCGTTTTCATATAAATCGGGGATATCTTATTTATTTATGATATCATATTGACACCATTTCGAAGTATAAAACATATGAATTATGAAAAAAAAAAACTTTTTTTGAAAATTTATCTTTACGCTAAAATCGCTGAAGCACTTTAGTTAAAATTTGGTTGAGTCCCAGGTCCGGGGAAGAACGTGGGATGTGAAAAAGGAGGTAGAAATTTGTATGGGGAATCAATAACCGCTGAACCGATTTTGATGAAATTGGATATAGATATAGTTCAAAACACGTTCAATTGAAAAGTGAAAAGGGAGGTGTAGGTTTATACGGGGAATTAATAACCGCTCAACCGATTTACCTAGATGAAATCTACGTCTACATTTGTGATTTTATCTAGCAAGTTATTTTATTAGCATCTACGGAACCATGCCGCAGGGGGATAGTTTTTAATTATTTATTTTAAGATTAGTTTTATTTATTTTTAGATTTAGATTTTAAGTTTTATATGTATTATGTTGTGTTTTTAAATAAATTGTAAGTATTATAGTAAATAAAATATATTTTTACCAGTAAACAAAAATATAATAAGTACATAAATAAAATAAATAAATAACAGTATACATAACAGATATACAGGATGTAATCGTTAAGTGTTTACATGCGAGTATTCCGTAAATATAAAAGAAGTCAAAAAAAAATTTACTGACATCGTAAGTACGTTTTCTAATGAGTAAAATTACTTAAATATTTTTTTTTACTTAACGATTACATCCTGTCTAAAGACCTGTTAAGAGGCTGTCAATACCTAAAGCGCGCACACTGTCTATTTGTATCGGAGTAAATGAGATAGCACTGTCGCATGTTACTGGGCCTGGGCAAGGGAATAATAGGAAAAATATTTAAGTAAATTAAAAAAAGTGGATTATTAGTGTAATATTTTACTCAACCACGGTTTAGATACCTATAAATGTTTTGAAATTGTGATTTTAATTGCAGCCCCATAAGTCAAAACAATAAAGACATAAAACCGTTTTATTGTGATTTTAAGACCAATCTTTGCAATTATTTTCTATCGAGCCGATTTCGTTCAATCGTGTATCGAGTACAACCACGGTCTTTGAAATATAATTAATATGAACATATATTTTTCTTACTTGACTTAAACAAATAGTCTTTCTTTAAAAACTGTTTAAATAACATCAATTTCAAGGACATTGTGTATTGACAGCCTCTTAAAACAACTATTAGATAGACCCTTGAGGCCATAGAGCATATAATCACTACGTTTTACTTGAGGCATTGTACCAAGGATGCTGGCGGCATTGATTTAGTTAAAAAAGGTTTCCAAACTTAGAACCTAAACTTAACTTTTTCATAAAATAAGTTGAAAAAAAAACTTAATAAAATTATTATTATGAGTTCATGGTTTTGATTCCCTTGCGAGTGTCGAAAATTTGCGGAAATTTGTGGCATAAACGGCTGTATCCTTTGATTGCGTTGGCTTAGAAGTTTGATTTTTTCACAGCTTCAAGGGACAGTAGACTTGAGTATTTGATATAAATTCCAGCTTGATACCTCCACGCGTTCCTGAGAAAAAGGGTCTTGACAGACAGACAGACGGACGGACACCAAAGTGATCCTATAAGGGTTCCGTTTATTCCTTTCGAGGTACGGAACCCTAATTATAATTGTATAAAAGCGTTCTTTGCATTACAACGATTACAAATTATAAGCGTTCATTTTAATTCGCCGATAGCTTGAAGTTGTATAGTTGATAAGTTGATGGTGTCACTGTCGATGCCCTATGGTGGGGTTAAGTCCAGCGTAAGTGCAGAGCAGAAAGTAGGCAGAAATGTATACTTCTTGTATTCTTGTTTTATTATTGACTATCGGTGTAGAAATTATTTAAGTAACTGACTTCAGAAATAAAAAACGGCCAAGTGCGAGTCGGACTCGCCCATGAAGGGTTCCGTACCATTTATGACGTATTAAAAAAAACTACTTACTAGATCTCGTTCAAACCAATTTTCGGTGGAAGTTTGCATAGTAATGTATATCATATATATTTTTTAGATTTTTCATTCTGTTATTTTAGAAGTTACAGGGGGGGGGGGACACATTTTTTCACTTTGGAAGTGTCTCTCGCGCAAACTATTCAGTTTAGAAAAAAATGATATTAGAAACCTAAATATCATTTTTGAAGACCTATCCACAGATACCCCACACGTATGGGTTTAATGAAAAAAATTTTTTTTTTTTAATTTTATGACGTATTAAAAAAAACTACTTACTAGATCTCGTTCAAACCAATTTTCGGTGGAAGTTTGCATGGTATTGTATATCATATATTTTTTTTAGATTTTTCATTCTGTTATTTTAGAAGTTACAGGGGGGGGGGGACACAATTTTTTTTACTTTGGAAGTGTCTCTCGCGCAAACTATTCAGTTTAGAAAAAAATGATAGTAGAAACCTAAATATCATTTTTGAAGACCTACCCATACGTCACGTACGTATACGTAATAAAAAAATTAGAAAAGTAAAATTCAAATAACTTAATTTCTTTTTTTTATAAGGGAGTCGCCTTCGAAAAACTAACTGAAAAGTACAAAATATTTTAACTTGTAATGAAATGTTGACATGATTTACTTCAAATTAGGTCCGGAATCAAACTAAGTCAAATTTCACTAAAGTGAGGAACTAATTCTAAGGACTAATAAAATCACTACGGATTGTTTTGTATGGGCTAAAATCGAACTTTATACAACCATTACTAAATTCAAAGTTTTTTAAATTTTCACGTCTCTCTTAATTTCCCCCGAAGCACAATGTACAATAGAATTAAAAATACATGTTCCATAATTTTCCCAGGCGTGCAAAGTTAACTGACTGTTTATAATGCTTTAAAAAGCTTAACTTGAGATCGCACCAACCGACTGACTTATCCTCGAGCCGCAATCGAAAAAAAATATTTTTTTAGTGTAGCATCGCACATATTTTTAATTAAGATACACTATGCACCAAGGTGTTCTCTATACACTACCAAGCTTGAACCCAATAGCTTTTAACTTACTCCAGAATTATGGCACTTTATAGTTTATACCTAAAATTTAAGTCTTCCATACATAATAGAAACGGTGCAACTCGGGGGAAACAATCTAGTTGCGCCCTCTAACGAATCCAAAAAGAACCACGACTACACGACTTACTTCCATACTTTTCCTTAACTAAACCATACAATATCAGGTGCGATGAGTGAAGATGATATGTAAAGGAATTTCATACAGCCTTACACACCTAGGCCTGTGAGGCAACCTTCTTTTGTTTTTATTAAACGTCAAATTATAGCACGTTTTGGCATTCAACCTTAAAAAACCTATAAGCAAAATTCTGCCATTAGGCTTTTTTTTCTTTTTTTTTCTTTTTTGTGTTTGGTAAATATTATTTTGGGGTTCCAAGGGGGAACGAAAATTTGATTATTTTTGCGCTACGACGCACGGTCTAGGAGATACAGCCCTATAAAGATTTTTTTTTCAGTCATGCAGAAATCTTTATAGGGCTGTATCTCCTAAACCGTACGTCGTAGCGCAAAAATAATCAAATTTTCGTTCCCCTTTGGAACTCGACGCACTGAATAACTTATCACATTAGAACATGAAACAATCATCTTCATCGTCATCCTATTTTTATTATTATTTCATTGCAAATTTGAGAAAAGCACTACACAAATCTCGGCGAGAAACGGGGTTGCCGGCCGCGTATCCCTATCGACCTCGCTACGCTCGGCCGTCTATATCTTCGTTTCCCTTCCTCTATAGTAATGTACTATTTATATACCCCACCCGTATCCTTGTCCAGTCCCTATCCCGTCGTAAAGCAATTTTCTGCCAAAAATTAATTAATAAGTACCTAATAATAAGAAAATTAATAACCTTCCTGGTAATAACTTAGTATTTGAAGGCGATGCCAAACCAATAAAAACATTCGTGCTGCCAAACAGAAAAAAATAATACGAGTAGTTATAGTAGTAGTGCAAGAACTAAATTAATGAGTAAACTATGTCTTTTTTATGCAAGTAAGCGCAGAGTTCTTCATTGTGTACACCGTTTGCCACCAACTTCAAACAATAATTTGTAGTTTTCAGGGGGTTATATTTTTGGTTATATTTTTGAAGGCCCTTTAAAAAAAAGATATGAAATTAAGTTATTTTGGTTTTGCTTTTTTTCAATGTTTTATTCTTTTTTATTTATTTATATTGAGCTTACTGTGGGGCTTAGTCAATTTGTGGAAGAATGTCCAATATTTATATATTTATATTTATTATTTAAAGGTGATCTCAGAGGAACAATACTTATTTTAAGGCCTTAGAGGATTTTATTAAATCCTCCAAGTTTGGGGCCTTTGGGGTTAATAATTGTCATGGTGCTGTCACTAAAAAGTGTCACGGAAAATATTAGGATCGGTGCTATATTAGCACTATATTACGGTTTCAGTGTTCAGTCTCAGTGTTTTAGATAGTCATAAAAAATATTTTAGTTACATAGTGATAATAACAAACCGTGGACTTTGGAAAATCTCTGAAAAGATGTCGATTAATCCTATCAAAGAATGACTCAGAAGTTGCGTTGTAAGTAAATCTGCCCGCTTGGTTAGGTAATGAATGAATTCCAAATGAAGATTAAGACTGGACCGCACAGCATGCGTAATGCAGAACGAATCTGTCTCCCTGTGTAGTAGCGTAACTACCTAGTAGGTACCTCACCTGCGATGCGTAGTGAGAGGACATCCGTGCTGCATTTGCACGCGATATGATTTGGTCTCAAAGCAACAATCCGCGCAACAATTTAAGGCAAATTTATCTATTAGGGGCCCTAATAGCAGTATTTTGGAATACTTATATCTAAATATGTTTCAGACCTTACATTTCAGAATAAATTGCATACATTTCGACATCCGAAACTGTCTTTAAACTCTCCTTTAAAGAGAGATCCAGGATGCTGGCTACTACCTTTCCGGTACGGTGGCCTGCGTATCCGAAAATTTTCAGCAAATCGCTGCCTGACTTCATGTCCTCATAGCACTTATTAATCCCTTCTGGAGACTTCAGGAGGCTGCAATTTGCATTGAGGCCAAGACCTTAAAAACATGGAAGCATGTATGTAACCCAATCCTCGCTCAAGGAGACAACAGACGCCGCCCTGTCCCCTAGTGCGGTACAATCTTGTGATTGTGAACACGTCAAAATTGTTATATTATTGCCACTGGAATAATAGTCCGGTATGTGGTTACAACGCGTGCATTTTCTACAGCTTGTATCAATTTTAAAGCGGCAACATTGACAAAAACGCCCCATCAAACGCCGGTTTTCACCTGATAAATTGACTTGTAACTAGTAGTTTTATCAAATAGTCGTCGACCTTTTGCCAGTTTTGCCATCTATAAGTACATTCCAAGACATCTTCCGAGCGGCGACCAGTTTGCGAATAGGGGCAGCAACAAAAGCTCCACTTTACCGAGCTGATGATAGATTGGATCAGTAACAAAGAATTATACAATAATAACGTTATTATTAATAATATTTTTTGTGGTTAGTAAACACTTTTAAAACTTAATTTTTAATTGTCTTCCAAAGATAGGTGGAGGTTCTCATATCGTTTATCTATTTATGCGTAGGTATGTATGTTGCGCAACGGTTATTAAAGAGCCGTTTTAATGTGTTCAATAGTTTATTTTCCATTTAGCATTATTCTTTCTAAACAGCTATTGAAAATCAGAATTAGCATTTAGGTAGCATTTAGGGCATTTAGGCTATTGGTGCCAGGATTTGCTGCCCAAGATTGCTGCATGCTTTATGGTTTGTCTCTATAAAGTTATAGCCGTCACACATGTATACCTTGGATCTATATCAAGTACTTACATGCACATTCCCGAATTTCCCGATATAGACAAACCGGTATTAAATCAATCATAATTCTCCACGGCAAGTATTATATTTATTGTTCGCAACAATATATTAAATGTTTAGCAAGGATTCATCCCTAATACGATAAAAATTACACGTTGCCGGCCGGCTCGTTGCTTTTGTACGATAAATAAATTCCATCTGACGGGGAAATTATATTTTATGTTTATAAATACTAAAATTTAATGACAGGCTGTTATGGCTGCGCCCGCGCCGCGCCTGGACGGGGCTTGTGCACAAATCACGCGAGGTTTTTTCGGCTACTTTTTTAACCCCTCCCCCTCCTTGGTGATATTTGGTGAGGTTCTTGGCTAACCCCAACCCCCCACCCCCAACATAATCTCACGTGTATTTTTTATTTCATTTTTCATTCGACCTTATTTTAAGATAAATAGAATTGTATAGAGTAAATCTTGTTTATACTCGCTATTTTTATTTTGAAGTGCCAAGTGAAGATGTATGTTTAACAAAACCGAGAAAAATTATGTGATAAATATTTTTTCTTAATATCGTTCACTATAGAAAAATACACATGAGGTCTTCTCCGAACGTGATATTTCGTGATTTTGTCGTTACCCCCCTCCTAACCCTTTCGAACCTCGCGTGATTTGTGCACAAGCCCGTGGTGCAATTGACCCTCCTGTTGTCAAGCAGGGCCCGCGAGTTTAACTAGGTACCTATTCCTTAAATAGATAGAACAGGTACCAATAGTTCTTAAATTAATGAATGAAAATGTAAACAAATATTCATATGACATCCATTGCTAGTGGTTCTATAAGAAACCTCTTGCAAAAATAAAAATAAAAGACCAAATCTGCCCCGCTGGATTTTCTTTATCCATCCACTCCCTCGCTCGTTGTTGATGTGTACCTAATTATTAGACAGTTATTAAGATGATGATGACAACATTTGTGTAGTGGCTTATTATTAAGAATACACATACTAGTTATATTATTACTCTTCAAAATTCCAAAGACAATACAAATGAGTTTATGAAACCAGGGTAGATGACACTTTTGCATACTAAAGTGTTGCCTGTTAATTGTTATTTTAATATTATTTGACAACCATGTTTTATTATTATTAAATTAAATAAAGCCTATCGGTCTGTGTGTGTGTGTGTGTGTGTGTGTGTGTGTGTGTGTGTGTGTGTGTGTGTGTGCGTGCGTGTGCGTGTGTGCGTGTGTGCGTGCGTGTGCGTGTGTGTGTGTGTGTGTGGGTGTGTGTGTGTGTGTGTGTGTGTGTGTGTGTGTGTTAAGTCAGTAATTGTATAATATACTGCTACTTACCTACAGTTTCCAAATTCAATATTTCGGTGAAGGAAAACATCGTGAGGAAACCGGAGCAATCCCCACAAGGCCTAGTTTTACCCTCTGGGTTGGAAGGTCAGATGGCAGTCGCTTTCGTAAAAACTAGTGCCTATGCCAAATCTTGGGATTAGTTGTCAAGTGGACCCCAGGCTCCCATGAGCCGTGGCAATATGCCGTTACAACGTTAGGTAATAAAAAAAAATTGTCTCTACGTAAGTATAACTATTGTTTCTCAACCGTTTATTGCATAGTGTGCGGTGTGAGTGGTTAGAATGCAATTGCACTGCTGATCGGCTGTCACCTCGCAAAGCGGACAGTAATGACCGCCCGGCACATAATATCCTCACAACAATTTACTTATAACACTGTAATTTCACTCTATTTATCTTATGTGAAATATTTATTACGAGAACATCATTGCTTAGGAACTCGCACGTAAAACTACTTAGATATTCAATAAAAAAACTATATTTGATTGAGCTTTGGTAAAATTGCTTCATGAGATCTTTTGTGTACAAGTAGGGAGTAAGACTTTGTTCTAATTGGTTTCAATAATTTACGTCATATTAATGGGCGCCAGACGAATGATAATTAGCTTATTTATACCTATATAGCTTAATAATTGTCAAACTTTGGCATTATTATACTATAAAGGAGACTGTCGATTTTCTTAAGCGATTGTACCTCCTCGTCAAATCGAACGTACCTATACGTGTAATATATATATGAAATTAATCGTTTAGATCATGATGGTAAAATATAAACATTAAATATAACGTGAGTTTGGAGAAATTGTGCAATAAAACTTGAACTTTACAAGCAAACTAACATATACACAAAAGCGGCTACAATACTTTTCATACAGTTCTGTAAAATTATTATGGCTTTTTAAAAGAATATAGACAACATCTGACATGTAACTGAAACTGAAATCGTATTTTCCATACAATAAAGTTATATTTTGATCTTATTCGGAAGTTCAATACTTTTCTTCTCTTCTTCTTCTTCCTCGCGTTGTCCCGGCATTTTGCCACGGCTCATGGGAGCCTGGGGTCCGCTTGACAACTAATCCCAAGATTTGAAGAAGTTCAATACTTTTAACAAAGAGAATTTGAAATAGAGGTGTATTGTCGAAGAAAACTTTGTAGCCACGTACATTTACTGCCATGTTTCTACACATGATTGAAGCTTGTAGAACGTCATTTGACTTTGATCCTTATTCTTTCACTGATATGTGTTAAATTAGTTAAATATCAAAAAGTGGCCCCAGCTTACCGAGCATAACCCAAAGGTTATGATGCCATCGCTCGAAACGATGCCGTCATACTTTTGGACTTTGATCTATTATATGGCGCCACTAGACAGACTTACATGCATGGCTCAAACCAGAAACTGTAGGTAATAAAAATAAGTAGCATTTAAAATCATTGTATTATACTGTGTAGAGTTATAGATGAAGATGATACAGCTCAGGTAAGAAAGCATATCAAATGTTTTTGCGCCTACGCTTTATTTTTATATCTTTTATCATTTTTATAATATTATTTTCTGTTCCTCTTGTAAGAATTCAATATGTTTTCTGAAAGAGCTACGTATTTGTATGATTTGATGTACAGATATATATTATATGTATGCAATTGCATGATTTCTATAAGATGTAATGTTTTGAAAAATGTGTCCCGCCGAATTTCTTGCGGATCCCATATCCGGATACCCTCCTCCAATTGAGGGGGATTTAAATCTTCTTGGGGCAGAGGTGTAGGGCCGACAGAGGTGTACAGCCGGCGTAGGTAGCTTTATTTGACGTTCATAAGCGCATTGTAATATGCCTACTTGAATAATAAATCTTTATTTTTATTTCAAATCGATTATATTCTAGGTCTGTAGGGACCTTTAAAGTCAGGATATGGTAGGGGGAAAATGTTACGCAAATCAGACATTCTTTATACGGGAAGTATATGACTCGTATCGCGGCGTATCGGATGTGTTAATTAAAATTTGAGTGAAACGTCTTGAAACAATAAAATACGTGAAATTGTAATAACCTGTAAATAATTAAAATATGGGATTTTTCAGAGATGTTTTACAATTGCTCTTGTTAAGATTAATGTACAAAACTGATGCTATTGCCTAAGGAGCTGTTGGCCACTTAGTAGTATTTATTTACTTTCCAATGATTATATCAAAATAATGTATAAACCTAATAGTTGTAGCAATCCAAGTATGGAGTCAACAGCTTGCTTGCATAATAAATAACACAAGCGAGCCCAGCGCCCTGTCCCTAGACTGCCCGGCATCAATCACACCGATTTGCACTCGAATATGTATTATTTGTGAGTGAAATTTATGAGATAGAATTATACGGTTCGAGCGTGAATCGCACAAGGCGCTTTGCAATTTAAGAGAACTGATATTTTACAATTTTGTTGGTAACATGCGTGCTCTTCCGCCATACCCATACGACACATTAAGTAAATGCACAGCACGCTGTTATAATGCTTAGGTAATTAGGTAGCTATATTTTGAATTACTAGTAATATGAGAAATTAAAATTTAAAGTAGGTTAAATCTATCAACTGAAAATGTTTCTATTCTATTTTGTGGATTAATTTATTTATTTTACTGTGTGAGGAAATCAAAATATTTTTTTAGAGAATTGTATGTTTCAATTGCCATTCACCGCGTTCAATAAGTATTAGGTACTAGAGTGCTTAAGAGTTCAACACGCCTTCAAACCGCCAGATTGGATTTGTGCACATGGTCGCGGCGCCCCGCGGCGCGCCGCGCGACTCCGCGCCGCAACCCGCGCTTCGCCCCTGCGCCGCCTTCCCACCGCAGGGCGCCCTCTACCGACTCTCTAATACGTTATTAAAACGTTTTAAATTGTGTAAAATAACATGCAAGCCGCCCGCGGAGACGTAATTCAATATCGCATTCGTTTAACTAATTTTGTGACGCTTACGATTTAGTGGAGTTTAATGGGAGGCGTTTGCTTCGTTTATTTCATACGAGTATTACGACATTGGTTACACAGAAAAATGTTTACGCTTAAGTATATGAAATCACCTCGCCAGACTGGTGAACTAGTGAACATTTATATATTTTTTTAGTTGGTATGCCTATGTTCATTATTTGTATCTGCGTAAAACCCTAAAACTGACTGGGAGGTAGGGTTTTTTTTATATTATCTTATTAGATCCTCGAGACATGTCATGTAGACTGATATTCGACTTGAATAAGGCACATAAGTTGCCTGCTTATGAGCACAAATGTATCGGAGATCCACAGAGCTTTTTCGTTATATTATTTTACTAGACTGTACACCGCTAATCGCAGATCTTAGGGTAGGTAGTGGATAGAGATGCAAAGAATACTGGCTTGGCCGAATACCGATTATCCGGGGGAGCTTCTCCATACACAGGTAGTCCTCATTTCCCGGCCAGGCTATTGAAATTATGGAAAATATTTCTACACAATGTTTTGTAATTCACCATAGTTATAAACGAAGGGGTTGTTTGACTTTTTTCGGTTTTTAGATTATTATTAACCATTTAACCGCTTAGAATTTTTCATGGAGCATGTCTGTGTCGCCGCCGGTACGAATTTATACCCCGCAGGGTAGGGCTTGCGTAAGTAGTGTAAGTACATATGCGTGTTCCGATAAAAACGTATTTGTTTTAAAATAAACTATTTCCTTCAATAAAAGTTTTAAATTATACTAACCCCAGTAAATAATGACACAATACTCGTATTGTAAGTATATACTTTCAATTAAAAAAACCATATTGGTTGAGAAATGACGGAGTTCTGAGGTGACAAACATAAAAAAACATACAACCGAATTAGGATCCTCCTCCTTTTAGAATTCTGAAGACAGTTAAAAAGTCGGTCGGTACCATTGAGCGTGGGTGTTTAAGCGGGGCGCGCATTTCATGAGTGGTGTAAGATGCAGTAGGTTCAGCCAGCAGAGTTGTTGCAATTATTAATATTATATTATTAATTTGCAATCTTGAGGTCAATCTTTAGAAATTTCATAGATTCGAAACTTGATTTCTTGACTTTCGCTCGATAGAAAAATATCAAGAACATAGGTCCGCACGCACCTTAAAAATTTGTAATATTTTTTGTACAAAAATTAAAAATCTTCTTCTAAAGAAGAGATGCTTTCCGTAAGTATAGATTTTCGTACATTGACCCGCTTGTTGCTATCTACTGCACGCGTATAATTATATTGCTGTCAAGCTCGCACAATTCCATTGACAACCTGTATCGCTTTGACGCTTTGCACCTAAATATCATAATGCCCATAGAGGAACAATTTGACAGAGGCCGCGCAACTGACGACCAGCTGCGACCAACTTATCTTGGTTTGATTGACCCTTCTTTTATCTACCTACCCCCGGTTTGGGCACAATTTTTTATTACCTTGGGTCCCATAATGAAGATACGGATTAGTGGACGAAAAAGAAATATAAGAGCACTTTCAGAAAAAAAGTGAACTCTGTACTTTTTTTAACTCGCGCACCGAGGGTTCCGTACAAACTTACAATTTTCTCATGAAAGACTTGTGACCAGAAGTATACTATTAGTATAATTGTGTACAGCGCCATCTATGGGCGAATTGGCTAATTTGTGCGATCTGTATGTATGTTGGTTTTTCAGGGATAATTCTTTATCATGTGAACCGATTTCAATATTTTTTATTTTATTTGAAAGATAGTGCCTTTAGTGTAATCTCATAGGAATTTCAACTATAATAAACACTGAAAATTGCAAATTAAATTACAAAATGTTTTTTGTGAATTAAAATTTTTTTTATCAAGATAGAGGTCTGATTTTATTTTTTCTGTAATTTTTATGATAATGTTATTATTATGTAAAAATTTCATAATTTTTCATTCGTAAACTTCGGAGATAAGGGGGAGGGGGGGGAATGGTATTTTGTGCACATTTTCCTTCATAGTCTTTTTTTTTTCACTATGAAAAAAAAATAGTTTTGTAATGTTCAATTTGAGCTCTTTCAAATGATACCCCACTTGACCTAGTAACTAGACTTTGAAATTTTGCCCCCTCTTTATATTGGGAATTTTACATAATGAATACAAATAAAATAAAATAAATACACTTCCAATATGTTTGGGTTAGCGTTATTTATTACTATTCCAAATTTCAAATCGATAGCTGAAGTACTTCTCGAGATATTTAGCAATGTGACAGACGGACGGACGGACGGATAGAGTCGCACCATAAAGGTTCCTTTTGTATCTTTTTGGTACGGAATCCTAAATTTAAAAAAATGATGATTTTTTTAAAAACCGGGTGCGCTCCCGGTGCCCGTATGGGGTAATGTTGGTATACACTTTCCCTTCCTCCACCTACCTAGGTACCTAAACAATATTTTTCAAGTTACATTTGATCATCAGTGGCATTACAAATAAAAACATATTTGACCACTCAGGCAAGTAATTTCATATTTAAAAGCTGTCAAATCGCTGTAAAACCTATACCAAATTCTTCAGTATCTGCTGCAAGTATGTTCGCCAAGAGAAAGGCATCTGTTTATTAGTTAGTTAAACGCGCACTAAATCAGATTATCGAGCGCTGCTGTATGCCGTAGCGCGGATAGGTGGTAATTAAATGACTTCCCCCTTCTATGGATGGAGGTCATGAATCAAACGTCAATCACAAATTACAGTAAAATATTTGCCATCCGTTAGCCCCTGTGGTTCTCGCCTTGATTTATTGTACCTGCAAGCACCAGGGTTAATTGTTTATACTATGTAGTTAGTTGGTAACAATATTACGTTTTGCGGAGCTGCGATCATTTCGGCATACCTATGACAAAATGTAGGCACGGGCGCGACTTGTAGACGCGAATTTTGTTTAAAGTTGCATCGTTATAAACTGCATAATTATTTTAATTGAACAACTTCTACGTGGTTAGTAGTTGACGTGGCGAAAATTCATATATGTATCTAGATTACCTACCCGGCTTGTCCAAAGGTTGAACTAACGTCCTATTTGGCGTGTACTGTACTAATATAGCAGATTAGTTAGTATACTCAGGGTTGGGCAAAATACTGCCTTGATCGTATTTGATATCTACTTGGCCTGCAACCCTACGTTTCCCGGCCGCTATGGTAATGTACTATTTACCAATCTCTTATTTTTGCCTGGCTTCTTTGCTTGTGTGTTTTCGATGTTATGGATGGTAATGAATAATTGTAATAGTTCAAAAGTGTTAAATTTTTAATGTAATATAAATTGGCATGTTTGTGTACGATAGCGCATTAAATGAATACTTATTATATTTTACCACATAAATGATAGTACTTTTATACTGATAATTAAAGCAATTCTGGCAAAATTATTCCCTAACCATTCAAAAGTATCAAAAATGCACAACGTTAATATTCAAGTTTTCACTTCTGCCGGCACTCCCGGACTGCAACCCGTTGTTTTTTTAATGTACTCGTACCTATTTGAATTTGACAATTATTATTTTAATGAATTGTACTTCAATTGACATCGACCTAATTATATGAAATGTAAAATTTGTAAATTTATCAATAAAGGAATATGAGTATGAATATAATTTATCTTATTAAAGGGTCCAGAGCAAGCTCGGTTCTCTATACAAACGTCGTTACGGTCTCATTTTATAACGACTAGCTAAGATTGCTCTGAAACTTTGTACTTACTCCCGCCGTACGTACGTACGTACGGTCGCCGCGTACCTCACCAGCTGGGGCTGGGCCGGTCTCCGGTACCGACTCCGGCAACTGTATAATCCGGCAACGGCAATAAAACTACTTGGTTTTTTATTTTATTTATTTCATTGCATGTTTGAGAAAATCACTAGACATACCTCGGTGTGAAAAGGGGCTGCCGGCCTCATACTCATAACATGCTCACAACTATCCGTCTATATCAGCCGGCAACCCCTTACTTCACGGCCTTCGTACTAATGTACTATTATTACAATTGTAATAAACAATTTTCTCTAAGTACCTTTTGCCATTGATCGGCTAAATGTAGAAAAGTGAAATAGAAATGAATAGGTAGTAGTTTCGTAAAGTTTCTATGAACTTCACAAGTTAAAATACTTTTTACTGATATGAGGAAGTCCATTCATGGATTTACAATATCGTTAGTTGCTCCTGAAACCAAGCAGAAAATACACAAGTCGAATTGCTGATACATACCATAGTTTGATGATTGATGGCATATTGGACTGTTTTGTCAAATAAACAATAAATCAGTTATGGATTTTGCAGACGGTAGGTACGTCTCCGTATTTGTCTATTCCGATGTTAGAATATCCTATAAAAGTCAGCCTTTGGTTTTATACTATAACTACGTAGCCTAAAACCAATAGCCAAAATAAGCAAGAAATAAAGGCGGTCGAACGTATTTAAACAACTATTTCGCCACACAGTAGACGCCGATTGCAATCGACATATGAGTCTTTCCACGTTTATCTTGAATATGCCCGTGGCGGTAACTTTAGCAGTGAAATACTGACAAAAATGTTTATTAAAATCTTTCAATTATGTACAAATGTACTTCAAGAGCCATTGTTAAATGAAGAATGTGAGATATTGAATGCGTTTCTTTTTCTTATAAAATTAATACGATAATAAATAGTATCGGTGAACGATTTTAGTTTGTAGCTCGTGCCAGCGGGACTGGGTCAGGCTCACGCGAGTGATGCGGGCTGTGGCCACGCGCCCTGATGCGATGACTGAATCGTTCGTCACAAACAATGTCAACAATGTAACGTAAAGCCATACCGGCTCGCGGTTCGTCCGTTAACCGCAAGCCGTAATACATGCAAATCGTCTACATATAATGTATCTAATTCATGCTGTTTCAAACAAAAACCTGCCTTAATTTTAAGTCGAGCCGAGCTACCGACTTGCGAGTCCCTCATTACCCTCCACAATCAAATTGTAAGTAATTTCAATAAATATGGCCGTTGCGCACGCTGCCTATAGTTAGCCGATCCTTTATATTGCCATCTAATAAACAGTTGGGCATCACGAGAAAGCTGATCGATCGCCAAATTGATATGTTTATTATTACTTTCTCACGATCTTTCCATAGATCGATTTTTATATTTTTTAAACTTTCTTGATTTAAAGGGTCTTACTAGTACCAGCGAAAATATAGGAGATTGTTTTCCTGTATATATGTTTTGCGATTCAGTAATTTTTTGTTACTTTTTAGGTTTATCGACCCAATGAATACAAGCAAAATTGCTCATCGGGTATCCTTGGCAAATCCATTTTCCCATAGTTAATATACTATTCCCCTCCTGTATAGGTTGAATTGAAATACTTATTTAGCCGCTGAAAGCCAAACACGCCGCAGTACAAGTCATAATTAATCACTCAGATAAACTGCACCAATGAAGGAAGGAAGTCGGCTACATTTATATTTTGTGTGACAAAATACCTAGCGGTTTTGATCCGGACATAAAAACTCAAACAGCCCGCTTACGTAGTGCAGTAGCCAATTTGAAGCAAAAACAGTATCGATAAAATTTAAAATTATTTCGTATTTTACATAATTTTTTTTTTGAGTATATTGAGTCGTTGTGTATTATAAAAAGTGGAGGTAGATATTTTGGATTAGGTGTGTAATAGAGGAGGAATTTGTCTTTATTATAAAAAAAACCCGTAGAGCCACTTTAACATGAATGATCAAGAGGCCACTCAAATGTTAGACCATTTGATTTGTATATTAGAAATATAAAATTAATGTAATCCCGAGTAAAACAGGCTGTGGAGTGGAGTCTGTTGTCGTCGAACTTGTCGATACGAGTACAACGCGCGAGACAGCGGGGCGGCTCTACCGTTTCACATTCGAGCCTTTGCGCCGTCGCTTATCGGTAGCGTTTTACATTTTTATTGCTAGCGGATACGGCCCGCGCTGCGCCGACATTATTATTTCTCCCTCGCAATTATTGTTTAGAGAAGTCCCGCGGACGACCACCACGACTACTCCATGCTGAAGTTTGCACGCTTTCTGATTGTTGAAAATGAAATAAAAAACTAACAAGAGTTAATACACAATACAATAGGTACACGTTAGTATTTTAACGGCTGGTTCGTAGGTTAAGAGGGGGCTAACGCAAAATGGTAGTGTTTATATTGAATTGTTACAAGTTTTTACAAAGGCAAATGCCATGAAAAAAATACACGGAAACAAGATTATATTTGACGACTCCAACCAAAACCTGACTAGGTTAAAAGAGGCTCAATAGAAAAAAATACACAAATAACATATGTAATTCTCACTTAATTTCATTTGAATATCGTTACCATGCATACCACATCAGCATAATTTTAGTATAAAATAGCTATGAATATAGCTGAGGGACGTGACGTGCAAAATTTTAAATGGCCTTTTATTTTAAAATTCCCGCTAATAAATGAAATGTTTAGAATAGTATAGTAGTATAAGGTAGAAGTGGACATGTTAAGCCGCAGCCTAATTTCGAATCTTCATAGTGACGTCGATAATTTACTTGTTGAAAATATCGCCAACATTGTATTCCAATTAGTAAAACCTGTTTTTAATGACAGGTCACGAGAGTCCTATTCGTGTGACATGCTCGATATAGGTACGTATCACCACTTTGGCCTCTTATCTTCAGCGTTCTATGGGTGTGCAGTTCATACAGCTAACGCTTTAGTTAATTGACATTCAATATTGAACAAGGTGATAAACATTCGGAACATCCGCAATTAGTGCAAAAGTCTAGCGACCTCATGCAGACGTACGATGCACGGCGGGTACGATGCGCCGGTCCGAATACGTCTGATTAGAGTGATTACAGCCAACATTCGGTAAACCGTCTGTAATTCGCGAGCCGTCCAAACACCGGCGGCGCTGTATCCATTGGGATATTAAACTATGTGCAAATTGAAGCACGCTCCCAAGTTCAAATCATTCGCTGAGAGCGCGTATTTATCACGCAAATCGTTAGCCCGGCCGCAGCAGACGGGCCAGGCATCCGTACCTGCTCCTGTGTATTGTTTTGTTTAATGCATTATTTCGGAGTGACTACTAACAATACTAAGCATATTCAGCTTTTACGACTTTTAAGTACTCTCAGAACACACCCAACCTGCATTTAGACATAGAGGAGATATCTCATGTGAATTCTCTTGTGCGTTACCGGTTTTTTTGAGAATGTAGGAATATTTGATGTGCATAATTGGTGAAATCGTTTAAATGGAAGGTTAGTTCGTAATTATTATGAACCAAAACTCGACTGGTAAGCATTGATATCGTAATTATATATGTATATAAATATCGTACGTATCCTTAAATTTAACGCACCCACTTATTTATTATATAATGTTAATTTTAGAGATAAATAAAATACTATTGTTTACCACACATTCTATGAAATACATAGGTCTAGTAAAACTGCAACAGAAGTACCTTAACTCACTGAAGATATTTTTCACAGTCGAAGTGAGTGCTCTGAATTGCAGCTTAAACGAAAAATTTCAGCTTACTATTCTACAAATAGTAAGTCGTTCTAGTGGGTGAACGTTCAATCGAATGTTTAGATGGAATATCGATACATGTAGCCATTTTAGGGCTGCGATAAGTCCTCCTAAATGTAAGTATTTAGTATTTTTTTTACAATACAGGATCAGGTCATGACCCGGTCTTTAAATTCTATCATCAAATCTGTTTGCTGTTGAAAATGTTGGACAATAGTGTTCCGCGGCAAATAATTTTGTACGGGGTCTTGGCAGATTTGTATACATTACTTGGCATTCAATGTGGAAACACTCGTAAGTTACAGTCGACGTTACACATACGTTAACATATTTCGCTTTAGTACAAGTGTAAACATATCTTTGGCGTCGTCTGTACTTACACGTCAGAGTGCTCTTCACTGTCCTAGTACATACTTTACATCATTAACCTTACGTCTTTAGCAATAGTGACAACAGCTAGGGTGTCAACTTTTCCGCATGTCGGGCACTGGGACATTTACTTCACCAGACAAGGAGGCTCAGTTGCACCAAACCGTCCGTGACCGTTAAAGCGTTCGCTAAATTTTATTGTATGGGAAGTTTCACTGTCCACATTCAGTCCGTCAACTGTGGTTGGCGCAACCGGCCCTTAGTCTTTGCGTACATAAATGCTCAATGCCTGATCCAATTTTTACGTCTCTGTGTACTGCAGGTATACTAGTGTCGTTACGTCATCGGGTTCATGCAAGTAGTTTTATCCCTTCGACCCGTTCACTCCTTGTGTGTAGTTTAAGCTTGAAGTTCTTACGGATACATGTTTTAGTTACATCTTATTGTACTTCTGGTAATTGAATTCCCCATTTCGTTATTTTTGTGTGCAGTGTGTTGGCTTGCTAACTAATTTTCCACAGAACTAGGATGACTAGACTGTGGATATTGGCGTCGTCGTCAGCGTCGGCGGCAGCTTTATAAAAAACGTTAAATCTGCACAAAAAGTACCTGGTAAGGAGGACATCAGGGTTAGGTTTTTGAATAACAATTAACTTATATATAACGAACGTTGAGATGTACATATATTTGTAGTAGGCGAAGAGGGCGGTTCGAGTCGCAATATCCGAGCGGAACCGGCGTAGACCGCCCGCCGTAGCGCGCCTACGTCTCTACCGCCACGCTGGCGACACCTGGAGCGGCATCCGTGCTTTAAAATTTTGATTCTGATTTGCAGTTTATACTCGAAGTGCATATAACTCGCACGAGACGAACTGAGAATAACCTCAAATCAATGACGAACCAGTAAACATAGTTTTAAAATTTTTAATGCCGCTTTAGTTCATACTTCATGCTGCCTTTACAATAAATTGCGATATCTAACCCTAGCCGGATTATCGATGACATCTGAATTGAAAATGCCAGGGTGCCATAAAATTAGCTTACTATTACAAATTACTCATAGATAACTTATATTTAAAAAAATAGTATTATTGTGGACTGTGTTATGCTAGAATACTCGTACCGCCAACTGCATGCCATTTGGGTATTTTTTAGGGTACCGCACTCAAAAGGTAAAACGAGACCCTATTACTAAGACTCCGCTGTCCGTCCGTCTGTCCGTCTGTCACCAGGCTATCTCATGAACCATGATAGCTAGACAGTTGAAATTTTCACAGATGATGTATTCTGTTGGCGCTATAACAACAAATATTTAAAAAATACGGAACCCGAGTCCGACTCGCACTTGTTTTTTTAATGCTTGGTCAATATTGAACAGGCCTAACAACAATATTTAAATCTTTCATCTTCGAGGTTAGCCTTAATAACAACAATGACGTCTAACCATAATCAGCGATTAGTTATCCAGAGTACCTAGCTACTACATTTACGAAATTATGGGCGACAGGGATATAAACATCTTTAATCGATTCGTTTCGTATGTACAAACGAGTTTGTTCAAATCATACGTACATGAGTTTTACACCCTTCAATATCTATTTATTAATGTATCGGGTGACAGAAAATTAAATCATGTTCCCTCGTGAAATAAATTGCGATAACGCGAAAACCTCCGTCGGTGAGGTGACAATATTTAAATTATATCAAGTTATCAACCAATGGGGAAGGAGGACGCATCCACGCGAGAAGTAAACCGCCAATGGCTTTGGGGAATTCAAAGTTGAAATTTTACGCTTCTGTGTCAACGATTTTATGGTAATCGATTGTTTGGCCGCGGGCAACTCGAGCCAAGTCGGGTTCTTATCGGCATTGGTGGTACGCATACGAAGTCAATTCCGGTTGAAACTCACTAACTGTGGCATAAAATACGACTGCACACTTAGGTACTTTTACTTCCTCTAGGAAAGGCTAATTCACAACCGCCGGAGAACTTACATAACGTCATAAATATAAGTCAAAATTCACAAATCTTCTCTTCTTCCTTCTTCCTGGCTTTGTCTCGGCTTTTTGCCACGGTTCAACTTTTCTTGAATTCTCATGGCTAATTTTTAAGTATGTTTTAGAAGATATTTGTTAAAAAAATATAATTAACATTGCCAGACCATTTCCGCCGGCGGTAACTAATACCAGACGCTTTACAGGCTGTAACATTACTTATATTCTGACTCTTGATTTTTATTTATGATACTAAGGGAACTATTACTATTACATTTTGTAAGTAGCCACATCGATTGGAGGTCCCCAAAGCGTCTGGTAATAGTTATCGCCGGCGGAAATGGTTTGGCAATGTTGATTATCAATTTTTAACAATGTTTTCCAAAGCATCAGCAAAAATCAGCCATGAGAATATTGAGAAAAGTTAGTAATATTTTTACCAAACTTTAGCACCTTGTACCGGACAAATGGCCGTCGAACCAAAATAGCAAGTATGCAGACATTAAAAGTACACTATATTATCCCATTCATTTTATTCACGAAAAAATAAGTAAGGTCTGACGGCTCTGGGATCTTGGACTAATAGTGTGTAACATGACAAATCTGAAAAACTATCTCGTCTTTTGTTTCTTAGAGTGAATTTTCTCGATACTTGGAAGGCGAATCGCACAACTCAAATTACATTTATGTAATGCTATCCAAAGCTCAAATTCTGTATTATTGTTGAAAATTACTTCGTACTTAATGGGCTACCTTTAACGCAGGTTAAGTTCTGCTTATGTTTAAACCTAATCAAAGTCTTATTTGTACGTCACTGGCTCTTGTAACTGAACGAGGCTTGGGTTAGGTTCCGACCCGAAATCTCTTAAACGCACGATTGTTGCAGCCCTTTCTTATGGTTAAAAACTGAAGACGCATGATTGAAGATACTTATATTCTTGATTTCGTTGATGATTTTTTATCTGCTTACGCCTGGTGAGCCCACGTAGTCCGCAGTAGCACCCGCTGCCGGAATTCATCGTTCAGCGTTCACGAAGATTGAAATTCTAAAACGTTAAGGCCTATGACGATATTTGATTGCTTTAGACTTGCATACTGACAGATATTAGTTCATTTTATCGTATATATTTTTACTATTAAATTGTTTGACTATAAGAACGTAGTTTTCATTTACTACCGCTTTAGTTAGCCGGCTACAAGTGTTAATATTGTGTTTGTGATCAGAAGTCCTTTTAGATAAGCTCCAAAAATACTTGAATAAAACCCGTCAATACCTATAACTACTATCGTAAAACTCGATTTTTTACCATATTTATTTTACTTTTTAATTCAAGAAAGATATTCTCAACAGTTGTGATGGTATAATCGCAAAGAAATAAAAAATATATACTTAACGGAGCTGCTGTACAAGTGCAGGCAAGACTAATAATTACGAAATGATTACCTTTTACCATGCAGGTAGAATAATTTGATAAAAAAACCAATTTGCCTGTTGACGCCCCCTCGCAGCCTCGCTACCGTGCGCCCCGTGCGTGCCTCGCGGGAAGGTCTCGGAACAGACCAATATCATTATATTATTTAATTTACTTACATAATTTAACTTATTGCTATAATAACTTTACTACTTTAAAAGCATTTTCTTAGATGATACAACCGATGACAGATTGAACTTATTTTACAATCAACATAGAAAGGAGTAGTATAAGTATGTTTTCGCCACATCAGCTCCTAAAGGCTTTCTTTATTCGCCAAAAAGTGTTGTATTTTATCAAAGTGGCAAAGTAATTCGATGCAAATTTTGAGTTGTTTCCTCATGTTGGCTGGTGGATTTAACTTAAAAGTGATGATTTTGAATGATAAATATTTAATTTGGATTAGATTTGTAATGTGTTGCAATTTTTTGTTTCAATTAGGATAGTTTGTATAACCCTCGTGCCTTGAAACCCACGCAACGCTCAAGATTCCACTTTTCGTACCACTCGCTACGCTCGTGGATTAATTTTGGTATCTTTCGCTTGCTCGGATATCAATATTAGCACAAGCACTTCTTTTTTATATAATTTGCAATTGTATATAATATATTTAACTATAAGATTTATTTATAATAAAAGAGAAACTATTCTCGTTAATAAATTTACAATTTATCGCTTACTCCTCAGCCATTTTAACTTTAGGGTTTAGGGCAAGGGGGCAACCCATTGCCCTAAACCCTGTAAAACAAACGGCCGAAGGCCGAGCTCCGCGTAGGGCCGAAGACCCGAAGCGTCACCTGAGAGGCTCGCTATCGGGGAAGTTGTAGCTTAAATAAGACCCAATTGTAAGTGTCTTAACAAGCTCACGTCAGCCTACGGCCTTAACTACATATTTTTGTGTTATAAATTAAGCTACAAGTATATGTTTTATAATGCCTAACAATTGTCACTATAACACTTTATCTAATAATATAATGTACTGCTTGTTAAACCCATTCGTTCGGCAGTACGTGCTTTGTACGTTCGTGTCGTGTTTATCGACGCATGTTTGTAGCGGAGTTGTTTGGTGTGGCTGCGTGTCGCGGGTGACAATTGCTACGAGCTCTACCGATCGCAAGGTGTTTGCGACATATATCGGGCTTGCTACACGAGAACCCTTTGGCGAATGTTGACTATGGTATTCATTCTACACCTGACACTTACCTACGCTCGCGTTAATGATAAAAATTACAAAAATTCAAATTCGAAATAAAAATTACTATAATTTTTCCAAGCGCTTTTTGTCCGTTCTTAAAACCAGGATTTGTTCCAGTCATCAAACCTGAAACAAGTAAACGTTTGGTGTTTTTCGATTGGTTATATTAATAGATTGCTCGAGATTGAGGAGCCAAAGACCTAACACATAAGGTGCAGTAGGTTCAAATAGTTTTTGACAACAATATAAATACCAAAAATATTTAGCAATCACTGAGGCAATTTGAAACCTGATTTCTTGACTTTCGCTCGATAGCCAAAATCAAGCGCCTTAAATTTTCCGATTGCTGGTATTTATATTCTGAGGACTGAGCTGAAAAGCCTTTATGTCACGGGCGATCGCTCCATTAAGTTCTATCACTCTCAAATAATTGACACAGACTTGATTGAATCTACTCATGGATAGGGTTCTTAATCCAGTTACCATGCAGTTTGCTAGGAATGGAATTGTGGTAGCTTTATAAGGATCATTGTAGGTAGGGACATTGGTGGAGCGGGTACATGTTGTGGATGCGGTATATATCTGTCGCAGGGAAATGATGAAATCAGAGATTTGAAAAAATCTCTAAGGTATATGATCAAATCACGCAGGATGTTAAAATAGCGAATCCATATCATCATTTCCCGAGAAAAATTCAGTCATTTGACCAAAACACTGGCTCTGTTTAGTCAAAAGACAAAATCGGCCAATAAACTCGACACGCTTTTTCATTTCACTAGATTTGTTTAGGAATTTGACAAAATCCCTAACTGCGACAGTAAGTTGACAAAACGAACTCAAAAAGTCAAACAAGTTTAGTGAAATGATAAAGTATCAATTTTGATTTTGATTTGATTAAATCTCTGAACTGGTTTAGTGAAATGACGACAGCAAGCACCGAATACAATATTGTTAGGTGTCCTTGTTAGGGTGCTCCTAGGCTTCCAGACACTCGATGTTGCCAGGCTGAGAACTCGTGGCGTTCCCACCATCAGCCTCTGGATTTTTCCCTGTAACAATTCTCTTACATTCGCTGTTGAAATAAATTACACTCATTTCACAAATATGACTTCTATGGCTTTTAGCGTATTTGTACTACCTAATCAAAATTGGTATCATTTAGAAGTCCGTTTAATTACCTTTACAATGAATTATTTTAAGTTTAAAAACAAATTATGAGTCACAGAATTTTAAATGAATTTGCAAATACAAGTTTGCAGAGCCGCTGTTATATATCTTTAAAAAAAGACAGTGGCTCATAAGAATAGGTACCTTTTATAACATTTTGAAATGTAAATACGCTAAGAACTACCTAGATAAGTCCTATTTGTAAAAAGAGTGTAAGTTTTTCGACAGTAAATGTATGAGAATTGTAAAGGGGAAATTTAGGGGGCGGTGGTGGAAACGCCACAACTTTTCAGCCAGGCAACATGGAGCCTAAAGAGCAACACTACAAGAATCAAACTGCGGTCTAATAATTATTATGCATACGACACAGTTCTAGAAATCCTGATCTATTATTATAATCTCTCTCTACGTGTAAGTTTATGTGCAATACGTGCATGTATGGTAATTTTTTCCAATATTGAACTCACACAAAATAAAAAGTTTATACTTTGCTTTGCACATCAAAAAAGCTAAGGTTTAAAAGAGTGTTTTTCCGTTGAAGAGAATAATAAATAAAAAAGGAAGTGTTCTTTATATGTGGACTTCTTTTAACTGTTTTAATAAAATAAAAAAATTATTACTTCTTTAACATATTATATTATAACATAGTATAGTACTAGATATAAGATTGTATGTTGAGTATTTTCTCTGATACAAATATTTCATCAGTGTCACAGTTCTCTGACCAGTTTTGAACCTTATTGCGATTAGATAAGGCCCAAGGACTGGTCAGGTAAGTGTGTTGCTGTTAGTACCTTACACAGTAGATTAAGGAAGAATGTTGAGTGCTACCGTTCGCCAACAAACTGTCAAGCAGTTTGGCGAAAAAATATGTAAAAGGAATTATTCTGTGTATTTCTTATTGTGTATTTAAAATAAAAAAAAAAAAAAAAAAAAACAGGTAATCCGATGTATACAGAATATTACAATTTCATCAAATCCCCATTTTATTATTAGCACGCTATATTAACAAATCCTTAAAAACCGTTACAACCTGTTTTTAACATATATCAGACTTCCGTCCGCCCGTTATGTATCGTAATGATATGTTTAAGGTTTATTAGTATTTACAAAGAAAAATAAAAATAAATCGCAAATCATAATGAAAATAATGTTATTATTACAGGGTGGCCAAATAAGAAGTATACATTTTGTTTTTAAATTTTAACTGTATTAAGTTCAAAAATTATTAGGTATTGTTTTAAAAATATATTCTTCAGGGTTGGCAAATTCATGCGAAACATAATGTCTGACATATGTCCACCTCTAACAGCAGGCAAATGTAAGCCCTTATCATCCCAATGTTCAGCATCTATTCGCACATTTTTGGCATTATCTTAGTACATTTGTGTCGAATAGTCGGTTTTAACTGTTTAAATTTCATCAGCTCGTTAGCATAGACACGTAATTTTAGATAGCCCCACAGAAATAAGTAAAGAGCTACAAAATTTGGAGAATTTGGGTGCCAATCACTGTCAATTTTTTTCAAAATTAATCGAGCAAACAACGTGTTTTAAACAACAGAAACATTTGAGATAAAATTGCTTGCTGCTAGTGGCTATTTTCTCTATACGGCAACTTCAAGAGAAATGTCGAGAACAGGGTCAACCGTTGTACCTGTGTTTTGTTGATCTCGAAAAAGCCTTCGACAGCGTGCCTCGCGAAGCTTTGTGGGTGGTTTTGGCGAAACTGGGATGCACAGAAAAGTTTGTCAGGATGGTCCGACTATTGCATGACAACATGCAATGCTGTGTAAGTGTCAAGGGCGAACAATCAGAGTTTTTCTCTGTTAGTTGTGGCGTGAAGCAGGGATGTGTGCTTGCGCCCACTCTTTTCGCCTTGTACTTCGCAGTAGTAGTTCGGGATGCACTGCAAACTTCTTCTGACGGCATCCGTATTCGCTATCGATCCGATGGTGGCATATTCAACTTAGCCCGGCTTAAGGCGCGCACCAAGGTGTCTCGAGCAATCATATCGGAGATGATGTATGCAGATGATTTATGTTTTGTGGCCGATTCCCCAGGAGCTCTACAGCAGCTTATGTCGAGTCTTGATGAGTCATGTCATAGATTTGGCCTTAAAATAAGTGTCAAGAAGACTGAAGTTCTGGTCCTCGACACAATTGCCAATCCGCAGGTTGACATTAAACTCGGACGGGACTCACTTAAACTAGTAGAGCAGTTCAAATACCTGGGTAGCACGATTACAGCTAAGTGCCACCTTGACAACGAAATTAACTGCAGAATAGGAGCCGCTGCAGGTGCGTTCGGAAAACTTCGTTCCAAGGTGTTTCGGTCACACGATATAAAGCTTTCTACTAAAATAGCTGTATACATGGCTATTGTCCTGCCGAATCTTTTGTATGCCTCAGAAACGTGGTGCCTGTATCGTAAGCATATTCGCTCATTAGACAGCTTCCATCTGAGATGCCTTCGCGAAATTATGGGCGTCCATTGGTCTGACCGTGTTAGAAACACGGAGATCCTTAGGCGTGCCGATGTCGCTGGAATAGAGGCCTACCTAATGAGACGACAACTACGATGGTGCGGTCACGTCTCCCGCATGTCCCAAGACCGAGTCGCGAAACGCATCTTCTACTGCGAACTGCAAGATGGAAAGCGCAAACAAGGCGGCCAATTCTTGCGGTTCAAAGATGTGTTGAAACGGCATATGAAGAGAGCTTATATAGAGCCAACGAAGTGGGAGAGTCTAGCCAGTGACCGTCCACGTTGGAGGCATATTGTGCAGACTCAGGTGCGTCAGTTTGAAGCCAGGCGGCTCACAGAACTCGACGCTAAGCGCGACGAGCTGAAGGCCAGACCACCTGCGGCCATACTTTACAATTATGTCGGAGGGGTGCTGACTTGCAACGAGTGTGGTCGTACATTTGCTGCAAAAATTGGCTATATCAGTCACCTGAGAGCGCACCAGCGACGCTCTCAGCGGTAGAACGCAGTCGCTGTGGTCGAAAACGGCTAGGAGAGATGATGATGATGATGATACATTTGGCAGAAATTATCTTCCGTATACAATTGCCAACCCTGAATAATAAATGTATGAAAAAATATTTAATAAAATTTCTACTTAATGTAATTAAAATTTAAAAACAAAGTGTATCATTCTTATTTGTCCACCCTGTATTTGGAGTACCTAGGCGTAATTTTTTTTTATATACTACGTCGGTGGCAAACAAGCATACGGCCCGCCTGATGGTAACCAGTCTCCGTAGCCTAAGTACGCCTGCAACTCTAGAGGAGTACCATATGTGTTGCCGACCGTAACCCCCCCCCCCCCCCCCCCCCACTCGTTGAGCTCTGGCAATCTTGCTCACCGGCAGGAACACAACACTATGAGTAGGGTCTAGTGCTATTTGGCTGCGGTTTTCTGTAAGGTGGAGGTACTTCCCCAGTTGGGCTCTGCTCTAGGTTTGGTAGGAGTCTTCTGTTATCGAGCTAAATTTAATATAACTAATATAAGTCGGGAAGTAATTATTTAGACGATTCTCAATATCGGTATTGAAATCCGATTTTGGCCATTGGGCCCTAAATACTGGATACCGGACTGGAGCATGACTGTTTAGATATATTATTTTAAGGTAAAGTCAGTTCAGTAGTTAATGAAAATAATCCGATTATTTTTTTATAGAAAATAATACTAAAAAAATATTACGATATTGATTCCGGCATTAACCCTTTACCAGGCCCCGAAGAACCAGCGTGTCTTAATACGTACTTTATATGCTGTTGCAACCGTATTGAACGCCTTGTAAAAAATGTATTTATGAAAGTCGGAGATCTTCCTTTAAACCAGAAATAAAAATGTGGGTTACGGTTATCCCATCGCCTGTCTAAGTAATGAACTGTCATACTAGATTTTGTCTTATTATATTCTTGATCAGGCCAAGGGATATATTCCACCCACATCTTATATCGGTTATAATAGTCAAGGTTTAACTCCAAATCTCCTACGAAACATTATATCAATCACTACTTACTTACGTGAGTTTTTATGACATGACAAGACAATTTACCGGGCCATGGGAAAAATAGCTCCCACACAGTTAAACTCTAATAAGGCCATGGGATAATGTCAACCCACATCCTAATTCTGGTCATACACAATAATGCATGAATATTTAGCAATATTTACGATTACATTAACTTTCAACACTCAAAATCTACAAAATATCAAAAAATTGTTCGACCTATGTACTTCTGTTTCATAGAAATTATGGAAAGTGTTCGAATTTCTCCGTAGTTTACTGAAATTAGCGTTCAAGTGAATTTAAACGGCTGCCGAAGATATATTACGCAATTTAGAAGCGTGTTCTGAATGAAGATCATAAAATAATATTTCAGGGATTGACAAAATATTTTGTAGGTGGTTTGGAGTTAAAACCTGACTACGGTAACCGATATAAGATGTGGGTGGAATATATCCCTTGGCCTGGTAAAGGGTTAAATTGAAATATCTTAATGATCGGTCCGATATTCCAGTATTCCGGAATACCGATATGCATGTCCTATTGTCAACGGAAAATAGATACTAAACGGCTTTTGCAAACACGGAAAAAAGTCGTGCTTGGTAGTCGTAACTTGAATCCTGCGGAGCACCTACTCACTGGCATACGGACTATGGACATCGTTTTGCAGGAAAGTAAATACTCGTAAAGCCAGCGCGACGAGCCAATGTTTAACAAAGCCTAATGATTATTGAGGGCGTCGGTATAATAAAGTAATAGTTTATTGGCTGTATGTTTGTACGATCATGCGTCATAGGCGCGCCCGGTGGATTCGGTTTCGACATAGTTCTGCTCATTAAAATTGAGCGACATTAGTTTTTTGTGCGAGTTTTTTTACAGTTACGAGTATGAAGCACACTTAACGTAGGAAGTGGTTAAACTGACAAGGTTTTTAAAATGATCTGGACACGCTTAATCAGTGAGCGTGAATAAAGATTTGTTCAGATAATTTTGAACACCTGCGCCACTTACTTAAAATATCGCCTGCTGACTGAATAGGAAATCCAAACAACCCCTTCCCTTGAACAATTTTAAAATAATCAAATTAAAGCTTCTAATCATAAGTAATTCAGTATCTGCTTTAATTTAAATTTTTGAAGATTTTGTAGCTGATGCCTATCAGTCAATATTGGATTTTTTTGTAAAACTTTCTTAGATAAAATTAAATACATTTTAGCATGCCCACTGCCTTCATAGTGGAAGCAGTACGGAACAGGAGTGATTTCATTGAGGGTGGCTATTGATCGTGTCTTAAAAGTTTGATTGGTGTATGATCGGGGCTTTTCCTTCCTTCTGGCAACAATGGGCAGCGGCCGGTGCCACGTAAGATCGCACAAAGGCTGCGGCGGCGCGCTGCTCGATCACAAACAGCACACACGCACCCGCCCTCAATGCAATATTAACCGGCGGGCTTCTCGGTCTGCTCTCCGATACCGTACAATTTTAATTACCCTTGCCTTCCGTGCTATTCTCATATAAATTGGACAATATAGGCATTTCTTTACACTTTAAAAGACAGAGCTGTTCTTTTAAATCAGCTGACAAAACTGCATTTTAATTTCTACATAGAAAGAGTAAGGTAAGTACGAGTAGGTATTAGTAATATCAACTGAACGGACGAACAAAAATGTTACACACAGCAAACAAAGCGTATACGTTACTTGAAAGCGTGAAGATACTTTGACAGCCTACGCCTGTATAATATTATAAACCATAGTGATGCCAATTCTCTTGATTTTTTGTATTATTCAGTTATTATAATTTTGTATTGTATTGTTAGGATCTTTTTAAATTTTGTATTGAATTGTTTTTCGCTCCTAACTTAAATAAAATAATAATAAAATCTAAAAATCTAACGGGGCATAACTATGGTAAATTTACATCAGCTTGTATGAGGCGGTGATCCACTATCGTCTTGAGAGGTTCTTAGAGGTCGCTTGGTTAATTTAATTAACTACCTACTTAGTCATAGAATGAAAGGTCACGATGAGTCATTCTGATCTAAATATTCGTGCCTGTATAATAGATTTATTTAATGTTTGTTTTACAATATATAATTGCATAATAAATAAGTTTTATGACATTAAGGTCAAGCGCAATAGTTGCAAAAAAAATAACCAGATGAGACCTATATGTGTGGCCAGATCTTATCGAGTATAGTTACGTTCAAGTTAACAAATTCAAACAAAAACTCAACTTACATTTATTGATATTAATTATTCAATGAGCAGGTGTCTTGTTTGTGTCTCTGTGCTAAAGTAAGTTATTAGTCTGGAGCAACCCTGAAGAGACGATGAACGACTCTTTACGAACAATTGAACTGCTACTGTTCTATTGTCGGTCTAAATGCGCCTCGTGTCCACGCACACTACCTACCAGACTGTACTGTTTACTACAATGGGCTTAGCGTAGCCACACGTAGCCCGTGAAAATAACCCTTACCTGGTACAAGTTAAAGGGGACCGAATATGCATAGTTAAAACGGTAAAATAACGACTTTGACAGACAAGACAGGTTGTAGCGTAGGCTCCCCATACACGATCAGATTCGGACTCACGAGCGCGAATCGTGGAACGGAGCACGATTGTCGACGTGTCGGGAATGACAATAAGGTGAACAGCCTTTAGCTAGATTTGATGGGCATTGTTTAATATGTTTCGCTTATGTCTATTCATAACTGTTGTTCTTTCTTTCGCTTTTTCACCTATCAGCGTTGCGTTCTAAATACCTTTCTTTGAAATAATGTGAATCAATGTGATGTTACAAAGCAGTTAATGGTGCCGAATTGTATTCGGGTATGATTCTGTTATATTAATCTTTCACCTGAAAAACGTTATTTTAGTAAAATTTTAGCCTAACGCAGCTGAAATTGATTTTGGTACTATAATTCAAATTCTCATTGTCAACATTCTGTTAAAGAAAACTTACTCATAGGTATGGACAACGAGCTGCAAAATTGCATGGACACGTTATGAATGGAATTCATTCATAGAGTGGTCATGTACTTTTGTATCTGGGTATACACAGAAGTACCTATTGACACTTAGCTGTCAAGGATACATATTATTTGTCAATGTAGCGATATTTTGGTAAATAATTTTACATTTTAATGTATTATTGACAGGTATTGATTAATTTTTCACAGTGACTTTCCTATGTCAATTATGTTTTGTGTAATGTGCATAGGCACATTACACAAAAGCAGAATGACATCGGTATGATGCGCGTGCTAAAAAAACTAAATATTTGTTAATACATTTTGTTGTATTATCTGGAGATTACAGTGCAAGCAAACGATGAGTTCGCAAAACGTTATATTCAATTTACTGCGCGCGCCACCCGCCATTACCCTACCAACTAACGAATGAAATAAGAAACACTTTGGTTTGTTTAAATTGCATAGTGAATTTGTACTCCGTAGATAATAAATACGTTCTCCTTCTGCCAGCTGAGTGCAAGTCAATATTTGCGTTAGGAAAAGACTCTCGTAATATCTGTGGACGAGAATTATTCGATATGCATTGGTGCAAGTAGGATCGCATGCAAAAGCCTTAACTTTTAAGTAGTAAATTTCAACAGAATGTTGTAGATTTATAGTTAGGAATTTGATGCTTGAATATAAGACCACTCTCCTTTTTAGTTCCGTGGAATTCTGTAAACATTTTTTAGTGTACATATTATAGTTCATTATTTTTATATAAAGTTAATATTTCTAGGATGAACTCTTATTTAACTGAGAAATACATTCGCACGTTCAAGTTGAAAGTGTTGAAACTGTTGAAAGCCAATAACATGAGTCATGACGTAAACAGTTACGAGTATGCAATTCGTTTGGGGGATATTTGACAGCTGACAGTGACAACTGCGTTTCTTTTTACAAAACTGTAACACTGGATTCATTTTTCGCTGGAAAGCATACCTACCCTACCTACCTACTAGCAATTTATTTCATACTCGTAGCTAAGACGAGAGTAAAAAGTATACAAATTATAATTTTAGACCAAAGGCTGAGATGAAAATCATTAGAATGATACTTGTAACAATTATTTTTCACCCCAGAAAAAATACCTCATATTTTCTCATGTGCACTTTAAAATTAAACTATTTTTGTTTTGCGAAATAAAGTATTATTATGATTGGAAGTAAAGATAACTACGCCAAAATGTATATATAAATGTAATTACGACCAGCATAAAGATAAACTCTTTTGTTAGAACAAATTTCTCGTTAGTAAATTTTTTATTAAAAATTGCATAATAATATAATAACATCAATATCGATTATATAATTACACTCAAATTTCGAATAACCTGAAAAACAACCAAAATTTGATTTGATAGCTATTCTAATTTTAATATCAGTCCCGATTACGTTTTATACGAAATGAAGTGTCAATTGCAAACTATATTGACCAATCTCATGTTACTTGATATCGAACGATACGGCAGTTCGGGTCGACTCTAATCTGAATTAGAAACTACGTTTGTTGATTTTGGTGTTTATAAATTATCTATAGCACCATTTTCGTATAAAATGAACGATCGAGATATTTCGGAGACGCTACCTGATATCCGCGACTTGCCATACCATGCCGCAATGCCGGTCGTAACATGCGGTTCCTGAACACATCATAGAGAGCTTATAATATATATATATATATATAGTTTTCATTAGGCGATTAAATGCATTTTATTCATCAACTTTGTGAATTAGCGCCTTGATATGAACTTTAAAATATGCTTTATTAGCATTAACATCTGATATACTTTACTTTATGTTCTTTCTTTTTTTTCTTTCGAACTTCGAGACCTCAATTATTCTGGGCGCTAATGAACTAAGTGTTTCCCATTTTAATGGATTCTATGTACTTTCATTTTCAATTGTGTTTTTATTTTTTTCTCACATTGTACGCATGTGTGTGTGCGTCAGTGTCAGCATTACTTTTTTATATACTTTGTAATTACTTGTGAGTTCCTGTAATTGGCTTTCTGTATTAATCTTGTTGTCCTATTGTAAGTTTAAAGCTGTTGGTTCTCCTTAACATAAATAAATAAATAATATGTGTGTAGATAAAACAGTGTACGTAACTATACATAATTAGGCATTAAAGCCAGGGGTCGTAACCGGTATAACTAATCCAGTATTCAGTATATTTATTGCATCATGTTGTACTTTACAAGGAGTTCAGTATTTAATTTCTGGATCAAACGCGTATCCTGTCAGAGCATAATTTTTAGAATATCTTTCTTAAATAAATACTTTACAGTTATCTATCTTTATTTTAAAATGGGTGTTTATTAGCATTAATTTCTTAAATTAATAATTTAAAGAACAAAAAAGTCACTGTTTACGATTAACCGAAATCAGTAACCGATTAGTTATAAAAGGAATACCGGTATCCGACATCTGATTAAATCACTAGTGAGGTCCTTTTATGAACCCAAACTGGTAACATAAACTACTAATCAATATTCTAATTTGGTTATTAATTCTTCAAATTATTAACAAAGGTAGTCTAGGTTATAAAAGTATTTTAATGTCGGTGTTTGTTTTTCGGGATCACCTAATTACATCGGTTTTATCATGTTAATCTCACACTTAATATCAGATATTTAAAGATAATTTTAAATTTCTATTCATTATTAAAACCCTCTTGAATAAAATATGAAATAATAAAAACTTTACATGTCAAATGTACAGTGAGTGTGACCGGATACTCTAGATCGATAGATGTAGGGCTCTTGTGGCATCCCCCCGTGAGGGCTGAGGTCCCTAAGTAGGCCACAGTGTGGGGTGCAGTGAGAATTGATAAAATTATGCACTAACACAGCTGGGCCGGCATTATTGTGCAGCATTGTCTGCGGCTGCAGCTAATTCGATCGGTATTAAGGATTTGGTTTGCGCAAGAAAATTACCACAGTTTGTTCTTAAAAGCTTAACGGTATTTTAGTAGTTATGTGTGCATTTTTTTGTAAGATATGCAATGGTGTTCTTTTTAAAACCAGCAAATGTTTATTTTTTATGTAAAGTCCTTTTTAAATGTACCGTACAATGGTCCTACTTTGCTCCAATATTTGCTTCACTTTAAGAAAATTATAAATATTTTTAAAACTATTCATTAATAATTATCATAATTTTATCATTATGAAATATTAAATTAATAATTCATATTATAAAATATTGTTTTACATATTTGAAGCCATGAATAAGGATCAATAGGTACCCATTGTTTGGGGTATCTTTGCTCCTACCTACAGTTTACTTAGAGGCGCATTGTTACTCCATTGTGCACCAAATTACTTAATAGACGCACGCCAAAAAGAGAGGCTAGTTTAGTAGTAGAGAGAGTACAAACAATAACATAGAAATATAATACTTAAACATGTTAGACGTTGTCATTTTTTAGAATTGGAACATATAACCACAGGGGACCAAAGTAGGAACATTTTACGGTATCTACAAAACCTAAGACTGTATGTATATCATTTGTTTTTATTAAGTTTTTGTAACAATACGTACCTAAAATACCTATTTTGGGCTCTAAAAGTGGCCTTGTTGAGCAAACAAAAACTTCGGGAATAGCTAAACTATTTATCAATATTAATATATGTACTATCAATCAAGTTGGAAGACTTCATGATTCCCTTATCCGTTTACAAAAACCGGAAAAGTGTGAGTCGGACACGCCCACCGAGGGTACCGTACTTTTTAATATTTGTTGTTATAGCGGCAATAGAAATACATCATCTGTGAAATTTTCAACTGTCTAGCTATCACGGGTCATGAAATACAGTCTGGTGATCGACGGACAGAGAGACAGACAGACGGACGGACAGCGGAGTCTTAGTAATGGGGACCCGTTTTACCCTTTGGGTACGGAACCCTATAAAATAAGTATTTAAACTTACTTGGATATTTAAAGAATGCATTAAAGCTCAATTTGATTCCGTCAAAAAAGTTAAAATATCCTTATTGGAGAGGATAATGGATGCAAGTATAAATAGATGAGGTGATTAGATTTAGATCAATTAGGGTTGTGAATGGAAGTGTACGGGGTGCGTGAGGAGACAGGCATTCAGGTGCGCGTCGCTGTCCGGCGCATCTCCCTGCGTCTTGCGCCCGACACGGCAATTCGATTAGCCCCGGAATAATTGCGGCGTCCGTCTAACAGAACTACTCAATATAAACTAATGGAAACGTAAATGCAAGCATTTGGCCTTATCAGGTCTTGGAAATTGCTTCTTACAATTACCTAATGTTTATTTGCATTTCAGATTATAAAAAAAGAAGATAGGTTGCTCGTTTGACTATGTATATTTTTTAACCATTCAAGCTCATTTGATAAAAGAGCTATTACTATAGCTTTGACTTCTCACGACACGACGTATGAAACGTACGTATAGTCTTAGGAAAATTTAAGCTATTACTATTTAAGCTATAAGCTTGAAAGTGTGTAAGTGTATACTATAGACTACGCTTAATTATGTATCTTTTTTTGCAATTCGCCCAAATTCGTTAAAACAGAATATTTTATGCATAGGTGTCACGAAAATCAGTTATTACAAGTTTGTAGAAAAAATCTTAATTGATTAATATATAAGTGGTTTGACATTTATTGTTTCTATTTATTAATGTTATTAGGTACCCATTTATGTAGGTATTTCATTTCAGTGATATATTTATGGCTTTTGTAATTTGTTGTCGTATTGTAATAGGTGGCCGACTAGGAGTAGCAATCTACTACTAAGCGAGGACGGCTTTAAGACCTGGGACGCAGCAGCGGAGCAGCAATCGTCGCTTCGTGCAGCGTGGCAGCGGGTCCGTGCAGGTTTCGCGCTCCGTGCACCGGGCGGCGCGGTCCGCAGGGCGGCTGTGGCAACAGGGCGGCGGCGGCAGCGGAGCGTAAGCCGCGGTGCCGCGTTGCTGATTGCAGCTTCTTGCTGATCTGCCATTAATTTCGCTACTCCGACGCACTTCCAGTTACTGCTCAAGTAAGCCACGCTTAATCCTACAAATATACAGTCTGTTTAATCCACACAGGGCAGTGACAAATATCTTCATTTGTTCTTAGGGTTCATTACGGAATCAAACCAGGTCAAATCTATTATAATAACGGAATTTATTTGATTGATGAAACCTGTTAGTTATCAAACCGCAATGAAAATGGGATTGAACCATACGTCGATATCGCAGAAGCAAAGACAAATATGTTAAAGAACATATAATATATAACAGAAAGTCTATTGAGTACCTATACTTAAACGGGGAATATTATGCCTACACATTCTTAGCCTTTAATTTCATATCTAGCAAGAAGTTTTCACTGGAAAAGGTCATTTAAATCTGTCTTACACTATGTAAACAGAATTAAATTATATTTCAACGAAATTATTATATATAAACAATTTAGAAAAATAAATGTTTAAAGTTGCAGGAAAACTGACTGAAGAAGTCGTAGCTTTTTGTAAGTAGATATTTACTTATTACTAATCAAGGTAACATATTAGAAAGAAAATTAATAGATTTTAAACTTGTCGGTGTAAAAGTTTCACGATGCGACTGTCACTTCTATTATTGCTTTGAAATTATTTAGGTCGTTTTTCAATAAATACATCCAATGACATTCTAAATGGTAGACTTAGTAGTATTATTATTATAGAACCATATGGGTATCAATGACTGATAATAAATTCCAAACCACGTAATTTCTCACATCGGTCTCGGAATTACTATTTCTTATGGTTTCTCATTATCCCTCACTGACCCAACTGGATCATGCATCCTGTATATTTACAATACATATAAGGCTAAAAAACTATTTATCGCAATTAAGTGCTCATTCAGAAAGATGAGCAAGCGAAGGATGCAAGTGCGAGACGCAAAACAACTTTCCAGTAAGACATTTTTTATCTTGTTGCCACAGATGGATTTTTATGAAAAAAATATATTTCATACAATATTGTATTGTGCATTAAATACCTAAAAATTGAGGTTGTCGCCCTCTTGTAAATAATAAAAAAATAAATTAAACAAAAAAAAATATTTTTTAGGCCTTTGTAAATAGGTTAGAACCTTGATTTTTTTTGAAAATGTATTGCTATTAGTGCCATGTATAATCCGAATTTCAAAGAAATCTAACCATTAGTTTAGCTTAGAAAAATTTAAAAAGATTTTATATATATATATATATATATATATTTTTTTTTTTATCCAAACCAAGGGGTTTCCAGGCTTGAAATATTGTAAAATGATATCTTATAATAAGACCAATTAACGCTTCTAAGAAAGGTATACATTTCAGCCAGGGGCAGTTTCACTATAGGATTGCGGCTAGACCCTTTAACTTGTAAGATTTGACCCGTACCTACATACATAGGTACATTGCAAGTTAATTAAAAGCTTGTAATGACGACCGGTCTGGCCTTTTGGGTGACCCTGCCTATGAAGCCGATGGTCTTGGGTTCCAATCCTTGTAAGGGCATTTATTTATGTGATGAGCACAGATATTTATGTCCTGAGTCACGGGTGCTTTCTATATATCTAAGTAGTTATATATTATATAGGTATCTCGTTGTCTGAGTACCCACGACACAAGTCTTCTTGAGCTTACTGTGTGGCTTAGTCAATTTGTGTAAGAATTTCCAATATTTATTTATTTCAGCATACAATTTCCACTAAGCCTGCATGGATAATATTCAATCGGATCTTGCAATTATATCTTCGGATTCTTCGCCTGCTGTTTTTTATGTATGCACATGTGTTTAGCTTTATTGCTTGGCATAAGAAAAAAACAAGAGAGACACAATTACAGAGTTTATTAATGAAATACAATAACGATGAACTTATCTCTGTATGGGATTCCTTCCAGTTACATTTGAGGAAATGTGTAGAAAAGAAGTAACGATGACTGAAAAACCAAAAAACAATGTATTTACAACAACACATCTTACAACACTGTACAACAAATTGGCACAAATATATTAATATTTCTAGTCTAAACGGAACGACTTTCACATTATTCGCGATTGAAAATAGAGTAGTTATTGATTTCACACGTCTAAGTTACGACACACCGTGTAATTTGCGGTGCAAGTGTGAGAAGCGCCACGTGTCTTAAAACGGGTCTCGATTGTCCCGTGATAACGCGCTGCCAGTTCACTTGGACGTGGGTTCCTGGCTTCGTTTGGCCCCTCGAGCTTGCATTTTTTGTCCAATATTCCGCTTTGATATTTTGTTAAAGTAACTGGGTGTGCAAGTAAGTGACAATCGTTTGTTGGAAACACTAATCGCATACTAAATATAATAAGAGCAAGATCCCAGAGCCGCCAGACCTTACTTATTTTCTCATGAATAAAATGTATGGTATGGGATAATATAGTGTTAGTATGTACTTTTAATGTGTGCATACTTGCTATATTGGCCCGACGGCCATTTGTCCGGTACAAGGTGCTAAAGTTAGGTCAAATTATTACTAACTTTTCTTAAATTCTCATGGCTGATTTTTATGTACATATGTTTTAGAAAAATATTGTTAAAAAATTATAATCAACATTGCCAGACCATATACGAAAGCCTTTTTTGCTCAAGCTGAAACGTAGACCTTTGCTATCACTCGCTCAATAATTGGCAAATCTATCGCTTCGTTGTGATTTTTACACAATTCGACCAAGTCTCCATCGAAATAAGTAGGGGTTGTTCCATCACAGTTCTGTATCAATGGAGCACCTCTTTACGAGAGAACGTGTATTAGCAATGGAGATGAAGTGGAGTGACAAGGGTGTTCGACTCAGTACAAAGTTAGATTTCTTGCGACGGATCGATGCGATGTAAGCGCTTCGCGATAATTCCTGATTGGGGCAGACGGTTGATTGAGCAAATATAACACGGCAAGCACCGGCCAGCAGGCATTATTAATTCTAACTGGGCTAGCCCACCAGCCCCCGCATATGAATGAGGGATTTCAGATGGTTCGTCTATCGACGCTGAATTAATAGAAACATACATAAATAAATGTTAATTAGATCATATTAAATTTATGGCATTCCAATTTCTTCATTTATTTAGTTCCAAGGAAAGCTTACTGTGACCACATTTTGATTGAATATCTTATATTTTGTATGTACTCAAGATACTGTAATCGTGTTCATCATAATTGACAAATGAAAACTAGTTCTTTGCCCAATTATGAAGAGCAAAGGTAAAAATGGCAAAATATTTTTTAAAAATTGCGTGAGTGTCGTGGAACACTCGGTTGGAACGAAGTATAATATTATTAATAAACGTATTATATAAATATAATTGATTAACAAATACAAAAAATCATCGACATCATTGAAAAATAATAATTATAGAATCGGTTTACACTATTTGTTGGACAAAAATGCGTCTTACAGGCAGGGAGAACAACCAAAAAAATAAAAAAAAAATTGTACAAGCTGAAACTGATACGCTTAGCTCGTGCTTTACAAATACACTCGCTTAGTCAATAAAAAATAATAAAATAACAAGTGCGAAAAAAAACAAAAAGTAATATGTGCAAACTCGTCTAGGGTTCGAACTCGGATCGTCGCTGTTACAAAGCGGCTATTTGCCAACTGCGCCATTATTATAGAATGTACGTAATTTGGTAAAACTAGGCTACTTATTCTCGAGAAAGAATTTAAATAAGAAAGGGTCGTGACGGGTTTTCGTAACGAAAAAAATCTTATACTTTTTCGCCTAGTGCATCCGCCAACCGTCTGATAAAGAACTTCGTTCCGAACATTCTGAAGTACAAATCAGTTTCAAGTAATGTTAATCTTAATCTACAAAACATATTGTGTTTTATATAGGTAAAGCAATAATAAATTGGCAGGTAACACTGAAACTTAACTCGCAAAAACATTTTTTGAATGACCCGACTACCTTTGTCTTGCCGCCACTATTGTTTGTTAGACATATTTGGTTCCGGCCTATTGATGTATTTACCTCATCATGTATTACTTAATCGTCAGATACTCATAGAATTTGAACTGACAGCGACGCTAGCGACAGTGGCAAATTTTCCATACATTTTTCGGTCCTTCTATGTATTCCGATGCTGTCATACTAAGTTTAGGAAAATTGGTAACGGAATGGAAATAAATCTTAAGTGTAGGTACATCAACTTTAACCACCCATTCTGGGCATGGGATCGTGTTATGTTACTCATATTGTGCAACTAAGATTGAGTCGTGCATACCTAATTTCTATAATCTTATATAAGTTAGTGATGACAATACATATATGTAATTCTTATAATGGAAATATTGTTTACCCATTACTACTTTTACTACAACTGCGGAATAAAGTATACGAGTATATATATGGTTTAACAAACACCTTTATTAAGTCATGGTACTATTTTTTATAATGCTTTATAAAACCAGATGGTAACCGACAATACGTACTAGCCACTATTATCCTGTCTACAATAAACAATAACACATTGAGACAGGTGCACATAATTATCCATTCATATTCGCTAAGTAGTTGGCCGTAAGTTATTGGTAAAAAACAAAAAGAGGGCTGAACTAAAATGATACAATGTCTATAAGTTCGGTTAGGATAGTAATAGTTATTTGTTATACAAGGGGCAAAGTTACTGATTTGACCCCTCGTGCTAATATTCATATCAGAGCAAGCGAAACATTAGAAAAATGGAATCTTGAGCGTTGCGAGGGTTTCTAGGCACGATGAATGAGCAAAATTTGCTCCCGCTTGAAACAAAATTTACCACGAACAATAATAGAGGTAATAAAAAGGACTAAAACAACTAAACTTTTTAGCACTGTCTCAATTACAGAGACAACATTAAGAAAAACACTCGAAACTAGAAACTCTTTACTACTCACGGGCGGGAGCTTTGTACGTATTTATATACTTTACGAGAGATACGAGAGTATATACTTTAAATAAAACACGAGAAACACAGTTACAGAGTAAATTAAATACAACAAAGGCGAACATATCCCTATATGGCTTTGGTTGTTATTATTGAGGTCTCCCATTTACCTATCTTGGTCCCAATTAACCAGGTTTCACCGTATTCGCCTCAGCGGAAACAAGGGTTGCCTATTGCCTAACTCGACTCTTGTTCGGAAATCCTTTACTTATTACCCGGACTTCTACAATGAATACAATGATGTAAAGTTGCAATATTCTATAAGGTCCTCCTCGCCACAACAAAGTGATAAGAATTACGAGACTACTTTCCATGTAATTTCATATGGTATATGGCATATGGTTGCAGAGTTACGCAGTGGCTTACGTGAGCGAATAACTCGCGATGCGATGCGATGCGGCGCGGCGCGGCGGCCCAACGACATTCCGAGATCGCCCATTTAGGACACTTCCATAGGTATCAAAGGATTGAAGTTTACACCTTAGTCCTCTTCGTCGTATCTATTAAGAATAGGATGTCTATTCACAACTCTTGGGAATAGGACCAACTAAGTATTATTTTTCAGCATTTGTGTAACCATTACGACTATTGCATACTGTCTGCAAAGTTGTTTTAAAATTATTGACTTGTTACCCAGCCCAAAATCTAGCTTGTTATAGACACAGCACGCGTTTATATAACATTTATTTACTATGGTATAAAGAAGTAGGATTCATTAAGACGAAAGTGAAGGACCTCAATAACCTAGTCCTCATTTTCCTCTCTGGATATTAACATTATTGAGAATTATTCGAATTTTTAATTATTGTAAGAGTTTGGAGCATTTAAAAGTTTGGATGTAGAAAGTATGGAGAAGCGACCGTCTTCTTAAACATAATCATTATTGTAAGTGGACTTCTCTTGCCTTCTTTATGCCTTCAAAATAAATAAGTTTGCCAAAATGCCACATTAAAAACTCATGTGGTCTTTACCTAATGTATTTTGACTTTTACATCAAAATCTATCATGTCAAACCATTATCGACCATTAGTATTTTTGTAATTTTTATTCTTCTGCAATGTCTTAGTACTGTTGGAATCTTCAAAGCTCTTGAATTGGTTCGACTGAAGCTTAGATACCTTGACGTATTGCGCTTTTCATTATTAGCCAATTAATGCATTGACCAAAAAGCGAGCAGTGTGGTGAACGGAACGGCGTGTTACCTACAATGAAATCGCCATTTCCAATAAAACGGGCTGAATGCTTTGAGATGTGTTCAGAATGCGGCGGGGTAATGCTGCCTCGTGCTTTTGACGGCCGAGTCCGATGCCTCGGTTTTCTTGTTAAGCTTTGCTTGTTTAATGACTAATGACCGTACGATATAAAGCGAACTAGAGCTATTAACTGACGGTCTAAACTAAAGCTATTATCGTATTCTATGTAATGCAAGTTTCATATACACCGTGTTTTTTTTTTCCGTAAATTTCAAGGGCACATCCCTAAGCTTAAATAAGTTAACTTTCTCAAAGACACCGGTATTCTAATTAACTCCATTTGGGAGATAATCAATAATTAATTTTTATCTTATAAGGTCCTTACGAGCGTGTATACTTCCCTTAGGGCCTATTTACATATTGATTAGTGTTTAGAATAATACAGTTGCTACTAAACGTATATACTATCTCGGGTCACAGTTTTCAATTGTTTGGTTGAGTTAAATGCAATGCCCGTATTATAACATAGCTATTATAATATAATATAATAATATTTTGCATATTATGCAAAATATAATTACAAAATAAAATTAAAATAAAATATATAAAAAAAAATACTTTTTTTTTTAAATTAACTATGCCATTTAGTTTCCTTAGACGTACTTACCGATACCCCGAAGTTAACGGAATTCAATAAAAACACGATGTATACATATTCAAATCTTGGCGTATACAGTACCGGCCAATAATATATCACCTAGATACATGTTTTTACGGTAGATTTTTTTATATTTTGGTATTTAAAGCGATTTTTAATCTCTAATTAAATTTATTGACAATAACAATATACAGGATTCTCTGCCTCTGGCTTGCCTTAGCCGGCCGGCCAGAGTGGAGTCGTTAGAGCTATAAGCTCCAGGGGTGGAAGTGAAAAATTGCATAAGACGCGAGTTGGCACAGTGGCTGCTCGCAGCCACTGGGTAGAAAGCGGCGTACACCTCTCGACACCCCTGAGCCCTCACACCGGTGTTGCCCTTGAGCCATCCTAGATGTCGCTTTTTGTGGGGGCCCATCTTGTGGGGGCGAGTCACCGTCTGCCGGAAATAAAATTGAATACCGTTTTATTAGGCAGGCGTCCGGTTTTTTATCCCATAGCCCAGTATTTAGTCCATCGCTTTCACCCAATAGCCCAGTTCATTTAAGATTCCATCAACCCTCAAATAGTCCTTACACCCTGGCGGGTGCTGCCTCTGCGTGCGTCCCATGACACGGGCAAGGGCAGCATCCGCTAGGTGTACCCCTTACATTTCATTAAAGTGTCAAAAGGGCCTCTACGTGTTGGCTTCGGCTCCGCGCACGCCTCCCAAAGGTCCGGAGCACCATTGTTCCGTGATGGGAAAGACATACATAACGGATATATACAGATGATTACTATAACTAGCTTATATCTAAAATAGGTCCTTGAGGCATTGTACCAAGGATGCTGGCGGAATTTCCTCGTTGTATCGCAATACTGATACGTTGTGCGAGGAAGCCGCCAGCTCTTCGGTCACCAGTTACGTCAACCAGACGTTTCGCGATTTCTCCAAAAAAACTTGTGCGCGCTGGGACCCCATGGACCTAGAGTTTCAACGCCAAATGGTACAAAATGGTACTCTCTACCGAGGCTCTTATATTTATTTAAGCGATTTAGGAAGTTTAGTAGTAGTCCTATGTGCGAGCGATGAGAAAAATTGGTCTCACGTATTGTTTTTTTCATAGAGTTTTTTTTTAAATATGTACGACGAAGTAATACTGATTTTTTATTATAGCTTTTTTACTAGTCAATATCCTGAGTCTCCTGTTATGATTCTCAGTACCTTTTTAATTGCAGTATTCGTCATATATTTGTATAAAATGACTACTAAAATATGCAATATACACCTAAACTGAAAGGGTGCCCAGTAATTAATGAATAACCTTCTAACCACCGACAATGCAACTTAGGCTGGTCCAGATAATGTTATAGATTTAGTAAAAGTTTTCGAGATGATTGAACTTTTTTGTTTTCTTTCACCTTACTGCACTTTATAATCACCATCTAGGTCATATCTTTGATGTAAACCGCATCTGTTACTGTTAAAGAATTATATTTAAAAAATTTGGTCACTTTTTTCACGACAAACGATCAAAGTTGTTGAAAGATTATCCTTTAATTACCGCCATTTTGGCTACCGAACAAGGAAAGTTAATGGTTTGATTTACCTGCTTATTGGGTAACATATTGTTTTTATATCTATTTTACGGAAAAAACGCTTGGCGAATGGCTACACTACGAATATCACCCTGTAAAATAAGATTAGAACTAATAAGAAAAAAGTTATTCAGTAACAATAAATACATTTTAAGTCATACTCATATTTGACCCGTCTCCAGAATCACCCTATAGTACTCGTCAGACTCTCACGTTAATTAATAATGAACACTGATTTACTGGGAGATAACTATAAACACTAATCGCCGTCACATAAAGCAGGTGGAGCCCCGGTGACATCGTTCCGCTATCATGATAAACACAAACCTAAAGAGGAATTACAATCTGAGCCGCCATAACTATGTGTTAACTTTAATTACACTGTCCAACGTTATTAATAATAACCAAGTGCGCTTGTGGTGTACACTCGCGTGCAACTTCGACCTTACTTTGTATTTCGTAGATAATAATTGAATAAAGTGAAAAATAATCTCTTGAATGTCAAAGAAATATTTTTCCTTGATCTCATCTCTTGGTATTTTTGTTGTTTAGACTTTTGTTTTATCATTATTAAAAAAGTGACTAACTTCAGTAATATTAATGAATACTAAATATTTCGTCAAAACGCTCATTTATTGAAAAAGTATCCACCAGGATAAAATAAACAAAACGATGTTCCGACTATTACCAGTACTACTAATGTACCTAAGATCGCTAATACTTAAGGAGTGTTTAAATTTGTATCACAAAGAAAAAAATAGGTACCTACCATTAAAGGAGAAAGTACTTGTTGTTGCTCTTTAAAAAGATTTTGTTTCTTTACATTTATATTGCTGCAACTAGGTTGTGTATCCAAATTATATGCATATTTATTTACTTTATAAACCTAATGAAATTAATAAAACCGTTTTTAAGTACTACATTGTAATTAACTTTTTATTGAAAAAAGTTATTGCTTTAATTCTTGCTCTGCCTGAACCGTGGTAACTGATCATAAGAATTCGTTTAATCTCTGAGGTATATCGACTTTGTGTTAAATCGTGTTTAATAGTGAATGATTCACCTCGAATTTTTTTCACGTTATGATGGTTATGAAATTACAGCAGAAGATAAACATTTTGATAATACATGACCTGGTCTTCGCTCGAGATTAAACTAATTATTGTGCCTATAGCGCCGATATATAACGCCGTGTGCCTGCTACACTGCCACATCTCAAAAAACCGTTTTTTCGAGAAATCGCGTCTCAAAGTTGTGAGAGTATAGTTCAGGGTGTTTAATAGGTTCTTACTCCTTTACTTTTAGGTCTATGAATTTAAAATTTACCTTTTTTTACTCGGAATGATATAACCCTTCTAATGACCATGCCACTTTTTAAAAGAAAATGTATATTTTTAAGACACAAGACCCGAAAGACAGGTATTTAGAGATGTGGCCGTATTGCGGAAACGATTTTTAAAGATTTTGGGATGCGGCCAAATTTAAACACAAAATTATAGGATAAAGGTTACCATGCAAATATAAATAAAAACACCAAAATAGTTAAAATCCCTTTATTTTATCAACTTTGATAGGAACAAGATCACTGTACGCGATAATATGTGTAACTAGCTTATAATCAGCAACATTATACCATGGCATTACCAAAAAATATTAATTGTTTAAAAGGTTCTTTATAAAATTTGAACAAATAAAACTTTGTAACTTCTTTTTTAAAACATTCAAAATAATAAAAAGTATTTAGAATACCTACTATATTATAAAATAAGAAATCAAAACAGTACTGTTCCTTGCTAATTTGTGAAATCAACATCTTTAAGAACATTGCAGGCAATTTATTTATTATAATGTATTCAGTAAGTTAATTCTTACAAGTAGATAACTTATAAGTAATCAGTTCAAGAAAAAAGGAATATCACAATGTATTTCAACTTAGCACTAATAAAAAAAGCGTTGTTGTAGAAAATATTTTGTTTTCGTTACTTTAGTAGAATCAACGTATGTAATAATCAGTCTTCTTTAAGTAGACTTACAAAATACAAAGGTAGTAAATTGCTGTATATTTTCCTTTAAGAGGCCAATACACAGTACACATGAATAACACGTAACTACTGGACACTAAACTCAATCATAGGTAATCAGTTCAAGAAATAACGAATATCACAATGTATCACAACTTAGCACTAATAAAAAAAGCGTTGTTATACAAAATATTTTTTCGTCGTTACTTTAGTAGAATCAACGTATGTAATAATCAGTCTGTAATAGTTCATCAATGCATTGTGTATATTGTGTGTAGTGACTTTCGGAAAAATTAAAATCGCTTATAGTTGGTGGTGAATCTTGTAGGGCTCGAGCAGCGTCCAATAATAGTCTTCCACGTCCTTTGAACATGTCTTTCATTAGGTCATAATCAAGACCGGAAAAACTTCTGTTTTCTGGTGAATCCTTCGCTTTTGACAAAGGTGTCACACGAGAGAGACTGTCCGAGGTGGCATTACGTGTGTTAGCAGATCTACTCGTAGTCCTCGAAATTTTAGATCTAAAACAAGCAAGCATATGAAACAGCTATATCTAGTTTCTATCATTCTTCATAAAAGCATTTTAATTGAAATAAATTGAATAGCTAGGACACACACCGAAAAAAACATTAAACACAGTCATTACCACGAAAATGCCTTTACCATTATCAAATAAGTAAATAGTAAATGTAAACATATCAAAGTAACGACTTTCCAAGTGATTTAATTTTTAGCGCCAAAGTCCCCAAAATAAAAGCAGTTATTATATATTTAACAAAATTCCAATATTATGATACCATCCCGAATACAACTATCCCAAACACAGTTAGTAATTTACCTTACACAATAAAATCCGTTGCATATTATTGACAGTAAAGCGTGCTATAGAATTAGGCACACATAATATTATATACAATAAAATGTTAGTTAAATACATACACACTCTTCGAAAACATGCTATGCTTATCTTTCTTCAGACGGGTAAAAATATGAATTCGGCTCACGACCCTCACTGATGAGCCATATTGAACCGCACTTGTAAGAAAACAAAGTTGAGATTTGCTTAATCATTTTGTTGCGTTGTGGTAGTTTCGGTAGCGAGCTGGTAATTTTGTAATAATAAGTGTAATACTTACTGCTTTGACACAACCAATTGCCGTTTGTTTCTTTTATATTTATAGTGATTCATCGTAATTATCACTAAAATAATTATTATTTTCTAGGACGCAACTCAAAAGCTTAATTTATAACGTGTGCTATATAGCCACAACTCAAAAGGGCCGTCAGGTTCACGTGCGAACGCCGCGGGAGCAGGCAAGTGGCTGTATTGCAGGGAATCTTTTGACAATTTATGGTCAAATCCATAAGGCCACTTGTGAGAAAAAGGCTCTTAAAGACCTTTTCTGCTATGGCTCTCGAAATAAGGTAGTAAATTGAACAATTTTGAATACGAATCTGCAATAATCCAGAAAATTAAAATTTTTGAATTGTGGCCGTATAGCAGGCACACGGCGATATAAGTGCGAGCACAATACACTGAGATTAATATCGAATCGGTAACATATTTAATAAATCTGAGTACGCCTCCTAGGCGATTGTGATTGCGACGTAATTTAATGTCGTGTTAGCACCGTTGCACACGACAGTACAACTGTTTAGAGTACTTATTAGTGTGAATATATGCAACTGAATGCTGTTGACCATGTTGCGAATAATTACACTAAAGTTATATGTACAATGAAATTATTAGGTCCTTTCATACATTATCATGTAATTGTAACCGGGACGTCACAATGACATGAATATGTCCTCTGGTTACTAATTAGTGTCAACCGTCACATTAGTATCTAGGTACTATTTAAAATACTTAGTAGGTGCGCATTACGCGTGAACAAGCTTCTCGTATAGTTTCGTAGGTTATTAGCAAAATATTTAACCGAGTCTCGGGTTTTTTCTGTTTTTGTAACATTTGCCAATGACTCGATAAATTCAAAAAATCATGTATTAAATTCCCACATTAAGAGGGAAGTACATACAGGTAACACGAGATCGGACATACAAAAAGAGAAAACGTTTTTTAACTTCTAAATATTTTCCATTCTCCATGATTTTTTAGTATTGGCACAATGAAAAACTACGTGTATAGGTATTCCTTTTTTTTCAAATTTTTGCTCAACAAAATTTTTTTTTAAAGAAGCGAAACCTATAAACCTATTTTGCTGAAGTGATCGACATGAAAATCAAATTGTTAAGATTTAGTTCGTGGAAACCGTTTTCTCACGAAATGGAATTTCATAGAAAAAATACCGTTAATATTTCGTTAGGATCGCAAAGCAATTCTTCCCTTTTAAATTATAGATCGTACCTGAATTATACACATCACATAAATCATTATGATTTTCATAAATTTCGTATTTATTATTAAATGATATTGGCTGTCCACTCCACATTTGAAATACTTAATTATACTAGTTCATTATTGCTTTATATCTCAAGAATCATTGAATACTCATTGAATTTTAGTTTAGTTTAGAAAATTGAATTTTTGAAGCTGTAGGACTAGTTCTTAAATAAAAATCGGATATCTTAAAAATCTGACTATCCCAGTAACGCTCCTCCATTCCATATAGCTTTTCCGACAGGTCAGAACCACGTAGCTACGCTTTAATTTTTTACACTAAGGATCAAGAAAATGGGGTATACACACAACTTTTTCTGCTCCAGCACTTCAATTTGTCACTTAAATGACTGACCTTTTGTATCTTCAGCCCTTGCATTTTAAGAACCCTTATTATGTACCTGTTGCACAAAATACTATTATAATTTTAATGTTGATTGTAATTGTATGTTATACTTAAAACAAATGTAATGTAACATAATTAATTATATTTTTCTTTGAATATTTACAACAAATTAAGTATTTTAATAATATATATATAGATTGGCTATAGATATAGTTACAATATAAAAATGTACCTTTTTTATACTACGTCGGCGGCAAACAAGCATACGGCCCGCCTGATGGTAAGCAGTCTCCGTTGCCTCTGTACGCCTGCAACTCCAGAGGAGTCAAATGCGCGTTGCCAGCCCTAACAACCCTCCCTCCCCGTTGAGCTCCTTATGAAATAATAATGTATCAACTGAGATAAACCCGATAAACTCCGTTTGGAAGGAGCGATACCTCCTAACACAAGTATTGCTATACTTACCAGGAGGTATCCATTACCAATATTGTTTAAATCCCACTAAATACCAAATAAACTATTTTGATTTTTTTGATTATTAAGTTACTATTAAGTTAGGTATTATAGTGCATTAGAAAATACATGATCATAAGTGTAGATACATAGATAATCATTAAAGGTACGCTACGAATAAATACATGTAGTTACGACGCGTACATTACCTACTATAGTGTTACTGAGGAGGATGCATTTAATTGTACTATTTGTAGCCCGTAGGTACCACCGTTAAATTCGACCTGCCAAATATTAAAAACTCGAGTGCCGAATTAAAAAAACGTTTATTAACGGAAAAATAAATTACTCTGCAGAGTTTTGCACACTTATTGCGATGTGAAAGCGAAGCAATAGTGGTAGGTGGCGCCCTCAGCGATTTATTGTTTTTAATAATAACGTGAACCCGTCACAAAGGGAACAAAAGTCACGGTGGAGAGCGTGCGCCGCGGAACCTTCTGGTTTGGAGGTGGGATTATCCAAACTACATTCACGAAAAAGCAAACAACCAAATTGAGAACGTTCTTATTTTTTTAAAGTAGGTAATCATTATTTTAAGGGGTGAGGTCCAGAGGCTTCAACACAAGAGTAACGGCCCGATTCGAACTTTAAAATAAGTCAAATATTAGGTCTAGATACGATATGGATTGGAATGGCAGTGTCAAAAGTGACGTTTCTTTAAAAAAAATTGACATTGACATATCCGATCCATATCGTATCTAGACCTAATATTTGACGAATTGGGCCGTTAATAACAAATTATAATTCTTATTTAGCTAAGTACATAAAAAGACACAATTGCATATTTCTCTGAAGTTACTTCTTTATTTGTAAATTTGGTTCAGAAACAATGTTTGCCGAAAGCTTGGTTTACTGATAATATTTTGTTTTGTATGTTAAAGAAAAGAGCATCTTAAAGGCCGGCAACGCACTTACAACCTCTGGTGTTTGCAGGTGTCCATGGGCGGTGGTAATCGCTTACCATCAGGTGATCCGTCTGCTCGTTTGCCTCCTCTATCATTAAAAAAATCGACCTTAATTGGTTATTATGCAGTTTTTATTCATGCTATGGTAACGCTGAATATATGAACGCAGTGTTGTTAATAACCATAGCTTAACAAGCTACATACAGCTTATTAACAAGTTGTTAATTATTTAACCTTGAGGTTATAGTGGTCAAAATAATGCCTGAAAAATCTGAAATAATAGCCTATATCGCTGTTTTGGTGTAAATACTGTATTAGTATGTTACTTATATTACTTACCTAAACTTCGATTAGATAATTGATGTAGAACGGCTGTTCGATTTACAACGGACAACTACTCGTATTTATTCACGCGCTATACGCAAGTTCTTATTTGTGGTATCTTTTTTGGCATAAAACAAGAAACAATAAAATTACACTAGTATGTCAGTCCAGAATTCCGACAAAAGTAGTTGATTGTTAACCATTAATTAAAGACGATTTCAGTAAAGTTAGTTTATGACTGAAATGCTTATCACCCGAGTTAAACACTACTTTTCATTTCAAATACGATGAACACAAAATGAAGGCGACAATTTAGCAAAATCAGTAATTTCTCATACTTAGATAGATTTTATGCAAATACGGTACCTCTATTACCTACATCGTTTCACGAGTGTCACTAGAGGAGAAATAAAACCCGAGTCTAATGAAAATTACTCTTTCGTCCGTATAACAAACGCGTTTTCTTTATTACTTCAGTCACAATAGGTATAATAACCTAACAAAAATATTTCATTAAGTGATAGACCGACGGCTAAGAATTTTTCTTCCGGATTAGGACTTACTTGCGATCAGAGACTGCATTTCTGGTGATGTAACCCATTGCGAAAATACTGCGTTAACAGAAATAAAAATCAGCGGGAATACCTTTTACTTTTAAATTTCTTACATTTAACCCTGCAACTGCCAACAGTCATCGCAAATTATTATTCATACAGCCAACTTAGTGACCCTGTTTAAATAATGATGAAAAGTGGGATTATAAACTTGGTACAGTCGCCATCAGATATATCGGAACGGGCAAGGTGCTCAAAAATATCTGAACACGCACTCTAAGTGTGTTCAGATATTTGTGAGCACCTTGGCCGCTCCGATATATCTGATGGCGACTGTACCTACCTAATAGAGATACAGTTTATTAAAATATTTAACATTTATATAGTGTAATAATCGTCTGGGCTACCAAAATCGCTGTCGACTTGAATGGTCTAACTCTACCACTTTTTGAGCATCTGTATACATTGCGACACAAGTGCGTAAAGTAGGAAATGCGGGAGGGTTTTACCGTACAGATAACCCTTTAAATTTTGGAAATAGGCACGTAAAGTAAAGTAGTGCTGTAAAGTAGCACCACATACATACTGTAAAAAAATATATTGCGTTTATCCAGCCTGCATTTGAACCTAAACTAAAAATACCGCATCAACGAATTGATCGCTCCGAGCCGCGCTCGCAGTCCCACCGGAGTGGCGGTCCGCGGTCGCGTTATTAACATTCGTACATTTCATCACACTCCTCTTTCGATTGTTTCCTAACCTCCCGACATCTCTGTTCCATTTCTGCTCCAATAAACTTTCCATTTATCTATTAACTTCTTTTATTTTTTCAATTAGTTTAACTAATCTTGTCTTCAAAAAAGGGTGGTTTCAATTTCACTGTATAGAATTTCATTGTATTTTTATTATTGACCTGGATGGGTTTATTTATGAACCATATTCGGAAAATTCTTGCGCGGTACGTTTCGAATCGAATCCGATTGGGTCAATGGAAGTAATATGACATCAAGTATTAGAGGTTTTGAGTACTTGCCCGCAGTGTTGTCACATACAATTTTAGCGAAATGGTAGAACAGGGTGCAAAAATAAGTAAAAATGGGTGGAGTTTAAAATGAAAAATAGGTAGATCTACCACTCAATAGAAGTACATTTTTATGATTAAAAATGTGTATAAAATGTTTTGAATTATTTATAAGTTTTTAATATTGTGACCTTAGTACACGTGTTCATTAAAGAAATTGAAACAAAAGTGAGGATTTCCATTGTTTGTATAGGTAATAAACCTGCTTGTATAATCTATTTCTTTGGCAAGCTTTCATTAAATCGAATCGAAATTTTGTAGAAATTAAGTAATGTTCCATCACATGTATTGAGAATTGCTTACAATTGTACCATTTTGAAAAATAGGTAGATTTCAGGCTGAGGGAGGTAGATAGGTAGAACGCAGGCAAAATAGGTAGATCTACCGAAAATTTGGGAGACGTGACAACACTGCTTGCCCGAATTATATTTAGTAAATGAAAAACTTTTTTTTTTCATTGGTTTTTACTAATGGCTAAATAGATTTCGTCTATCAAGTTGGACACGGATAGACGTACTAGCAACAAGACTGTGCCCAATAATGAGCTCACAAGGACGCCGCAACCTTGAGTAGCCGCCCAGCAAACCATGGCTTTGCCTCGCCCGGTAATTCGGATTACAAATCTCACTGCATGAATTAACGCGGGTAATGAATATTTGTTTCATTGCGAAAAAATAAAAGCGCAGCCTGGCCAAGTTTTCAGAGCGTAAACAATAACTACCTACCTACTCAACCCATTTAGCAAATGACTCGTTGCAATTTTATTACATTTTTTCTTCAAAGCGACTTTGTTTTCTTTTTGAAGAAACAAAAGGACTGTAAGAAAAATGCGATTTGTGGCGTTGCTGTGGCGATCCAGTAATTGAATTATATCATCGATTTTCCATTAAAATGGATTTATGGAATGAAATGTAAAAGTCTGGGAGGGGCGACTGCTCCTCTTTCTTAGTTTAAGGCGGTTGTACACTCCGTTGCATTCAGAATAGGTACAGGTTGAATAATAGTTACCAAATATGTATTAAATTGCTTTGAAGGCCTATACCTATACCTACATAAAAATATAAAGATTTAACAACAGTCAACACTGTTGAAAAGTGTACGTCGATAATTTCAAAACGAAATAAGGCCAGCGCGCATTGTACATAAGTATTGAAAGCAGGTGTCAACGGCCGTTGTTTTCTTACTTTTTCAATTCTTAGATTCATTATTATTATCCCTAGTAACCTAAAGTATCTCTAGTAATTAGCCTAATTACGGATTACATAATTACACAAAATTCCAATGAAAATTTACTCGAAAATACCTACCACAAATCGTCCTGGCTAGCCTTTGAATATGGGAACAGTAAATTTGGCTAGTGCTGTATGCGAAGACCCTAAAGTCTAGAGCAATTAATATATACGTAGATGATTAACTGAACTGGATGAAGAATATTCAGTGCTTGCCAAATCGATTGCGATACTACGCGGCAGATTATGTGTTATTTGAGTGAACTGAACTTTTCCTTGAATTTTTATTTTTAAACCGTTATTAAGATTTGAATTTCGTAACCACATAATAATCATGCGTATACGATATGTATAGTTCCAAGTACATACGGAAAATACGCGTTCCGACAAAGGTATAAAGGTATAGGTACTAGAGTCGGTCTAAAACCTCTAAGTTAACTCTGCACCGGGTTTGACGGAACAAAGTGTTGAGTACCACTATAAACGTCATTTTCCATACCTACAAATTTGACTGTTATGACGACAATCTACCCTTTGTCATTGAAAGCTATGTGCAGTAGGACTAAGATGGTCGGCTCTTTATCATTTGTCACTATACCTGTCACGTTCTAACAAGTATGTAAGCGCGAAAGTGACAGGCATAGTGACAAGTGATAAAAATGGAACCATGATACCGCCGCTGAGGTATCATGGCCTGAATATAAGTACCTGCCTACCTTTTGAGTATCTCTAATATAATTATACCAAAGCGTTCACTTTCAAACTCTATTTGTTGCAAACAAATATGAAATTCACCCACGCTACAACACTTTTAATCAACATCTTGTAAATCTAGATAAAAAAAAATACACGAGTTTGTTGGACAAAACGTTTGTTTTCGTGTTCGGACATATCACGACATCGTCTGTCTGTCGCCCTTTCCAATTAACCGCATGTCATGTTGACACTTTCGCAAATCCGAAAAGTATGAAAAACTGAGGTGTATGTGCACGCAGGACGCCGTGGGTGCACTTTAGCACTGTACTTTTATTTTATTACCAATTCTTCTTTCTAAGGTGTTGGATCTGGATTCGTGGGATCATTGTTTTTATAGGTATGTTCGTCGATTTCTCGAAGACATGCATCATGACGGATTTGTAAAACAAATTGTTTAAAATGAAGAAGTCGCGTTCCTCACAGTTACTCCCATTGTCACTTATAGAGGGATCCTGAATATGACGCCGTTTTTGCGGGGGGAAACGTGTAAACAGTGGCACTTTTCACTCACAACATACAAGCGGCCCGATTCGAAGAATAAAATACGATAACGATAAGTTCTGGTTTAGATAAGTTCTCATTTCGTTCGTATGTCGTATCCGTATATCAATATCGCTGTATTGCCATGAGAATATGTATTTGCAATAACATTTATTCACCAATTAAATTCGGAATTTATTTTAAAATGCGTACTAGTAAGTAATAAGCTGAAGTCTAACCGACGATTGTACCCTATAGGCCGAATTACAGTAAAGCACTACATACAAGCCTAGGAAGTACCTACCTAGCTTTTGTGGAAACAATGCTAAAAAACTTACTGTGTTGGTATAGTACATTACTACAGAGGCCGGGACGAAAGGGGTTGCCGACCGAAGACATGTAGACGGCCGAGCGAAGCGAGACCGGATAGGTCTCAGGCGGGCAACCCCATATTTCCCGCCGAGGTATGTATAGTGCTTTTCTCAAACATGCAATGCAATAAATAACAAAAACAAACAAAGTTTTATTTTTAAAGAAATTATAAGTAAACAAGACAAAAACTAAAACTAACGTGTATATATTACTAATTCGCTATATTTTAACTCGGTTTTAATAGAAAACAGATACTTCATACATTTATATTTATTATCATGTCATAAGCGGTGGTAGCCGAGTGGATATGACGTCCGACTTTCAATCCGGAGGTCGTGGGTTCAAATCCTGGCTCGTACCAATGAGTTTTTCGGAACTTATGTACGAAATATCATTTGATATTTACCACTAGCTTTTCGGTGAAGGAAAAATCGTGAGGAAACCTGCATACATCTGCGAAGAAATTCAAAGGTGTATGTCAAGTCCCCAATCCGCATTGGGCTAGCGTGGGGACTATAGCCCGAGCCCTCTCGCGCATGAGAGGAGGCCTGTGCCCAGCAGTGGGACGTATATAGGCTGAATTATTATTATTATTATCATGTCATGTTACTTCAAAAGAGTACGAAAGCACGTTTCTGAACGAACCTTTAAAATTTCCATTTGTTGCAACCAAAATTTAATTATAACCTCTTCTCAATCTCAATAATCAATCAGAACTCAATAGCAATAGGTACTTGTCGCTAGATATGTAGATAAACTAAACTTATATATTAAGCATTGTAGTCTAAACTGTAGAGTTACAGTTTAAAATACTAAAACACAATGCATTTCGGATTAAAAGATGCATAGTAAACAAAACATTAAGCATGGAGTACAATGCCCACAATGTTGAAGATTTTTTAGTTTCTGCCAGTCCTTAAAAATATGCCAAAAACACGTGTTCTGAGAAACTGTGGGCATTTTTTTTGGTTTTCTAATTTATACAATTGTCATAAGAAACCATATATTTCGCCTTAGATTTTGCCGGCAGCAAATTCTGTATAGCCAATTCTGCTTCGGCTCTTAATTCAGGTGGGGTGCAATCAGTACCTAATAATTTCTTCGTCGCTAGTTTTGTCCGAACTCATATTAAATTATTTAAAACAAAACAAGATTACAAACTACAAAATTAAATCCGATAAAACAGATTTACAGCGAAAAATTATCAAGTTTCCCGCCAAACCTTTTTTTTTTCTATACGGTTAGAGACACGTTTGACTAGACATTTTTACCGCCACCTAATATTTACATGAAATATTAATATTTCAATGTGTATATGTATATAGTAAGGAAAAAATTGATAATAATGTATTATTTGTTATGTTCTTGTGGATTTATTATGTAAATAAAACTGCACTAAGTACATACCAAATCGTTTATTGTTTTTTTTTAATACGCATAGTGGCAGAATGTCATGATGCCTGTGCCACAAATTTATGTGGAATGGAAATTAAAAAAGAGGACTTTGCCGGCCTAGGCCTGCAAGATTTGTATGAAAACCCATTAACGTCCTCTTGTCCTAGCCGCATCTGAAACGTCATACTTCGCACGGTTACGATTTGTTACGTTGGTACTATGAAATTTGTATTAACTACCATTCTCTGACTGACTTGACGATTTTAAAATAGCTATAAGCGCAAAAACATCTTTGATCTTGATTTAGTGTATTTTCTCCAATTAATGATCACCATAAAAAAGGTTATGAATGAATGACATTTCTGGTGAAAGCGACTTAAATATTTATTTAATCGAAATTAAGCATCACAAACTCGCAATGAATACTAATCTATGTGTAAGTAGGCCCTAATGTGGAGGCGTAATTACCTTATTACAGTTAGAATAACCCTCTTGGTTAGATGTCTAGAGCTCTCCCTTTTTAAAAATAGGTATTCAATATAGTATATCATCTTAGTCTTACAAAAATGATGTAATCTTTTAGGCACTCCTTTTGTTTGAAATTCGCGGAAATGTTATACATACTAACAACCAAGACAATTAAAGGCTTTATAAATATACCTACCCGTCAAATGTTTAGTTTCCTAAAACCTGTTTGGTGAGAATAAAACGAGCTACGCGGCTTCACATTTAGTTGAAATATACCATTAGGTATATGTGTTATGGACTAAGTGATTAATGTGGGCATTATGAATAATGGCAAGCTATACCGGGCCAAGTGATTAATTATTATCTAAACTTCATTATTTATCACATTGTCTGGTCATTATATGAATATTTATTATATTAGGATGAGGTGTGAGCAGGAAAACAAACGTGTGACACGCGTTGAACAACCAGAGTCCGCGATGGCAGCGTGCGGACGTCAAATATTTCGCTGTTTACTGTAAAACGCTCATTATTTTTGCTTAGTTTTGTATTGAATTGAAACCGAATACGGATGGACGCCGACGGGTCTTATATTTGTAATTCCGTTTCGAATTATAGTAAAAACCAACTTACTCCATCAATTCAATTCAATTCAAATATACTTTATTCATGTAGGCCTAGCAACAAGCACTTATGAATAGTAAGACAGTATTACATATAATTATCTTAATCTAATTATCAGAGCAATTTATTGATGTTGTAAATATTATTCCATATATAATACTAATGAATATAATTCATAGATCAAATTTAATACTAAAACTTTCACAAAATACAGTCATACAAAAAAAATGTATAAAAAATACTAGTCTAGATTGTTTCTAGAATAAATTCTAAATGTCAAACAAATATAATAAAAACAACAAAGGAAATACATGCATTGGAATATCCATTTCATCATCATTATTCAAATATAATAAATAATTAATCATTTCGAATCACAATTAATCCCACGTTGTTTTATCATTCATGTAGTCTTGTGTGGTATAATAAGCTTTAGAAATAAGTTTACGCTTTACATGATTCTTAAATTTATTAATTGGTAACTCAGTAATATGGTTTGGAAGTTTATTATAAAATCTCACACAATTACCCATGAATGATTTTTTAATTTTATGGAGCCGAGTGAAGGGCACGGCGAGCTTATGTTTATTTCTAGTATTAATATTATGAATGTCACAATTTTTCTTAAAATCGGCAATATTTTTATACACATACAGAATATTCTCATAAATGTATTGACAGTGCACTGTCATAATGTCAATTTCCTTAAATTTATCTCTCAGTGAGTCTCTATGGTTCATTTTATATATTGCTCGAATAGCCCTCTTCTGCAGAACAAAAATGGTATTTATCTCTGAAGCACCACCCCACAGTAAAATACCATATGACATAATGCTATGGAAGTAACTAAAATATACTAATCGAGCTGTTTTGACATCAGTTAACTGACGGATTTTGCTTACTGCAAAAGCTGCAGAACTCAGTCTATTCGAAAGAGTAGCAATATGGGGACCCCACTGGAGTTTAGAATCTAAAGTTATACCAAGAAAAACTGTACTATCAACTAATTCCAATTCCTCATCCTTCACAATGACACTTGTTTGTACATGCCTTACATTACTAGTGACAAACTTAATACATTTAGTCTTATTCTCATTTAACAATAAATTATTAACATTGAACCAATTTACTACTTTAGAAATAGCATCGTTTACATCATTGTAAGCTTGTTGCTGTCGTTTGACTTTGAAAATAAGTGAAGTGTCGTCTGCAAACAATACTATATCATGGTGGGTCTTTACAAGGAATGGCAAGTCATTTATGTAGATAAGGAACAGGAAAGGTCCCAATATTGACCCCTGTGGTACACCCATAGAGACCAATGACCCCGGTGATCGCTGTCCATTCACATCGACCCTTTGTATTCTACCATTTAAGTAGGACTTAAGTAAATCCAGTGCCGATCCTCTAACTCCATAATAGTGTAGTTTCCTGATTAATGTTTCATGACAAACGCAGTCGAAGGCCTTAGACAAATCACAGAAGATACCTATAGCATCTCGTGACTCCTCCCAGGCATCGAAGATCTGCTTAATTAGCTCAACACCAGCATCGGTTGTCGAGCGACCCCGTGTAAAACCAAACTGCTTATTATGCATTAAATTATTGACGTTAAAATGTCGTACTAATTGAGAAAGAATTAATTTTTCAAAAATCTTACTGAACGTTGGTAGCACAGATATCGGTCTAAAGTTAGTGGGGTCAGAGTTGCTACCCGATTTAAATAAAGGAGTTATTTTACTATGTTTCATCTTTTTACTTCCTGGGCAGGGCCCTTTTTTCCGGCGCCCTAACAATCGCTCGGAGACTAAGCGTCTTCTGGCAAGAGAGGCGTACGTCAGCCTCGATCTGACGTAAGTTTTATAGATCCCTAGCTTTGTGCGGATGGGGAGGCTGCTGTGGAGCAGTAGACGAAGCAGGTCGCAGTTATAGCCCGTCCATTGTGATGCCCCTGTCTATGGTGATCTCTACGTATTTTGCCATGTGCTGCCACTGTATCTCCTCGCCAAGGAGTTGCTCGAATGGGCTGAGGCTGGGGCTTTACCTGCGGTGTCTTCTGCGGTGCTGAAATCATCGCTACCGGAAATCGATCCGGAGCTGAATAGTGTGGGTAGGTCAAGATTAGCCCATTATGGACTTCGCATACCTTCGTCGGAGGCCACCGAAAGGCTTTCCTTCTTCTTCGCTGAATCTCTCCAAGTAGTGGGTAAGTCGTCACGACGAATTTTCACCCGAAGGGGGGTGTACGGGGTCCCTTGTGAGGCTATTCGTTGCCGGCTGGAGCCTGTCCCCAAATTCCCTAACAAGGGGCGTTCACTTTGTTAAGTCTCCTTCTATTGTTTAGTCACTAGCAACTACTCCTCGTGCTTCACGCATATGCTGTTGGATGGCAACGCTTGTCTGGTGACGATCTTGGAGAGATGTTGTGACGATGGAGCGGTCGTCCCACGCTGAGGTGCACTTTCTGCGGCCGTTTCTTGGTCTTGAAGTAAAGGTTCCAGTCCGCCGTACGTTGTACCACTAAACTTTAAATTGCCTTAGATTCAGTTCGGCAGCTACTGAACATTGGCTACGCCACTCTGGCAGGAACTGGACTGCTTGAGCTTCAGTACTTTCAGTAGTTTATTTTTCCAGGTCTTCTTCACGGGAAAATATCCGATCCAATATGTACCGATCGACTTCTGATAAGTGACTGATAACAGCTGCTGCTGCTGGATGTCGTTCGATACCTCCCTCACGGCAAGTATGAGTGGCCGTGTCTGCCGTTAGGCTGCGACGGCTGTAGCTGGTCGCTCTCCACCGATGTGGGGAAAATATTCCACGTCAATGTGTGGACGTGTGTGCTGCTGGTGAAAGCCAGTTCTTCGCTACCGATCGTTACCCAACCCAGCGGCCAGGTTTTGGGGCCGCGGTCTGATAACAGCCCCTTCTCTATCCCCGTTTTATAGGAATGAAGGGTAGCGCAACTCGTGCGCGTGATAACGCAAAAACCAGGAAAATTATAATATCCAATATTGACTTGTTCCTTTTTGTATAACTAAACTTCCAGGGACCTAGTCAAATTAATCAGCATTTATAAAAGAAAAGAGTGTATTTATACTATTTTTGTTTTAATAATTCAGCCTTTATACGTCCCAGGCCTCCTCTCATGCGCGAGAGGGCTTGGGATATGCCCACCCACACTAGCGCAATGCAGATTGGGGATTTCACATACACATTTGAATTTCTTCGCTGATGTATGCAGGTTTCGTCGCGTTGGTGACGATTTATGTTTTAATATCTTTTTGGTGTTAGGTAGGTATTTTTAATCTGACTTATATTCGTTCTAACTGATAGTAACTAGTGGATTCTAAATGTAAGCACTCCTTGCTAATAATTTCAAATCCTTAGGATGATTAATTGATTATCCAAAGTGTTTAAACTTTGGTATATTTCAAGTTTTATAATCATATGTAAATGCATCTTAAGAAACGAACTAATACGAGTATTACGTTATTTGCGTTTACTTTAATGTCAAAAATAAAAATAGTGGTATTGAAATATGTTTTTTTATTACTCTGCCCAATATGTTAGAGGCAGTATCTATAATGCCCGAGCAATGCCATTATTTGAATAGTTATTAACTTATTATCAAATTGCCACCTTTTTCCAATTCTCTAATTGGTCCATAACATATAGGTATACCTGAATAGAATAGACCAGAATTTAACTTTATTTCGTACAACCCCCACAATGGACTTTCATAAGATAAAAAAAAGTTGCAAAACCATACAAGCATAAGGGCCTACCTGCGCGGCACTAACGTCCTTTTAATAATAAATAAACTGTTTTTGTAAAGGACTTCTAAACTTTTTTTTTCTTTATATATTTTCATATAAATTTGAATGCCCGGGTCAAAAGTTAGCGGGGAAAGGACACATTTTTTGGACTTTCGAAGCGAGTATTTCCAAAAGTTTTCACTTAATCAGAAATATTTTTCAGAATCATTTAGTCATTACCTATGTACTTGTCTAAAACCTACGGGTCATATAATACATCTTGGGCCTCGTGCATGGTTACAAACTTTGCAAAATTGCAATTAAATGTACTATTTTTGTAATTTTAACATGAGGACTGACGGACATTCACGGCATTACGAAACTACAAGGGTTCCCTTTTTACCATGTTGGCTACGGAACAGTAATAACTAAACAAGTGTGATATATAAAGTTTGACCCGCCAAGTCGGTAGGTAAAATGTCACGGCTAGTAGGTACTAGCAGCGACATTTTACCGTCAAATATAAAAAAAAAATCTACCCGGTTTCGTATTCTATCGTGTATAATATAGGATAAATTTTAATTCGCTGCCATCTGCTTGGGCACTTAAGGTATAACAGCCGCAGGGCAGCCTGTAATGAGGGTGTTACATATTTAATTACCATTACCTACAGGGTACAAAAAAGAAACTTTTTGCGGCAGTTATTCGTAACGGAGGTCATTCCATTAGACCGGCTAACAAAAATATGCGAACACTGTGGACTGAGTACGGCGATGAAGGGTGACTAAGTTATAGGGACTGTACATAGTAAAATGCAGAGTATAAAAAATAAGTGGTGATCCGGTGATCCGTCTAAGGGCATAATCGGTATCGTACCCAGTAATCAGTGACAGTTCTTTATTTACTAACATTAACAGAACCCCTGTAAATCCTAGTAATAAAATAACACATAAATAATCATTCCAGTCAGTCAACAATTAAAAACATTAAAAAATAAACAATAATAAACAGCCAAACAAAAAGGAGCAATGGGGTTCTGCTTTTTGCCGAAGTTTTATTTTCCGTATTACAACCAACATTTTACAGATGATTTACTTTGGCAACCAACATTCGGCAAATTTCATTATGATAACGTTTTACTTGGTAGAACTATTGTTAAGTAGATTATTATTATGACATACAACATTTGGAATACATTTTGACTTGCCAAATAATTGAAATAATCCAATTGGCTAAATATTTATTAATACAATAACCCCTTGTCATTTAACAGAGTCAAGATAGGCGTGACGACGAACGAAGCGAGGGGGAGCGTGTTAACTGTAAGGTAAAAAATTTGGCAAAAATTCCATTTTTGGTACAAGCTTTTATCGCTGACTATACTTTTCTTTCCACAGGCAACTAATACTCATCGGGCCAATTAAAAAAAACCCCAAACACAATTAGGTTGCGTTGTTTTATCGCAGAGTTCCTATGGCCACCTCCTGTCTCCATCATCAGATCATGTCGATGGTACCATAATATTGCATTGTCACCTGACTTACATATAGATAAGAACCAGCTCAGGCCGCGGTGCTCTAGTCTTTTAGCCGTACTTCTTGCGCGTACAGTTTCCTGCAGAAACAACGCGTTCTTGTCATCAGCCCCTGACTGCGATGTGTTTGCTAGCAGATGGGTAAATGTGTGTCGTGAATGTCTGAAATACTGTGAGATGATGGATGAATGATTTGTTTTCTATTGTTTATCGTATTGTTTGACATGAAATTATAATTGCATATTTTAAACCACTTGACATATTTTTAATTTATAATATTTGCATGACTTAATTGTAATCCAATAATTATGTACTATTTTGCATGTATAAATTTGCCAGCGCTTTGGTGCGAACTGTAATGCTGTGTAAATAATATCGTAATAATAATAATAAATAATATATGTATGCAAATTTTCTGCTTCATCGGAAACCGGGAAGTGGGTCAAATTTAACTTGCAATATTTGACCCGTACATACATAGGTACATTGCAAGTTAATAAAAAGCTTGTAAAATAGGTAAATTGAGACCAAACAGCGAGACAGAATAACAGAACCGACTTTTTTGCATCGTACATAGTTAAATTACTAAAATAAACCTTTCTATGTTTTGTATTAGACTAACAAAGTCATTAAGATACCTAAAATGTTGCGTTTTAAAACATTGTTGGCCAAACATACAGTTGCCAACTATCAGGCTATTGTTTTGAGTTGCCACTTGATCATTCGGCAAAATGAAATTATGCGAATAATTCGTTGGGAAATGACATACGGCTAAATACAAATCTTTTACCCTATCCGTACTCGAAGTTATATCTGCCTATAGCGCGCCAGGTGTTTGGTACAGGTATTTTATTGCTGCCAGTAATGCAGCTGGAGTTGTGGTCTTTACTTTTACCTATTCCTGTAGCCTCACCATGTCTTATCAGTGTCAAACTGAGACAATCGCTAACGTCTGCGTAACTTACGTTCTATACATCTCGCTCTCTCGAAATAAGTTACGCAGACGTTAGCAAATATATCAGTGTCAAACTGGTGGTAGCCGTAGTGGTATATTTTAATTAATTACACAGTGTAGGTTTTTAACTAAAAGAGTTGTTTTTGTAGTGGCGATGTGTGAAAGCTCTACATGAACGGCCGCCCCACTTGTAAGCATCCACACGCACGTTCCACGCTGGCACCTATAATTTTATTGCACCATAAATATGTAAATTTGGCTATGACTTTTTTATAACTTAATTAATAAGCGCCTAGACTAGCAGGCACTACTGCCAGTTATGATTTAGATCATTTTATGTGCTACAATTTAAGTGATGTTCGCGTGACCAGAACACAGCTCGCGTTGTCGTCACATACTTTTATGAGTGATGTAAAATAATGAAAAAGTATCAGATAGCTTCTTTTATGAACGTCATTTTGATTTAGGGTTTCCGTGTTTTATGTCCACTGGTGAATGTAGTGACATTACTATTAAACGCGCGTCTAATGAATTGGATATTAGATCGTTAGTCTAATGAAACCTTGAGTTGGAATGGCATTTTATTATTATTCATAAAAGCTCATTCAAATTTACGTATCTCTGAAAACAGCATCATTATACAAAGGTATCAAATATTTTTGGCATTAAATGACACCTTGAGAAAACCTGTATACTACCGTGACAATATTCAAAGGTGTAGGCAAGCGATTACCCAACCTGCTACCAGCAGGGGATTATGGCTCCGAGTCCAATAATCCCTCTTATTTGTGGGGAAGCCTATGCCAAGCAGTGGAGTGTAGGTTATATTGGCTGCATCATTATTTTTTTACAAAACCAGAAATTGCATTTAAAAAAAAAACAACCTACATAATTATACAACGTGTTTTTTTTGATTTGCGTTAATTTCGAGGGTGTATTCCTGAGCTTAAATTAAGTAATTTTCTCAAAGACACCGATATTCTAATTAACTCCATTTCGGAGATAATCAATCATAAATTTTTATATTATAAGGCCCTTACGAGCGTGTACACTTGCCTTAGGGCCTGTTTACTTATTGATTAGTGTTTAGTGCGAGTACATACATTTGCTACTAAACGTACGTACTATCTCGGACGATCGATGTTAGAAATGACATTGATATATCACAGTTTTCAATTGTTTGGTTGAGTTAAATGTAATGCCCATGTTACAACAACGCTATATGCAACATTTAGTTACTTTTTATAAATATAAAAATTGTAAAAAAAAAAAACAAAAAAATTTTTTTTTTTTGAAAATTAACTGTGCCATTTAGTTTCCTTAAACGTACTTACCGAAACCCCGGAGTTAACGCAATTCAATAAAAACACGGTGTATATGTACGAATCGTACAGTACAAATACTCAAGAATATTTTTCATTTCAATTATAGCCATCTTTAGGAAATTAGGGACAAGGTACAGTATGAAACAGATACTAATAAAACCTTGGAATTGCAGCAGAGTTGATGGACTGATAGATACATAATTGATACATGCATCTGAAATAATTCCAGTAGAGTTTTAAACACTAATGGTCTAATGAATATTAATAATAGGTACCTACAATAAGAAAATAAATCAAGTTCCTATAATCTTTATACTAATTGCTGTTTTAAATCTGCTATTGTACAACACTTATAGGTACGTACGTTACTTACGAACATGAATAAAATATGATTGCAAAGTATTGTTAGTCACTTTTAAAGGAATGCAAACTAAACGTATACATTCCCTGGATTAGACAATATTTATATCGGAGTGTTTTAAGCAGTATTTGTTTTGTTAACAAAGGCCCCTCTTGTACGAATAGGTGCAGCCACAGTTTTTAGTTAAACACGGTACAACTGTGTTCTCGGAACAATTTTATGTTACAACCTATTTCTTTAACTGTAGTCATAACAAGAAAGCGTCGTACAGACAGCCAGAGAGTTGGAAGTTATTTTTGGGGATAAGTTTATTTTTTAAATTCCGTTTTGTGGTTAGTTAAGATTGAGTTGGTTTTGTTTCCACGCTTAATAAATATGTACATGTTGGTATAAATATATACATAATACATATATTCTCATTCGTCTTACTGTGTGTTTCGTGTTTAGAACGTTTAGGTTCCTATTTAAAGGACGTGTAAGAGGATTAAACAAATTAATTCATTTGATTTCAACTCTTAGTATACCTAAGTACACCTACTTAATGCTCAGGCACCTACTTAACTAGCTAAATTATGAATCGATGCGCGCCGCACACCAACATCCCTCTGCCAGTTGTCTACGAAGGTGCCAATTAAACTATTGTTTATGTAGACTTTAATGAATGCCTGAATGAGTACCTACGAAGGCCTTTCAGCGTTTCAGACTTATTATGACCCACGTTTCAACTCCTATCTACCAATCGTACGGCCAAAAGTAAATGGGTCTTTACTTTCTGAGTTCAGGGTTTCGTACCGCAAAAGGAAAAACGGAACCCTTCTAGGACCACTTTTCTGTCCGTCTGTCTGTCTATTATGCTTTATCCACGGGAACGCGTAGTAATTAAAAAATCGGAATATCAGCGCTGGAAGTCGCCAGCAACATGCGGAGATGAGTCCATTTCGTGACACTTAATTCTCACTATGTTCTCTTTTATGTATGTCTATTGACTGTTTGTGTGTTTACGGATGAATAATTATATTCTAAATTCTATTCTAATACTAAACTCAGGGCTACAGTCCCTTGTAGCTGTGAAAAAATTAAAGTTCTAAGTTAACATAGAAAAAAAATGATGCGTCCGTTTAGAATTTTAGAACTATGAAAGTCAAGTAATATCATCTTATACTACAAGTACAGGGAAAAATCTGCAATCTATAAATACCTAAGTAAACAATACAAAAATAAGTTCAATTTGTACAGAACCATCGATGGGCGAGTCCTACTCAACTAGTGAGTCAAAACAACGGTGTTTTTAACTAATTCATCGGAATCATAAACATTACACTATTTGACAACCTCCATCACAGAGCACCGATTTCTTGTATGTCAGACTTACAGTTAGAGGCGGCCCTGTCTATGTTTTCTATAGGGATCGACCATGTCAGTTTCACGTATTATTGTCTAAAGTGACAGAAATTGCTGTTAATCGTGCTGCAATATGTATTATGGAATGTATTAGGCCCCATACATTCCACGACTCTTCTCTTTCCGCACAGAGTCTATCGATAAGAGACCGGATAATGTTATTAAAGGAAAATCAAGAAAATATATCATCTATTTTTTTACAAAAAATATAAAAATTCTGATGATTAGTCGATGATCCTTTAATACCTGTTTTTAAATCCAAATATATCTTAATCGGTCTGTAGTAACATTTACAACAGAAGAGAGCCCTTTTATTTTCGTACCGTTGCGCATATATTTATATATTTAGATATATTTTTAAATACTTTCCTAATAATAATAAAAAGGCACGAATCGGAAAAATACATGAGCCATGATAAGTCGTAGTAGTAGTACTAAGATAAAAACAATAAACGAAATAAGAATGTATATTATAAGCTTCCTTACATGAGTTTCCTTACTTAATAATAATAAGCTGCAGGGAGGTATGGTAAAACGTACTTATTATTATGAAGATAAGTTTAAAACACGCTTAAAATATCTTATTACAAAACTTTTTCTCGCAAAATTCGCTTAAAACTTATTATAAATGGGTTTTTATCTGTGGACCTTCAATTACCTTAAGACAGTCAAGAGGGAGCACTTTAAGCTTAGGTATGTATTCCTCTATGGTTTAGCTATATAAAAGGTAGAGGTAAGGTAAAGGTACACATAATAAATTTAACATTTCGTATGTGTTTGATTAGTAGGATCCTGACCAAATTTTTCAATCAGCTTCTTGCATTATTTAAGATCGATTTTGTTTGCTCTGTTCGGCATGACCAAGGTTTGATCCCACGCTTATAATAAGGCCCATTTGTGAATGAAATATAAATAGGTTAAACAGGTGTATTCTGATTTTAACAACAGGTTTTTAATTAGATCTGGATAGTTATGGACCTGATTCAAAACCTGTTATTCAACTCAGAATACCTACGCCTGAAAGTAGTATTAAAATTAAACGAGTTACCTGCGCGGTATTAACAAACTGCTATGTTTTTGCAATATTAATAGTGCATTACCATAGTAGGTATGATCTTGTATTACCTATACGTAAGTACCAACTTCTGCCCGCGACATCGTCTGCGTGGAATGATTATTGATAAAATCAACCCTATGTCCTGCCGCAGGCCTCATACTGCCTCCATACTACTTACCAAATATTCAATGTCTAAATAGGTTCAGTGGTGGTGGAGAGACAGACAGAGGTTCTTTCGCATTTATAATATTAAAGTTGGGATAGTTGGGATTAGGTAAGGCTACCTATTTATTTTACTTAGAAAATTTTAGCCGACATATAAAAATATCGATATATATATATTATAGCGGTTCTGGAATACAAAATTTCATAGATATTTGATATGATATAATTTAGTCATTGCAGCAAATGCCATGCAAAGTTAGGGTAGCTACATGAAAAATGGAAAATCCTGACATTACCTGGACGCTCAATTGACCCCAAAAATACCCTTATCTATTTCAAAACCTCTTCCTAACTCTAAAGCCCGTCACAGACGGAGCAATAATATATATTAGTATACCTACCTACCCTAAGATAACGACAGATACCGACAGATATCTTAATAGTACTTATAGCTAAGCACCACACACGTCAACGATACCAAAATATATATTATAGCTTAGTCTGTGGACTATGTCAAATGGTAGGATATCTTTCGGTATATTATCGCCCCGTCTGTGACGGGCTTAATAATTTACTTAACTAATTAACTTCTAATGGTTAGTTGAGGTTTCTAATAAAATACTCTTGACACTTGCCAAACCCCCCCCCCCCCCCCCCCCCCCCGAAATCCTGATACAAGACCAATCCTGACATATCCGGGGAAATCCTGACGTCAACCCTATGCAGAGCTATCTAGCTTGGCCCGAAACTACCTACGTCCACACATTGGAAAACCATAGTTTGAGCTTAAGTTGTAGAGCATATTGTATCAACTTATACTTGTAGGTATACATATACCTACCTACTTTATTGCGGGAAAATATGGTAAACTTATCATTGAGTTTCCGAATGTAACATACGGTTATTATGCGTGGTAGGGCACTTAGGGCAGCCACACAGTCAAATGAGCAAGATACTAAAATAATATTTCAGTTGGCATAATTAAGTATTATATTCTGTCCAATACAACTGTCAATTTAATATAAAATCAGACCTCAGATTGGGTAGGTATGAAGTAATTTGGGCATTCGAACTGCAATTTTAGCATGTGGGATATAAAATTAAAATTCGGACTTCAATTTCGATTGGGTTACCTACTCGTACTTCAATGACAACCAGTCTGCAAAATAAAAAAAGGTAGGTACATTAGGTACCTAGGTAAGCACTTACATAAATAGTTAAGTATAGTCTATCAAGCCATTTCCGTCCGTAGAAAAAGCTTGTAAAAGGGGAAAATTTTATAAATTTAGGCTCGAAGGTTTATCGTTCCATAGAAAATTTGAAATTCCTGCCTTTTTTTACCGAGTAACTTGTTTGACCGGCTACCTAGTTTCACATCGGGAGAAAGCGTGAAACGTTTAACTCTTATTGCAAAAAGGTGCTAATTATTTATTTCGTTTATTTTGTATTAATTACAGTTTTGCTCAAGTAAACTCATTATTTTCACTAATTTGAAACCAAAATCAGGACATATTTACCACTAAGGGGTACTTGTGCAGACACTGAATATCTGATATCTTGTAATAAATTAGATTGTTTTGATACAATTATGAATTTTACAGTACAATTGTTTTAGTGGAGGCAGGGAGCGTAGAGTGCATCATGCGCGCGCGCCGCTGCGCGAGCGATCGATGGCGGGACGCGGGGCGCAGAGCGGGGGCGTGGCGGCGGGGGCGGCGCGCGCTCGCCATTGGCCTGCCGGCGCCCACGCGCTCCGCCCCCTCGGCGCCGTCGCCCGCGATACCCGCTCAGTGCCTCGCGTGCCGTCGCATGTTGCGCACGTATTGCGCGTTTTAATTCCGCGTAACATTGCAGATGCGAGTTCGACACTGATAAAAAAAATGCCCGCCGAGGACGAACCCGGGGCGGCGATGGAGGGCCGCGAAACCGCCGATGGGTCTCCCCAGCAGTTCTGCTTGAGATGGAACAATTACCAAAGCAACCTCGCCAACTGCTTCGACCAGCTTCTTCAGACGGAATCTTTCGTGGACGTCACCCTCGCTTGTGAAGGACAGAGCCTGAAAGCCCACAAAGTGGTCCTGTCCGCCTGCAGCCCGTATTTCCAGACGCTCTTCATGGACAATCCATGTCGGCACCCCATAATAATAATGCGCGACATAAAGTATTGCGATCTGAAGGCGGTCGTGGACTTCATGTACCGCGGGGAGATAAACGTTTCACAAGATCAGATCACGGCGCTACTGAAGGTGGCGGAGACGCTGAAAATCAGGGGTCTGACGGACGTGAGCGGGGAGCACGCGGTGCTGCGGCCAGGCGGGCCGGAGAGGGCGCCGAAGAGGCCGGTGAGCCGCGAGGGGGAGTCCCCGGCGAAGGTCCGGCGTCGATCGGTGGAGCGGAGCCCGGGCCCGAGCCCGCGCCGCTCGCCGAGCACGCCGGCCGAGCTGCTGGGCGACCACGCGGCGCACACGCCCGCGCCGCCGGCGCCGCTGCTGACCGAGGACGTGGACATCCGGCCCGGCATCGCTGAGATGATCCGCGAAGAGGAACGGGTGAGTCAATCTCCTTTTTCTGCGCTGCCTTCCAATTGGACCGTAATGTCCATGCTTATTTTATCATGTATTAAAGATAATTTGGTTTCATAATATTTGTACCTTCGGAATAAGCCTCACCTTCGATAATTAAATATTATTTAATTCAAGATAAATAAGAAAGAAAAAATAATTTTCAGCTACCATCTATTTACCTATGTGTAATAAGTTTTCAAGTAAATCAATAGCGCATACAAATTAACTAAATAAATAGTGCATAGGTAGATTGCCTCTAAAGATGAAAGTATAAAGGAATCTATCAAGAACAAGTCTGATATGATCCTATAGGTAAGTAGGTACCTAGGTAGATAGATAATGAAGGGTTTATTCGGTGAGGTCGAGTAGGTACAAATGCGATGTTGGGCAGCGGCGCAGGGCCCTCTCACCCCTCGCCCCTCGCCAGGTGCTTGCTAAATGCCACCAGGAATGTCTGTAAAAAGAGGTAAGTTGTAACGGATAAACTTAATTAGGGTTGAATTAAACAGTTGCAACTAAGTAGCCACTGCGAGTCATTTGGATGAAACAATTTATTAACCATTCTACCTTTTAAGGCCACAAGTGGGAATACAACATGTAATAGTATGTTAAAAAGCAACGTCTTTACATTTAGATTAACATAAAACGAGGTGACGTCGACGCAATGTTTTTGTTTCATGGAGGGTTCCACTGCGAGAGAGTAGGCGGGTGCGCTTACCGCCGAGCAATGGACTGCCGCCTTAGCTTAAAATATGCGAAATTGTCGGAGCATTGGTGATTCAACTTTGAGCTGAATTAGTTGCTACATTTGTGTCTAGTCTTTAGATTGCTGCTAAGTTTGCCCACAAATCCCACAATCTTTTAAATGACCTATTATTATTAAATATTATTAACATATTATAAATAAATGTACCTTTAATTAAATAGGTATAGTATAGGTACCTCATTATATCTAATGTTTAGTTCGACGAATAAGCGCTTTTAAGAATATTTGCCTACACAATAGTACCTAGATTGTCAGCCAAAGGTTGGATCAGTAAATTTTTCCTCGTTAACTTTCTTCGTTCTAGCGCCAAAAGGCGCCTAGTTTATTCCGAGTCTGAAGTGGTTTCTTCTCTTTTACTTATCATTCAAATTACGCGGTTTAAGTAGACGAAATTGCTTGAAATATATAGGTAATTCTAAATAAAAATTACATACATTATAAGTAGGCACCTATAAAAAAGTCGTTAAAGCAAACGTACTTTTACGGATAGCTATAGTATGACGAGTGAAAATAAGAGTTGAGTGCCAATAGTTATTTGTACAACAAGAGATCAAAGTTTGATATTTCTTCGAGTGCTTGTTTTGAGTCCCGTGCAAGCGAAAGATTCTATAATAGATTCACGAGCGTAGCGAGTGAATCTAATTTAGAATCTTGAGCGTAGTAAGGGACTCAAAAGCGCACGAGATGTAAATAACTTTGATCTCGTGTAGTACACAAAATTTTTCACGTCAGTCAGCCATCAAAAAATATAACCTGAAAAAATTTAATACGTCTTCAACACTATTTCACTCATGTTTTCTGAAAATATTCTAACAATTAAGTTTAATTACCGCAATAAAACAAAACGAAAGAAATTTCAATAAAATAATACGAACGTAATGAATTAACGAACATCAATTGACAGTTCAATCACCAACTTTTTTTTTTAATAAAAACTTTGTAAGATACGGTCCGAATTGCGGATACTACTATTTGTCAACTATAGTAGAGATCGTTAAAAGTAGTTAAGTGGAATTATTTACTGCGTAACAATTGCGTAAATTTGTATAAGTTTATTGTTTCCATTGTATAATAAAATATGTATAATATGGTGTTTTTATTAAATTTTAAACTTTTATTTCATGAATTAATTATTACGAATGAAGACTCGTAGGGTGTTTTGGAACGATGTGGTCTGACTTATTTGGGGGGTCTATTATAAACCGTCAATATACCGTTGAATTACGTATGCACTTTTTTTGTCTCTTTATTTTTGCTAATGACGTGAAAGGGACAAAGACAATAGAATCCAAATACTTCGAACTTGTATTAGGCCCCGCACGTTGAAATGACATTCGAATATAAAGGTCAATTGAATGTTATTTTGTCTCAGTGTTTTTAAGCAGCAAATTACTCTTGTTCTAGCTGCTGACGTGAAAAAATAATTTAAATTACATTTACCTACGAGAAACTAGGAATAGAACAAGATTTAATTATATATGTACTTAACCTAATATGGCTACGGCCAAACAGTCCCGGTTATAAATTGTACCTTATGCTTAGGTAACTTCGTTCTTACTTGAAATTCTAATATTAGGTAGGTCTAATATTAGTTATATTGAAAATGTTAAATCCGTTTCACAATTAGTTACAGTGCGTTATGTATTTTGCACTTTTTTCATTTCACAACCGCTAACGTTAATTTCATACGTTCTATATTGTCAAATCAAAGATTTTTTTACAATAATAAATGAAAATCCTGTTTTATTAATTAATAGTAATAGTAAGTAATTTCATCCTAGTAAATTAGTTTTTCACAATATGCTGGGAAATGTTCACCTTAATGTAGCAAAAAAAAATTACCTTTTTAAAACAAGTATCGATTAAAGCCCCGTGGTTTCAGGTTCTTCTCTTACTCGACTCTCGAGATCGTGGATATAATGGTTTAGATTTGGAGAAAAGTAATCGATGAGTTGGCTCAAAAATAAAATTGCGACTTTTTAGAAGCACTTTTCATGTTTTTAGCTGAGGCGCAAAATTGTTAGTAATTTTTTACTTTTTTTCTATCGTGCGAAAGTCAAGAAATTAGGTTTCGAATCGATGAAGTTACTAGAGAAAAGCCTCAACTCAGCTAATTAAATTTTTGGTAACCGTATTGTAATCTAAATAAGCGCTACAATTTTTCAAAAAGTGGCTGTGACATAAACGGACGGACAGACGGACATGACGAATCTGTAAGGGTTCCGTTTTTTGCCATTTGGCTACGGAACCCTAAAAACTGATGGCTGAACGTACTGCACCTTAGAAAATAATACAACCAGCCTATTATTGACGCCGAGTTTACACGACCCGGTGCAGCTATCATTTCCAGCTTTGAAGATAGAGAGATCAAAGACCTTTCGTCTCGTTTTTACAAGACCGTTGGGTATGACCGTGCGAATACTGCTTAATCAAATCAATGAAAACAATAGTTTGGTAAGCAATTTCCGTCAGTAGAAAAAGGCGGCAAATTTATAAAATGCAGGCTCTAAAGGTTGTCAACCCATAGAAAATATAAATTCGTGCCTTTTTCTACTACTGACCAAGTGGGTTGAATGAACATGACGGTGTGAGTTGTGCCTTAAACTTATAAAAATTATTAGTAGGAAACATTGTTTTTGATGTTAAGTTTCGATTCGAGTGTTGTCTGATGTTTAAATAATAGATTATTTTGCCTTATTTCCTCGCATGTTTGGATATATATCCAAACATGCGAGGCACCAGCAGGAACAGCAATTATTAGATTCGCTTCTTTCGTAAATTGAATCACTTTTTAAATTTCTTTGGCGTTCGTTGTACTTATACAACGACTTATGTTGTTGCAAAAAAAAAAACAAGAGTACTATTTTTAGTACTTTTGAGTGTATATAGGTACTGGGACGACGCAGACAAAATTGAAAAAAAAACCAGTTTAATTGAACTACAACAACGTTAACTTATATTTTATATATATTATAACTCAAAGTATAGGCGTGGGCAGGCGCGAATAAAAATTATTTAATTTATTCCCGATTGAAAAAAAAAAAAAAAAAAAATCCCTTTTCTACCTGCGCTTATTAGGATGGGTACTTACAGCAGATCATAGATGAAACGACACTTTTCTGCCTCAGGGTGGAAACGAATAGCTTTCAACCCGTTTATAAGATAAATAAACATGAAGGTATGATAGATGAAAAGGTACATGATTTGTTAACGTTCACAATGTGCCTATTCCTCAATATCTACTAATACAACTGCAATGCTATGTTTTGTTGTATGTTGCCTAGTTACACTTTAATGAACCTTAACGCCATCGACATAGGTAGGGGTGCCGCGGTTAGCTTAAATTCGTAGCTATCAGATAAATGTTAATATTGCAATAATTTGAATGAAGACCGCATTTGTAGGCTAGATATATTGGCGAGTTAATGATTGGCAGAATGTAATTGTTTTAATGTTATTACCAAATTTAATCAAAGCCTAATTGCAATGTCTATGCCAAATGCGTAATGATAGAAATGTTTTTCGACTGATTGAGTGGGTATTTAGTGATTTACTTACTACACCCAGGGATAATTAAAATTAAATTTCGTTTTGACCTATATCGGTACCTCCAGTTAATGTAAAGTAGGTAGGTTTAACTAAACCAAGTAACCGGATTTCTGGACGTAGAACAAATGTTGAAATGACAATAAATAAATTCAAGGCTATTGTGAAACCTTATTATACTCGTATTGTTAGGAAATTCATAGAGTATATAAAAATGCATTTAATTAAATTAACCATAATTGTTTACTTCTGTTAAAAATATAATATATACCTAGCTGTAAGTTAAGAAGAAAAGTGCTAGCATAGGCCTCTTTACGGAATAAATATTTTGATTTAGAAATTTGCATAAAATTTTGATGTACTTTTTAATATGTCGCACTAAATCTACATAAAATAATAATTAAAATAAAAAATAACCCTGTTATGTAGTTTCCAGCCATTTAGTTATAATAAATATGGACATATGTAGAATGGAATGATCTTTTCCGGATTACTAGGTGTACCGGGCCGGTGAAGTGCCGGATTATCGATGTTTCACTCACTAAAGTAAGTTAGGGTAGGGAGTCATCGTGGGTTCACTAGGACAAATTGAATCGAATGCGAATTGGACGCAATTTGATGAAAATGTAGAAGTGGTGGTTGCCGATTCATTCGTCGCGACAGGAATTGACAATTGGTCATGAAAGTAATAGTCGTATACGGCTATGATTTATAGATACGGTATTTTAGCCCTATTGATACACTCTATTCTGTTAGTATATACCTATTTTAAAAGATCTAGAAAGGTAGCATATCTAAGTTGAAGTGACAAATATAGTAGAAAAACGCGCAAATCTTTTTTTCTGTCTTTCGCACTAATGGTATGTTTACAGTAATAGTGATGTTTCTTTTGTACGCTTAGTGTTTCTTTAAGCGTTACTGAGATCCTGCTGAGTTCTGTACTGCATGGATGCAACCGGCCCTTAGTGTCAGATGTACTTATGCGGCCTGCTCGGCGCGAAGGGTTGCGCCCCCTCCCCCGCGCGGTTCGGAGCTCGTAAAAGTTTTCCCCCGCCCGCCCCCTACGCAAAACTTTCTGCTCCGTATCGCATTACGTAATTAAATTTATTTTAGACTTTACTACTTTACGTTTAATGTGAAAGTTTATTTCTGATAATCTTGCTTTTGTGTTGTGCTTCGACACTGTTATTGAAACTGTACTGCGAATTTGTTAATGAAACGAAATTCTACTAATCTAGGTATATTATTTGGGAAGGAGTGCCTATATTTTACGTATATATTTACATATGTATCTGCTCTAAAGACGAGTTTTACATAGTAACGATTTAAACATAAACACAGTATAGTACTAGTATCTACATATTGCTTAAATTAAACCAATCTCAGAGGGTTAAGGTAAAAGAAATAGCTACCATGGAATGAGGTCATATTCAAAATTAAATTTCAAAATTATTTATGGAATATAAACTCAAAAAGCAGATAAAATGCTATAATCGGTTTTTGCTCCTCTTCTTTTAAATACATAAATATATATTTAAATAATTACATATAATATAAGTGTTATTAATAAAATAAAATATATAGTAGGTAAAATATATAAATAAAATAATAGGTACATACGTAAATTAGTTGAACAAGCTATTATTAAACGTTTGTAAGACTAATTTGTTGTTTTTCCATTGATCTACGGTCTTATTAACCCCACGACTGCCTCTTACATACTAACAAGGGTGTCAAATCGTAAAAAAATCGGACTAGTGCGAGTCGAACTCGCCCACCGAGGGTTATGTGCTTTTTAGCATATGTTGTTACAGCGGCAATAGAAATATTCAACTGTCTATTGTTAATGAGATACAGCCTGGTTACAGACAGACAGACATACAGACGAACGGACAGCGGAGTCTTAGTAATAGGGTCCCGTTTTACCCTTTGGGTATGGATACCTACCTCATTACATATAAGAACCTGCACCTGCACACTCCAAAAACGTACTGATTTAAGTTTAATAACTTTGAAGCGAATATTTCTGATAAGTTTTATTATACCGTACATTTTATTATTTAATAAAAAAAGATACCCGTGTATGGAATGAGCCTCCTCAGCTTACTTATTTTTATTTCTTTATGGTACGTAATAACTAACTGCAACTAACGAGATAGAATCGTCATTTAAAATTTATTTGTTTTCCACGCTACTGATTGTGTGTAACCATATCCATCGATATGTCGGCGGCCGATCATTATCAGGCAGATCATGAAATTCCTAGGCATATCGTGAATTCGTGAATCGTGATAATCATCGTTTCGTTCGCTGAGTAGACACGAGGCTCATATTTCTGGACAGTTTGCCTTTCGGCCATCTGAAGCAACCTGACGAACTTATCCTACCTATCTATTCGTTTAATGTGACTACCGTCAAAAGCACTTTACGATCTGCCTGATTTTACGATTGGCCGCCGACAGATACACTTGAGACCGTGACCACGCAAATGTAAGAGTACCCGAGTCAAAAATTAAAGATATCTAGTCCACTATCCTATGGTTCTATTTTCCTTTAAAATTCATTTGTAGTTTTACACAGGTATCGGAAGCGGTTTTTTGGAAAAACTTTGAAATAAACATGTATTTCGGTATATTTTATACTCCAAATATAGGACTCGGTAGTGTTTTTAGATAACGACTTCGTATTATTAGATTGCCCAATTAGAAAGGAAATAATTAACAAAGAACGAAAAAATACCGTTTTCGTTCCCATACAAAAAATACCGGTTTCCGATCCCTGGTTTTACATGTATGTAAAATGTATAATTGTTGGTGCAATAAAGAATATTTACTTACTTACTTACTTAAATCATGTATTCGTGGTGCTCAGCAAAATTAATATATCAAGTACCTAATTGCCCCAATACGCCATGCACGACATCATTTTCATTTGAACAATTCATATCTCCATAACTTTATCGTATGGTTTACTTAAGACAAACAAATTCATTATTAAGTATTGCGTAAATAGGCCAAATAATACCAGGTTTAACTAAGCAAATGCTGGCGAGTGCGTTTACTTTGCTACTGTGCTGTTTACAAAGTTAAGTCTCCGGGATTACGAGAGCTTTCATTTAAAATATAACTTGGTAGAAACACTAGCTATTGTTAACAGAGCGTTGTATAATTTAGTGTTTTGAGACCAAAACTAGGTCTTTCTGTTAACAAAAGGATATTGTTTCAGTACAATTACCGACGAAATCAACATAGATAAGTGAATGTTTGCATTATTCACGTACTACATACACGTTTGTATAAGGTAAATTGTAATAGGCAGTTTAAAAGTTTTACGAGTGCACGCCTAGTCGACTTTTTGTACTATTTGTTCAGCACAATGTACACTTACAATTTCACTGCCTAGAAGAAATAACTACCTACCTATCCATATTTCATTTGGTAGTTTTTAAATCAATTAATAGCTAGGTACCTACAAAGTAATTTAATGGCATTAAGATTAATGGTTACATACATAGATGTCGCTCAGTTAATACTTTTCGCTGTTGACTCTATAGCAACTACGGACCTTCATTTGCACCTATCTTTTTTTTAATCGGTCACAGCCACACTCACCCCTTGTCCAGGCCAGGTTTTCTTTAGCTCTCTTCGTTTATAAACGCGATGCCGCTGTACATTTGGAAACTTATTGCCAGCTAGTTACAATGTTTAAATTTATTGAAAATGAGGATTGTTATATGTAATGAGGTAGGTAACCCTTACTTCACCTTGAATTAAAACATCGTGGGAAACCGGACTAATCATCCCAATAAGGCCTACTTTACTTTAAAAGGTCAGATGGCAATCGCTTTCGTAAAAACTAGTGGCTACGCCAATTCTCGGGATTAGTTGCCAAGCGGATCTCAGACTCCCATGGCAAAAATGCCAGGTCAACGCGAGGAAAATGATGATGATGAACCCTTACCGGAGGTGCCCAGCTTCGCCCAAGTAACATAATACAGTGAAGCTTGATTAATTGGGAACTGGATAAGTGGGATACCTCAATAATTGCAACCAAAGATCCAGTCCCGGTACCAACAGGCCTCTCTATAATTATAAATTTGCAACCTCTTAGAATGGAATTCAGATGCGTGTGTGTGCTTGTGCTTTTCTAACTTTACCGCTGTAATTGAACACACAGCAACTGATACCTCTATTCTATCATTGAATCAGTGCTAAAAAGTTCTGTCGTTCTAACTAGTTAATTAGTTTTATCTCTGTACTTGGAATAATGTGGCGAGCAGGAATAATATTTTTATCGTTACTAGAACAACTATTTTGTGTCAACTAGTTAATAATTTTTTCACCTTACGCCCATGTGATGGTAGCGAAACGGCCAAGCTATATATTTTGACTAAGGTGTAGATTTTGTGAAGTTAGGGCTTGTAGAGTTTGAAGCTTGGCTTTACAAGAGATCTGATAACTTTTTGACAGTGCGAGCCTTATGGTTTCGTCTTGGCAACATTTTACGTGAACATGTTTTTGATGGGATAATTATATTTTAGATCTGTTCAAAACTTTAATTAGGTAATTACCAGAATTTGTTTTATTTATTTGGGTATCTATCACGTAGTTTTGTTCAAATCAAATAAATGACATTTTCAGTTACATATGCTAAGTATTTACATTTAAATAAAACTTTCTTCTACAATTCAGGAAAAAAATGTTAAAACCCAAAAGATTATAAGAAAATTAAGTAGTAATTAATGTAGTGTAAGACTGCAAGTTATATAATCTTATAAACCAGAAACCCAGACCATACGCTTGTAAATCTACTATCAATGGATATTTGCACCTCCATAAAATAAATTTGCCAAAACGCAGGTTGCTGTTGCTGTTGCTGTTAGTTGCTGTTAACGAGAACCTCTATAATTGATACAACGTTTTGTCAAACCTGGATAATTGGTACCTACCACCTGCTGAAATGGAAAACCTGGTTAAATGACATAAAATGGCTGGTCCCTTGAGATCTCAATTACCCAGGTTTCACTGTACTTTTACCAAGAAATACACCTATATCAATAGAATTAACAATATATAGAGCGGCGCAAAAATAGTTCAAGATAAATAAAAATTCTAGAATAACCTAACTTATTTATAACGCCACCTACCAAGTATTTATTGTATATTATAAATGATTAAAATTGTACTACAACTGATTCCAAATCGTTAATCACTGATCACCAATGATATTACTCATTATAGACAACACTATAGTGAAAAAACTTTTAAATGAAATATTACCTATTACCTACAATATTTTTAAACTTATGCCGTGTGCGTCGGATCCTGAATATATGTAACTAATAATATGTGTATGCACTTTGTACGTTATTCACTCGGGATCACAGAGGTCATTGGGGAGGGGATCGGGGAATCTGACCACTGGCAACATAATATACTCATATACAGAAAAAAAGCGTGTTCGTGTGAAAGTTTGTCTCCGAACTACGATACATATATTATTATACTTATTTATAGATAAGACAAATTCCATAATGCTTTCCTAATAAAGGCTTCTAATATTTATTATCTACGTCTACTTAAATTTTCATTAGTTTCATTACGAAGGAAAACATATACCTAGAACTACGAGTATAATAACTAACTGCTTTGGCTTAGCGATCCAAAAAGAATCTTGGCTTTACGAGTATAATAGGTAATAATAAATCATAATCAATACCTCACACCTAGCATGTTGGAACGCGAACGTGAGAAGTCATCACGCATTTTCAACCCACTCTTTTACATAAGTCGACTTGATTTATAATTTATCTTCGTAGTAACATTTTATTCTTACAATATATGACAATTAACCGACCAGGTAATAATTAAACCTTTATTTTCTGTTAAGCTAGTCCAAATCCAGCATCTTTAGATAAGCCCGGAGACGTTCTACCTCTGGGGGAGCCTTGGTGATGAACACGAATTTATTTTGTTATGGATGTTTTCTATGTATTTGTGTATAAATAAATATTTTGAGGACAATCTAACACGGCCCAGCATCATCGACCCAGTCCCAAACTAAGCAAAGCTTGTACTATGGGTACTAGGCGACGATATGCATACTTATATAGATAAATACATACTTAAATACATAAATAGAAAACACCCATGACTCAGGAACAAATATTTGTGTTTATCACACAAATAAATGACCTTACCAGGATTGGAACCCGGGGCCATCGGCTTTATAGGCAGGTTATATCTCTATATAATCTCGTATAGTCCTTACCCTCAGACGTACTTAAGCATATCTTTTGTCCAGTCCTAGAGATTGTCCCGTATAACATCCTTAAATTTAAGACACTGCATCTTGTTAGTATCATTTAGAAGATTTATAATCTAACCAACCCGAGTTATATTGCATTTCATTGAAAATAAGGGTTGGCAAACGTGGGTACCCTAAATTTGCCTATATCTACATAACTTCGCCTTTACTATTATATTAAATCATAATTTCAGTATATCATCGGTGCTTAGCACATTTTTGCCTTATCTCGATACAGTTTAGATTGGTGTTTATCGTAAATTATTGTCATCTTGACTACGGCCTCAGCAGTCTTACCACGAGTTTGACACTGATATACTACATAACTTACTTTCTATACATCTTGCTCGCGCTAATGTGCCACTACGAGCAAGATATATAGAAAGTAAGTTACGCACACGCTAGCGAATATGTCAGTGTCACTCAGTATAAGGTCTGTGTCAAACTACTGGTCATTATCTAAAATAAACTAATTATTATTGTATGTTTTCCCATCACGGAAGAATTGTGTTCCGGATCTTTGAGAAGCGTGCGCGGAGGCGAAGCCAACACGTAGAGACCCTTTTGACACTTTAATGAAATGTAAGCGGTACACCGAGCGGATGCCCTGCTGAAAATTAGGCAAATAGAAGTTTACAGAATATACAGCAATATAGCCTTACATGACTATCTGTGTCTAATAGTTATAATACGAATATATGCAATACTTATGACTATCTGTCGCCCACGACTTCGTTCATGTGGATATAGGTTGTTGTAGTCCTACATAAACTTTGTGCATCGAAAAAATCAGTTAAAAACACGAGATTTATGTGTCAATGTCTTCTTTTAAAGTTTCAATTCCCTTAACCGAAAAAAAAGGGTTCTCGATACTAGCTGTTAATTTTCTTTCAACCCCCTTACAGGAAGAATTTTCCAAAACAAACTAAAAACATTTTCGCTCTCGATACAAAGTATTTGCACCTTTTAACCCCCCTTAGAAGGTGAATTAAAAAAGAAACTGAAATCACTTATCTTGTTTTCTAATGGTGTGGCATTCTCCGAAGTCTCATGTCCGTCAAATAATGTTTGTTTCCGCATGCCCTTGCCCGTGTCATATATGGGATGCGCGCAGAGGCAGCACCCGCCAGGAGAGAGAGTTCATGGAATCTAAAATGAATTAGGTTATGGGCTGAAAACGATGGACTAAGTACTGAACTTTAGGGTAAAAAACCGGACGCCTGCCTAATAAAATGGTATTCAATTTTAATTCCGGCAGACGGTGACTCGCTCCCACAAGATGGCCCCCCACAAAAAGCGACAGAACATCAAAGAATATATACCTTACAACTCGTATTTACTGAAAATAAAATACTATATACGTGTATCTACTTATGGGGGGGATTTAATTATTTCTTTCTCATCATCGTAATGTTGATTAGTTTCTTTTCAAAGCACATCTAGTAGGTAAATATGCATTTATGATAAGTCGTGCGATATTAACTGTGCAAATATACACGTGCCGTGTGTATTTCAATTAACGTGCGTAATTAAAAAAGTACATCGAAAAAAATATGTATTAGCCTCGAGATTAATTTATGCCGAACGATAAGACTATTTATTGTAGTTGCCGTTCGATTAATTCTGTTAAGTTAATATGGGCGAAGGAGTCGAGATAAGCGCATGTTTTTATTGCGTTATTTGGTGCGGCCTAACTGGCAGCACAGCTAAGATTCAAAAATATATTATTACAATGCTTCGATGCAATTTTACTCGTGCGTTTATTAATTTGCTAGGTAGGTAGGTACCAGCTAGATGTTATCGTTGCAATTCGAATATATAACCAAAATAAATATTTAAGTAGTTTGTAGGTTCATAATTATCTTTGAGAATATCTAAGTTAAGAGGTTCGATATACACTCGTTAAAGCATTGCTTTTCCTTGTATTCTTTTAACAATCAGTTTATAGCTGTGTCCCATCGGACGGGAGTGCTTTTCCTTCATTCGTGTTCTAACCGACTGATAAGCAAGATGACTGAGGTAATGACTGATATAGAAGAGGAACCAGGAGAAGGTATTAGAGTGGAAGGGGAAGGGGGGTATACAGACGGTTAAAATTTAACCCTATATCACACGGTTCATATACTTCCTCGAAATTGGCTTAGTATGTATTCATCACAAAAAATCTCTCTAAAGAACCATAACATTTAGTTTTAATTTTATTCTCCGTTGTTGGAATACAGAGTTGTCGAAGATTTAAGGGAATGTGGCTAGAAACCCTACTTCCAGCTTGCGAGTACCATCAGGTTACGTGAACCATAATGGGTATGAATATTGAATTCATCGTTGTTCTTAAAGCGGAGACTAAATGCACATGCCACTACACTATAAACCTAGAAGATCCTGCTATATTCGTATCCTTACTCCATACGATATAAAAACCTATACCTAAACCCGGCCTGTGTAACTGTAAGTACCTACTAAACAAACCTATGCCCTAATTACAAGTTAATCAAGTGCGGGCAAAGATTTAAAATAAAATACTGGACGTTGGTGAAACAATCGTTGTTCATTGGTCGTAAAGATAACGATAATTATGTTTGTTATGGCATGATTCACTGGCGGTCCATTTCGCTTTATTCTCGCGGTTATTTCGTGAATAAGTCTATGACCTAACCTTTTAATGGCGGTGACGGAATGCTCCAAGTTCTTTGTTCCTATAACTTATCACGCCGTATGTCAATTAGAGGAATATTTTTAATACTTACGTTAGTCCTTGTAAATCTTGTAACTTAATAATTAGTAGTAGATTTTGCCACCTCTTTAAATGAAACATTTTTATCATTTTTTTAATTTGACGTTTCCGCAGCAATGCAGTCGGCAGCAATGCTTTTTTCTATGTGTAGCAAATATATAGCATATTGTCAAGGGTATACTTCTAAAGGATTTTGATGGAATTATGTACCTATGTAGAAAGTAATCTATGTTGTTATACTTAGTTATTTGGAAATTTTCCGTGGGACGAAGGGACCGAATCCAAGTTGGCTCAGCGTACCTGGAACCTGGACCGGCTATAGGCATACCGTTTAACAGAGGCTGTTGGTAATAAGTTGTTATGGTCAACTACAAACTGGTTGAAGACATGTTAAGATATAATGTATAAACTTTACAATCCACCTGATATAGGTATATGCAAGTGTTAGACCTATCTAAAGTATATCTGTGATAGATTAATTATTATTATATTTTGTAATTTATGCTAAGTACATGACTGTGTTATTGACATATATGTATACCTTGCGATGATGATTTAATTTATTAAGCATAATCATTCTACATGCCGTGAAAATGCAACACACAGTGTTACTTTCGCATTAAAAAACGGTTATGGATGGATAGTCAATATACATATAAGTAAGTACCAACGTGGTACCAACCATTACTTATACATGCACGGTCCACGTTTTATGCTTGGCATAGATTAAATAAAATATGAAAACCTAATTTATTTGATTAATCTAAAACGCATAAATGTATTTAATCTTCTTTGTATTGTAATGCAAGATTTGTTTTTAATTAATATTTTATTTGTGCGTGAAATTAAAAATATGTAGCCATTATAAAATTCACGGCACTTGCAATACTTAATTTATATTTAAGATTATAGTTTACTGGGACGTGACGCGCACTCGCGGCTACAGTTGTTCTCTATGTGGTCGCGATACGAGTTCATTTCAACTACTTCCCATTGAAATGGTGTTCAATTGAATAAAGAATTATAACTATATTGCTTTTTCATTATGGCTGTGTTTTATTCAATACTTGTCATATTTTTACTAAAGGTATAATAGTTGTTAAAACATTATAGAAAAAATAAAACTGCCATATTGTAAAGTGTTTTCATTAGTAGTAAATGATGTATTTTTTTCGCGTCTTATTTAAAATTACTAACTTAACCATTAAATTAACTAATTATTATGAATTATCACACGGCTACATAGCGTAGCGAGGTGGAATGGATATAAATAAATAAAAAAGTCACCATGTCCATCGCGAGGAAAATTTAAAGATAATCAAAGTTTTTCAAACAAAAACTTTACTTTTATAACAATTTCATCAAACAATCCAAAACATAAAGATTTTACATTTTTAACTGGACTATTTCAGTTAGTTTCTCACTATTAGTTAGGTATACGACGAAAGTGCAAAAGTAAAGGTACTATCCGTTGCGTCCCTAAAAATAGCTAAATAATAATAAGAATCCAAAATTCCCGTTATAAATTAATATTTAAAAAAGGAGGTACTTGCGACCAAATTTTGTCTAGTTAAGCAGCTAAGGAAATCGTGCTATACTGTACCTACTGTAAGTCATTTAGCCCAGAGGACAATTTTAGTTTTAAGTGATGCAATAATGCGTAATAGATCTTAACTTTACCAATAATCTACTACTTCTTACTTTTTCACAAAGGCCTTAACGGGCAAATAAATAAAAATGAAAAAAAAAAAAAAACAATATATTTCAAAACACGTATTCTATGGTTACATTAATATAAAACAGACTTAAAAATAGAGATTGTTTACATGTGCCTGAACTAGGATTCCCTGTGTTTCAGGCGAGAAACATGAAAAAATAAATTTTCACTTACAAAATACACAATATCATTTAGCAACTTAATACTAGAATACATTAAACGAATAATTATTTTATTTATCCTGTTGTAAATCCCATCGTATTACTTATAATTATTTTACAACTTATAGTAGATTCTCTGTATCTTCGTACGTCATGTTTTGAAGGGCTTATCGGAGCGTTTCCTTACACTTATAGCTAAGTGTATATATATCTAAATTTGCGTTAAGTCTGTTGTAGAAAAGGAACCAAATCCCCAGAGCAGTATAAGTAATGAATTAATTTATAATAAGAATAATAGTTTTATTTAAAAAAAATATATAACCGAAAGGTTTCCTCTAAATATCGGAATGAAAAACTATAGGTATGAACTTCAGATTCAGAAATAAAACTTCTCAAAAGTTTGTTCGTACAATTTGTTTTATCCTCGTAACAAGATTAAGTCCCTGTTTTGACGCAAACATCGGAAGTCGAGTAAAAGCAATACGCCATACATACATGAATATGCTATTGTACAGTTTAGGTCTTAATACCATACAATTTTCACTATAAATTATTAATGTACACTTACGGGCTAAACGACAGCTACGAAGAAAATTTAATAGCATTTATTACTTTACTTTTGAAGTGTTTGCGACGTTATAAAGTTGTATTTAGGAAACAAATACTGCAGTATATATTTTTTAATAATTTTAACCTAAATACCTATTTTGTAAATACTTAATGCTATTTAAATCTGCGTTTTTTGTATATGCCTGTGTTTGAAATCAGCGTTTTTAGGGTTCTGACCCTTTGTTTCAAAAATATAAGAGAGTAACGTACACCCGTAGAAGGGGTCGGATCATAAAGTGTTATAGCGCGGTGGCTAATATCTCTGCAATTGTTATACCTATACCTACCTTTGCATAGTTTAAATTTCGATGTTTAGAGGAAAGTAGCCATCGGAATTGTATGTACACCCAGCTGCAGAAGTGCATGGCTACTTTATGAATGAATATCATCCATAATGCGCCCATGCAATTATGTAGCTCGCTATATTACTGACATGCCATCTAGCTCTGATTTAGCGCTAGAAAAGACTCATTCAGAGTTAAAATTACCCTTAGACACCATGTTTCTTTAGCGATTTCTTAGCAGTACATTTATAAAATATTAGTGAAAATTGTAATAGCTATATTAATGGAGTTATTTGTTTTACAAGGGGGCAAAGTTGTTGTTAACCCCTAGTGCTAATATTGATAACCAGCGAAAAATACCAAAATTGAACCATGAGCGATTAGTTCGAAAAGTGTAACAAGTGTACCATAAGCGTTGCGAGGGATTCAATGCGCGAGGGTTAAACACAATTTGCTCCCGAGTGAAACACAAAAATTTTCTACACACCAACGCGTGGAAACTGTAAAACATACAAACAAAATCCGAATGAACGCTATTAAATATTTATCATTCAAAACCATCATTTAAAAGTCAATTCTATCAGCAAACATGAGGAAACAACTCAAAATTTGCATCAACTTACTTTGCCACTCTTTTGGATCAAATGCAACTACATATCTCCTCAGTCTTTAAACAAAAAGCAGCTAAGTGCGAGTCGAACTCGCTCATGAAGGGTTCCGTATTATTTATGACTTATAAAAAAAAAAAACGACTTACTAGATTGAACGAGTCAAACCAATTTTCGGTAGTTTGCATGGTAATGGTACATCATATTTTTTTTTGTTTTATCATTCTCTTATTATTATTATTTTTACATTCTTTATTCATACCCACAACATACATGGCATTGGCATCAAAACAAAAAAAAAGTGTAAAATAAAAACATGCAGACTTAATTTAATAAAAATCATTTTTTAGTTAATTAATACGCCATGTGTCGTGGCACAGAAAAGGCGCTGACTCAGCATAATGATGCAGCAAGCCACATCGCTGGTATTCTGCCAGTACCTTACACAAAAATGTGCAACGCTTTTTAAACACCTAAGTTGGTACAAGAAATAAAGAAAAACTACTGTGCAATTTGTGTGTGTGCCGTGTACTTTATAAGTATTATGTGAGTGAGTGTATACATATATATGCGTGTGTGCGTGTTTTTTCTATCTTATGGACTTTTGGTAAATTGTAATGAAGATAAAAAGGTAAAAACGCGGTTGGCAAAGTATTTAGTTATAGGAGGATGAAGTGAAAAGGAGTTTAAGGCTTACATTTTTGTTTCTGTTGATTAAGAAGTTGAAGTCGATATTTTACTTTAAAAATCGCTTTGCTCTTTGATTGACGAATTGGAGGTGGTATATTATTCCAACATTTTGTTGCGCGGTACCGAAAACTCCCTTTAAAAGCGGCAGACCGGTGCTGTGGGACCTGTAACACTATCGCTCGCGAGGCTCTCATTTGGTGATGAATGCTACTTTTTGCAAACCATCCATCCATTTGGAAGTCTCTCGCGCAAACTATTCAGTTAAAAAAAAATATATTCATTATATCATTTTTGAAGACCTATCCATAGAGATGCCCCACACGTATGGGTTCTAAGTATGGGGAACCCCCATAATTTATTGTTTTTTTTTTCTATTCTTGAGTGAAAATCTTAATGCGGTTAACGGAATACATCTACTTACCATGTTTCAACAGTATAGCTCTTATAGTTTCGGAAAAAGGTACCTGTGACATACGTACGGACAGACCGACAGACAGACATGACGAATCCATAAGGGTTCCGTTTTTTGCCATTTGGCTACGGAACCCTAATAAAGAGAATCTTAACAAGCTGGTGCGGTAAAATAGTTAAGGGGGCTAGGTTTATCCCGTCTCGTGCTATATGTGCTGAGGTGGGGGAGGCACATTATCATGAAAATAAATAACATATTTCTTTAAATATGAGATGTTTTTGTGTTACTTAGTTTACCTTTCACTTCGATATTCAAAGATATCTTTTGAAATGGCATCGAATCTCAATGTAAATATGAACAACATTAACGGTAAGGTTACATTAAACCAAGGAATGAATGTGTATGAACGGGGTACAACACCATTCCCTAGATAGTTTACGATTACAGTCGCAGTTCTTTTAAAGAGTTGTGAATAAAAGCACTCGCGAATAAATTGGAAGTTTGAGGCGCATTATGCACTGCGAAGTGACATGTCGCAGTCGCCTGCATGAATGAATGATCAGCCATCCTATAGCTGCGAGTCGAAATTTAAATTTGACCGTGTCATTCCCGGTCGACGAACCACGGCACTTACTTGACTGTAGCATTTCATTTTCAGCGGAACGTTAACTGCTACAATACCGGCCGTTCGAGAAACTAACGGAATTATTTGTTCTAATTGAACGATGAATCAAACTGTTCACTTCTGTTTGCTTAAGATCATTTAAACACGCATTTCTTTTCTTCATCTGCGTTAGCATCGCTATAGAATAGATAGATCTATGGGCATACCAACAAATCGATGTATCATGTTTAAGTAGGTATAACATCATAGTTATTTACGATACGAGTGCAGAAAATAGGAAATTCGCACGTGTATCGTACAACGTTTTACAGTAAATATGGCTCTTGAAAGTTTCGACATATGCACGGAAAGTGCTCTTTCCCGGACGCGTGCGGGAAAGTAGCACCATATGTACTGTAATAGTACATTATGATACAAGTGTACTAAGTTGGTCATAACACACGAGGCGATATTGAGTGCGCGAGCTGTAAGCGAGCGCGCAATAAGAAAGCCGATGTGTGTAATGACCATAGCACACGCGTTCCATACGACGTTTTTCAACACACTTGCGAGGAAAAAACAAAACTTATAAATTAGATTTTTTTTTGTCAAAACATTAAAAGTACAATTTACAAAATGGTGGCTTATCTACAGTTTTAACATCGAATAATTGCACCAAAGCGTGCTGGGCTTGTAGGCACTTATTCGCCAGTTCATTGAAGTAAGCTATCAACACGTTTTCTAAGAAAGACTGGACGTTTTTGCTGATGTTCCAAGTTTCATATGCCGCCAGTTATTTTTTACCCGATTTTGATGGTTAAAGGCTATCGTTCTCGGCTCTTGCCTCTATTAGTATTACTGGCAGCGTCAATTTTATGTGTTCTTCATTTTCAATGCTTGGAAATGACATTTTCGTCATATATATTATAAACTATAAACTAAATGGCTGGCGCGTTATTTTTTTTTTACGCACGATTCCAATGCGCGCTCAAGGCAAAGGCGCGAACGAAATCGATAAACAGCCAATGAAAAAAAATTAAAAAAGCTAATATTTTCGTATTTCTATTCGACGGATGGAGATCAAATCAATAAAATGTCATGTTTATGCATGTAATTTGTGAGATAATCTATAAATTATATTTGGTGTGATAAAATCTCTTTGAACTAACAACCTTATAGTTGGTTAAAAAAATGTATTACTCGACCAAATTAAGAAGGCTCCGTTTCCATGCATATTTTTAGCAATCAGTTACCTTCTTAACGCACTCGGATAATATAATGAAAAAGCACGAGTGTTATAATATACTGAAAAAGCACGCGTGTTTAATATCTAGGATTATGAGCCAAAAATCGGTGGAATAAAAATGTCGTTTTGAGCAAGTGTATTGAAAAATATGTTTTAGTCTTGATGCATACATTGTGTTTCTCATACAAGTGCCGTAATGTGCAAGGTATTTTAAATTTCTCTGAAGATGAATTCCTTGTGACAGGCAGTCAGTCGCTAGGATTTATAGAATAGTACCTATAACCTTAAATATTTCAGTCCGCCAAGTCGCAGTGCATCAATGTGGAACAATCACCCTAAACTTTATATGCAAATATATCGTTTGCGGATGTGTTGCTATATTGGATTGGTCTCTTCAGGTCGGTTACATAACACTCATCGAGTTTTCGCTAGCTTTTTATTAAAACGATTACCTTTGAACTTGAAACAAGTACTTAATGATAATTGAATGCCGTTCGTGTTTTACTAATAATTTTTCCGTCCCGTACCCCTAGTGTAAATAAATTCGATTTCGAAACGTGACGTACGCGTTTGCGTTTAGTCTAATTTTGTATGTGATTTAGAAAGAGCGCGCCAAGCGGGACGTTTTGGAAACTCAAAATCCTATACAAAATGAGACTTAACGCAAACGCGTTCGTCACGTTATGATGTCGATCAAATTTACACTAGGGGTACTGGTGTACCTACCTACGTAACATTAAGAAATAGCGATTTAACATGCATTTGTGTTATCTATACGGCCTTTCACAATTTGTGTAACATAAATGTCGGCTATTCTCTTTTTACGCGTGTGATTAAGCTTAGGTACACAGCGGTTATCTTCTTTATAGTTTTAATTTAAAACAACACAGATAACATACTCGACGCGCTATTTCATACGAATTAAGCGAGCTTGTGTTTACATGTCGATTCTTGTGACCGTTGTTGTGTCAACAGCGTATACGAGTATGATGAAATATACATTCATTGTTTTAAGCGAAAGAACCTCGTTGGGGTCAGTAATAAACGTTATAGTGTTTGCGGTACTTTAAAAGCGGCCTTATTTAACTCAAAAGCGTACCTACATCAAATAAAACCCATATATTTTTTTATTCTACGAAGCTGAAGCTAGAGAATATACTTACCATAAAACACCTGTAGGTATAGTCGCTGTAAGAAATCATGAACTTCAATTCAATTTCATTTTGACACTTCTCAAACGAGAGAAGATAAAAAGATAAAGCATTGTCAAAATGAGTTCAAATTAATCTCAGTTGTACAAGGTAGATTTCCCGTATAATACCTAAACTGATTTTTTTGTTGTATTTCGGACTCGTATTTTTTTTTCCTTTGGCTTTTACTCCCTGCCATTTTGCACAGGGTGAATTCGCCAATGTCGGTGTTGACTTTCACTTTCACACTCGGACTCGTATTTGACTAATGGCTAAAAATCCTGACAACACTGTTAAAGTCTTACGCCTGGTAACACTATGTAATACTGGAATGTATTAATGAAACACGTTCAATTACTGTGCCTGCCTACGTGTTGATTTATGTTAAAGTATGATCGAGATTAACAGACTATGAAGATCTAATTTTGCAGCAAAAACATTTTATTGCTATACAACTTTAAAATTCTAGAAAGAAGAAACAATGCCAAAACCGCAACCGAACATTTCTTATATGCGTTTTTGATTCGTTTTGTAAATAAATACGATGTCCTAAATATATACTTACATTACTTCGCAGTGTTTGGCTTGACTTTGAAAAAGCAGCGTGTATTTAATAAAATAATTCAGTTATAAAAACAGGAAAGTGACATGACAAACATGCGATGTCATGACATAACCTGTCAATGCAGAATTGTGCCCGTGACCGCCATCTTATAACATAAAACCACTAAACATGCCCTAGTTGACAGTTCTGATATCTTTGCTAATTAGTACTGGTATAACCCCTTTCAATTGATAGCACAAATTATAGGTCACCTTTATTATATAGGTACACTGCTGCAAAGTGTAATTATTCTATCCCACGTGTCCAGTAATATTTCATAGTACGTAATTATATAGTTACGAATGTATGTCATGTAATTCCTCATAATCGTCATGATGGTGAGTAAGCCAATCCGTCATTCGTGTATTTGTTTAAGATGATCTTCGAATTATCTCCGAGCATACACCGCTTATCAAAGCTATCTCGGTCTCAATTATAGTCCGTTTGTAAGCTCCAGTTAATTAAGATAAATATTATAATATATGAAATAAACAAAATTTGTTAAATTTTTGTAACCGACTCCAGAGAATGACATTTTTAGCAGTCAGCGTCAAAACTACTGAACCGTTTTAATGAATGTAATATCACTTAATTCGATTTTATGGTCGAAGCGACTAAGGCACCCATTTAGAACCAGCTTCCAATAATGGAGGATTCTTTTTACCTATATTGACACCGGGCTCCGAAGCAGCACATACCTAGGTACACTGGGCGACGATAGGTAATTCAGTCAAATCATAGGCTGATCAATAATCACTAAGTACAAGTAAATATTCTTATTCTTATTAAGTAAACCCATCAAACACATTTTCATGTAAAATGTTGCCAATGCCAAGACGAAACCATAATAAGGCTTGCACTTGCCGTTTCGCTACCGTCATATGGGATGGGCGTAAGGTAAAAAAATATTCACTATTCATTATTTTATATTATACAATACTTCTTGTAGTAACGAAACGGCCAAGCCACATAATTTGACTAAGGTGTAGAGTTTGTGAAGTTAGGGCTTGTAGAGTTAAAAGCAAGTCGCTTATGACAATCTTCCATCCCCTAATTTAAAGGGCTGGGGGTGATTTACTATTAAAAATCCTATCACTGTATCTGGGGGCATTTTTTATACAAACTGAGTTTTATACTGACGCCCCATACAAATTTCAACCCCTTTTCCCCTCTAACGCCCTTTCCTCCCCCTTTTTTTACCCTCACGGGGTGGTTTTGGAGTTGATAATAATATTCCCCATTACAAAAACTATCTGCATACCAGATTTCAACTAAATCGGTTCAGCGGTTATTGATTCCTCATACAAAATTCCACCGCCCTTTTCACTCCCTTAGGGGCAAAAAATTTAACCTAACCTAACACTATCGTACATACCAAGTTTCAGCTTCCTAGGAATTCAGAGGGTTTTGATGATCATCAGTGCGTGAGTGAGTGAGTCAGTGACGAAATTGGGTTTTTTTTTATGGGGGCTATGCAAATGAAATTTTTTATGCTTAATAAATCTACTATTAACATTATATCCCGATAAATTTGTTTATATGGTATAATCACAGACATCTCAAACGATAATACAAACCCAAGTTAGAAGGGTTCAAAAAATACGAAGTGCTTCGAGAAAAGGTAGGTAGTGCCCTTGCGCCACCGTGCCCCCGGATATTATGATTCTTTATATTTTTATTTAACGACCTTTCTTTGACGACCGGTCTGGCCTAGTGGGTAGTGACCCTGCTTTTAAAGCCGAGGGTGCCGGTGTCGAATCCTGGTAAGGGCATTTATTTGTGTGATGAGCACGGATATGAGTTATGGTTGTCTTCTATGTATTTACGAGTAAGTATTTATAAATATTTATATATTATATATATCGTTGTCTGTCTATGGGACTTAGTCAATTTGTGTAATAATGTCCTATAATATTTATTTATTTTATTTATTTATAAATATATCTACAAAAGCTATTTATGGTAAAAACTATTAATATAATTTATTATTATAATGCAATTTACCGTGTTTAGCTCACATTATTTTAAACAAAAAATTACTGATTAATTATTTAATCGTTTGGCAAAAAGCAACTCGATTATGATGCTGAGAAGTTATTTAACAATAACAATTACTTACTACTTAATACGCATAAGCGATAACTTCTATATTTAATCATACATATAATAGCAAATACATATTTCATAAAGATGAATACTTTCATTTGCGATTGACGACGTTGTTTGAGTAGGTACTACTGTGTCTTCTTACATAACATACCTAATACAAATCAGTATAACATAATTCAACCAGTCGGTAGGTAACATAACACCTTCTTAGTTACCAATTGCGTCAGGTAAACCGTAGACCTATATATAATTTGGCGCTTAAATCACAATAACACTATAGTATGTAGTAACGCTTGTAAGGTTTGATGTCTAGTGTTCAACCAATTAGTGTTAATTTCTTACTGTCATAATACAACGAAATTGTTGCAATTAGATGTAGCAGTCAAGACGAAAACAATAAAACGGGTTATAAATAATTATAACAATTCATACATACATACTCACATATATACACACATACCCTCACATAAACACTTTTACTTACATACAACTTACTGAGACCTTTTTAACTGTTTTTGTGCTTAGTTTGATAGTTAGTCATATAATAAAAAAAATCTTATTTAATTTAGCTTTAACAATAATGTATTCTGTTAAAATGAGAACCGCACCATTTCGATACTTCTCTGAGATTCCCACGTGACAGGCTGAGCCTAGTGTGGGGATCAATGTACTGCTGGTCTTGTAATGCCAAATTCTTGAAATAAATATTATTCTTATTCTTATTCTTAATTGTAGTTAATGTAAAAGCGGAGAACCCACAAGAAAGCTGTTATTACTTAGAACAAAAAGTAGCTTGTGCTAAATAAGCTGGTAATAAAAACTCACAATAATTAAGGATCGATAAGTTAATCAAGAAATCTCTCGGGTTTTACTTTATATTTTCCTTTAACCCTGTATATATTAAACGTTTTGAATATATTAAAATCTGGTCAAAAACATGACGTCATCGGCCCCCAGCCGAGCTAGCATATTATTGGTGCGACATTATCTCACTGTGAGTGGGAATTAGCCATTCATTTTCCATTACTTTCAATTATATTGATGACCGATATGGACTAGGCGGTATGGTCTTGGGTTAGAATCCCGGTATTCCATTACTTTCAATTATATTGATGACCGATATGGACTAGGCGGTATGGTCTTGGGTTAGAATCCCGGTATTCCATTACTTTCAATTATATTGATGACCGATATGGACTAGGCGGTATGGTCTTGGGTTAGAATCCCGGTATGGGCTTTTGTTTGTGTGATTATAACGGATATTTGCTCGCGAGTCATGGATGTTATCTATGTATCTAAGTATGTATGTATTTATTTATCTATATAGGTATCTATTTCGTCACCTAGTACCCATAGTACAAGCTTTGCTTAGTTTAGGGCTAGGTTGATCTGTGTAAGATTGTCCCCAAAAGTTGTTGCAAAAATGTTTATTTAAACTTAAATATTAGTCGAATTAAAATGCCTAGTAGTGGAGATAGTATTAAAGTGAAAAACAAAATTGAGCAATCGAAATTCACAAGGCGGCACCCAGTACCTATTTAAATAAAAAAGCAAATATGTAAGCCAGGCGTAGGTGTCAAGAACTTTTTTATGTATGTAGTATGAGTTAAGGTTATGCTTCATTCCTGTGGACGTTATAAGCTAAATGGATTACGCTGACCTTATAGGAATGTTCCAACCTTCTAGTTGTTTCCCATCCTTTCCTGTTTTACGGAACTTTTTGGACCCGTAGACGTTAATTAAGAGGACTGTAAACTTTTTGGAGACCTATGTTAACGGCACCAATCATGGGATACGAGTATTTAAGAGAAATATTTTCATCGGCATCTGTAAAATTTCAACCGCTTTACGCTTTAAAAGTTGAATGTCCAATTCGTCCTCTATGTTTTTTATGTATTTAATGAAAGCTACTGCAATTGGTTTCAATATTATTAACCAATTAAAACTATGGTTTTTTGTTCCAGTCATGGGATGTATGGCGTCATTAATTTTCAAACTAACAAATAACAATGAAAAATTAAACTTAAGCAGCTCTTTGGCTCTTGTTTGTGGTAAAATGTTGTCAGCGTTTAAAAGCTGATGGTAAATACTTGTTTTATAGGATTTGTCTTTAGCATCCCATTACTGGTGCCTGTTCCATTATAGGGGTGTTTAATATACGTGGTACTCTCCATGTAGTAGGTACGTTACATAGAAAAATAATCTTTATTCTATGTAACGTACTCGTAACATAAAGATTTCCGTTCTTGAAAATTTCGTAAAACCACAATGTACTGCTAACAAAAAATGCCATCTAGAAGAGCATAGCAAATGCCGTAAATAGCAAGTGAATTTTTATGACTTATTGATGCACAAAAAATATCATGATAGTTATACTCGTACCTACTTTTAACATTTGTTTATTAGACAAGAATACTTAATATACCCATTACATTTGATAATTATATTAATTGAATGTTGTTAATATTAAAGGTAAGGTCACTGGGGTTATTGAGTCTATAATTTGTTTCTCAAATACGATTAGTCGCAACGCCCTCTGTTACGTTTCATACTTTTATTTCCAAGTAGCTCAGGCTTTTATCACTAGATGACGGAAGCTCTTGTAATTCACGTTGTTAAAAAATAGCTGACGCATTAATCCCATAGTTGCGTTTACCCCGATCGACATTATACCCAGACGCAATCATTAATTATAGCCTGCTATCAGCAAAGCGCAAAGCATAACACAGACGTTCCGGTTCCAGCTTCGGTGTGCTCGAGTTCCAGGTTCAAAATAAATTGATTGGCAAATGAGCGAAGCGGAATGGACTATAGACTTGGTTCCAAAACAAAAGACAGTTGAAACCAGTAAGTTATAAAAAGGAGGATTTTAACCCTATTTGAGCCACTCATGATAACAGTAGGTACTTGATAACGTCCAATAGAGAACAGTTGTTTCATGATAACTTTTGTGATTTGAGAACTAACTATGGAGCGAGGCACACAATGTCCAATGTCGATAGTTACGTTGCACTTTGTAAGTCCGGTTCCCGCGCACGCGTCATCGGGTGTCACCTGCTTTTATGCTTTGATCGTGCGCATTGTCACTACCCCGGTTTATTACTATGTACGCGTTCATCGTTCGTTGACCATTTCACCGATGCGTCGCCGGGCAACGGCTATTATCCCTAGAAATGGTCGGTTTGTGGGGAAAGTAATTTACGAACGAGCGGTTATTATAGTTGCTTACTAATTACTCAAGCTAAATGGTCGATGCGCAAGCAATCAGCTCGATCGGTGCTTTCTAAACTGCCGGATGGTAGGGTTCGATTGAAAAATATGCATTGCCTAATCCATTATTTGGCGTACCTATTGTCATTTTTACCGCGGGTATTTTCTCGTGTTGTAGCTAAGTAAGTCAACTGCTCCTTTGTGGATCTAACTATATCTATATTTTAATAATAAATCAGTTATTATAATATTTGTCATAACAAGATGGCGGGTAAAGCGTTTCACCCATTAGCTACAAGATTCAACAAAAGTTGGACAGGGCCATAATTTTGGGAAAAGGATCAACCTTGTCGGACTATCAAAAAATAAATTAAACAAAAAGTCATTCATTAAATTGACAATACGAATACCTACGAATAATAAGGTAAAGCCTGACCAGTAATATATTATCACGCGCCATATTGCGGAATTTCATTGGAACTACATTTTTCATCGTAAACTGAACTGTCACCCTATACATGAGAATAACAGCGCCCTCCTGACAATGATCATGTGTATATTTCTGGTCGGGCTTTACAAGAACCACAGGAAAGCCTAAAGTAACATCTTACAGACTGGCTAAAACACAAAATGTTCTTGGGAAATTGTATAAAGTTCTATAATAAGATACTAAAAAATATCACCGAGCTTACAGACTTTAAATTCAAAACTGTTGTTAAGCAAAAACTCATTTCGCGAGCATACTATAAAATAAGCGATTATATCATGTTTGGCAATGATAACGTCGTGCATTAGCAATCTAGTGCATCAAATTTCTATAAGAAAGTATAGTCAGCATCAAAAGTAGCGGATCAAACAAGCTTTCAAAATGATCTACCATGCTGAAACAGCCTAAAAAAATATGGTGGTTCTACATGTAGAACACTTAAGACGGTAATAAATATACTTTTGCATGTAAATTTTAGAGATTTATCTATATTTGAAAGTTATCCGGAATATCAGATACTTTTGGCGCGTTGTTTAATCCGCTACTATTGATGCTGACTGTACCTACAGTATGTTACTTTATGTGTTTTTTAATTCCATATTAATTTAAATTGTATTTTTTTGTTTAATGCAGTTATAAGACTTATAAGATTTAATGTTTTTAAAATATGTGTCACGCCGAGTTTCTTGGCGGTCCCATATTGGGATACCCTCCTACAATTTAGGAGGGATTTAAATCTTCTCGGGTTAGAGCCGGCGTAGCTTTATTTGACGTTCATAAGCGCATTGTAATATGCCTATTTGGAAAATAAACTATCTTTATCTTTACCTATTAAGAAGATGAATCCTTATCGCTAATAAACTACGTCTAAAGATAAATTCTGTGTCAGACATGACATGATTCAAAGCCTCTAATTTAGCGCTATTTTTACTTCGTGTTTAACACCAACTTTTCTATACATATTATATAGGTATAGGCAATTATGTAGGTATAGGCAATTAGGCATTATAATTTAAAACATAAAATAGATATAAAATTAGTTGTGCTACTCGTAATGACAGACAACGCATAACCTAAACCGCTGACGGCTTGAAAATTGTGACATAATTATATTCTTCAAATGTTGTAAAGTTCCACTAAGAAAGCAATTAATTCTACCCCTTTTAGAAGGAAAATAGGGTTGACAGTTTTTGGCAATTTCTATAAGCGGGCTATAAAATGAAGTCGGGGGCGGAGGTTAGTATTTTATAAATACGGGTATTGTTTTGTAGTAGCAGTAGTTTTCCGCAACTCGACGACTAGTTATATTATTATTCTCTTTATTTTTATTTACAACAATAACAATATACATAATGGATATAAACAGAGGATTACTATAACTACCTTAAATTTAAAATAGGCCCTTGAGGCATCCAAGGATGCTGGCGGCATTTCCTCGTTGTTAGTTATATTAATTATACAATATGACATTTGGACTTGTCAACAATATTTGTCAGGGCGGGTAGGATTCGCGGCGCACAACAACGGCAGATCAGCGGTACCGATTGATCTCTGCGCGAGCGCCGCCGGATTAAATAACTCGTATGCAGATGAAATTATAATTAAAATATCCCTTATGAATATTTTTATCATTATAAGAGTCGAGCGGCGCAAACATTTTACGTATTTTACGTCGTTCACATCTAATTTACATTTAACATATTAACAGTAGATGTGTAAGGAGGCTTGAGGTAGTTTGGTATTATACTTAAGTGGCCGCTGACAGAGCCGGTGCCCGGCGCCGCGTCGCTAACCGGCGAGGGTTAAAAGACCGCGAACACGTGCTCGAAGGCAGATCAGATGGTATCTACGCGGCAACGACATGCTTTTCATTCTGAAACACAAATTGAAACGTCCATTGTTTCGTAGTTTGTAATAAATATGGATCGCTGAAATATAATTAAAATATTATATAACGAATATGATATTCCATTTATATAATATGTGTAACGAGGTTGTTTCATCAGATGAGGGAGTTTTCTTAGGTCACTGCAGAGGGTATTATTTTGATTCTATCGGCAACGTAGCCATGCGAATATGCATTGCAAATAAATTACATATTGAACACTCACACTAAAAGATTTTATAAAACAGACATTATGTGGACATTTTGTGCGATGTTTAAGTAAAGGTGTTTTCAACCACAACGCGCACTATAGTATAATAATAATAAAGTAAGGGTAGTTTGATGTAAACTGCTAAGGATACCTTATACGATTTGACTACCTTAGAGTTATTCAATTAAGTATTATAATATAAATGTATTTTGCTGTAAAGAATGGTGATATACACTAAGTATCACTTTGCCAAAGCCATTGAATCATGCAAACATATAGTATATAACTCAAAATATTTTTCATCTCTCCTATTTGGAAAGTTCACCTTCCTTTCATAGGCTGATAGCCGGGTGGAAAATTGCATTTCCCATCCTAGGGTGAAAAGTATTTATTTTATTTTATTTGTACTTCGAGCAACGGCTAACAGCCATATATGCCATATTATTCAGTTAAAAACTCTCATATTAGCTTCCGTTTTTTCAGACTAAATATTATCGAAATTTAATTGCCAAATTTAAATTTGGCATTGCATTATTTAAAAAAATATATACTTTGTACTTCTATTTAATATTTAAATGTATGAAATTAACAAATATTTGATAACGTGAGACCTGCGCTACTTAAAGCAATCAAATCCAATTAGCCCGCTTCCTTTTATTTATAACCTAAGCCTTAAGACCGTATTTACCAATATTTCCAGCCGTTTGGAAGAGACCGTATTTACAAAAATGGACCAAAAAACGCCCCCGAGAACTATAGGCCTATTTTTTTTATTTATTTATTTAAACTTTATTGCACAATACATGAAGAGTACAAATGGCGGACTTAATGCCAGAAGGCATTCTCTACCAGTCAACCATGAGCCAAACCGAAAGATCCTAATTGGTGCAGGGTCAGGGCCTATCTCACTTTGCTAATATTTTCTAAAATACTGGAAAAAATTGTTAATCGGCGTCTGGTCAGTTTCCTGGAGCGATATCCCCTGCTTTTGGACTCTCAATATGGCTTCAGATGCCGCAAATCAACGGAGGACGCAGTTGATCACCTAACCAGGAAAGTGACCACAGCTTTAGATAATTATTTAGCTTTTTTTGACGACCGGTCTGGCCTAGTGGGTAGTAACCCTGCCTATGAAGCCGATGGTCCCGGGTTCAAATCCTGGTAAGGGCATTTATTCGGGCTACCCTCAACACAAGCTTTATTGGGCTTACTATGGGACTTAGTCAATTTGTGTAATAATGCCCTATAATATTTATTTATTTAATGGCTTAAAGTGTGTAGGAGTATTCCTTGACCTCGCTAAACCGTTCGGCACCGTGTCCGTGACGATACTTCTGAAAAAGTTGGAGCACTACGGTATTCGCGGACGTCCACTCCGATGGTTCCAGAGTTATCTCACGGGCAGGTATCAAAGTGTTAAGATTGGAAATGACTCAAGTGACGACTTACCAACTCTTTTCGGGGTTCCACAGGGCAGCGTTCTAGGCCCTACCTTATTCATCATCTACATGAATGACATTTTCTCAGTCAGTGCTACATGTGATCTCATATGTTACGCAGACGATACAGCGGCATTATACTATGGCTCTACATGGCAAGACGCCCTACAAACAGCAGAAGCAGGAATGAATACCCTGAAAGACTGGCTAGACAATAATCTACTCTCCCTGAATATCAATAAAACAAACTATTTGTGTTAATAAATCAATATAAATTACGGTGAATCATTACATTACATTCATTCATTCAGTTTCACTTTTTTAAGGCGCGTATACATTAAGGCCGTTTCGGACACATCCCAATTTAAGGTCGAATTGTCTATAATTTTAGATTTTATTTATATATATATATATTCACTGATCGGAAAAAATAACACATAACCTACATTTCTTGTGTTTGACTATCCTCATAGGCGAAATGAAAAGTAGAGTGTTTAACTCTCACTTCGTTCGAGTGCCAAAATATCTCGGGTGATACGGTTTACTTTCCACTTTTGGTTAACGATCTACTATTGTCGTCAATCAGCAAATTTGATGTAGGTAGGGCAGACTGACTGCATTTAAACTGCAACTTTTTGACGAAAAGGGGCTAAAACAACAAAATGAATAGCTCATACCAGAGAATTTTGATATGTAAGAACCCAAATTCGTTTTGAAGTGATAAAAGACGAGGCTATTATGACGGAAATTTCAAAATGCATAGGCAATTATAACTACTTATATAAAATCATAGAATATTTGACAAATTGTCTCTGCCATAATCTATCTATTATTCGTTCACACTACTAACTACTGCCGACAAGTTTAACAAATAAGATTGTCGATGAAGCTGTACACACGTTTGTCGACGTGACCGTACTAGTGTGGTGACTTAATTAAAGGTCCGCGTCCACGACGCACTCGCCGGCAGCGGAGCGCGACGCGCACTAGCAACCCCAGCTTACTGATGCTACCAACTTTAAACTGAATATAAATTAACATATTATATGACAAGAAATACTTAAAAAAAATAACACGGAGAAAAATGTTGACACTTAAATCTCATAGTTTGTATTAATGAGCAAATAAAGGTTGACCCATAATTTTTGAAATTTAGTCTCAGGTGTATGTACTACGCGTTACTCCAATTTCCTCAAACCGAACTATTATGATGAACCATTCATATGTATTAATCGTGTTTATATATTTTAGGCAGTAAATTAGTTGCAAATAAGTTCAGTAAAAATGAAATCGACCCTAAGGCTCTGCGTCACGCAATCTAAACAATTATCTAACAATGCATCATCGTATTTCATTGTGCGAAAACATTGACAAGACAAAAGAATTTATTCACATTATTATTATTGGAAAATAACTGCAAAAGCTCGCACATGGGTTTTTGGTTTATATCTTAATTCAGTTATGATAGATGTAAGAATTGGGCGAAGATTTTGAGAGCACTCAACGTTTGCTTTGTTAGTGTTTATTATACAGGATCACTCTACTGATTGGTAAAAACCGCATGAAAATCCGCTTAGTACTTTTTGAGTTTATAACATACAGATATACAGACTCGACGGGAGCCTTTGTTTTATAAGGTGTAGTAATGTCATAATGTTATGATACATAATAATTAATAACTATGGCGAAAATTAAAAGTACTGTAAAACGTGGTACGATACATGTGCAAATAGGTAATTCGCGTCTCGTGTCGATTTATAACACACGGTGTGTTAGACGTGTTTTAATGTATCGCCACTCGTTTCGAATTTCCTATTTTTCGTACTTGTATAGTACATATCGTAATGTACTATTTCTGTAAACAAGGCGCCTTCACTTCTTGTATTTTCCGAAGGTTAGATTCAGTACCCCTAGTGTAATTTTAGTCGATAGCGAAACGTGACGTACGCGTTTGCGTTAAGTCTCATTTTGTATGGGTTTTTGAACAGCGCCAAGCGGGACGTTTTGGAAAGTCAAAAATCTCATACAAAATGACACTTAACGCAAACGCGTACGTCACGTTTCGCTGTCGAAAATATTTACACTAGGGGTACCGATCGCGACAGCAGCAGCGTTACTGTTTGAACGTATTGACGCGGCCGGTATCACTGTGTTCTTAAGGGTTTTTTTTTTATGTTGCGTTTAATACATCTTTGTCGTAGTTTGGTAACCCCTTGAAAGCACTTTGTTATACCTTCAATAATGTTAGATGGAACCAAGTACCTGCTTACCTCCTGCTTCTAATGACATTCCTGTCGTTATCTCTATCCAATTGTCTTTATTTGATTTTGTACATTTATTGTTAACTATGTGAGGTGTGAAATAAAGTATTGTACCTTTTTTAACGAACTGTGAAATAAGAAAGATGAATGTCTGTACAAATGGTGCATTCCAAGAGATTTTCCGCTGTCCCAATATGCTTGCTTTGCATAACGCCAGCCAACTAGTTTTTATTCGAACGGGTTTGCAGCAACGTAACCACTGCAATTATTCTACATCTATTATAATATAATTACGCTTATCGCTAGATTATACTAAGTATATGATGTGCTGTTAACATATATAGTTGCTGGAAATGTAGGCACTTCGAATACACAATTTATAAATTCACGTGACCCGGAGAATTTCACTTAATAGCGATACTACTTACTCGTACAACTTATAAGGGTTTATTCTTGTACCTCATCGTTGGCACTCAGTCAGTAGTAGCTAGGTACTTCTCGTGAAAATCATGGTTTAGATTACTAGACTTTAGATTAGGTTTTAAACTTATTATTTATAATTTTTCATGTGTTTTTGATGATTATTTATTATGCCCGTTTCGTGAGAGCATTGAATTCAGTCCATACCCCGTCGCTTGACAAATAAAACCGTTCTTGCTTGGTTTGTGTATCCCGTTTCCCACATTGCTCTCTGTATTTTATCTCGGAATAACTTGGACCTTTTCAAATCAAGAAGGTAGGGATTGCATGCTTACCTAAAAGTTGTATATGTATGTTACGGGCAAGTTGATTAACTGGCCAGTATTAATATTGACCGGTCATTATGAATAATGCCCAGGAGCGTCGGGCAAAGTAATACATATATTTTTTTGGTCGGTCTTTTTTTTATATTGCCCGACGGCCCGTGGTCCATTTAATAAATCGAGGTTTGAGATAGCTTGAGTTTATCACTTGGACCGGGCAGCATGAATACTTTCCTATTTCTAGCCGGACAATGTGATGACGATGATGTAAAACTTTTATTATTTCTTGAGGGAACTTGCAATTTAAAGTTTAGGTAAACGTATCGTTATTTATTGAATGGGGAGTTAAATAAATATCAGAATGGAAATTCTAAAACAAATCCATTTAAAACTTAATTTAAAAAAAAAGAGAAAAACAACGGACTTGGAAAGTAAAATGCTCTAGAGCAGAAACGTACCACTTTCTGCACCGCTTATAGAATAATAACGCCTGAGTTTCAGTGCATGGAAAATGAAAATTTTACTCGTATTTTCAAACAATTTTAAGATTAGTCCTATATTACATTACCTAATTAATACATACCTAGTATACCTACTACCTACCTGCGCTTAGAAAAATCAACAGTTTTTAGCCAAACGATGACCAAACGCAACAAAATAGGTTTGGAGCTTCAGTACGCGTCAGGTGGTCGCGGTGCCAGTGCGAGCGACTCTAATGTTTTCGACGTCTTTTAGTAAAATAGAGCACAGTAACGAACCTCTCAAATGTAAGAAGTAAGTAATAAACACTTTTTGGTACGAAACAACGATAGGTATATAGGTAACAGCAGATACACATTTGAAAGTACGAAGGCGCACTTATCCCTATGTAATAAATCTTCCAAAGTATTTTGGCAAAAGGTTTAAAGTAGGACACAAACATCACACAGATATGAGAAATAGCTGTCAAAAGAGACTGTTTCATATTCCCAGTGAAGACTGTTTCATATTCCCTTCTTTCGTATGTGTTAGATTAGCGTTAGTATTGCTAGTTATTTGGGATTTATGACCTGTTTGAGATCCTTTACTTTAGTTTTAGAATTATGCCGTTTTAAGACATAACTTACACATACGCATACAAAGAAGTTAAATTAAAGTATGTGATTTTTATGGCGAGCAGAGGGCTTTAAAGAAGGGGATTTATTTAAGCTGCTCGCTCGCACTGGGCCGCGCGCCGCCTGTGGATGATTCACGTCTTGAAAGCGGCCGGCGCTCGTAATGTGCGTTAATTTCATCTAAAAATAACACCCATTCTTATGTTTGTTAAATTTTTACGAAATCTGCCAGTGTTTATTAAATGTGTTCTAATGGTGCCGGTAGTTTTCCGTTTATTAATTGTGTGCATTGTTGAAAAAATACTCAATATATGCTTGAGTGAAATGACGTATAGGTTGAATCGTTACCTACTTTCCTAGAGATGTTGGTGCCTAATGATGGATATGAATTTACCTTCAATTTTAATATTTAACCGAACAAATTATATAAAACAGGCATTATGCGCTAATTTGTTACTCATGTCAGCTCGATGACTCTCTACTAAGGTAGTTATAATTAAGTATTACGCGCTTCGCTCCTGGTCGCCATAGTACTAATTTGGCCCTATTGTTGCCACCGCGGCTTCCCAGGCAGTAGAGAGGCGGTTCTCCGTTAGTTGGAAATACGGGTAGAAGCCGGAAATAAAAATTACATTCTATTTAAATCTGCGTATGTCCAGGAGGTTGCGTATGTTTCATTACTCATATTTATTAAGAACAGTCATCAACGTCGTAGCTTTACCGAAATAGCTTAGATATCGATCTAAGATAACACAAGCATTATAACGTTTATTTTTCAACAAACTGATCATTGTTGAGCATCGCAACGTTACAAAGATAATAGCAGACTTTATTATATACGAGTACTAATCCCTTCCGATAGTAAAATGGAACGTTATCTTTTCTCATTGCTTCATTTGTATATTTTTATAAAACTAATTACTAACACTACCCAGTTTGGTACATACTGAGTATTAATTTGAACTTTGTTATTATTAAAAAAAACTGGAATTTGTAACAATGGCTTTGTCCTCGCATTATATGCGCTGTTTGCTCAGTTTGATGTTTGAACTGTCTGCGGCGCGAGGCGGGGCTCCGGGCTCCGTGCCTACAATTAATATCTAACTGTTATCTACTGTGGATACATTCCGATAATACGCCCAAATACTACGTGATTCATATGTCCGGTGAAGGAAATATTATTTGCAGGAAGTCCCTACGTGTGGAGGTATTAACAAAAAATAATGGAGGTAACTAAACTTTAAATGCTCATTTTTTTATCTTATAAACTTATTACTCTTATTAAAGTATAGGTTTTTTGAAGATTTATCTTAGTTGGCTCAAACTCGTGTAGGTTACTTCAATAGTATTAAAAGTAAAAACAAAATAATCATGAAAAACGGCGTATTTACTTCAGAGTAACAATAACTTCATAATAACAATATATTTATAGATGTTCGTACAGCTTTGATAGCCAACTAGTATTTTTATTTCATAAAAAGAACATCGCTGTATGTAGTTTTTTTTTTAATTTAAATGGTACATGTTCGCGCCAAAATGGCAGCCGCCATTCGTATGACTTTGTAACGTCATCATAGCAGTGCAGTAACAAAGAAACGCCAAATTTGAAGTGCGAATCCAACACTTGTTTTTGCTTTAGTGACGTCACTCATGACAAAACATGGCGCTCGTCGTTTGCAGTCAAACGCGTAAAACAATATTTTAATTTATATTTACAAATAAATCTCAAGTTTTTATAACAAAATAGTATTAAATTCGTATTTCTTATGGTAAAAACTATAAAAATAGCAAAAATATTTTCATAATTTGGTATTGAAAGATGAAATTCCCCTATTGTTTCAATATAGTTTGTTGCCACTATTTTTAAAAATAAACATGAACCGTAAAATACCAGTACACGGCCAGGTGCACACTACATCTCATTATCAATGCATGATATAACGCCTCGAACAGGATAAACTAGTATGATGCTTACATACACTTAAACTTAGCATAATTCAGTGAGTCGCTCATAAACAATACTTACCAATACCCATATTTTCACTCACTAAAAACTTACGACATGTTTCCCCAGAAATTGAGATTTTGATGCCTCGATTCTTATTGCTGGCGACTAGCTAGCGGCGGTGCCGGCTGTGCTGCCCAATAGATTAGGCGTATCATTACGAATGGTGTAACTAATTATTTACCCGGCGCTTGCCTCGCGACGGCCAATATAATGCTACTACAAACACGCAACTGGCGAATTGTGGCGTTAGTGTTCAACGTCTTATAGATAGACAATACACTTCTCTTGACGAATAACTTACAACTAGTATACAACGAACAGTATTTTTACGAATACCAATGCGAATATCACTTTTACATACATACAGCATACAGTGTGGAAAGATAAGTCGGGCCCTGGAGGGAAACTAGCTTAAATCCTTAAGCTGGCTCATTTTACTTAAAGAAGACATTCCTTTATTTTTAAAAAGAAACAAAACTGCATTCAAAGATTTTCTAAAACTCGCTTGCCTCGCCCGGGACTCGAACCAACTAAAATTAAAAAAAACAAACACTCCCTATTTTATTATACTAATCGATAGTATTATTATTCAGGATAAAATTTCTCTATTAAATATTTGGTCTTAAAAATAAAAATGATCGTTAAATCTAACATTAACTTTATTTTACTATCAATTTGTTACACTTAAATTAATTAAATGATAAATTGTTCGAAATGAGCTCCCTCGTTCCGGCTACACGAAATTAGTCGCCGTTGAAATTAATTTCTTGTAGCCTTCAGGAAAGTGTTGTGGTGTATGCCCCTAATAACATTTTCCACCGCAACCCTTAGCTCTTGAACGGTTTCATAGCAAATTTCATAAATAACATTTTTTACATGACCCCATAAAAAGAAGTCCATGGGCGTCAGGTCTGGACTTCTTGCTGGCCATCTAATCGTCCCATTTGTACCTGTCCAGGCATTGAAATTTTCATTGACGTAAGCCCTGGCAATTCTGCTGTTGTGGGCAGGTGCACCATCTTGTTGAAAATGATATTATTTCGTTCCTCTACCGGTAGATTGTTTAATTGATTTTGTAGAAGCTCCAATATTTCAATGTATTTTGCTGCATTCAGATGTCCTTCCTAAATGTGCACCAAAACAACCATATTACTTACTGAATAATAATACTATCGATTAGTTTAATAAAATAGAGTGTTTATTTTTTTTAATTTTAGTTGGTTCGAGTCCCGGGCGAGGCTAGCGAGTTTTAGAAAATCTTTGAATGCAGATTTGTTTCTTTTTAAAAATAAAGGAATATCTCCTTTAAGTAAAATGAGCCAGCTTAAGGATTTAAGCTAGTTTCCCTCCAGGGTCCGACTTATCTTTCCACACTGTATACATTTAAACTTATATTATTCGATATTTACATTTAAACATTTTTCGCGGTAGTAAGTGTTTTTGTTTTTGAACTGTAAACTCGCAAAGCTTTCAGTGTAAAACTTTACATACGAAATGCAATTAGTCAATTTAATAAGTACCATCGTCGTACCAAATTTACTAAACATTTTAATCTTATAATTTTCCACATTAAAATAATACCTAAAATTGTAAGTGCGAGTAATGAACACTTCAAGGTTACGTATGCTATTTTCGTTTTTTTTTTATGATGCGTTGTTTTAAGAGTAAGAAGGTAGGTCTGACAATTGTCTCAAAATTATCACGTATACATTTTGTAGCCCATTGAATTATTTATCATCCCCAAACATAGCGGAGGCTACTAAGAAAGGACATTTCTCATAAATTATTACTAGTGTTCAAATAGTGAAGTCAGTGAGCCTGTTTATTTTTTAAAGCCGGACGCATCAAACCAACAGTGTTTAAATGTATTCTCAAACAAAGAGCCAGTTCAGGGCAGTGTGAAAGGAGCTGCGCCCGCGCGGGCTGCGCCGCTGCCTAATTGAAACCCCATTAGCACGGGCCGCGATACTTTGATACTGGCTCGGCGCGAGATGTTGCGCCCGATGATTAACTCTCACCCGAAGCTTATCAAACGACCGACGGGACTAGCAAATTACGAACTCTCAGCCGAAGCTTATCAAACGACCTACAGGACTAGCAAATTACTAACTCCCACCTGAAGCTTATCAAACGACCGACGGGACTAGCAAATTACTAACTCTCAGCCGAAGCTTATCAAACGACCTACAGGACTAGCAAATTACTAACTCTCAGCCGAAGCTTATCAAACGACCTACAGGACTAGCAAATTACTAACTCCCACCTGAAGCTTATCAAACGACCTACAGGACTAGCAAATTACTAACTCCCACCCGAAGCTTATCAAACGACCGACGGGACTAGCAAATTACGAACTCTCAGCCGAAGCTTATCAAACGACCTACAGGACTAGCAAATTACTAACTCCCACCCGAAGCTTATCAAACGACCGACGGGACTAGCAAATTACTAACTCTCAGCCGAAGCTTATCAAACGACCTACAGGACTAGCAAATTACTAACTCTCAGCCGAAGCTTATCAAACGACCTACAGGACTAGCAAATTACTAACTCTCAGCCGAAGCTTATCAAACGACCTATAGGACTAGCAAATGACTTACTCCCACCCGAAGCTTTTCAAACGAACTACGGGAGTAGCAAATTTTGCTGGTTATCGTGTTTTATTGCAATAGGTACCTAACAAAAATACATACCGATTTTTATTCTATTTTTAACTCTGATTTTATTACCATTGCATGATTTTTAACACCGTCCAAGGTATCTTAATAAATATTAAACAGAGTTTACTCCGGAGAATCGGCGTAGGTGTCCAAAAACAGCCAACATTGCAGGCTATGTACATACAAAGTATTTTTGTGGCCTTGAGTAAAATTTACTTACACTTTGGGACACGAATCACGAAACCAGGTTAGAGTATCAGTAAGATCTGTTTTTAATACATTAGTAATTTAAAATATATATTATCATATGTAAAATATCAAGACTATCTGGGTGGCGTAACAATACAACGAACAGGCAGTCTTTAAGTTTACTTATAATATTATGATAAATATTTCACAGACCCATGTGAAATCTTTATGGTTTGAGAATATCACTTTAAAAACGTGGTGTGTTGGAGGGCCGAATGTTTTTATAGCAATTAGATACGTTTTACCCACCCCATTGTATCACGGGCAGCGCGCGCCCGCTGCAGCGGTCAATAGCTGGCGCGGTGCTCCATCTTGCGGGCCTTGTGTTTTTGGGTTTGTCTGTTAAAATATACGTGAACTACTTTAAATTCTCGGGACCAAATAGACTACCACAGGTCGAGAGTTAAAAAGAAATACTAACATTGGGCGGTAAGTGGTCGCGGTAGGTTGCCCGAGGTGGTCGCCACACGTTTCCTCTGTTTACGCGTTGAATATTGTTCGCTTAGAACTATCATGGGCTACTAAGAGCAATTCCATGCTTATATGGAAAAGCAACCACTTACCCAATGTCAATACGTATAAAAACACGGTATTTAAAAAAAATCGTATTTTGTTATTAAACACCTAGCTCTTAATTGGTGTTTAAAACTTGACTAACCTCGAAGTAGCTTCATGAGTTCAATATTTATATTTTATATTATATATAATTCACGCTGCACAATATCGAGTTACTCGTATGTTTGAGAAACTGGTCGGAAGCAACGCGCCGTTATAACGAATTTGGAAGCAGAGAGCGTCCGCAACAGCTACTGATATTATAATACTCGCGCAACTTTTCTCATTTTAATGTTGTTTCCTCGCAAAGTTTAAATATAAAATGTAATGACGGCGTACGCATTAGTGAGTCATTGAGTGCGTGCGTGCTGCCGCGCAACTTTCGCCCCTCATATAGAAACAATACAAGTTAAAACAAATGAAAAATAAACTTTTCAAATAAAATAAAAATAACCCTCTTGGTGGTGAGGGTGGCGGCCCTCTCCAATAAAAAATATAATAACTTTTCTCTTTATTCGGCGTAATGGCAACGACTGTTTCTTTCTAATAATGTTGCTGTCTCGTTTTCGCAGATTATTAATTATAATGGGGTGCCGCGAACACTGCAACCCGTGCACTCGGTACAGTTGCGACGATTTAGGGCATAAAATACTCTTCTCATAGTAGCAAATACTTTATAAAGAAGGTACATCAATATAAACGAACACGAGTATTTTATATACAATGATGAACAATTATTTTAGCACAAAAACTAGTTACAGGTTATTGGGAGCGTGCACGACTGTCACGCAACCTAGTGTCCGCAATTCTAGGGGAAAACGTCAATTCACTACATCTTATAAAACTACTCCAAAACTAAAAACTACTGAACGGATTTTCATACGACTTTCATCTATCAATAGAGTGATTCTTGAGGAAGGCTTAAGTATATAACTTGTTAAGGTTTTGTGTAAATTGTTTGAAATATAACGATGTTGTCGGAAAAAATCACGCTGGCTAGGAGCTTTAATCGAAAACGCTGCCTAATCCGTTTGAGCTATAACAACACAATGTATGGTGGGGTTGTTTCTCATTCATAGATCTACAAAAAAGTCCGCGATGTGAAATGTCTATCTTTTAAGGATAACTTACTATATCCATTCTTAACTTATAGAAAAAGATCACGTAATATGTGGCATTTGCAAAGCTATTTACATGGATACATTCAGGGATCGGAACCGGTTTTTTGCAAAAACATCGAAATAACCATATATTTCGGTTTATTTTATACTCTAAATGTAGGACTCAGTTGTGTTTTCAGATAACGACTTCGTATTATTAGATTGCCTAATTAGAAATGAAGTAATTAACAAAGAACGAAAAAATACCGTTTTCGTTCCCATACAAAAAATACCGGTTTCCGATCCCTGGATACATTATTAACAATTATCAAAATAAATAGGTACGTTAGTTATATTAAGCATTTCATACAGCTTACAATGGTCCCTTACACCATACAATTTAAATGAATATTTCAGGAGTAATCGTAAATCAAAGTTTCATTTCGAGCCATATAATTGTACGAAATGTTAAAGACGCTATCCGCAGTTAGTTCAAATTTTTACCACCTTACGCGCTGGGATCGCTTTACTTACCCCCACCACGCACTTCGCACGGTCCCAATATGGTACAACTTTTCTAATATTTCATATGAAGATATTGTACTATACCCTGATTCATAATTAAATTCCATCAAATCTACCACTGTGTTGCCAATAAAATGAAACGTCCCATAAATAGTAATATATTATTGACGAAAAAAATGCACCTAAGTAAATAATTTACCACTAATTTGAAATACAACATTTAAATGCTTACTTCAAATAATTAGGCTTATTAAAAAAGCAGTCCCATTAATTAATATTGAATTAAAACTATTGTGAGGTAGAAAAGTTCGTTTTGAAATGGTAATACTTCAGGGCTGAACAACATTTGGTATTCCGTTTTAATACAATAACATTATCTTCTAGTCTTAAGATGTGTATATTATTAGTTTTATTAAAACGTAAATTTGAAAACAACTGCAGGATAGTGTAATACGCCCTTATGGTTACCATGATAGATTTATGGCGGCCATGACACTCACTTGTCAAGTCATATTGTCACTTCATTCGGCATCTGACGTCTGTTACTTATAGGATTTTTCAAACAGAAAGGGTAATCAGAAAATAACAGATGACATCTCAATACAATTTTGCGAGATTTGGCATTTTAAGTTTATAAATTGTATGGAGATGATACCTGTCACCTTATTCAGCATGTTTTAAAAATACTCTAGTCCCTAACTGAGCAAGGCTTGTACTATATAAAGTATAAGTGCTTAAAGACGATACATTTGAATGTAATTTTGTACGTATAGTGAATAAATATTTTCTTATATACATAACAAACATCTAAGAGTCGAAGTATAGGCAACACATTTAACAAAATCCCTTCCTTTATGTAGTTGGTAGCGTTTCATTAAAGGTATCGAAAATGGAATGACCGAAACCGGCAAAACATGCCACTTTGTCGCTTGCCATATGGACTAGATTTGATTGTATCTTTGTACTAATAACCTGTCTAGGCGTCCTTATGGCAAGCGACAAAGTGGGACGTTTTGCCGGTTTCAGTCACATATTTTGACGTAACTTCTGTATTACAAAAACGGTTTTATTATGTTCGTCACCTTCAGTAAGATAATAATATTTTTTTATAATTTCAAAAAGGTTGGTGACATCTGGTCCGTCATACTGACGTTGACCGATGTCATTGTGACAGTGACATTTCTTGGTAGATTTGATGGAATTTAATTATGAATCAGGGTATAAGATTATCATTGAAGACTAGCGCGAGAAATTATTACCTATTTAATAAGATGAACAGTAAAAGCTATCATAGTAGGGAGGTCGATTTCACTTAGTAATGCCACCCAGGTATGTAGATACTAGATACTTGTATCTGGTGCCAACACCATAGTTCGTCGCATGTCCCTTCGCGCCCGGCCGTGACCAATTCTCAACTTGACCCTTGAATGTATATCCCCCGTATATTATAACTACTGTTTTCATTATAACATTAATCAGTTTTATAATCGAAAATGTCATCGTTTCTAAATAAGGCAAAATATGCTAAACTTTGTTAACATTTATATTTTTATGTCGTCCTTAATAGGTACTAAATATATAAATTGTAGCCAGCAAAGATACGGCATAATATCAATATATGAGTAGATACTTTTTCTATAATATAAATATAGCAGTACTCATCACAGCGAAAAGTTATTCTTAAATGAATGCATTGTAAAGAGTATCACCATACAAATACATGCTTTATGTTGATATTGTTAAGGTTGCAGTTTGTTGTAATCCTCAGCTGCAGGTGAAGTAAGAACACTTTCGTCGGTGATGCAAATAATCACTCACTCACGTGCTCATTATAATATTATAATAATAATCTATTGTTCTCGACACAATAATAACATTGCAATCGTGTTTTGAATGTTGTATCTGTGGGTTAGTGATTATAGTAATTTCTGTTCCAGGACTACGTCACGTTCGCGTTATCTTAAGTACTAATAAAATATTGAGTCAGCCTACATAACAAACACTTTATTACTTTGTTATAGTTAAGAAAAAAAAACTTTTTTTGGTGGCGATCCTGAAGCGATTTTCTCAGTTTATAATGAATATTCTAAATATGTTTTACATTTTTATAGATCGACTAAGTAGCGAAACTATTTACCTAGTGTAGCCATTAATTCTGTCACAAAGTTAATGGTGGCGTTCGGCGGTGACTGCAGCTGCATTACTGTTGCTAAATTACTGGCGCGGCCTTGACACGCTGACACTGTGTATTTCCTTGATAAAATTAGATCATGCTTTTTAAGGACCAATATTGGTCCCTAAGATACGCTTATTTTTATACAGAACACACGATTCTTACTACCCATAAGTATACGAGTATGTAGGATCCTACTGTTCAATATGGATCAATATTTTATTTTATATTTATTTAAAAACTATATTCGAGAACTATATAGAGAATTATACATAAGTGCTAACAGAAATCTTTAGAAGCTGTAGGAACAAAATAACCAACGGAGGTGGTGGACTGGTGGATATTTTTGAGGCGCGAAACTTGTTTATTGAAAGACCACTAGAATCATAAGAGTTTTTGTTCGTAATTAGTTGCTATAATAACGCTGCGTAAATAACGTAGTAGCAGACTATATGGATGAACTTGGTACTAATAAAAACGATCATTATTTTACAGTGAATTAAAATTATTTTATACTGCCATTAATTCTCAGACAATTTTATTAGATTATCTTTGATTATAAGATATCACGCAACCATTAAGTAGCTCTTAGTAACGCTATTTCGTGGAAAAAAGGAGAGCTTAACTATTTATTCTTTATTATTTTCAGAGCACAATAAATTTTATTAGAAATACGAGCGCTTTGTATTCTTTCACTGGCGCGGTGCGACAGTATTGCAGCGAAGAGAAAAATCTGTTCACAAAAACATCGCATGTTTGATTTGTCTGCTTGTTTGTTTAGTTGGCTGCGGCTAAAAAAATACACTTTCGTTGTCCAGCCCTTAATTATTTACACAAGATACGTACAGGATCTAACAATTAAAAGCTTGCAAGTAACTTTTAGCTGCCGTATATTATATATATATATATATATATATATATATATTAAGTTTTAAAGTCAGTTCATTGTAATCGTATCTTACCCTCGGCAGCTTGAGGAATATCAGAACAGAAATAGAAAGCTGCGATTTTTTAGGTTAGCTGGCTTTGGATATTTGGAGTCTGGTTTATAAAAATTAAAAAGAAAAGAAAATAAAAACAAAAATCGTAAAAATTATATCTTAAATTTAGATAAGTTGTTATTAAGTCTGTAAATTATTCTTAATACATTAGCAACTTTTATGAGACCTTAACAATAGTCTTATAGTAAGCCACGCACGCGCATTCAACATTTATTTATTTTATTTATTGTAAAACATGTGAGTGAGGCCAGACGTCGTCCAACCCATTTCTGTTTGTCCAACCTGCGACGCTTTGTTTTCCTTATCCACAATTTGGGTTGACTATTTACTTTTTGCCTCTCGATTTCTTAAATAAATTCCGTTAGAGTTTTTACTACCACACTGTTTGAGTTCACTGTGGATTATAAAGGAGCCTTTATATCTACACGTAGGCTCTATTTTATTATCATACCTATCCATTATTATGACTGCCATTTATTAGCAAATAAACGCTTATGTAGAATCCTAAATAAATCTAAAATATTTGATAGGTATCGAGTATCAATCCGCAATCTCTAAGATCAGACCAGAGACTAGTATTTATACAAGACGAACCTCATTCTACACCGCGTTCCTCGTGTACAGTTTAGGTACTTTTCATTTTAGATTTACTATAGGACCTATAGGTACGTGTGGCATATACTACTATTTATGACTTCTATAAGTGATATGCAATTTTCCTGGCCGGTAAATAAGGCATATTCTTATTTAATTGGGCTATCTAAGGGCTCAAAATGCTATAGCCAACGTAGGAAAATACTACGGGTTGTGACCCGGGGCCCTTGGTGCACTGAGTCTCTTCAAGGACGTGTCGAAGAGACTCAGATACGCTACAGGAGACAGACAAGCAGCAGTGGCAGTTTTATGGCTCAACGAATCAGCCGAATTACAGCGAGTGCGAGGAAATGCTGTACTTTGCCGCATAGCCATTTATAGACTTTTTTTTTAGTATAGAGTAAGGTTTCGTTTTAAATTTAATAATCATATTCTATTTTAATGTATAAAGCCAATAATTTGAAAATACTTTATTATGTTAAGGGTCCCCAGCAAGCTCGGTTCTTCATAGAAACGTAGTTACGCTCTGATTTTAAAACGATTAGCTAGATTGCTCTGACACTTTGTACTTACAATAAGATAAGGTATATCTAGAGCTGTAATTAGTTTATGTAGCGTCAGATATACCATGTTTAAAAAGTACGGCAAATTTAAAATTTTCATACATAACTTGTCTTTGCTCTATTTCGTTTGTTTTATAAGGTAGAGCGATATAAACTAATGACAGCCGCTCAGCCGTATACCTCATGCCATTGTATGTGCAAAGTTTCATTAAAATCCAACACGTAGGTAGTTTTAAAATGAGGTGAAATTTGGTCGAGTTTGCTGGGGACATTGACATTGAGCACTGCCCGAACCCGAGGTACCTGGGAATTGTTCTCCATAGAACCCTATCTTTCAAGAGCCACTGCATAAAAAAAACGCCAAATTGTCACTAGGTCACTACGCGAAACAACCTGCTGAGAAAACTTACTTCAACGCACTGGGGCGCTTCTGCACACGCTCTCCGCACAACCGGCCTGGAGCTTTGCTATTCGGCTGGTGCACCGCTCGCCTCACGCAGGACAAGTTTCTTCAGCACCCAATGACACCTGCCGCATAATCACGGGCTGCCTGAAGCCCACTCCTCTTAGTAAGCTCTGGCGGGCATAGCGCCCCCGGAGACCCGCAGGGAGGTGGCTTGTGCTGTCGAAAAACTCAAGCAAGAGCAAGACCCAAGGCACTCTCTCCACGGCCACGAGTTACCACCCTCTCGCCTAAAAAGCCGAAAGAGCTTTATCCGGTGCACTGCCGCTATCAGTATTTCGCCGTCTGAGAACCGATTGACTCACTGGCAAAGTACGCGCGCCCCTCCCGATAACTAAGTCCGCCCCGCTGAAAGGCTCCCGGCAGGGCATAAACAACCGTGGCCGATCTGGAAAGCTTTAAATAGACTGCGGTCCCAGGTTGGCCGCAGCAAGAAAAAATTGATAAAGTGGGGCAGTCTAAGCGGCTCAGATGCTCTATGTGTATGTGGCACGGCTCCCCAAACCATGCTGCACATGCTGTCCTGCCCAGCGAACCCGCACACCTGTTGCGAGCAAGATCTACGGGATGCGACTGACAGGGCGTTAAGCGTCGCTACCTTCTGGTCCCGCTTAATATGAATCACGAAACCATCGACACGAGAAGAAGAAGAATACAATACAAATATTCTTTATTGCTCACCAATATGAAAATGAACATGGCATACAAATTAAGTACATAACTTAAACTATGGTAGACAACAGGCAGTATTCTCGTGTAAAAAGGGATAATGAGGTAAGCCGCGAAAATAATCCTAAAAATGTAATAATTTGTTGAATTAATTAACAGTATATTTATGAAGAAGTCAAACAAGTTTTACTAGTACCTACATTCATTTATAAAAATACACTTAGCGGGACGTATCTGGTTGTATTGCTAGTGTACGAGTTAGGGGCACTGATGCATGGGTGTGTAATTAGATGCAGTAATTCGAGTCGTATCATATACGATTGCGTATATTTAATATAAATTATGGTTCAAAGATGTCTATAATTTTTTATACTCAGTATGTAAAAAATATAGGTATGCGGTTGACATAATTATTGTTGGCCTTGAGTGCTTGTACGGACATTCTACGTATGAGGCGCAACGTAACTGCGGCCAGCGCGTGCGGCCTACGTTAACCTTAGGCTATGGTCTCCAATTCTATGCTATACGCGACGTCTGGCGTTAGCGTCAACGTTCCGATCGACGTATGAACGCAACGCAAAGCGTCGGCAGTGTAGAAACGTTGACGCTAACGTCAGACGTCGTGTATAGCATAAAATTGGAGACCATAGCCTAAGTGATTGATTAGTACTGATTTTCGAAATGCCTGTATTGTGGTAAACGAGTGTTGATTCATACACAAAATTGAGTAACTAAACCTGATTGCGTTCAGTATTACATAAATATCAGATACTTAGGACTCCAGTATGTTTAGGTACCTACTCTTAGCCACCGTTATAGTTCCTTTATAACTTTCTACCCGTCTGTCTGTACGTCCCTCAGTAAGGCCTAGCCATGTTATCTATAAATGAGTGTATTAATACTGTGCATTTTATTGGAATATATATGTGTTTTCTAGTTATTACAGCTGGTTTATCATTAGATAGAATATACACCTTTATATTTAAATAAATAAAGGTATTAAACTTATTTATATTCAGTAAACATTTTCGCAAAAAATCAGAGTTTCCTCACAAAAGCACAGTTTAGTACTTTCTGCGGGTACTTACCTATTAACAGTGTTAACCCGTTATTAATGAACATTATTTTACTATGATGAATTCATTCATTGTTGAGTTAATGCCGAAAAAGTATGCTCGATATTAAAGGTGTAAAGTGCCGTGAATGTTTTTACTTTATGTATTGTATGAGGGTATAAAAGATCCCTATATGGATGCCAATCCTTAACAACATTTAATAAATTCAGACCCCCGTGCCTCCAGTAACAAAATGTATCCGACACGCAATAGACCGGTTTTTATATTTCTGCTAAAAATCGTATAAGAAATATTGATTCTCTCCAAGTTTTACTAAATACTTTTGCATAGTATAGATTATTTAATATGTAAGTATAAGATTTTCAAGCAATTCTGAATAAGTCCATAGCCTAGCAGAGCTGTAAGGCATGGTCTTTCCTTCCGGTAGGTCACATCACATCAGTCTATCCGGCTCGGATCTAGCATACTCCAAACCGGAAATCCAATTTCGATCAGACGAGGAACATGATTTCATCAGTGTTGTCTTATATGTATCAAGTGCATAAAATATAATACAGACTGGTCATCCTTACCGAGAATTTTCTACCTATACCATTATCATTTGCACCCGCACAAAACTAAAGGGAGCATAGTGTGCCTCGGGTAATATATCGAGTCCTAATCGAAAACATAACAATACATTTGAATCATGCCAAATGGCGTCAGGTCTGGTATTTATTTACCCTTGCCGATATTCTGACCGGACCGAACCAAAACCCACCGAAGCGAACCACGAAATACTGTAATTACGTCCAATATAAGCCGCTCGCGGTATTATTAACATTTTTTGGAGTCACGAATAATAAAAAACGATAAGTTTAATAACAATGTAACGTATCATTTGTCATGCATTATAATGTTATGATTATTCAAGTTTTATAGTTTAAATCATCAATAAATACAGACGTATTCGATAGATTCACAAAAATGACGGATAATGACATTGATATGAATTACGAGTAGATTAATGGAATATGGTCTACCTTTTGAATTATACATTGCTTCACCTGCCCAATGATGTCTTTCTGGAAAATGTAAGTTATTTTATAAGAACATAATAATGTTCCACCTGTTGTCCTATTAAAACAATGAGTTCTTATACGTAATAGACTAAAAAGCAATGCAGGTTGGTATTCTTCGTATGGATACACTGAATATGTACAAGAAAAATCGGGCACACGTAATATGGAAAAGTTTATCTGTTACTCGTTTGTATTGTACTTAACTAAACATATTACGTGTCTTATATCTTATATGCACCCGTGCTATATGTTTTGGAGAGCCTATGTCGTCTCCAAGCACTAAGAAGTATTGAAGAGTGTGATGTCCAATATAATTTAACCTTTACAACCTTAAATTTTAAGTTCCGTAACCGAATGGTGCCAACGGGACAATAAGCCTACTTCCGTCAAATCTTAAACTTAAAACGGCTGTATATTGGTAACGTAACTTATTTTATTTAAGATTTCAAAATGTTTCATTATTCCAATATATTGCTTTTAAAAGTAATTTTATCACTATATATAAGACAACTATACAGTTGGATAGGGTTATATTTTGTTAAATTTATGACAAAATTGTTATATGGTTCGCATATGACATTACTTAATATACGAGTATATATACAATGAAATACGTTCCGCCGGTTGCGTAATGGAGTACTTACTAAAGATTTAGATATACAAACTTTCATATTTATAACTTTAGAAAGATATTTCGTTTTGTTCTTTGGTGAAAACTTCTCCTCAAACGAACAATTAAATAGATGCTGACGCAACATTATAGCAACAATATTTAGTCTATTTTATAATACTCGTATAATGTTTCAGAGATAAGATAAACAGAACAAGCGGCGCGAACCCATTAAAAGAAGTCTTAGTGCCTGATTAATGATATGTATGTACCTATATAGACGTAGCAGGCTAGCTCAACCTTCTATGGTGAACACTTGAATAATACGTAGCAAATAGGTATCTGGGTAACAAACATGTATAAGTTCAATTAAGCTAGCTATTATTCCCTTTATTTATTTTTGGTCTTAGGCTAGGTCATTTATAATATGAATATAAAAGTAAAATATAAAAACAATTACAAAACAATACAAAATATATATAAACACATTATAAAAAACCTAACCTAGGGTGCCGCCAGCAGCGGGGCAGGGCCCAAGCTGCCGGTGGTCAGGGCCGCAGAGAGAGGAACCGGCGGACTATCCGCGCCGTGTCCAAGATCACCGCCTTCTGCATCTGACCCTTGATCCAACCACCTAGCGAGAGTCTCTCAAGGTGTTGGTCGAGACTCTTCGCTATGAGACCATTCGTTGAAACGACTATCGGGACAATGATCGTCGAATCAACATCCCACATGGCGGTTATCTCGTGAGCCAAGTCTAGGTACTTACTGGACTTGTTACTCTTATTATTATTATTAACTATTTTATTTACAAGTCAATTATCTTCTTCTTCCCATCATATCCGCTTGAGTCCTTGTAATAACAATCGTGGTTATGAAATATCAATGTACGTTCTCTACTAATTATTATGTTTATTTGTAAGCTAAAAAAATGCCCTTATATATTTTTACTGTATTAAATGCAGTATAATAATGTAGTAAATAATACAGTAAATGCCTTGAATATTTTAATAGGTAGCAATTAGGTATTTGGGTAAGAAACATGCTATTAAAGTACTAGCGTCTGCTCGCGACTTGTCTTCCTGGAATGATGACAAAAACTCATCTCCTCAAACTGTTATCATACCAAATTTCATCTGATTGGTTTAGCAGATTAAGCATACGAAATACGAAGAGGTAAGTAACATACAGAGTTACTTTCGCTTTCATAATATTAGTAGAGTAGGGATAATTTCAATTATATTATTTTTCCTACCACAAGAAATTACTTATTTGTGTTCAATTGAAAAGAAGTACTTGATTATTATTATACACAAGACAATTGCAACGGCATACAATGTTGTAAAGTTAATAACGTCTATTTTATTCCTTTTCGTGACCGCCAGCCGGCCGCCGGCCCTACGTAATATTATACATGAATCAATTTATACGAGCCCAGCGCGCGACCGGCTGCATATTTTTCAATTACGTCAATTTAAAATAATACTTAATTCGCTATTGTGACTCATTGAGAGCATTATTGTGTCAGTCGTCTCGTTCGTCGGACAAATAAAGCGGGTTTTACATTGTTCGACAGTCGCACACGTCGGCCGCCGCGGCCTCGTCTGATCGCCTTGTCGGCTCCGATGCTGATAAATCATGTGCTGATGCCAACTAATATTGTTATGTCTGTTATGACCGTTTTGTGAGATTTTAAAATCAATTTGATCAGATATATACAAAAATATATGTCGAAATCGAAAACTAAAACCGCTCGATCCTGATGGTGATCATAATATATTAACTATACTTAGAGCTAGTTAATATACTCACTTAGGTGTAGTATTTAATTATTCTGTCTTAAAAAACTGTGGAACTTTTTTATTAGTGTAGTATGGCAAACCAATGAATTCATAATCGCACTGGAATGAAATTATATTAAAAATGCTCGTCAATCAATACACGTAAAATGTAACTTGAATAATCCATTTAAAATCAAAATAGCTGGACCAAACGAATAGAACCAAACACGGAATAGTCAGAGATATGGGCGTGTGCATGACATTCCCCAGTTTGACATTCAAAGGGTTGACGAAGAAACCATATTCCATAGGTACTTAGATATTTTGATAAAGTGAGGTGGTTTATTTCCAATACGCATGGCAAAATGGGCCAGGATCAAGACAACACTGGCTTGTGACACTGGAGTCCCAGGCCGAGACTCGTTTTGGGTCGCAGTGCCATTCATTACCTTGGTTAGTTTAGCTCAGAGATAGCTGTTCAACACTTATTTTGCGAGCACTTATACTTGCAGATGTTCTGTATTAATATCTCATTTAAATATGCAAACGTGTAGAAACGGACGTATTATGTTACAAAGAATTTATATAAATTGCATTGGTAATATATAGGTACTTTGCATACCTACACTTCGTAATAATATTATGCTAGAAGACTTTGTTGTTAAGTTTATTCATGCGGACCATATAAACGTTAAGTAGTGTTTTTAATAACTTTACGTTTCGTATGAGTTAGTGATGCCTAGAATTTTTAAAATCTTACTATTTTTTGTCCGTGCGTCAGTCAAGCATGTCAGTTTAAATTTCAATAGGATGTAGAAATTTGCATCCCAATTCCACTGAAGCCTGAAGGGTGGTATTTTATCGCACATAATACCAGTTCTGAAGTGTAAGTTGGAGTCCCAAACAATCGGATCTACGAAGTGACGAATATGATATGCGCCCCATTACTTAGGCACTTACTTACTCGTTGGCACATTTTGACCTGCTTCAGCCAATGAATTGGCCGTAATTGCCAGGGGTGGTCGTTGGTAGCGCCTTCTTGGTTTCACCAAACCATCTGTGACATCTGTCCCCGTTAAAGCATTCGCTAAATTTTATTGTATGGGAAGTTTCATAGTTCACTGCGGAGTGACGTTGATCAGTCCACTATTTGTGGTTGGTGCAACTGGCCCTTAGGATGGCTTGATCTATTTCCTTTGACTGCCTGTTGTAGAACTATATATTAACCTGCCTCACAATTCAACATGTTTATCATAATATATACCTATATGAAGCAACTTGCATTGAGGTATTTCAAATAAACTATTTTACAGATCATCAGTTTTAAAATATACTAATAGGTGCTTATGGAAGTTTGGAACACCTTGCAAAATATTTAATACGAGTATGACACCCTCGACATTTTAAAAATGGACATTGCTAATCATTTTAACTTTTTACCATAGGATTTCGAACATCAAAGCTTGTCTTTCAAATATCAAAGTTTACAAAAATTTTACATCGACCAAAACCTCCTTTATTCCAGCAAATTGAATGTGCCTCTTCGACTCTCTTCATTCGTGGCGTTTTGTGTTTACGCCAAGTTTCATCGATCGGTTCAAAAGTAGTCACCTGCAATATAGAGTAGGTACGTATTTAAATAATACATTTGCATTTATCAATGTAATGCAACGCAATACATGTTTACCTACCGGTTCTTGCATTTGGATCAACGTTAAACATTTTACACTACACGCACTCACTAAGCCGACAAGAATCCGTCGTATATAAATAAAATATCTAGTTAATTATATATATAGGTAGATGCTTATAGTGTTACAATGTTGTTTGCTGCTCCCGACGCTGTATTTGGTTAATATTCCTGCCGTTTAACTTTAATTAGGCGATTTATATTCAAGTTGCAGTGAAGACTGGCTCTATATTATTTATTGCGCGAATTAAGGTTCAGAATGTTTTGTTGTAGGAACACGTTTCGATATAGTGTTATTGTTATTGCTTAAGTTGTTTATTTAGCGATGCTTTTTCGTTGTAACTAAGGACTTGGTACCTATAGTTAATTGCATGCAAGTTGTTTTAACGTATACTATCCATGGGGACAATTAAATTTGTGCTTATCCTCCTTCGTTATCTATATATGGCACAGGTATTTATTTTGCACTAAGTAGACATTTAAAATACATTGATAAAAAGCTTAAATACCGCTCGATTAATTTTAACATGGCTATCATGTCATGTTACTGTAGGGGCATTAGAATGAACATAATAGGTACATATGATTATACATATTATCAATACTCTATGCCCAGCGATAGCGACATCATAAAAGTTCGACTCGTTACCAATTTTGATCATATAACCCTTGTCAAGTGTGTTTTCCCTTACTCGTTTTTAGGGTTCCGTAGTCAACTAGGAACCCTTATAGTTTCGCCATGTCCGTCTGTCCGTCCGTCCGCGGCTTTGCTCCGTGATCGTTAGTGCTAGAAAGCTGCAATTATGCATGTAAACATAAATCAAGCATGGCGACAGAGCGGTAAAATAAAAACTAGAAAAAAATATTTAGGGTACTGTAAAGGGATTCGGTCTATCTGCGGAGGGGAATGTAAACGCTCGAGGTAGATTTCTGACCATGTTTAATTCTATTTTTTCTTCGACTACAAATACGACTACCATGAATGATTGCCGCTTGCCGAATGAATCGCCTGCAGACCTTTATTCCTTCAGCAGGGCGATAGTTCTGAATTCAATTAATCGTTGCCAGCTATCTACCACGAGACTGTGAAGGTTTCCAACCTTCACATAACTCGCCTCCCCGGGTGAAAGTGGCAATCATCATCACAAAACTACACCCTATCCTATTCTACCCTAACTACAGACTCCTACCTACTCCAGGCCCCTACAGAGTATAGAATTTTCCTACCTCCCATTCGCTATGAGTCAGCCTTATTCAAGGTAGCTCACCGCACCTTCCATGAAGAAGTCGAGCCAGAAATCGGCTCGCAGCTGATTCAGCTCGTTGACGGTAACTCGAAGTTGGGGGTTGCATATGACCGCCAATCTTCCCGCCGTGCCTTGCGAGATGATCATAAGCCTTGTGGGGCTCGTATCTGTCGCCGCTGCCTGCTGATTAGCTGAAGGAGTTTGTCATCTAGCTGGGCATCTCAGTGTACATGCAAGTAGAGAAAATACATATATGCTGTTCTCTATAATAACAAACATTACAATGATGTCAGAATTACAGTGTCCTTAGAACCTTAAACTTTTAATAATGTTCATAAAATAAACATCTGTGCGTTTTAATTATTACAACATCGCAACAGTAATCTTCATATAACTTATCCTTATGGGGAGCTATAGGAAAACTATAAGGTTACAGGTAAGGCCATAAGATATTAAGTAAGTTTAATATTCATAATTTACATTGTGCAACACTATTTATAACACTCTGTATAAAATTCACAAAACTTGTTGGCACAATATGAATTATCATGTTCAGGTGACTATATACAAAATAATACATTATAATACAATATTAACTCTTTGAACGTCAAGAACGTGACGTACTGTTTTTGATTACAACGTAAGTCGTACAAATGGTTTATTCTATATATTCCTATACTAACGTAATCTAACTAAATAAATTATTTATTTTTAGACTCTGGGAAAGATTTTTTTAAGTTTATAAATATGTACAATTTCTTTCCTAGCCCTCACCTTTTGGTGATAAGCGCTGAATAACATAGTTAACTTTAGATAGCTGATTAATTACTATATAAGGGCCTTTATACAGCCTACAAAGTTTACGATTTCGGCCTGCTATGCGCCTAGGTACTATATACAAAATAATACATTATAATACAATATTAACTCTTTGAACGTCAAGAACGTGACGTACTGTTTTTGATTACAACGTAAGTCGTACAAATGGTTTATTCTATATATTCCTATACTAACGTAATCTAACTAAATAAATTATTTATTTTTAGACTCTGGGAAAGATTTTTTTAAGTTTATAAATATGTACAATTTCTTTCCTAGCCCTCACCTTTTGGTGATAAGCGCTGAATAACATAGTTAACTTTAGATAGCTGATTAATTACTATATAAGGGCCTTTATACAGCCTACAAAGTTTACGATTTCGGCCTGCTATGCGCCTAGGTTTTAATACCAAGATACTCGTAATACCATTTGGAGCAAATTGTGTAAATTTTGACTTTTTATCGTAGTATGCCTTCTGCACTGCTTGGACCTTAGCGATTCTTGCTGCTGCCAGCCTTTGTAAGCTCTTTATGCGATTCACTTCTTCTTCTAATGTATGGGTTTCTTCTTCTTTGACACCCAGCTCCATGTCCATGTTTAGGTAAGGCTTCCTGCCGTAAACTATATTGTGCAGTTACCAAAGAGGAAATTACACTATGCCACTAGTCCTGAAGGTAAATCACAAGTTACTACATCATCAAGAAGTAGTTCTGTAAAACCACCATCATCTTCTTCCTCAAAGAGGAGTAAGTCATCAAAACTCCCCTCATCTAATAATCAGATTCGTGATGCACTCAAAGAAGAACGAAGAGAGAAATTAAGGGAGATTGCTACAAAAGTTAAACAAACAGACCTAAATTCAAAAACCAAAACAACTAAGAAACCATCTGACCCACGGAAACCACTTAAGAGACTTAAACCATTGTCAGATAGTGAAGAAACAAAGAAACCAATAGCAAAAGTAGATCCCTAAAAAAGCAAATAAATCGGTCTGTTTTTCAAGCTGGAGTGTCATATTTGCAACACTGTTTTAATATAAGTATGTTATTTTTCCTTTATGCATGATAAACGCCAGCATGCGCCCCCCTTAGTACCCTGTTAGTAATCGACTGTAGTATTTTGTGGGCGCCTGCAACTCCAGAAGTGTCGCATGCGCGTTGCCAATCTTTTAGAAATCTATACTCTTGGTATAGTATGTGTGCCTGTAGCCACAACACTTTAATTTAGTAACAATTTTTTTCAATTTAATGATAATTTCTCATTTATGTGAAGTTTATTATATCTTCTTATGAGAAATAGAGATTCTTAAAGTTGACAGTTCCGTGTACGTTGAAATACGGCGTGCGGTGCGACGCACACTGCACTGTAGCGACGTCGACACCGACGACGACGACCGGCGACGGCGACACTGCCGCAGCGCTATTTTTAAACCGGCGAGCGGCGAGGTGGCCCGCGCGCCGTGCGCCGCGCCGCCAACACTGTATCAGACCTCTTAATTGCCTTCCTGCGACATGGAATCGCACGTATTTATTAATGGACGACACGATTTAAAATATGCATAATTGTTGCTAATTAAAAGTCTACTGATGACGTTTATAATGAAGTAAATTATATTATAGCGGCTGGGTGCACTGATTTCAATATGTTTATGCGCTGAGGTTACTCGATGCTGATGAGCTGAAGCCAAACTGAAATTACTGAGATATTAAGATTTTTATAAATGAAATAACGAAGTTTTAATGCACGATTTGCATAGGTATGCAGTTATACAGAAAGCGTACTTATATAAAAAGCATAATTTGAATGACAGGTGTTGAAGGAAATTATTTGTTAGTACTTACTAAGAAAAGTTTAGTCAGTTCTTAGGTAAACATTGATGTCTAAATTGCTTTCTCAAACAAACGAAATTTATCCCAATTTACTATCTAACAAGGTTCAAATAAAAAATAGGAAAATGTTGTGTGGTGCGCATGAGGTAATTACGTCAAAATTAGAATTGTGTATGCTGGTATATTATTTATTTTTAATAGAAAAGCACGTTGCATACATTACTTGTAGATAGGTATTACTGGTTAGTCAGCCTCGCGCCCCGAGGATACCTTACTAACTAACTAACGTTTTATTTTTTCCTTAAAACTAACTGCTTATTTTAAAAAACCGTCAATACCTGTCATTCAATGAATACTGTGTAAACTGTATATCTACTATGCAGATCTTACATTACACTGGTGGGTATTATCCAAACATATCTTCTGCTGAGTAAAGGTTTCTTAAGATTAAGTCTATTCAGACTGACAGAGGTTAGGTCATGGAACTTATGGATATAGGGTTGGCACCCTCTTCTAAATGAATATCTTTCTCAAAGTGTTATTTATATCTTCTAGTTAATAAAGGTAGGTACTTGTTGTAGAGGTGTGTTATTTGTTGTACTAAATTAAGTAGCATGGTTACATTACGAAGCGTATACTCATTTCATTAACTCAATGTAACCGTCGTTGCATTTTTATAAAATATGGTTATTTAAGATAATAGATAGAGCTGATAGGTGTGCGAGTGCGCCGGAGCCGCACAATAAACCGCGCTCACGCAACGCGCATCATATTAATAAGTTAGTTTTTATCAATGCAGTATAAATAGTTGCTTGCGAACAAAACAACAAGGTTTCAAGTAAATTCTTAAGGCGAATTACTTTCTCGATCGTTCATATACCATTTATATTGTAGACCAAGGTGTAGGGCTAGAAAGTGACTATGTCCTAACAAATATATATATATATATATATGTACTAACATAAATTTATGTATGTTTCTCGTTATTATTTTATTCAATACCCTGAATATTTATTCCGTTATATTTTTCATTTGTAAATTTTCCTCATGCTCGCCAGTTCAAGCTGTTGAAGTTTCTTGCGGCCCAATTCGAACTTTGAGATACGTCAAACATTTGCTAAAGATACGATATGGATTACATCAGACCTTGATAAATCTGTTGACTTTTTTTGTGATATCCTTCAGTACGCAGATGACATTGCCCTATATTACGCTTCTAAGGATGTCTCAGTATGTACAGTTGCACTAAACTCCGCCCTATACTACCTTAATTTCTGGCTTACCGATCATGGTCTGTCTGCTGTCATCTGCCAAAAGCTCCCTTGTTGTTTTCACGCGTTTCAAATATCGTATTCCTGACGTACACATAGTCCTCAACGACGAATTGATCCCGGTAGTAGATTCGGTTAAATTTCTGGGCCTTTACTTGGACTCTCGCTTGACCGGCGTATTCCACTTAAATTATTTAAAAAATAAATGTGAAAAGGCGTTAATGTCCTGAGATCCTTGTCTGGTGCCTGGTGAGGATCTCATCCCTTCTCACAAAAGCTTTTATATAATGCTATCATACGAAGTCATTTTGATTATGGTTCATTCCTGTTGGAGCCCTGTAATAAGAGTGGTCTTTCCCTTCTTGATAAGATCCAATCAAAGTGCCTTCGGATTGTTTTCGGAGCCATGCGTTCTTCTACTACTAACGCTCTCCGGGTGGAGTACCTAGAGCTCCCATTAGGTTTGCGGACACAATTCTTATCTGATCGCTTTTTCTTCAGGGCAGCCCAGCATTTGAATCATCCGCTTCTGTTTCATTTAAATAATTTGGTAAACATTATTCCTACTTCTGATTATGGGATTCATAAAGAACTTCTTTGCCTCGTTAAAAGCTTTCAAAAACTTTCCGATGCTACACCTATGTGGACTTCTCCTGTTAATCCGGTGTTCCTAATAGATTATGACGCTCTTGTGTTCAGTCCTAATACTATCTTTTCCCTTGGTATAAAAAAATCCCCAGGTGCAAATAATATGTTTGTAAAACTTATTGACGAAAACTGGCACAATTTTCTTACTATTTTTACAGATCCTTCGAAACTCTCTAAGAATGGCCCAGTCGGTTCTGCAGTTTGGATCCCGAGATACAAAATAATCTTAAGTTTCAAAAGCTCTCCTCCCACATCGGTGTTCACAGGGGAAACAATAGAAATCTTTGAAGCTGTCTCATTCGTTCAGTCTCATAAAATTACGAAGGCAATAATATTTACTGACTCCCTTAGCTGCCTTCAAGATTTACACAAGTTTCCACTTCGCTCTAGGGATAATCTTTATCCACCCTTCAGACTAGACAATTCCTTTACCAATGTTCTTTACTGGGGTTAGAAGTGGTTCTTGCCTGGATCCCTAGTCATAGTGAAATTGATGGTAATGATTGACCAGCCAAATGCCTGTGCTAAACAGGCGATTGAAATTAGTTGCTCTCCCTCTTACCCCAAGTGCTATATGCAGGACCTTCGTAACTCTGCGAAAGAAGACCTCATTAGACAGTGGACTGAACAGTGGCATATTACTAGCCTATCTACTGCCTATCGCTATTACAGTATCCAACCTGATATTCTTGTCAGACCTTGGTTTTTCAAATTCAATAAGATTCACAAATCGGTCACCTCCTCTATTATTCGTCTACGACTTGGCCACAATTCTTCTCCAGCCTGGCTAGCGAAAATCCATCGAATAGATCATTCTCTATGTGAATGCGGCCATGAGGAGGGCACCCCTAAACACATTTTCTTTAACTGTCCCAATACTCCAACGTCCTATTAATATGAATCACATCCTTACTTTGATGAATACTTCCTTTGTTCACGTTCTTGCTAAGTTTATGAAAGATTTTAATATCAAACTCTAAATCCTTTCAAACTCTCTTTCCTGTTTGTATACTCAAACTGTCCCCAATTAAACAAAAAAAAAATTGGCAGCTGGTTCATTTCTGTCTATTGGGTTATGTGGGGCCCCTCCCTCTTTTGTATTTATTAATGATGTATTTATTTCTTCCTTTCTTGATCCATATATAGAAGTTTAGACCCTCTGAACCGATCAAGCATTCTACAAGGACTGGATCAAGACCCGCCACCGAGCCTCTTGATCCCGCAACCTTGACGCTGGCGGAATTGTCCTGATGGACAGATGCCATAACATCTAAAAAATTGATTGATTGATTGATTGATATGGATTAGATATTTTAGTGTCAAAAGTGACGTTTCTTCAAACACAAACGTCACTTTGGACACTGACATCCAATCCATATCGTATTTTTAGGATTTTTTTGGCGTATCTTAAAGTTGGAATCGGGCCGTTAGTTTTGGATGTGATTGGATCGAGGAAAGTTCGCCGCTGTAATTTTTCTGCTCTTTCATCTGACCCTTCTCAACTTGGTATATTTACCTACTGATGAAGATGTTGTTAAAGGTTAAAGATTATACCGGTAGTAGTGTGGTTCTAATTAAACGTTAAACAAATGTATAAAGGTCTGTCTAGACTAGATATTAAAATATATTATTCACTTAATGTCTCTATCTGGCACTCATATAATAAGTATCAGATAGACTTGAAGATACTGTAATCATATTACTTTAGATGTAAACGCGCCTCTACGTTTCACGAGAATTTTCGAGAATCCTCATTGTAGAATTTTAGGTATAGGTAAATACTTAAGTAGTTTTAAGCCAAACTTCTGCTTAAGAGTTATACGGAAATTCGCTATATTGCAGGCAATAAGTGTAATTATAATTTACACGTTGAATTAATTATGCCCGCTCGGCTGCGGGCCACTTACCATATTTATTATCTATACATTTACTCGGTTTTAATCGAAAAACTGCACAACTTTTACGGAGGCGTTTATAAATAACATATGTGAAATGTTTGTTATGTGAAAACTATTACTAGTTGGTTTCTTAGATAATCGTAGTAATAAAAATATTTCGTCCAAATGCGAATCGGATATCGGCGCTATACTTACTCAAACTCGTATCTGATATACGTATCTAATATATAGATACGAGGTTGAGTAAGCATAGCGACGATATGCGCATCAATGGCAACATATGCGTAATACCTATATCGCAACCATGATATGTTTTGTAGTTTTTAGTATGTATGATGGTTTTATACTATTGTATGCAATACTTTTTCTACGAGTAAGCTAAAATAATACTATTTACACAATCATTTATATTTCGAAAAAAAAATTTCCTACGCCTGGGATTTTTTTTCCGGGGGTTTATAATAATTAAATATATCCCGCAAAAATTCTATGGATATGTGAAAAAAAAAATTAAAATAGAATATTTACAAAAACATTAATATCTCTAAACCAAAAATTCTGACGTCGGGATTGTTTACAACATTTTTTAGGAAGCCTACGTGGTTATAATATCAAAATATCTCCCGCCAAAAATCTATGAATATATAAGAAAAAATCGAAAATGTAACATTTACAACATCATTTATATCACAAAAACAGAAATTCGGACACCGGGGACGCCGGCCAAATTTGATCAAACAGCTTTTTGGAATTCAATACAAGTTTAACCATTAAAAAACGTTTGCTAAATAACTTTTTATCTTAATAAAATTTGACAAAGTAAAATTATGACAAATGATAATTTAACCAGACAAATTAATTGCGAAGTGTATATTTGCCAAAGCTTCATTTGGGAACTACTGCGATATGGTTATTGAGAAGCGAAATTTGGCGAAAAGTATTTGGGCCTAACGGAAGTACATCTAAATAAACAAAATTAAGTAAGTATCTACTAACAAAATCGTTGATGTCTGTTGCCTTTGGTTTCGTCCTATTGGCGGCGGCGAGCTGTGACTGGTCTATTTCATTATAGTTGACTAAACCGTTTCGATATGAATATTATAAAAAATATACATATAAAATATAGCCCTAATCGTGTTCCAGTGGTCTGTGACAGCACGCTAAGCCATATATTATATTGTTGTGGGGAATATGTACAGACTTTTCAACAAAATTTTATTATTTATCTTTTGAATATATTATGTGTCTATTCACACAGTTTTTAAACAGCCTGCTGAATGTGTTAATAAAAAGTATGTGTGTAATAAGTACCTTGAATGTCAATGCAAAGAACGCAAATAAAATAAGCGAATACTTAGTACCGATCAGCAGTTGTGGTTATGATACATATATGTGTAATATCAGTATCATATCGGCATAATGATATTATGTTGTACTAGCTGTTGGCCGCGACTTTGTTCGCGTGGATTTGTATGTTGGTGGTTATATAATTATTCTACATGAGCATAGAACATTATGCAGCAAAAGATACGAGGGACATTTAATCATTATACAACGCATAAGATTTGTCTGTTACAACCTACGACGTATCAAGCCCCTAACTGAAAAAAAATGAAGTACTGTAAGAAGATATTCAAGTACACTATAAAAAAAAATGTTCTCTCCAGATGCAAACTTTAAACCCATTTTTTACCAATTTAGGGGATTACTGGGATTAATAAAAACTTTCAATGAAAGTCATTTTAACTCCCTTATATAATAAATTGCTAAATACGCTAAAATTACATTTTTGCTTTCTATTATTGTGTCTTTTACAACATTTCAAGTTCACTATAAAAAAAAAACAAATTTTCAACCCTTTTACATCAACTTAGGGAATGAATTTTCATAAACAGTGACATCAGTTTAAATATAATGCCCTTTTACCAAGTTTCAAGTTTCTAGCTTAAAAGAAAACTCGTACCACATATAAACTTCTATCCCCTTTTTAACCCACTTAGGGGTTGAATTATCAAGAACGTTGAAATAACTTTTTCACATCAGCAGCTAGAACAAGGGTAATTTGCTGCTTAAAAACAGTGAGCAAAATCGCATTTTGCTCACCGAGTGAGACAAAATAACATTCAAGTGACCTTTAGATTCGAATGTCATTTCAACGTGCGGGGCCTAATACAAGTTCGAAATATTTGGATTCTATTGTCTTTATCCCTTTCACGTCATTAGCAAAAAGAAAGAGACAAAAAAAGTGCATACTTAAATTACTTAATTCAACGGTATATTGACGGTTTATAATAGACCCCCGAAATAAGTCAGACCGCATCGTTCCAAAACACCCTACGAATCTTCATTCGTAATAATTAATTAATTAAATAAAAATTTAAAATTTAATAAAAACACCATATTTTACGTATTTTATTATACAATCAAAACAATGAACCTATACAAATTTACGCAATAATTATGCAGTAAATAATTCTACTTAACTACTTTTAACGATCTCTACTATAGTTTACAAAAAGTAGTATCCGCAATTCGGACCGTATCTTATAAAGTTTTTTTTACAAAAAAAAAGTTGTCGATTGAACTGTCAATTGATGTTCGTTAATTCATTATTTTCGTATTATTTTATTGAAATTTCTTTCGTTTTGTTTTATTGCGGTAATTAAACTTAATTGTTAGAATATTTTCAGAAAACATGAGTGAAATAGTATTGAAGACGTATTACATTTTTTCAGGTTATATTTTTTGATGGCTGACTGACGTGAAAAATTTTGTGTACTACACGAGATCAAAGTTATTTACATCTCGTGCGCTTTTGAGTCCCTTACTACGCTCAAGATTCTAAATTAGATTCACGAGCGTAGCGAGCTATTATAGAATCTTTCGCTTGCACGGGACTCAAAACAAGCACTCGAAGAAATATCAAACTTTGATCTCTTGTTGTATAAATAACTATTTTGTTACTTTATATTATGCTAATTTCTAAGAAGTTTGAAAGCATTTGTAAGCGAGACTAACTTTCAATCCGTAATATTTTACCATCTTAGGGGACGTATTTGCAAAAACGCTTAAAATTTCTTGTTTTTCAATTAAATACCTTTTTACAAAGTTTCAAGTTCCTGGCTCAAAATAAAACTTGGACCCCATACAAACTTTCATCCTCATTTTAACCCCCCATAGAGGTTGAATTTCCAAAAAAGTTCATATAACTTTTATTTGTAATCGGATGTTATGCCTTTCTATAAAGTTTCAAAGCAATTGAAATAAGGATACCTAAGAAAACAATGATATTTGAGTCCGACTAATTTATTTTTCTATATATGCTCTTTCTAGCTGGATACAACTAAACCGAGGCTTTCCCAGGGCCATTATTCTGTTTTTATATAATTTTCTGTAAAGACAAATACCCTCAAATAATAATTTTGGCGTCAATTACTTTGGAGAAGGTATAGAATTTTTTGTCACTTTTTTGTCCACGTAAGTCGCAGGGGTCCCAATCCTATAAATGTGGTAAATGGAGTATTAATTCGAAGTAAAATTCTTCAATTTTTGTCATCGCAACGGTAGCAGAGTGAATCGGCGAGTCATCGTTTTTAAGGGCTGCAGCGGCAGCCAATATGCACAAAGCTTTTTTTTTGAAAAATACTCTGGTAATATATTGAAAACATATTCCGGCGAGCTGTTTGCAATCTCTGCTGTCTCTCTAGGCAGTTATTATCGACGGTCTTTTAATACAATATATTTACTTTTTTTGGCCGTTTCTGGGATTCCTCATTTGGTCTTGAACTCTGGGACACGCCATTGAAGATTTGTCGTCTTTGTATGCAATCATCTACCCAAGTGTGGAAGGTACTAAAAGAAGGTTAAAAGTCCCTTATTACACGATACAGACAGTTTTAATATGGATTCCCGTTTTTTCTTTAAAAATTTAAAACTACAAGTGACAACATCATCCTCCGTTTTCTCCATTCCACTTCAACCCTCAATATTCTTGGAAAATCGAATACATGGACTATCTTTTTTTGAATACTTAATTAAGAAAGATTGGATATTACGATACAGAAGGAATTTTTATCATTATTTTGAAACTACTTAATTTGTCGTTTCGGTTTTTCGGTTAACCCACCCTAGATATACAGGCGTCATACTACGAATAATTTTATGCAGATTTTGGGTATCTAAATACCATTATTCCTGAACAACCCACAACATACTCAAGGTTACATTATGAGTGTCAGTCAAGATCAATAACTAAACTGCTAAGGTCGGACCAAGCTAACTCTGCACGGCATTTGTACGGGCAAAGTGTGGGAATGTCGTCATAAATGACAAATTTCTATGAAAATATGCCGTTTAAATATAATAAAACCATGCAAACATTGTTGACCCAAAGTCGATGCAGAATAAGCTTAGACTGATATAGAAATACTGCTTCTGTGGCCGAATTAAATCATTTTTGTATCGTTTTAGCATTATAAGTTAGATCTACAGTAGCATTATAAACGTTTACACGGCTACTATATTATTTGGGCACAAATAATACGACTTTCGATCCTACTAAGGTTCACAATAGTTATATAATGGCATTACAGGCGCACTATATTAGCATTAATATGGCCAATGAAGTTGCCAATCGCTTTGCAGCAGCATCATATTAGAAATACATTTGTTAATGAAGTTTGTTAATTGCATTACAAAAGAATTAGACTAGCATTAAAATGTAGTAAAGGCATGATTGCAGCCATTAAAGTGTTCACAGTTACAATTTAAATGAACCCTGCATCATTGCAAAAACATCCTTATTGCCACGGTACAAATGTTATAATATTATTACTTTGCCTCGTGACAAAAAAGGTTGACAAAAACTAAAAAAATGAAGTAACATGAAGTGAACCATATTTGTTAAAATAAAATCTGTAATACTAAATAATTTTTGACTCTTGTTATTTCATGCCGTCAACTATTACTGCGAAATGTTCTTTACTTTTAATGTCTTTATAGGTTTCATTGAAATTTTTCACGTGGCCTGTATATAATGTAGTTTTGATGTTAATATTACATAAAAATATGTGCAGAATAAACAAAATATCTGAACACGCACACTTTACGCTTTGACAATACAGGCGTGTTCAGATATTTGTGAACACCTTGGCTGCTTAGATATATATAGTGGCGACTGTACAATAGGTACATAAAAAGTAAAACTAAATTTGGTTTAAAATTTGTAGTTAGCAATTACCTGCATCAACTGTCGAAAATGCAATAGTCCGCAGTTCATGGTAATATTTTTTTTTCATTTATTTTTCAATAAATCTTCTTACCCAGACCAGACAATTTTCAATAATATTTGGTTACCTTTGAGAACAAAGTGCACGAGAAAAAGGAAAGCGACATACAACAATAAAGTTTACAATGAAACGCAAATTGAACAGAATTTGTTATCAGCCAAGTTGGAGCTTTATTCTTGCGGAGCAAACTTGTGACTTCTCGACGGAGTTTTTGCAGAGAGCGGGCCTGAACATGAGTACGGCCGTTCTTCCTCGGAGGTCGGCCGACAGCGCCCGTACCCGGGTCACCGCACGTCTTCCGTGTCATGAGGACACTGAACAACCAATAAATTGTGGTTCCTTACTCATTGATTATACGATTAAACGTAAGCGACTGCTTCCATTACGTGGCGAAGGTCGATTTCATTTGCGATCCCGTATTTGAACATTGCCTTATATTAATGTGCACTCACACTAGTGCACTCTTCAGTCTGTGTGGGGTCTGTAGATACTGTCTGTGTGTGGGTGCTATTAGACGTTTGAGACACCGAGGTCGATGACTTATACTGTTCATTGTAATTTACAATTTATTTAAATGTTATGATTTGATACATGAGTGAAGATTTTGCAACGCTTTATATCGAGAACATACTTGTCTGTATACTAACGTATAGAGATGAAGTTGTTGTGAAGAACAAACGACAATGCTATTTGGTTTTTTGTTAGGGTAATTATGTTTCTACGTTGAGTATCTTTTATTGTCTTTAATGACAGTGTCTATTCTTTCGATCTATGACTTTATTATTATGATTAGGGTGCGTGCTTAGTAATTATGTTTTGTTCAATATAGTTAATTTTTTCATTCCATGTTAACCGGTGCTCAAAATGAATGGTCAAATTAGGTTACTTACAACGTTTTATGCATGTATTATGGAACAGCTTCATCCCACTTACATACTTATTTGCAATACATAATAGGTAGATATGTAGATAATAATATTATTTATCATTGTTGCTGAAACACAATAGATCGTATCATTTGAATAATTTTATCTGATACAAGTCTACGTTGTATACGCTCTTGTGAAAGTACAATGGCAGAGGCAAGTCTTAACCATTTGGCAGCCCAGCACTTCTTGTTTCCCATCTCTATCATTAATAAAGATCCATCTGATTATCCATCCAACTTATAATTGACGGCCTTGGCTAATAAGCGTGATGCATTTAGATACTTGCCGCTAACTGCGCATTCCCAATGATCAATTTACGACGTTTTATTTTTCATTGATTATTTATATAGATTACAATAGCTTGTAATATGTATTACTTAACTCGCTAATGTTATATCGAACTGTGCAGTTGTTTTGTTCACAATAATCTAATTTATCAGAAATATTTGATACACCTAATGTACATATTTCTTTTATAAAAAGGAAATAATCAAATGTAAACACACTTTGCACTTTTCTTCTCGACTATACCGTGATTTGTAATATAAGCGTTTGAATACATTTCGCAGGTCCCAATACAAAAGCAGTTTTACTGTCATAAGTATAAGGATATTAATGATTTAAACTTCGTCGGCTGTGTCGTTTTGTTCTCTATATTATTATGCCGCTTCATAACCATCTACAACATTAAACATTTTATTGGTATTCATACATTTAGGAAAATGCCGGTCATTACAAATTATAGTTGAGTTGATTGATATATCGTGACTACTGTTACGGTGAGGTGGACCCAAAACGATACAAGTTATATCAAAATATTCGATTCGATCGATTTTATGTCAACTTAATGTAATCGTCTATATTATTATCTTGTGAATTATCACAATGTCACGAATTAAAATAACGAAAGATTGTATAAAGATAAGTCAAGCAAATGTGACATATCGGTCTCGTCCTACCGCACCATAATCAGAATTAAGTCCCTGCTATAAATCTCATATCAAATTTAACGTATACGTACTTAACATGTTTTACAAGTTGTAGGTAGGTACCTACATACATATATTGCATGGAATTTTGTGGACATTTCGATAGCAGGGATCGGAACCGGTTTTTTGGAAAAACTATGAAATAAACATATATTTCGGTTTATTTTATACTCCAAATATAGGACTCGGTTGTGTTTTTAGATAACGACTTCGTATTATTAGATTGCCCAATTAGAAATGAAATAATTAACAAAGAACGAAAAAATACCGTTTTCGTTCCCATACAAAAAATACCGGTTTCCGATCCCTGTTCGATAGTATGACTACCGTAATCTAACAAAACATTGCGATTGGTCTAGCTAGTCAGTGCAATAGAGCACCAATCACACGTAGGAATAATCACTTTATTTACAATTAATAAATATGATATCATAATATTCAAATAATTCTCTGTAGCACTCCAGTGCAACTCAGGAGTTTCAGGACCAGGTCTAGGTCCAGCATATTTGTTACAGAGTAATGAATATTTTTATGAGTTTGTGAGCTATTTACGAAATAATTGTGGAGTTAAGATTCCTAACCTTGACTATCACATTAAACTACGCTTTACCTTTACGCCAGGAGGCGTGTGGATAGTATGAAGCTGCCGATAGTTTGTAAATGGTCCAATATCTTCTTTAAGAAGGTTTTAATGAGTTGTCAACCGATAATTGTCGCTATACTGGGGTTAGTACCTATGTGCAAAAATGTATGGAGCAGTCTGCACTTTTGTCTCAGGCGACGCCGTGTGGCATGATTGTTCCTAGGTCAAACAAAGCTGATTTAGCCCGGTAGCCACGAGATCGTGCCGTGACTACCCCCAGAATAAGAAATAAATGGGCTAAATTGTTCAATATTTTATTTTTGCGATAAATAAATCGCCACAAAAACCGCCAAAATTGCCACATAAACCCCATGTTATTTTAATTTTTTTTTATAAGTACCCATTTTTTGGCTGAATAATAAAAAAGTTAATTCCGAAAATGGTTTCCTACCAAAATCAGCCAGAGAGCCAGGTTCACGGATTAAGAGAGGGAATCCATTCTTGGGTCCTAAGGACCAATAGTGCCAAAGGAAAACTTTTGTTCACGCAATGCACCTTCGACTACTCTTCGTTATAGGTGTTTCGCCATTTGTTTGTATTTTAAACGATTCGTATTGTATGTAAAGCAGAGACGCTTTTCAGATAGATTTTCGTACATTAACCCACCTGTTGCTATCCCTATTGCATAATTATGTTGCTGTCTCGCCCATGATGCCGGTTGTCACTGTCACTGTGCGAGCTTGACAGCAATATAATTATGCGCGTGCAATAGTGATAGCAACAGGCGGGTCAATGTATGAAAACCTACCTGAAAAGCATCTGTAGTAGTGAAGATTGATTACTCCTGCCTCCTTATAGTTTAATTTTCATAATGATGTAGGTAATGTATTTTTTTGTAAAGAGTAAATACACAACTATATGGGTACATGGAAGAGGTACTTAGGTTAATAATTTATTAACCTATAAAGCCTGTTATAATTGAGGAATTATGCGTCAGAAAAACGACAAACGTCGTTCTAATAAAGTAACGTTCTGCTTTTTAATTTTACCATTTAATTACAAAATTCCTACTGAAGTGACAATGTCTAATTTGTCTAGGGCTAATATACGTCTAGCTGTAATAATAGCATTGATTCCTCTGTAGTTAGAGACCAGTACGAACTCCCCACGTGGGTTTGTAATTCTAATTTTCTAGTATAAGTCATACCTACAACTTTACTACGTACTCGTATCTATTATCTACGTGTATAAAAGTTCTGTACTAGACTGTACCATTGAGGCGGCGTAGTTATAATAAATTAGTTTGCATCAGTAATATTTAACAAAAAAACAGGTCAAGTGCGACTTCGTTTTACTCGCGCACCGAGGGTTCCGTACAAGCTTTGAATTATCTCGTGTAACAGTAAACGCGAAAGACTTTTGTCCAGAAGTACCTATACTAAGTATAATTGTATACAGCGCCATCCATCGGCAAATTGTCTGTGCGCGTAGGTTGGTTCTTCGAGGATACCTAATGTTAATACTATGTAAAATTTTCATAATTTATCTTCGGTCTTGACCTAGTCACTAGACATTGAAATTTTGCCCCCTCTTCATATTGGGCATTTTCCATAGTTAATCACTAATAAATAAATAAAAATCCTTATACTGATGACAATGAGACGAGACCAACTGTGATGTTATCCTTTCGAACTAAAATCATTTTCATATAAGTAGGTAAAAGGATCCCGACGAATTTAGAATCCTTTTTGCAATTGCATAATTTATTTATTATGGCATCTCTCATCTCAATAAGCTCATTATTACAGTCGAGCAAATGATTACGGGCGGTTGTATAGAATTTATAAAGAAAGTGACCCGTTTTCATTGCTCCTGAGCATGAGTGTAGTTCAGTAAAGCGTTGCCCTTTTTGCAAACCAATTTGAACGTTAAAACGTAGGTGCACGGAGACGGCAAGCCGCTCGCGGGTTCAATTCGACTTGTTTTGTCGACAACTCGTCAACATGACGACCATATGGCCATGCACTGTTGTGAAAATTGATGATGCCACTTAATGAAGTGGCAACGCAATGGCGTTTGTCGATTTCGCGGCTATGTCACAAATTTGGCGATGTCACTGGTTCTCGTAAATCTTAGTGCTACTCATTCTAGGTCAATGTCGATCAGTTAGGTCACCAAAAGCCAAGCACTCCTTTAGACTGAACTCATGTTCTAGTACAGACGCGCCTCGAAACGAACGTCATCTCTTCGCTCATGCGTGTACAGTCGGAGTAATTTTAATTTATTTGATGTAATGTGCGAAGCGGGGCGCATGCGCCGGCCCCGCAGCGGAACATTTCTGGATGCCGTTTTATGTGTTTATGTATTCTAATTTTATTGTTTTCTTTATTTGCGTCCCACTTTTGTTTGGTTCGGAGCGCGGCATTGTTCGCCATCGTAAACGCCGATTTAGATGATAAATAAAATGTTGTATAAAATTTCTGTATGAAATTTTATGTAGTAAACGTAATTTTTATGCGTTGCTCCGTCTGTCTTCGTAAATTTTCAATGTTTTTGTTATGAAAAACGTTGCGGCGACGTAATAAATAGGATTTTTATTGACGTAGATAAATAAAAGTTGGTAAAACGCGCCAGATAAACAACACAATCGAGTTATCGTACAAACTGTGGCAAACTTTGCGGTAATTGGTTGGCATTAACAATGCGCAAAACGGATGATGAAATTTCATACGCGGCGGGACAGCCAGTAGCGCGATCTATAGGTGTCGACCTAGACGCCTTAACAAATGTTCATTTGCGAACTTGAGTAGGTACACATAATACGTGAAGCGAGCACGCAACTCGTAACCTTAGCAGCGAGTTTTCGCCTGCGATGCGAGCCGCAGTGGACGACGGCGGCCGGCCGCCGCCCAGCCGTACGGCATCCCGATCAAGAGCAAACCTGTTTTTATTGCGAATTAATATTAATAATGAATACTTGAAACTGGCGCGATTGTGAGTTGTATAGTTGTAATTAACCGCGATTATAGCGGCACCAGTAATTACCGACAATGTCTGCGGCTTGCACTGCCATTACGCGGGAGCTCGGCGACGTTCCGTCGCGTCGGCCCTGCTCCGAACTTCTGTTGTGCTGCAACGTAAGCCGAATATTCCGAATAAAAATAAGATTAATGCGTTATTGTTTGTACCAATCTGTATGTACGCTTATTGTAATTAGGAGCCATTATAACAAGATCAACGACTGCCAACGGGCTGCGGTTTTCTTTGTGTTTAATCCATGAAACACGACTAGGCCAATAAGACATCTCACTTATTATCAATCTACTCTATTGTATGACACCCGCTAGGTCTTTTAAACTTGTTAAGCGAGCTGCAAAATTGCATGGACATATTATAAATAATATTCATACATATAGTAGCCATTACATTACGTATTTACGCTACGCGTGGTTGCGACGACCAAATTGAACGGAACTAGTTGGCATCATTAGACGCGTTCAACAATCAACACAAGAAAAATTATGTACTTAAACAAGTTTATTAACTTCTTTAATGGACATATCTAGTGTAGTTTATAGTATTCTGTACATGACTTTATGTAATGACATGTTGTACGCACTATAGATCGTGTCCTTCACGAAGACGCGGGCCTTGACTCGTATTATCATGTTATTAAGGTTAGATTTGACAAATCTCCGCGTCATCGTGGATGACACAAACTATAAGCCTCTAATTCCTCTGGTCATCGCCGAAGAGTTAACTTCCTGCTAAACTGCATTGCCGCGCCGCATTATATGTAATATAATATAATACATCATCATTTTGTGTAATATGTAAGTGGAAAGCGCCTTTTATAACGTAAGACGATTTTTGCCAATTTTTGAACCCCTTCCCACCCTTCTGTAAGAAAAAATAATAAGCCAACCTCCACCCCCCCCTATATTACGTAAGAACCTAAAGGAAAAATTAATACACGTTTGGTTTGTTTTAGTGTTTATTTTTCAATAAAGTAATTTTTGGAACGTTTATTTGTACTTACAAAAGTATTGGAGCCCGTCTAAGCTAACTCTGCACCGTGTTTGATAGAATGGAGTATGGATGTATTATTTTAAGCGTCATAATTTCATATAAATTTAAAACTTTCGCATCTTTGTGATCTTACGTAATAACTATGAAAACCCCCTAAACCGTCTTACGTAATAAATGAATGACGCCTAATTACATTGTATTATTACCCTCTCTGTCTCTACGCACGGCAACGTACTTGATCAGTGCAGGCAATGCAGTCGGCAGCAATGCAGCGCAGCAACGCAGTCGCAATTGAAATTTTACCTTAAGGACGTGGTGTGGACAGTCACATACGGACACCTGCAACAATATCTCATACGAAAAATAATATATTATACGATACGCACTTTGGCATTGCAAATAAGTTCCCTGACAAATAATTGTTGAATACGATTCTATTAAGTACCTACTCTAAGTAGGTGACTAATTACCTCTCCTTAATTGACCCCAAAGCAAAGCCTAAATAAATATAATTTTAATAGGTAATGGACCATAAATGTAGATCACTTATTTAAATTTAAAAGGATTCGTAACGTACAGTGGCAGCTATAAGTGTGTAAACCGCTTCCTCAAGACGGCCTGATGAGGGTTGAAATGACTGGTACAGCTCGTGAAACTACCTTTAAAGCTGCTAATACTCTGTCATAACCTTAACTCAACCGCGCCTTCGCCGGATCGATGCGGGCAACATTTTACGTTCTATTTCCGAAGAAACGCGAAACCGGCATCGGGCATCAGCCATAATAAATTTCTTGTCTTATAAAAATAAAAGTTTTCTTTTTGCCCGCGCTGCGAGGGGGTAGGGTGGCAAGTGGTGGGCAGGGGGAGCCTCCCGGCCCCGGCAAACTTGTGAATTGGCCACGCACACAGCCCCGCGCAACATTATCGTGATTCATATCGTTTATAATTTTATATTATGTTAAAGCTGGCGTCGGAGCAGGGGGCGATATTAAAAATACAAGAGGCGACCGTAGGAAGTGCTTTTTGCTGGGTACCGTCTGGATGGGAAACTTTGTTTGCGTTCAAACTATTGATCGTCTTAAATTCAAAGCGGCCTTGCAACGGTAATTAAGTCCCTTCATTTGATGGAAAATTTATTGTCGCACATACTAAAATTGTCTCATGATTCGGTGGACAAACGAACAATTCACTTGGAATAGTTTTTTTTTCAGTATTCATAAGAAAAAATAATTACGTTAGAAACTCGTGCATCCCTGTGATTAAAATCCTACTTATAAACTGAATGTGCGGGTTAAATTTGGCATTCGAGGGTTCTTGTCTTGCCAATGTGTGTTCTGGCAGTACAGTCTGTACAGTCAGCGTCAAATAATTTGTAGCAGCGAAGGTAGCCAAATAGTTCGGTACATCATATATTTAGTATGGTGTACCGAACTATTTGGCCACTTTGACCGGATCGGTTGCTACAAAGTATTTGACGCTGACTGTACGAGTCCTTTGCCCTAAACAAATATCGTGGTTATGATACAAACCGCTTCAATGTTTATTGTATATTTTTTCATTAAAATTAACAGGACATGAATCACATTTGCAAGGATTAGTATTAACATAAACACCATCCAGCGTGCCACCTCGCATCGACTATATTGTACTTATAGTGATCAGGTAAGGTAAACAGGGATGTCACCTTACTACACAGATTTCCCGATAAAATACTGTTAATTATCAGTGCGTCATGCCCGTGCACGTACCGGCAGAGCAGATATTAGTGCGGGGTTGCCAGCCCGGATCATCGCGAATCCGGATAATTGAGTCTGCACTAATTACAATTATTATGGATGAGAGACAGGTAGAAGTAGATGGCTACAAACTTGTATGGAGTGGTCCGCCAAAGCGTGACCATACATGGACTTGCGTCCAATTAAACGAGAATATTATTATATAAAAAATATGAATGGTGCACACGGGCCGCGTGAAATATAAATATGTTGGAGGATAACAAGCATTTTTGCCTACAAGAAAAGAATGCCCCACATAAGGATGTGCCCGCATGCGATAAGTTTTGCTGTTGACAGCTAGCTCGATGAGATAGCATTTGTCTTATTTTATACACATTTAATTGACTAAATTAATGGCAGACTAATAACATACATTGATTTAACGGGAAATGTGAATTTACTTTGTTGATGTTTTGAATTGAAGATAATATCTTTTCTGCCATTTTTCTACCTTTCCAAATTAATAAGAGATATTGTGTCTATCATGGCTACTAAAGTGTTTGTAATTTGCATAGGATACATAATTTAATCATGTTAGGACTAGATAAGGCATTGGTAGCAGGTACTCGTAGCACTTTTAATACGCGTTTATTTGACAAATTACCTAGTTGGTTACTAAATTCTGTTACTGCAATAATCTTTATCTACATAAAATATACGAACGAAAGTAGAATAAACTATATATTAAAATGAAGTACACAAAATCAGGAATTACATATGACAATATCATTCAAAATGGCATCCTCTGGCCTTGACACAGGCCCTCAAACGACGAGGCCAGTCATAAATAGTGGCACGCACGATTGTCATGTCTAATTCCGTCACTGTCTAAACTATGGCCCGCTTGAGGGAGTCAAGATTTGTGTGGGGTCTAGCACTGGCTTTCTCCTCAATAACCTGCTATATGGCATAATCCAGGGGGTGAAGGTCCGGGCTGGAGGACGGCCAGTCTTCGTGGGCAATAAACTCAATTTTGTTCCTTCGAAACCAGGCTTGAGTTGTTTTTGCCTTATGTGCAGGAGCTGAGTCCTGTTGAAAGACCCATGGCTGGTTTTGAAATAGGGTGTGGCTTAAGGGCTTCACTATTGGTTCGAGAACGGTTTCCTGGTATACTTTGGCCCCAGTTTTGACACCTTTTTCACAGAAATGAACCTGTGTTAGCCCTGAGTATGACACACCCAGCCAAATCATCACATAAGAGGGATGATGAATCAATTTGAATGAACAACATTAATAATGCAAGAAGTATTCCCATCGCTTTCCAAGCGCGGGCGAATTTTGACTGACCCTGGGATAGGCGCATTCTGTAAGCTCGTCTGCGATTAGTCGACAACCGACGACAATGACAGCTCCAATCTTGCCGAGATCTGCCGATTATTTGCTTTAGGTCAACCAGTATAACTAAGTGCAGTCTCAATATCCATAGTAATAATGCCAAATTAGATATGACAATATGGCCTCGCCTTCGCTTGCGCTCTTAAGCTGATAAGAACAAAGTGCCATACGTGGCTGGCGGGGAGCCGACGCCGGTGCTGCTGCGTGCGCACCGGTGGCAGCGCGGTGTGCGGCTGCGTGGTGCACTAAGCGCGCGCGCACGGGATGCCGGACGAATAAACCCAGGCACTATTAAACGGTCCGTCGAACCGAGAAACTCGTAATAAGCGTATATTTATATGCAATACAATTTCATTATTAGATGCCTATTTGTACTCGTTATTTCTATTGTCGCTTTTTCTATTTAATATTCGACACAATATGTGATTATAATGTGGCTTGTAACAAATGAGGTATGTGGGAGTCGCATCGTTCCACACGGGTAACTTTGCTCGCACGTAAAATTTTTGTATGTCATTACGGGAATACACGGTTTTGTGAGCGTTTTATAATTTGTTTTTGTTGATTTATTAGTTTAGTTTCCATCGGACAACGTATTTGAGTTACGATCACAATGTGTTGCGTTGATGTTGTAAAGTGATAATAATTATACCTATTAAATTTAGCCGATAATTGGACAATTCTTTTAACTAGGTTAACTGGAAGCAATCCGTCTAAGGGATAAGTTCGCCTTCGTAGTACAGTCAGCATCAAAAGTAGCGGATGAAACAACGCGCCAAAAGTATCTGATATTCCGTATAACTTTTCCAAATGTTGATAATTTTCTAAAATTCGCGTTTAAAAATATATCTTTCACAGTCTTAGTAGTTATATATTAAAGACATTACAATTTGTTAAGCTGTTACAGAATGGTAGATATTTATGAAGCGTTATTTGATCCGCTACTTTTGATGCTGACTGTACACAAAATTTGTTTTATCTGTTGTAACCAATATTTCATTTTTTCCGTACAATAGTGTTTACTTACTTAAATTCGCTCTCAAACTGCCCATAAAGAAAAATTGAGAGCCTGAGATACTTCTTATTTACATTTATAACCCATATTTCTAAAGAATGTAGCCATCACAACGTGGTTATATCAAAATAAATAGTACTTAGCACCTAATTGAGGGAAGAAAAGTTACAGATGTTTAAGAAATACGACAGATTTTACGGTACTTAATATTGTGATAGCATCGAGTGAGACAGTGAGAGTGAGGAAGTGAGGTCGTGAGTGCCGCGCGTCAAGCCGGTGAGCCGCTAATGAAATCTCGTCCTGCGCTGACGCGTGCTCCGTGCCCTTGACACTGAGTTGACGCTCATTAACTCTGATATGCGACTGGATCTGTATGTCGTTTTTAATTTTAACTAACATTTTTTCTTTGCTGTTACTTTGATCCAAGCTCGCATCTTTAATCTGTTGTATAGGTAAAGCATATATAAAAATAGTTGAATTACTTAAATAAACAGGTCAGTTTTTCTTTCTATATATACTTATGTGATCCACGTGAGCTGCTAAAATATCCCTTTTTATTTCACACGTAGACAAATTGTGCATTTAAACACCTATTATATTGTCATCGGAGTTTAATTCGTGATTCAATTGCGTAAACACCCATTGCTTACAGCCGTTTTATTGGGAAGTAGGTATGTGTCAAAGATAATTTTAATCCTTGACACTATCCCTTATTTTGTCTCATAATATTAGTAGGTATATTTATCTTTCGGTCAGGTAAAGTAACTTTCGATGATCCTACAAAAGACCTTAGTACATTAAGTATGTAATATAAACTTTGACTGGACAAATGATCTCCTGTAGGTAATGTGTATTTAGTAAGTACATAGGTACCGCACGCGATGATGTGTGTAAACTGTATGTAAGACGAAGTGTCCTGGGCGCGCGTGCGTTCGGGGTCGACGTCCTGCCGAACCGGCAACATCGACTCTAATTAAAGTATATTTTATTGTTCCCCTCACTATTTCACCGCTATCGATACGTGCCCGCGCCCGGCACGAATGCGGGCAAATAATTATAATTACATTTTATTTTTATTACATTTTATTAATAGCCGCGACCTTCCTGCGCCGCCCGCTACATTGTTACTGCGTTCGTGTGCGGCTCATCTACTAATACAAAAAATGTATTGTTTGCCTCCACGTTCATTTTTGCTGGAACAATTGCGGCGTAATTGTAAGTTCATTAAATTCCAGTGAAAATATGTTGCTTTTTTATACAATACGTACATAATCATATAAATAAATTCGCGAAAACACACACGACTATTTATTAATTTTTGTTCTTAAAAAGCCGCAAAACCCGTGTTCTTTATGAATAAGTTACTCATCAGGTATCCATGCATGTTTGCAGTTCGCTGTACCTAGGTACTAAATTGATGCAGAGAGAGAGACTACTACCTCTGTAATGTAATAAACGTATGCGGATTAAAATGGACTAACTTTTGAATATGTAAAGCTGATGGTAAATCGAAAAGAACGACGTCTCGAATCTGTAATTTCTACATAGGAATTGCAAACCGGATTGATTTTCAATCCGGCCGTATTTTAACCACAATCCGGGCGGAACCGGATCGGTATAAGGATATTAAAGTTAGTTAATAGACATTTTTTTTTTAAGTTTTTTTGGATAATGAGAAAAAAACGTATTTTTAAAATAAAACTTAATGTTGAAAAGTGTTACAATGTCAAACACATCCTTTAATTTTTCCTTCGTACAGTCCTATTTAAGTAATCGTCGTATCGTGCCACCAACATGAAAGAAGAAAAATCCTGTTCTGTTCTGTCATTGCCATATTAAATAATATCTTCTTATCTTACCAAATCTAAACTTTTTCATTCGTTCATTGTTCTGTTTAACTCATACCTTCCATCAGTCGCCTTTACCTCATCTAAAACGCACAGTGTGTGCTGTAATATTTAAGAGTTTTTTTATCTTCCAGACCGGATCCAGTGGCTCCTTAAAAGTGCCGGATCCGGCCGGATTATCGGATCCGCCGGACCGGATCGCAATTCCTATTCCTACAATACACATTCCCTATGGCCAAAACCGAAGAAAGTTGAACATTTTTGACAAATGAATGAGAGCCGAAAGACTACTTATAATATTTCTGCGTCCTTTTCCTCGAGAAAAACTACTAAGGACAATGTGGAGAAGACCGTCAGAGGGCAATAACTCTCGTATATGTAATATGTACGTATTCGCTCAAACACAGTCAGAAAGGAAGAGCTTCGCTCCTTCTGTGCTGCCGACCTTCTGAAAGTGGAGGATGTGCACAAAGGCAAAATTAAAAACCGATGTAAGCGCTTGTAGAAGGTCTTTCCAACACTCTAAACACGCGCGGTGGTACGGTATTTTCTGTGGCGCATATGTAGATTACATTTCGCTGATGTAACACGTAGGTACTAACTAATGATTACCTGCCTTATTTTTTGCAGAATATATACACAATAATGAAAGAGGGTTATGTCTATTGTTATAAATTTTAAAGTCGTCGGTGTCACGTGTAAAAAAAATATCTAGATCCTTTACAGTCCGTATGTAGGCAGAAAATTAACAGTTATCATAATAGTTTCCACTCTGGCTAGCTACGCTTCTGCTTTAGCTTAGAGGTAGACGTAAAACGCCAAAATTAGGACACAATGTGATATCGATAGCGTGTCTAGTACGTATGTAGTACATATATGTCAGTGGGCTGAGGGGCAAAATCTTACAAAGTGAGTACCTATTCGGGAGGAAATTCAAATGTGATTGCAAAACTGTAAAAAAAAATATTTTCATTTATTTATTATATACGTTAAAAACTAATAAAAAATATACTAATCATCCTTAATTATGTATCATTTGTGATAAAATCGAATTTCAAACCCTAATGATGGCGAAATCAATGCTATTTCGCATGTGTAAAAATGTAGGCAACCTATTATCAAGTATTTGACACCATTATGTAGACAATTATTAGAGAATCGATCTACTTATTTATACAAAATAATGCGTTATTTTTTAAAACCAGGTAATCAATTTTGTGGTTGTCCCGCGCGGCACTATTTTTGGCTATGACTCAAGGATACCTCTCTAAATCTGGTTTGTCTATTGATCTACCATTACATTTTAACTAACCATCCATATAGGCCATTATTTGGGCTTCGATCTACAACGGTAGTGGACGCAATGGCTGTATTTTTGATCGAAGAACGGTTAATTTTCTTGAACGACTGACGATGACATTTGTATGGGCTCTTATTTATTGATATACAATTGACATAAAAATGTGTTTGCTATAATAGTTGGCCATATGATGTCAAAATATTGTGAATACGTGAATCGGGTACATAATGTACGAAAGTTGGCCAAAAAACTTGTTTGTCGACATTTGTATGGCAACATTTGTACGGCTACTTCGACCATACAAATGTCGAATGTGGCATACAAATGTTGACACTGTACCATACAAATGCCGCCAGGATCTTAGAAATCCCAAAATTAATAAATAGTGCCATAACAATTTTGATACTGCCATAGAATGTCGAAAATATGCCATTTACAACAAAAATGTGCCTTACAAATGGCTTAATAGTGCCATAAAAATGTCAATATTTAAACGTCCATATCTAGCTAACTATAAAAAGTAGAGTAGTGCCTCACACAGTATATTTTTTGCTGTCAAAACCCCTGCTTAAAACGACCGATGATTATAAATTTAATTAAAACAAAAAACATACAACCGAATTGAGAACCTCCTCCTTTTGAAATCTTGATGTCGATTAATAAAAAAATGCGATACAAACGTCAAAAAACACCATCTTCAAAAACTGACCCGACTACGTAATTTGGTCAATAAATGCAAAAAACAACAACAGACTATTGCATTATAGGATTGATTTCTTTATTCACACCAATGGTCTTACGGATGAGAATGAGAAATATGTCGAGCATAATACGAAGTTTTCTTTACAACTTTAGTAAAGGACGCACGAGGTCATTAAGATAGAGGAGGACATTCAGAGGGAGGAGGACATAGGAGTAGATTTCTTTCTATCAAATTTTCTTTCGATGATCCATTGTAATTATGTAATTATTCTGTAAGGTTTTAGAAATACCCCCTGTTGTTGTTGTTCCGCCTGTTGTTTACCTCTTCTTAATGTGCTGTATTATGTATATTGAGGTGTGCAATAAAGATTATTTGTATTGTTATATATTGGCTGATTGATTATTTTAATCTTATTTGTACCTTTAAAAAACTGAACACAGTCGATATTTAAAACACCTGCCCACTAAATAGTATGATCCTTGCAATATTAACTTCACTTTTACGAGTAGGGGAGCATTGGGCAGTCGGGGGTTCGGGCACCACAGCATAACTCTAGACGTGATGTTGATATACTCAATTTTGTATACTGGTAGTTAAGCTTATTAACTGGCAACAATACAGGCAAATATTATCTATCATTTTGTTTAGTCGTAAGAATCACATGCCGTTGGCTATTTTGCACAAGTAACTATTTTGACATGATTTCAAACGATATAACAACGTCATCAAATCTGTGAAAACGTGTAAGTTTCTTTATTTATTTCTAGTCATGTGTTTTTGAAAGTTAATATAAACTTTACGTAAAATGAGGGGATATGGATTAATGGTCACTCACTTTGAATACCCTATTGGCTACGGTGCACGACTGTCACGCGACCTAGCATCCGCAAATTTAGGGGAAAACGTCAAATCACTACATCTGATTAAAACGTCTCCAAACTCAAAAACTTCTGAACAGATTTTCATATGGTTTTCACCTCTCGATAGAACAATTCTTGAGGAAGGTTTAAGTGTATAATTTGTTAAGGTTTTTTATAAAGTTGGTTGAATTATGACGATGTTTGCTAACGATGTCGGACAAAATCACGCTGTCTAGGAGATTTAATTGAAAACCCTGCCTAAACCGTTTGAGCTATAACATAATGTATGGTAGGGTTGTCTCTCTTTCATTGGTCTACAAAAAAGTCCGCGATGGTGTATGTCTATCTTTTAAGGAAAATTTACAATACCCATTCTTAACATCTAGAAAAAGATCACATATTATGTGGTATTGGCAAAGCTACTTAGATGGATACAGTATTAATCTTCATTATGAAATTAAATAAGTTAGTTAAATATAATTAAAGCTGCTTAATAAAGCGATCGCTTTACAATACCCCCACCATCCACCACGCACTTTGCACGCACATAGCCAATATCTTGTATTTGTATTTCGTTTTTTCGCCAGTATTATGTGGAACCTTAATACATTACAATTCACAACACCACAATCATTTTGTACAAAAATTATAAATTCAAGTTCTGCATCAGGAAGTACTTGTTATAACGTTTGAAGCTATTTATGCTCAGTCGCACTAGTTAGAACCTTAGTTTAGAACAGTGGATTGTTTCTCAATTTTATAGCAAGTTTTTATAGTTCTACGTATTTACTGTTGAAGAGATTTACCACGGTGCCCTAACCACCCGACCATTTCGGGTTTTGCCAAAATACAATATGGAACCACTACCTCTGAATATTCTTCGTTGAGCTGGACAAGGATGTAATTAACAGGTAAAAGATTATACCAAAATAAGGTTTTATTAATTTTCACTCTCTGTTCGACGTCTCGTTAAGTGTAGTGTTATAATTTACAATTGATAATTTTTTTGTTCAACCTGTCGTATCTATTCGCCAGTAAAATGTGTTTTCGCTTCAGCGAACAATAGACTAATTAAACTAGTTCATTGTACGTTGCAAAACGATTTTCTTTTTAGATATGCCTATCTATTTGTTTAAAGTAGATTCTTATGTAGTCTGTTTATGTAACGTGTAGGTGTTTATACATAATATTTGAACTTTTTTATAAATAAGTAGCTACATAGTCTGTGTTCTGTCATACTCTTTTTAGGGTTCCGTAGCCAAATGGCAAAAAACGGAACCCTTATAGATTCGTCATGTCCGTCTGTCTGTCCGATTATGTCACAGCCACTTTTTTCCGAAACTATAAGAGCTATACTGTTCAAACTTGGTAAGTAGATGTATTCTATGAACCGCATTAAGATTTTTACACAAAAATAGAAAAAAAAAAACAAAAAAAATTGGGGGTTCCCCATACTTACAACTGAAACTCAAAAAATCTTTTTTCATCAAACCCATACGTGTGGGGTATCTATGGATAGGTCTTTAAAAATGATATTGAGGTTTCTAATATATTTTTTTTCTAAACTGAATAGTTTGCGCGAGAGACTCTTCCAAAGTGGTAATATGTGTGCCCCCCCCCCCCTCCCCGTAACTTCTAAAATAACAGAATGAAAAATCTAAAAAAAATATATGATATACATTGCCATACAAACTTCCACCGAAAATTGGTTTGAACGAGATCTAGTAAGTAGTTTTTTTTAATACTTCTTAAAATTAAAAATATATTTTTTTTCATCAAACCCATACGTGTGGAGTATCTAGGGATAGGTCTTCAAAAATGATATTTAGGTTTCTAATATAATTTTTTTCTAAACTGAATAGTTTGCGCGAGAGACACTTCCAAAGTGAAAAAATGTGTCCCCCCCCCCCCCTGTAACTTCTAAAATAACAGAATGAAAAGTCTAAAAAAAATATATGATATACATTACCATGCAAACTTCCACTGAAAATTGGTTTGAACCAGATCTAGTGAGTAGTTTTTTTTATACTTCATAAATGGTACGGAACCCTTCATGAGCGAGTCCGACTCGCACTTGGCTGCTTTTTTTTATGTAAAAGACATGAAAGTCTGTTTTACGCGGTCATTATCGAGGCGTTTAAATCAAGAACAATTGAAGTATTTAATAGAGACGTTGTTTTTAAAAAGAATGGACACTCCCCGAGACGTTATTTATTACGCGATCATTTTTCCTTAGTATGAACCATCAGTAGTATATCATTTGGTGACAAGCCGCCACACCACATTTATAATGTTTTATTTATAAGCCCTGTTATTCTGACCAGCGGCAAAAAATAATATATAGTGCATTTATTAAGAACACGTTCATCGTAATGGAATGTATTATAAAAATATCAAATGATTAAACACCCTTTATTACAGTCGCGAGTGTGCATTTCAGCGAAAAAATAAATACCGATGCATTACTTTATCTATTTTAAGAAACATTATAATCAGCCATTTATCATACTTTCTTGTTCGCTATAAACTCAATGAACGCATTGATTTTCCTACACTGCATTACATTATGAAAATACGACTGTCTTGTGATCATTGGAGCGGTGCACTTGAATAATAACATCGTACTTTGTAAATAGTGACCGCACAACATAGTAGCCATAACACTCGTCTCGTGTGCAGGCGGACGATTGCAGGCGGCGCGGCGCCCCGCACCCGCTGCGACTTGCGCTTGCGACTGATCAGACCACGCCAGCCCCATTCATTGCCATTACTATGTACGAGTATTAGTAACTCGCTTACTCTACTCCTTAGAACTTATAATTGGCCATTTACTGAATATAACCTAGAAATTCGAAAAAAAAAACAAACCCGTAACGCACGAAACTAGTAAAGTAACATAAAAGTATACATTATGATAGATAGATAGATTGCATTTATAGGTAAAAAATTATATTTTACATATCAAGTAGCAAAAAAAATACATTTATGCTACTGTTTACCTATTTTCAGTGAAAAAGCATTTTCCCTCGATAAAACTAGTTTTCTGCGACGCCTTGGTGAAAACGCATTTTCACTAGTTAAAACTAGTTTTCCAAAATGCCTTTTATCAGTCAAATCATTTTTCGCGAAAGTGCCTAGGTGGAGACTAGGTTTTAACTAATTGCGCCGAAGCGGGCGAGCCCCGACAGTGGCCAGCGAGCGCCAGATCCGACTTTTTTGTATTTTATAATGTTAACTTTAAACAAAAGCTTTTTGCGTAATATTACGAACTAGATTTCACTGAAATAAAATTTTAAACATTTAACCAAAACTAATTATCACCAAGGCACTTTGCGAAAACTAATTTTTACTGAAAAATCCTAGTTTAAACTAGTTTTCACCAAGGCGTTTCGGAAAACTAATTTTACTAAGCAAACAAGTTTTCACTGAAACAAGTTTTTATGATAAATATAAAATATTTACGTTAATGTTACGATAAAATATACCTATATGTGATCTTGGTGGTCAAAATATATATGATGCCGTATTAGTAGCGTAGATAGATAAGTACGATAAACATCAAATACTATAGTGACGGCCAAAGTGGCCATTATATCGTAACATACCTTTGGATTAAGGATTTGTACCGACACGTTTGACCTCTTTTGTTACCGTTAATTAATATTACTTTACCTACTTTCTACAAAACAATACAAGGATACCTGCATATTTAGTAAGAAATAAGGTATTTGTGGCAACATGACGTCCGGTCTTAACAAACGCATGTCCTGGTCGCCCGTGTGTGGGACGCCCAAACGCCAGCTGTCTCGCTACCATAAAGACGAAATAAAACTTTTTGCCGGCTTCCGCCTCGAGGGTCGGTGTAAAGGAGAACGTTTTTATGAATACTTAAACTAATAATTAACGCCGCACTTAGCGAGCTTAGAACTCTGTTTATGTGTCGACAATTTTCTTGGTATTGTTTGTTTTTCATTTGTGTCCATTTTACGTTGCGGTCCATTTTCCCCGGTTATTCATTATACCGTAGCGAACCAGTGGCTGACTGTTGCGCCGCTGATTTTGTTTAATATTACATTTTGTATTGTTTCTCATCAAATTGCACACACCACACACTTCACTTCTATTACTTGCAAAGCTGCGTTTTTGAGGTTATTTCATTTTTTATCAATTTTCCTCACAATTGTTTAAGCTTAATCGTAAGCTTTGACCCAATTTCGTTAGGTACTTATGTATACCGGTATTATTTAGCTTTTAGAACAATTAATATAGTGGACTTTGGTGAAATTTGATATACCTGTTAGAGAACTCCGGAGAAGTAAGCATTAACATAATTTTCTAACGGGTACATTAAACGTAATTATTACACATGATGAAATAACCTCAAGTAGATTTTTTTTCTAATATTTTACTAGGTAAAGCGCCTGGTATAAAAACAGACACCTTGTCTAGTAAAGCGTGTCATCCCAACATTGATGTCTTGAAATAGGTATTATTTTCCTATTTTGTCGGCAATTATGTGTTTTTATACGTCAATCGGACGTAATGGAATGTATGAAGCACCTACCTCCTTTCCTGCATTCCGTGTGAAACGCTCGGCTCGAGACGAGCGAGCAAGTGTGTGTGTAAACCGACTACATTGTCTTGACGCGCAAGAAACTTGCCGTTATTGCTGCAAAAAAGGCGACATCTGTTCCACCTTCTTAGTAGTACTACGTACTACTACTACAGGTGCAACGCTATAAAAACAATTAAAACGGCCGGCCGTAAATTACAATAATAACATAGTGGTGAAAGTGCTGTAGGGCGGAGTGAGTGAAATAAGCAGCACGCAGGGAGAGGTCGCCGACGTCCTGTGCTCTATTACATTTTAATCGGCTTTTTTCGACTGTTTGCATTGATGCCTAAATGGTACATTTTTATTTTTATATTCATTAATGTATTCCGTGTACAGTCACGGATTTTGAAGATTTTGTCATTTTTGAACCCTAATGCCATTACATAGAATCGAAAAGTGACAAACCTACAAATTCCGTGACTGTACCTTAAACTTATTAGGTATTTAGTTAAAGCTAGCTGTATGTAAACTTAGGGATTGAATGATATTCAAGTAATCCTACGCTACTTTGTTTTATATCAAACTGATGAAATATTGAATACTCACTAATACTCAGCAAAGTGTGTTATGTTACGTAAATAATGTATTTATCATCTACGTACATAAAGAATTCATGCGTGAAGGTTCATAGATAGTTACATAATAGACCGTTTCACAGTAATGACTGTAATTTAATAGAATAATAAATGTTAACTTCCGTATTAAGAGAACTAACAGGGCAACGTATTGTGTCGTGGTAACAATGAACTCGGCAAGGATAAAAGTCAGTGTTATTTTACCGTACATTCAGTAGGAAAAGTCTTGAGCCGTTTGGTTGCGGGCTGTCCAAACACGCCGAGCGGCCGCGACCTGCGGCCGCCCGCGCTTACACACGCACACTAACCTCATTCACTATTAATGCGATTTAACCATCATATTTCAGTAAGAGCATCTTAAGCAATTAAGTATATATTTAACTCGAGTCGTATACTTTTATCCCCGACAGTCTTTATACGACAGATTCGTTCCGACGTCGGACAATTAATATTAATTAAGATTTAAATTGGTCTAATTACATAGAGCCCGGTCCATCTCCAACGGCCAGGGTACTTTGAGTGGACAAAAAACTTAATGTAAAATTCTACATTTAAGTAATTTAATTTTGGGACGTAGAACGACCACACCGGTAGGTACACACACATATAATGGCCGCATTGTGATTCTTTCCGCTTGACAGGAATGATTCTTACTGAACTGAGAGCTTTGAGAGGTATATTGAACCGTTATAATCTTAGAATCTTCGTGCAATATAGTTCAATAGTTAACAGCCAAAGGTATTATCTAAAACGCTTTATCATTTATCACTGTTATAGATGGACGGGATCCGCAAAACTCTGTCTAGGTAGGTACTTAGTTAAGTGCGGATTCTACTCAGTTCAGTTCTAATTCTAATGTACCCAACTAGATGACACTTACTCGTAATTGATTTCGACTAGAGCCGCCTCTGTATTAAATACTTTTGTGTTACTTTCAATATCCGCACAATTGCGCGGACTTATACCTAATGTATACGCATTTCCCTCTGCAGTTGTTTGTACAGACATCTGCCTCGTTTTTCTTCCTTCCCAGCACGTTAATTTAATATTTGTCCTATGGACCCAATTTAATAGTTTTATTTTTATTTCCAGGTAAGTCTGCTTTTCTACATGCAGCCCAATTGTCATCTTCTAAACTATTATCATCGCGTTGTGCTACAAATCCTACTTCACAAAATCACGTAAGTGTAATTTTTTTAATATACCAAGCCAAAGCATGTTAAGCAATTTCACCAAGATTGGTTATTACATATATAACACGATGTCTTTAAAGGCGGTTTGCTTAAAACATGTTCACTGTCGTGAGTAAAAATGTTGAAATCATTAGTGTCGTCCTTTGACGGCGCTCTCCACATCCTTGCGGCTCCACATTGTGCGACAAGTGTGCATTGTATCGCGCAAGGTCCTGCCGCTGCGCGCCGCCGAGCCGCCGCGCGGTCTCCGCGGGCTCGCGGCGCTCTGAATAAATACGGCGAGCGCTCCTACTACACGCCGCAGCTATATGTTAAACGCCTCTCGGATTGTTTCTAGACTTAAGCGCTAACAGCTTCTTTTAGTTTTCAGCTAGCTTTTTGTGAATGTAGCCGCAATTACCCCTTTCATATTTCCGTGTGCGAAGCCTTCTGTTTCATTCACAATGTCTTTACGTTTATATACGCGTAGCCGCATATCTTTTAATAACAGGCTGGAGGCGTCATATGTAACCGCTTTTATTTGTGCGTTCGCTTACATTCTCCGAGTGAAAAAATATACGTTTACGCTACGTGCGATGTAAATTGTCTCTTAATTTGTGGTTTTAGAACGCGTTGAAATGTCTGCGTAGTCAGTAGTGGATCATTGAGGGCGGAACGCTTTAGGTTAGCGCGTATCAAAGTGCGAGTTTCGCGCGGATAATGGCGCGGTAAAATGTTTGTCATGTGTTGCACCTTTTGCAGCGACTGATGAGTGAGAATCCGTTTACCAAATGAGCGATGCGCTCGCTTTTTGTTCCCTCTCCGAGTGGCTCGACATCATTAAAATGCACGGATGTAAAAGGAAACTCGCAAACTAAAGAGTCAGTACTACATCATATAACGGACAAGATTTTAACATCTTACCCACAGTAATGAGCCCTTTCAAAGTGCATAAATATATCGTATTGCTTACAAGTGTTCTAATTATGAGATTTGAATAAAATCGCGAAAAATACATGAATGTGAGCTCTGAAGTCAGACCCTCTCATTAAATTAATCCGGCGGTTGGCGCACTATGATATGCTTAAGCTATGCACTGATTGACGTAAGTGCGAAACTTACTCTCAGCTTCATAGTACACAGAAACACAGGCTCCATACCTTATATAGAGGTAATAAACACCGGGAGGTTTTTATGGAATCCTTTTAGTTGTAAACGACACTTTTAAATACTGATTAGCTGGTAATTTCTTTAGTAGATTTATGACATCTATGTGTTTCAGTTTATAATTTATATATAGTAGTGGACAACTTAAAAACATAAATCAGTATATTTAACCATTTTCCCAAGTTGTAGGAATGGCAGCACCAAAGCATCATCTCTCTCGCTATACCATAATCCCGTAAGAGATTCGTATAGATAGGAGGTGCAAGCACGTGAAGCAAGTTAGGTACTGTCCGCTCGTTAGTGTTGGTCAAAAGACTCATAGCTTTTCAAAGATTGTGCATAGTTTTTTAAAGATTATGCTGCAGATGTCGATGACTTATGGTTGGTATTTATTTTTGTTACGTTTGGTTTTTGCAATTGACCCATTACTGATCTATATTAGAGATGTTTAATCAAAATATATTACCCTTCCGCGTTTCAAAGTAAGTAGAGGAAACCGGGACAAGACGGGATACCTAAGCAAAAAATTCACATATAAGGAAAATTAAACATTATATAATCAACTTGTTTTACTATCTAAATCACTTAATTTTCGGTAACAATACAGAGAATAAATATCCCATCTTGTATTTAAATAAATATCTCAGCATATATTTTAGTCGGGCTGACAATGCTTACGCGTAATGCGCATCATCGTCCTCGTCCAACTCCTCGACCCCAGCTCAGGAATTGTGGGCCCAGCCATAGTCCATATTACTTATCACCCTTCCTTCGACTGTTTTGCCCCGACCGTTTTGCCCCAACGAACATTTTTTAAAATAATACTCAGCATTTCTAATCTAAAGTTGTGTAGGTTATAAACAGTGCCTAAAATAAAAATTTGATATTTTTCAACGGTGTTTAGGTTGAAAATATTGTAAAAACATGCTTACCAACATCGACATTTGACTTAAAATATCGTAATATTATTCAAAATATTCAGATTTTTCACGCGGAGCAGCCAAAACACGATGGAACTCTTTTTTCCGCTGACCGGTGAACCGTGACTTAAAATGGTACTAATGGTTCTTCCGTAGCTCAATATTGTGTGTTACTCACGTACAACAGCACTTTTCCGTCCTGCCCCGAGGTTCATCTTTCCCCGGTCTCCTCCATGGCGATTTCATAGATTTATATGCATAATTTGACGGCCGTTTAATGTTTCCCGAGCAATAAATGTTAACTCATTTGGCTTTGAGTGGCATGTCTAATGTATATTGAGATTATACACAAAAATGCATCTGGTGTTGCAGGCGTCCATAGGCTACGGTGACTGCTTACCATCAGGCGGGCCGTATGCTTGTTTGCCACCGTCGTGGTATAAAAAAACACATTGAAGTTGTTTCTGAAAATTCATTAACTATCCCGAATTCTTAAATTATTCATTTGTTTTAGTGATTTACAACTGGGGACATATTAGATACAATTTTAAGTAGTTATCCTAATTAGAGTTGAAATTGATATCAAGTTTAATTTGTTAGAAAGTTAGTTCGGCCGTCTATTACAAACATAGTTATGCTAAATAATTAATAAGAATTATTTAAATGTAACAGTATGATACTGGTGGTCAGACTCGTGACTTGACAACGGTAAGTGACGTTTGAAATCTAGTTTGAATTTGAAATGTAATACTGCGTGAGAATACAGTAAACAAACGAAATGAGTTTTTTGATTGTCTCTTGCGGTTGTTATGTGTGGTGGGGCAGTGGTATTATGTTGCTCTATTTACCCTTACAGCTACTATTATAAGGTGCCTGAGTCCTAATTATTCATAGGTATAGGTATATACATTGTATAATTCCTTTAACATTGAAAGAAAACCAACAACCTGAGAAAAAAGAGACACATATATATTTTTTTGCCCTTACGTGTGACTTCGATTTTTTGATTATTGTAAAAGTTTGGAGCGAAAACAGATTTCATACTAATTTTTAAAAGCTCCTAACTCTTATAATAATTTAAAATTCGAAAATATCAAACGTAAGGGTACATATATATATATTTTACTTCATATATTGATACAACATTTTTTGCTCCATAACTAGGAGTTTATCAAGAGCCAGTCGCATTGGTCGGTTGAGTAATACAATAGATTTATACCACAATCAGATAATGTAATAAGGCTAATAATTTAAAATTCGAAAATATCAAACGTAAGGGTATATATATATATATATACATATTTTACTTCATATATTGATACAACATTTTTTGCTCCATAACTAGGAGTTTATCAAGAGCCAGTCGCATTGGTTGGTTGAGTAATACAATAGATTTATACCACAATCAGATAATGTAATAAACACATAAGAACCTAGGGGTGGCACCTAGGTTATTATGTGTTTATGTTTTTCTTTTCTTCTGTGTTGCATTTAATTTTATTTTTATATAGCGGTGGTGGCCGAGAGACTTCCAATCCGGGGGTTGCGGGTTCAAAGCCTGCTTGCACCAATGAGTCTTTCGGATCTTATTTAAGTACGGATTATTGTTTGATATTTTCCACTCCCTTTTCGGTGCAGGAAAACATAGTAAGGAAACCTGCATACAAACCATTCAATGGGAAAAAGTTGGGGCTAAATCTAGTTTGTCTCTGAATGATAAAAAACTACGGTTACGATACGATAAGTGGAATATTATAAACCAGCAGGGTTTATGGATTCACGACTGCCGCAGGTTGCATATTCTACCTCCGAAGTTACACACAATATTTTCATCACACTTGCGAAAAAAAAACCGGATAATTGCGAGGCGGACTTGTCCACCGCGGGTTCCGTACTCATTTGTAGTATTATAAAAAGTTTTGAAAAATCTACAAAAAGATTCGGTCATACATACAATTATAATTACGAATTTATAGTTTCTAGATGTTTCCCGTACTTGTAGTATAATACAATATTACTTGCCGATTATAATAGTTCTAGTACCCTAAAATATTTTAAGTGTCGAAATATACGCTTTTTGTGCCATAAACGGCCGTATCTTTTTTAACGTCAACTTGGAAAATTGATTTTTTCACTGCTTCAAGGGACTGTAGCATATGGTTTTAATTTCAACTCGATACCGCCACGCGTTCTTGAGTACCCCTAGTGTAAATTTATTCGACAGCGAAACTTGACGTACGCGTTTGTAACGCAAATCAAGATTAAACAAAATCCCTGGGCATCGCGAAAGGTTATCTGACTTATTTAGCCAGGCTAAATGTGACGCATATTTTTTACTCTCCCTGCCCCTGAGATGAATGAAACATATTACACATTGATTAAAAATGATTGGGAAATACCGAAAATCAGCCGAATAGTACAAAAACGGTTTGCGAACGTTTCTGCCATGTTCACCAGTACATTTATTCTATAGCGAAACGTGACGTACGCGTTTGCGTTAAGTCTCATTTTGTATGGGATTTTTAGTTTCCAAAACGTCCCGCTTGGCGCGCTGTTTCTAAATCCCATACAAAATCAGACTTAACGCAAACGCGTACGTCACGTTTCGCTATCGAATAAATTTACACTAGGGGTACAGATAAAGGGTCTTGACGTAAACAAAAAAGACGTCAGTATTTTAAAAGTAACACTTATTTATACCTTGACTTAAACAAGTATTTTACTTATAATCGACTGGGTTCGTATGACTTAGTGACATTATTTAAAAAAGTTTCCATTTACCGCCATTTGACATTGAGATGATAACGAATTTCTCATATGAATGTAGGTACTACGTGTAAGTAATTTAGAAATAAAGTCATCACGGTAACGCAATAAATTTGAAAGGAACGCTTTCGCTTCCTGAGAATAGGGTGACTAGAAAAAAAACTGGGAGTAAAATAGACAGTTTCAAATTTATGGTTACCCTGAATATTTATTTCAAAGAATGTAATAAGAACAATGCAGACTGTGCATTTACCCATGAAGAAATTCAATCAGCGTGGGGACTATACCCCAAGTGCAAGAGTAGAGGCCTGTACCCTGCAGTGGGACGTATATGTACTTATGTAGCTCAATTATATTAAATTATAACCGTAATAGTAGGTAAAATACGTAACCAAAGACCAAATTAAATAAGGAAAAATAATCTCCGTACCTTCTAAGCTGTTCCTTCTAGTTTTTAACGAATATTTTACATAATCAAGCGAGACAATAATTGTGTGCGTTGTGAATGAACAAGAGGGTGAAGTAAAGAATAATGAGAATTTTAGGTTTCATAGTAGGGTTGAGCGGCAGCCATGGTTGTGCGTGCGCAATGCGCTCAAACGCGCGCTCTGCGCAGAAGCGAGCTGTCAGCCTGCACGAGCGAACCGGCTCGATTGATTCGTGCCCCTAACATTAGTTGTTGTGTTTAGGGTTCTGTACCCAAACGGTATATAGTATAGTGAACCCCATGGTATTCGTCTGTCCGTCTGTCAGCTGGCTGTATTTTATAAATCGTAATCGTTGGCATTTTTTGTGCTTAAACTTGCTCTTAACTGATTAAGATGACCTGTATCCTCAATTAGTTCATAATGGTAGTTCCAATACATTATATCTGAGCATATATGGGTTAAGAAGTTAACAATATTAAGTTTAATTATAGGTACAATAAAGGCAATAAACAGTAAAAAGTGAGAAAAGAGTTTTAACAGCTCTTCTGTAGGTACGTACGAGTATATGTATATTTATCAGTAAAATATAAACTGAAACTTAGTTTGATTATTGAACAAAACATATACCAAATAAAATTAATGATAAACAGAAAAATCCCAAAGTTGGGTCCAAGTTAAGGCTTAGAACCAATACAATAAGTTAAAAAGAAATGATGATACGGAACCCACCTTACAGTAGCCGGACTCCCACTTCGTAGGTTATAAAAACAAAAGGGGTAGACGATTATCAGTATCACAATACAAACTTTACTTTAAAACTGCAGTTGGTCCTGGCAAGTATGATTGCATTCAAGCGAGTGATTTTGGCCTATTATTATTAAACTCTCTTCTGTGTCCACAGAGTCCCTCCTGTTAGATAATAGTTATTTGTACAACAAGAGAGCAAAGTTTGATATTTCTTCCAGTTCTTGTTTTGAGTCCCGTGCAAGCGAAAGATTCTATAATAATATAATCTAATTTAGAATCTCGAGCGTAGTAAGGCACTCAAAAGCGCACGAGATGTAAATAACTTTGATCTCGTGTAGTACACAAAATTTTTCACGTCAGTCAGCTATCAAAAAATACAACCTGAAAAAATATATTCCAGACGGACGGATCACTATTTCACTCATGTTTTCTGAAGGTATTCTAACAATTAACTTTAATTACCGCAATAAAACAAAACGAAATAAATTTCAATAAAATAATACGAAAATAATGAATTAACGTACATCAATTGACAGTTCAATCGACAATTTTTTTTTTGTAAAAAAAACTTTGTAAGATACGGTCCGAATTGCGGATACTACTTTTTGGCAACTATAATAGAGATCGTTAAAAGTAAAGTAGAATTATTTACTGCATAACTATTGCGTAAATTTGTATAGGTTCATTGTTTTGATTGTATAATAAAATACGTAAAATATGGTGTTTTTATTAAATTTTAAATTTTTATTTAATTAATTAATTATTACGAATGAAGACTCGTAGGGTGTTTTGGAACGATGCGGTCTGACTTATTTCGGGGGTCTATTATAAACCGTCAATATACCGTTGAATTAAGTAATTTAAGTATGCACTTTTTTTGTCTCTTTCTTTTTGCTAATGACGTGAAAGGGATAAAGACAATAGAATCCAAATATTTCGAACTTGTATTAGACCCCGCACGTTGAAATGACATTCGAATCTAAAGGTAACTTGAATGTTATTTTGTCTCACTCGGTGAGCAAAATGCGATTTTGCTCACTGTTTTTAAGCAGCAAATTACCCTTGTTCGAGCTACTGACGTGAAAGTAATTTATTAAGTACCTAGGAATAAAAAAGTTAAATGAATAAAATATCCTACAAGCTGCCACGCTTAATTTACCACGCCACGATTATCTTTCAAATTGAAATTAAAATTAAGTACTTGTTTCCTTACGTTTCAAAAAAAAAGATACCTCCACGCAATTCCTATTACTAGACAATTCATCCTCACAAAAACAGGCTCAATTCATTAAGCCTCTGTCGGAAATTAAAACAATATATAACACATTATTGTTATGTACTCAAAAGTAAATATCAATATATTTATATGTTAAATTTATATCTAAGCTGTAAGTTATTTGTACTAATGCAGCGACAGCTACGATGATGTGGTCATGTATCCCATGTAAAAGTGGCCAAGTCAACTCTGGGCTCACATGCGGAAAATTTTACCATCACACTGGAAGATTTCGGCGCAGGATCTGACGAAGTGGAGACATGCAGTGAGGACAAGCCTTCGAAGAGCAGAGGCGAGTAGAATTCGACGCAATGCGTGACGTGTTAAAGGCTCGACCACCTGCGGTCATCAACTACATTTTTGTCGGAGGGCTGTTGAGCTGCAGTGAATACGCTGAGAGCTCACGAACGTCACACTTAGTAATCAATACAAAACAGTCACCGTGGTCGAAACTCATGATTATGATTTGTGCAGCAAATGCGCAAGGTTCGATATTTCTTTGAATGCTTACTTTGAGTCTCATGCAAGCAAAATATTTTATAAGTTAGAATCTTGGACGTAGCACGTAACTTGGATCTCGTGTTGCGCATACAATGTTTCACCGCAGCACTGTGAACATATTAGACGGGAAAATACAACCTGAAAGATTAAACTCCTTCATCACTTCTCACTCATGTTTTCTTAAGAGATTCTAACATTACATTGTTTTTCTTTTACAATAAAATGCGTAAAATTTACATCATGTTTTTTCAAACTCCGTTAATTTCAAGGATGCATTCTTGAGCTTAAATTAAGGACTTTCTCCATTTTTCGTTTTATTTTCCATTAAACAACCTTGACGTATCTTTTAATTGAAAATTATTACATTGCTCATGAAAGCAAAATAATGTAAAAGATTTTCATCTCTTGTCACTATGCCTGTCACTTTCACACTTGTTAGAATGTGACAGCCATATTGACAAGTGATAAAAATGTGACCGTGCTGCAGCCGCTGGTGTGGTAAAAAATACTCAATGTTAAAACGGAGCCGATTTACAAAGAGGTACAATGCTCTAATGTGCAGTGATCCATACTTAAAAAAAAATATTTTGTGATAGTATAGGTAGGTAGTAATACGTATTTCATACTATAGTACCTATTGACGCTGACAGTATTTCTAAATTGGTGTGTATTAAAAGTGAATCAAGTGAATTCGTAATGATAGATTAGTATCAAAGAAATTGCACACAATGGGAAAGTTTTTCATATGTCAAGGCAAGCTGATTTGCTATTATTTTCTATTTTCCAATCACTTAAGTAGTATCGAATTACTAGTAAGTAGTAGGCCGTCTTCATCGAAGCAGTCGTACAATTATGACTGGATATTAATGTGCCGACCTACTCGATTACCTATATATTCTCCTTTACTTTGTTTTTCGTTTCATATTCGCTTTTGCCGTGTTGTTACCGTGCGACCGTATCTTGCCCGCAGGTAACCCAATCAATCGCTATTCTTCAGTAACTAAACGAGCCAAATTAAAGGTGACATTAGGTACTTGTTGAATATTGGCCTAACCTGAAACCGTTTGCATCCGTTATTAGTTTCCTTTTATAGGCGAAAATTAAGTAGGTATTACGACTATTACTAGTAGGTAACTAAAATTGCCAAGCTGATGATTACATACGGTTATGAATGACACTGATTCGTGCTGGTAATAATCATCATTTTCTTGTCTAAAAGACTATAGACAATAGGTACTTATTTAATAATTGATAAAATTTAACAAGAAAATTGCAAACGTTTTCAACAATTTTCGATTAGGCCGGGGTTCTCAACCTTTTTTGTGTCGACCCCCAAGGACCTAAATAATTGTTGTTTTAAATAGCCCCGAAAATATTGAATCTAAATTTCCACCCCCACCGCAACCACATCACCCACACATCAAAAGAACTGGCAATTTGGGCAATAATTAAAATAGGTATCGCATTCAGAATAAGAATTTAAAAAACTACCACAGAAATTTAAAACTTTTACCTAGTAATTTTCTATTACCTACTTATACTTGATCTCGAACCTGTGAAGGAATATGTGAAATCACGATGTTCAGTAATTCAAAACCAGCTCATATGACGGTTGCATGCACGATTATCATAGTTAAATTGCCCTTAATGGCGAGTCGGGTTTACCCGCGGCTTTATGACTCTCCATTTGTAAGGTATTAAAGAAAATAATCTTGACCAACGTTGTCCCCTGAATTATTTATTGGTAAATGCGATTTGCTACACGTGAGGCACTTGACATTTCCGCGTCTGCGAAGTCCTCGCCGAAACCAAAGGGTAGGGGTAAACGGGCAGCCCGTCCCGTTTGAAATACCTTGAAAACAACCTAACGGGTGAAGTTGAGGAGACGTTGGACGAGACGACTTAGGGCCATTGCAAATTCCCGTGTAGGACGTACGTAGGACGTAATATTTAGTCAAACAAGCGATGTATATATATTTTTGCAATTCGAATGATCACAATAACAACAGAAACATTTCATTACCTTTCACAACTTCAATGGGAGGTCTCGAGATTGTCATCTTATTTGGCGCTTTTCTGAAGAAGGTAAAAAGATAACATCGAAGCTCCGGCACCGCGATGTTGGATTATTATACTCGTACGTTTCGGGTAGACCGTACGAGAAAAAGTGATGCATAAGGGAGTCTTAACCTCCTCGCGTCTTATTCCTCAATACTGATGAATACGACGCAAGAAGGAGGAGGATATTTTGGGTTTGACTGTCAAACTTTGCTACACAAAGCCGAAATAGGTTTTTAGTGTTGGGCGCTGAGACCACTTGCCAACCTTAAAATTTGAGTTGATTTAACCGGGTGCTGGTAGTTCGGGGTTTGATTAACATATTTACTAGGTACTCCGTTCTACTCAAATAAGCTAATATCAAGCATAAACGACCTTGACACAGTAGATGTCCACTTCAGTCGCTGGCATAAAGGGTCAATTTGCTCGATTTACGTGTGCCGTGACAGGAACCAGCCGCGGACGTCGTTGTTAAGGTGATTATTTAATATTTCAAAATAAAGGTGGCGGAACTTGCCCACACGAGCTCGTTACGCCGTTACACGTAATCGCTCGCTTTTGCCGCGTTTCCCGTTCTATGCTGCCGCTGCTTGCCCTGACTCATCCCATTGGCGCTAATTATTACAAGTTAAATGTTCTAAGGCAGAGATAAGGATAATTAGATATTCGCGTAACATATGTATGTCTACGTCTACGGTTATAGATAAAATTTAACGAGTTATATCTAGATAAATGTGTATAGGTATATTAAATATGGTAAAACGGGTCACTCACGTATCTTTTGTCTCACGGAAGTTTCGTTATTCAATAAATGTGTATACCTATAAATTTAAACTATATTTTAATTATTTTTCAGACACAAATATGATTCGCTGGGCTCGTATTATGCGTATATTAAACTGTTGTTGTCTATTACTGTGTGCGATTGTTAGTGCGTTGTCACACTGGCGATTTACGGGCCAATTGCGAGCAGCGCGATCACAGAGCGTGCCCGCAGCGAGTTCCCTTAAAACACGCTTTACATAGAAGTTTTGCGCTGGGACGGCCAACTATCTCGAGTACATGCGAATACGTGTAATTTAAATATGAAAGAAGTACCTTTTCTGCTACCTTTGCACCGTTTTTGGAACAGTTGATATTTCAGGTCAGTGGAAATCGAAACACGAATAAGAAAAGCGACACATGACAAGACAATCTTGAGTACACTCATTTTTGTTGTAAAATTTATTAATATGAGTAAGTAGGCCTTAATTGAATTTTGTAGCATACCTAATCTAGTTAATAAATCATAATAAAGTGGATTATTAAAAATATTGTTTACCTAACTAACTAAGGCTAACTACTCATCACCTACTTACTGGAACATCATACGTAGGTCAAAGTAACAATTTACTTAGGTATAAATATTACTTACATCACTAAAGGTACTTATATTTTAGACCTATTGATAAATAAATACCTACTGGTAGTACTGGTATTATACAAGAACCAATTATTGAAACGCCTTTGTTAGCAAGAGTTTGTTTCTCTTCTTATGATGGTTATATAACAGCCAGTGTGGGACTACCTACCCAAATAAATAATAATTAAAATATAATAATGAGAAATTCAATTAACCTCTTATCTGTGTATGATATGGATCCAGACCAAATTTACGTCATCTATTTGCATTTTTTCGAGAAGAATTGTTTATGTTTTATACAGCCGAACCGAGGTTATAACCCACAGATTTTGCCCACCACACACAGTAGGCAGGGGCGGATTAAGAAGGCGCGGGGCCCTTAGCACAATAGCTCGCGGGGCCCCCCTGGTTTGAAAAAAAAAAATGATTAAGTGCGAGTCAGATTCGCACCCCGAGGATTCAGTACCATCACAACATTTTTACGATGTCTTAATTTTTGTCCACTCGTTCTTTATTAGTTTTTAACATGTTATGCAGTGTATTTTTTAGGGTTTCGTAGTCACCTAGAAACTCTTATATAAGCAGTTTCACCATGTCCGTCTGTCCGAGGGTTTGCTCCGTGATCTTTAGTGCTAGATAGCTGTAATTTGGCATGGATACATAAATCATGCATTGCGACAGAACGGGTAAAATAAAAACTATAAAAAAAAATTAGGATACCTCTCGTACAAAATGTTTTTACTTTGATATTTTTTTGCTTTGACCCTGTAGTGTGGCGTATGGTTGGATAAGCTCTTTCGAAACGAATAATGGTCTCCAAAAACCTTTTTTTAAATAAAGTTATTATTTTCGGAAATAATCGCTCCGAAAGAAAAAAAAATGTAGGGAGGAATTTCGATCTTTTTATTTTTTTACTAATACATTTTAAAAGAGCCTAATCTTAATGAAGTTGTGTTATTTTATCACAGTTCCTTTCTTTTATATAGGTTTCCTCCTTACCTTCGGTTTTCATCATCAGATTAGGTCGATTTTGCCAAATTTTGACAAATGGTCAAAAAAATAGTTTGCAGATGGTTTGCAGGTTTTGAAAACAACTTTCGAGTATTACAAGTTAAAGCATGTAGGGATACTGTTTAACAACATCAAGATTATTAAGTTTAATAAAAGTTTGTAAAAATAGGTGAAAAGTGAGTCAGACCTAAGAAGTGGGAACTAATGGCTAAGTGAGCCAAAAAACAAGCCCGAAGGCTGAGCCCCACGAGCTGAATATCCGGACCGATCGGACCACCCGATTTCGTAGCGTTCCCGTGCGAAACCGAAGGCCAAGCTGCAGGAAAGCAGAGTCTAGAATGAAATCAATGCCAGAGTGTGAACGAGGCCGTAGGCCGAGCTCCGTATAAGGGTGGAGGCCCGGAGCGTTCAATCACGGCGCGCCACCATGCAAAGACTGAATTGTAGGAGAACAGAGTTTGGAATTGATCTCGGCTCGCCTGCTGCTCAGCCTTAGTTCTTGCTCGAAAGTGCGACTTGCTGGGATGCTTTGGGTATCGGACCCTATGTAGGGCTTTACATCCGGCTTATGCGAATGCAAAGCCCTGCATAGGGGCCCCGCTGTTTTCTTTTTATAACATTTTGACAATTAGATCATATGTATCACGGCTTTGCAGCAACTCGGCATATTTTGGGCCCGGCTAGCCGTAGAGGAGCGCGTCCTTTGGCCTACTACGGGCTCAAAGCTGATCATCATTAGGCATTAGCTGTAAGGTGCAATTTGTTATTTGAAATAATAATTAGTAGGTAAATAAATCATCCTTCCTTGCTTTTCACTAATATGTTTTTAAACACAGTATCTTCTTTTGTTCGTTTCCGAGCTCTGCTGTTTCCTGCAGCTTAGCCATGCACAAAAGTTTGCACCTTCCCTAACACTCTGCACCTTCGGTATTATGCTAAACTCTGCTCTAGGTCTTTGCGTAAGCCTAAAAAAATCTTTAAATTTGGTATCGTTGTAAAGAAAAATAGACAGGATAATAACAAATAATAATAATTGATCAATATTGTTACTGAGTTACGAAAAAAAATACATTGTAAATAAAATGTGGTGGTACAGGATCCGCGGAGTGCGAGTTCTACTTGGCCGGTTCCGCGTGCCGAAATCGCATGGTCAGGGTCGGAGCGCGGGGCCCCCCTAGGCGCGGGGCCCTTAGCATATGCTTTTTCTGCTGTTCGGTTAATCCGCCACTGACAGTAGGAGGGCGATATCAAATGACAATTTTGCCTCCTATGTAGTGAAGCAAGAAAATGCAACATTCACTAAAACACACACGAACCTATGCATCCGTTATCTATCTAGAAACAAAAAAATGCAGCCGCCGGTGCATTAGCAACCTTTCAAGGCAAAAAGCTAAAGTTTTGTAGCGCGGTATTTCACGTTGTACAAGAATTCCATAACGTAGGCCTTCCATTAGATAGAAATCACAGTCATACAGACACGTGCTCCGTAGACTCGCCAAAAAGCTCGCCCATGCCAACAAATAGAGCAAGTCGCCTCAGCCGGTATTGATTTAATACTGCCACATGCAGTCACCCAATGCCGGTGTTAGGGACGGGGGCGAAACAAAAAATAAATTTAAAAAATATGCATAATAAAAATTTGGTCGATAACGATGAGTCCCCTGCTCTGAACAGACGCCGTTAATGTGTGGGGTGGGGGATCGATTATTTTTGGAATTCCATGTACGCCGTTGCTCGTTGCGATTGCTAATATTCGATGATGTTTGAACTTTATGGTGTAAATGGTAAGGAAAAGGAGACCACGCGCCACCACAACTGCGCTGGTCGTAGGTAAACCAAACGAATTTTCACTTGTGATGGTAGTGTGCGATCTGGGTGACTAAAGTTGACATATAATATAAAAAAAACTACTAGCTACTTTTGATGATGAAAGGTTAAAGAATGAATGGTGTTAAAAGGTACCGCATTGCCTGCATGTAGTCGTTCGATTTGTAATTGCATCCCTTTTTGCAGTAACGCCTTATTGACATTAACATTCACTGCCAACTTTTTGTAGCGCTACGCTTGTAGCCGAGCCCTGCATTTTCCTGCTTTGAAGAGGAAAGCGAATATGATCAGAGCTGCCGAGTGGGTTTCCGGCATTCAATGTGTAAAGAGGAAAGTGGACGACCGCGCGATACCGGTTTTCCATACAAACTACTTATATATAGGTACATACAGCAAGTTTTCGCTCCTAAGTTGTATAATAATAAAAAAATGGAAAAAAGTCAATCGAGGGGTCATCGCTATGGTTAATATCCATCAAATTGTGTAAAAATATTTTCCATAGTGTCAATATCCACAGAGTAAAAATAGAGACTAAGTTTGTATCGAGAAGCGGTCGTCCACTATCCTCTTAATATATATCCTTGTATCTGCCTTGTATCCCGCCAAGACGAGCAAAGCGAAGCACAAGGGCACTATCTACCTTTTCTCGAAGCACTTAGGCGTATTTTTGAACCCTAATAACTTGGGCTTGGATTATACCAAATAAACAGAATTCTCGGGATATAATGCCAATATGCCTTATTAAACATAAAAAAATTTCAATTGCATAGCTCTCATACTTTAAATTTTATTCATATCTAAAAAACAGTGATTTCGTCACTGACTCACTCACTGATGATCATCAAAATCCTTAGGGTACTTCCTGAAGTGCTAGGAAGCTGAAATTTGGTATGTAGGATAGTATTAGTACATAAACAAGAAAAAATTCAAAAACTAAATTTTTAGCCCCTAAGGGGGTGAAAAGGGGGGTGGAATTCTGTATGGCAAACCAATAACGTTGAAATTTGGTATGTAGATAGTTTTTTTATGGGAAGGATATAGAATAGTTTACAACCCCAAAATCATCCAGTAAGGGTGAAAAGGGCGTTAGGGGGAAAAAGGAGTTGAAGTTTGTATGGGGAATTAGTAATAAAATCAGATTGTATAAAATATGCCCCCAGATGCGTATTTCAGGATGTTTAATGGTAGATCACCCCCAACCCTTTAAATTAGGGTTTGGAAGAATTTCAAAAGCAACTTACAAAAAGAAGTGAAATGTTGCCAAGACGAAACCGTAACGCTCGCACTGTCAAAAAGTTATCAGATCTCTTGTAGAGCCAAGCTTCTAACTCTACAAGCCCTAACTTCACAAACTCTACACCTTACTCAAAATATGTGGCTTGGCCGTTTTGTAACTATAAGAAGTAATGTATAATAAATAAATAAAAAATAGTTAATAATCTTTTCACCTCACTTCCATTTACCTTATTTTGACTGTAAACACCGTATAAGTAGAAACAGGGACTAAGTTTGTATGGCGAAGCGGTCGTCCACTATCTTAAGAATATATCCTTGTATATAATTATATCATATACGCATTTTTGATCACTTGATAAGGCCGATTGACGATGTCGGTCAGGCGCCACGTTTGCTCGTCGCTGAGTAACGAGAAACGGCAGTGGATAATATCATCTGCTATAATTGGCCATGCGATTGTCGTCAAATCCATCCACACTAGCTGATATTTTAATTGAATCTCCGCGCGTGTTGTACGTCGATCACTGACTTTTACACAGAATTTAATTCATCATTTTCCGGTTAAACCGGCATATTGATGGACTGTTGACGGGGCATTTAAATTGGTGTGATTGCTGCTTTATGCGATTGGTTTTTGCTAGTAATTGCCGTTAAGGGCGGTTTGTTCTAACCACTTTTGGCAAATCAATTAACTCATGGTATGGTGTATTGAAAATTTAACATACACATTGACTGTGCTGAAATAAATAATCATCAAGATAAAACAAAATCCCTGGGCATCGCGAAAGGTTATCTGACTTATTTAGCCAGGCTAAATGTGACGCATAATTTTTACTCTCTCTGCCCCCGAGATGAATGAAACATATTGCACATTGATTAAAAATGATTGGGAAATACCCAAAATAATCCGAACAGTACAAAACGGTTTGCGAACGTTTCTGCCGTGTTCACCAGAACATTTATTTTAGTGTACATTTATTCGATAGCGAAACGTGACGTTCGCGTTAAGTCTCATTTTGTCTGCTGGGATTTTGAGTTTACAAAACGTACCGCTTGGCGCGCTGTTTCTAAATTCCACACAAAATGAGACTACGCAAACGCGTACGTCACGTCACGCTATCGAATAAATATTTCACTAGGGGTTCGCAAAAAATGTGTTCTCCTTAGATTTGTTTAACGAAAGTTCAGACCAAAGAGTAAAGTAAGTATATAGGTAAACAGAGCCCTCTTTAAGCATTTGAAAGCGCCATCTCTGATTTCTTCCCCAAGTTAAGTATGTATGTGTGAGTGCACAACTACATATGCATCCGTACGTGTACTTTCGTCCTACATAATATTAGGTCTACTTGGTCGGTTTACAAGTTATTTTTTTGTTAAGTTTCTTGTAACAAAAATGTTTTATTTGTTAAAAGGCATCAAAACAAAAAAAAAAAAAAATCTTCCCAAGTAGACCTAATACTATGTAGAAAAGGTTTTAAAAGAATGAAATGAAAATAAAAAACCTAATAGTAACGTAAGTATGTTTAGTTCTTTCAATTTGGTATACAAGATAGGTGTAAGTACTTGTAGCTCCTTATCTCTTTGGAACTGTTCTTCTTTTTAGCCTTGTTCATCTTTGTGCACAAAGCTGCATTAGTCTCGTCTTCTATGACTTGTATCTCAGTCTGACTTAGTACTCTTTCGTGTTCGCATAAATGACTTGCCAGGTTCTCAACTGAGTGTTCCTTCTTTGATATTGACAGCTAACTGAACTTGAATTCAAGATATTCCGGTCTAGGATCTTGCACGTTAGGAGAATTTGGGGTAGTTTCGTTTAGCTCTATAGCTCCGTTAGGAGTTCGTTCCAGATAGGTATTCTTTAAAATTGACACATGAGTAATGAAGTCGTGATTCGGGTATTTCTTATATCTGATGAATTTCAGGCATAGATCGTATGCATTTAATTCCTTATTCTCCCACTGCTGAGCATAGAGGCCTCTGTTCTAGTACGCCAATTGTCCCGGTCCTGACGTACATCAATGATCGTATGTCTTGTCTACGCACATACCTTCATAGATGCGCTCTAGTTCGTCTCGGATTTCTTTGCCGAAATCTAATCGCACGAATCTTTGCGGATGGTATTTTCTTCTTACCTTCGATATTACCTAAATAAAGCCTCCCGCCATCGGCATTGCCCTGAGCACTATTAAAGTTTTGTAACATTAGGAGTCTAATTTTCCTATTTGAAACTACCCGAGTTTAATGCTTGTTCCATTTTTACTCAGCTACCACTTTAAAATTAATATAGAACAAATAAGCGCATATATCTGTTTACGATATCTACTGTCTGTCTGACAGTAAACAACAGTTGCTAGGTAACAAGATTATAAATAAAGGTCTTGTCAAACGAGGTATATGCAACCTTCTTAATGTTGTATTCATGCCTTAAAATGATGTAGTTAGTTAGTAGTTAGTTAGTTAGTTAGTTAGTTAGTGATGTAGTTACATAATCGTAAGTCAACTTTGCGCAAAAGTAGGTTGTCTGGAATGGAATTATAGAAATCGCCACCATCTTTACTAACGTAAACTATTTTCCTAGTGTCCCCCCCCCCCCCCCCCCGGTTCAGACTGAGCTTTTCAGACAGACATATTGGCGGGAATAATGGTCTTGTCAGTTAGAGAATATTGGTTTTTTTTATGTTTTCAAGGTATTATGAACAAAACTTCCTATATACTTACTTCGGGAAGCAGATTCTGATTTACCAAAGATTTTTTTTCCTATGCTGCCTTGAGACGACTCGCAGTGCATCTCATGCGCACCAAAAGTGCGAGCGATATTCCTAATGACACAACTCCTAGTGCTGGCATCTAGGTACCTCGTCAGTAAATGCTTTCTCTCCAACCTCCGGCAACAATGTACTATTGTCTAGAAGCCCATCTACACGGTACGAGTTTCCCGTACAGTTTGGTGCAAAAAATCTTTTGACATTTACTCCAGTCATTTCACGGTCCACAAGTATAGTGGAATGGAATTTATTTATTTATAAATAGCTAAATTATCTAGCGTATACATAATGATTCTTGTCTTGCATATCTATTATTAAGTACTTATACACATAGTATGAAAAACGTTTCATTGTTTAAGTACCATTGTTTTGTCACGTCATACACGGCATTGAAATACGATGTTTTTTTTCTAAAGATTGCGACGCTTATCTAAACATTAGCTGGACAAGGTATAGTAGAGTGGCAAATCAGGTTTTTCGTTAGGTTAGGATATAGGTATATATGATATCAATGCATACAGTATGATGTCTTGCATACAAATATATGAAATGACAAGCGCAAAATAGTGGGAGTAGTTACTGTGACGTCATAAAATCGGCGATACAAAAAATTGTTATAGGTATAATTTATATTTGTAATCTACTCACAAAGCCCTTTCATTTATCTTTTATACCCCTCATAGTATCTTTAAAATTTCTTTGTAGTCGTACTGAATGCTTTCATACCAAATATACCCATATCCGAGATGACTTGAGCGAAAATCGATTTCGAAAAGACAAACAAAATACCGACTGATAGTAATACTATATTCGTAGACTTTAAGAATCTTAAAAACAATACGATAAAATCATAGACGAATACGTCGAGACGGATTCTGTTATAAATTTACTCGTGGTATGGTCAGTGGTTTCTCTGCTCAATAATAATAATAATAAACCGGACCGGACAAGTGCGAGTCGGACTGGCTCACCGAGGGTTCCGTACTTTTTAGTATTTGTTGTTATAGCGGCAACAGAAATACATCATCTGCGAAAATTTCAACTATCTAGCTATCACGGTTCATGAGATACAGCCTGGTGACAGACGGACGGACGGACAGCGGAGTCTTAGTAATAGGGTCCCGTTTTACCCTTTGAGTTCCGGTTGTGGCGTTTTTTTTCAAAAGCCAAAGTATGAAAATCGTACACAGGTAAAATATGTTTTTTTAATCCAGCTAATCCAGTGATGTAGGTTTACCATTTCAACTTTTTGATGTAAGAGTCCGCCAAACCAAGAGTTATTCCGATAAATTTTAACGAGACAAAGACTTAGTTTAGGTAGAACTAACTAACTGCTTTGGCTCAGCGATCCAAAAAGAATCTTGGCCTCCGAAACGAGAGAACGCCACCTGTCCCGATCCAGCGCGGTTTCCTGCCATGAATTGGCATTCAGCCGACTGCCAAAGGGAGGAGGGTAATGTTTTTCGAGTGTATGTACGCATGTACGTATGTATGTCTGTTTCTTTGTGGCCTGCCGACTGCCAAAGGGAGGAGGGTAATGTTTTTCGAGTGTATGTATCTATGTATGTACGTATGTATGTCTGTTTCTTTGTAGCCTCCTGTAGCCTAAACGGCTTGATGGATTTTCATGTATGAGGTATCGTTAGATTTGTCTTGATCACGGGAGTGTCATAGGATGCTTTTTGGTGGTAACTAAAAAATTTTAATAAAAAAAAAAATGTTATAAAAAAAATCCAACAACCATAAGTAACCCTCTGTTGGTCCCCGCCTGCGATACTTACCATCAACAACATATTCTTGTGGGGCTTGTTTTCCTCTTTTTTAGTGTGCAGTCGGGTTTTTTTATAATTATTATTTAATAGATAGGAATGAAGATTAACCATGTTCTTCCTGGAGACTTAAACTATCTTCTTGAAAAATCATCTGAATCGGTGTAAGCTTCAAGGTAACAGTTACTTTTATATTGATAATAACATTAGTTAATAGAGATGTAAAAAGTACCTCTTTATTTTGGTCTATATTACTCCAGCCACTTTAATCGGTCCGCTAGTATGATGGAATGCAAATAATTTATACATAATAGTTAAATAGCTACCATTATGTGCGTGGTCATAAAAATGTATCTGCAGGTTATATGACACAAGGTAACTATACAATAATTATTTTCTACCAACGTCCAAACACTGTTTAAGACAATAGTGGACGACTGCTTCTCCATAACAACGTAGTCCCAAATTTTCTCCCTGGATATTATGGAAAATATTTATACACAATTTATTATACATTAACTATTGGTATGCCCCTTTCTTTTGATTTATAAGAATTAGGAGCTTCCAATTTTTTTTACGGAATTTGTTTTCGCCTTTAACTCTACTAATCAAAATCTCGAAATTAAACAAAACAGGCGGATAACTGTGGTTAATATACGTCTAATTTCGTAAAAGTGTTTCCCATAATATTATCCAGAGGGTAACGTAAATATCAAAATCATCATTGGCTAGACATAAGCGTTTTTGGTTACGAGAATGTCAGGGTGTGTTATAGTCGTATCGCGCATTGACACGACGACCGTACGTCTTAAAGTGACAACGGATGTGGGGTATCAAATAAAAGGGCAACATGATAATAATACGTAACCATTTTTTCACAATTTACAGTCTTTTGGGTACGTTCCCATATCTGTATGCGACTTTATCAATGAATTCATTTATAATTTCTCCATGCAATTTCGCAGTTATCTGTACCTGTAGAAAGACATCAACGGAGGTCACATAAACTTGATCCTAACAACAGGTTTTAACATTTGATCTCATAGGTGCTATCTAGTGCCAAACGATAAAGTGCGTTAATTAAACACGCGCGTGAAAAAACAGGAATACTTGTTCCAGTCGCAATGTACACAAACGCAATCGCACCGCGGAGCAGGGCGCGCGGCACAGCGTGGCCGGCCCGTGCGTTACCCACTGCTCGCACGCGTAAAAAGCGCTTAATTGGCTCAGTACGCGCGGTGCGGATCATTCGCAATCACACCGGCTCAAAGTTCATTCGATCTATAGTGATGTGCATGCCGATTTTGAATCAAAACATTATTGCCAAACCCGCGTTATCTTTTTGCAATAGGGCAGCGAAAAATATCCATGGAGTGTTTATGGCTGATTGGATAGATGCGGTACACATAGAAGATTCGGTTACACTAATCCATGTATTTTTTTACCTATATTACGTTTGCCGGCGAACGCAAAATGATTACCTTACAACTGTGGCACAGCGACGTAAATTAGTCGAAATCGCGCAATAATATTTGATTAGCAGTTACATGGAATTGCTAAAATCAATTTAAAATACAAACTTGTCTGATGTTAACGGGTATTAGACATGACAGGTGTGTACCTATATCACTCTGATCGTGTTCGATATCTGGGTCAAGTTCGTAGGGGAGATAGGGAAGGGGTGGCTGCCGGACTAAGACAAATGTATAGATTGTATAGCTACGCGTGCGTTGCCCTGCCCTTGCGATGGCTCGACCTGCCGTCCTATAAGCTCCTAAAACCATATTATGCTACTTATTATTACAGCTAGTAAAACTTAACAGGATTAAAATAAATATAATTTACAGTTTTATATATATAAAGTATAATTGCATGCATGATATTACATAACTAGTGTAAAGGATATTTTGCTTAAGGAAAAGAAAAATATATATTATACTCATACAGAAAGTTTTTTCTACCCTTCGCCATACTCGGGGCTTGAATAAGTAGGTATGTAGATCATACAGATTCGCGACATGCATGTCTTCTGCATAGTCGCGTATACTGGGCACATGAGACGAAGCACTTACGTGAAGGTATTTTGACCAACTGCATGGTTATGTATGCTAAGCTCTATGAATGGTGAGTGAGACGCGGTTCTTGATTGCAGTGTATGACGCACCACGTAGTCGAATATACAATGGCTGCAGGGAATTATTTTATGTACTGAGTAGGCGTATACGCAACTTTGGGAGGCTGTGAATTGTAAAGCAATTCCGAGGAGTGCACGTTCTAATCCGATGTTAAGATCGTTGGATACCCCTATGTCAGACGAGTCTAAAATATTAAATACAACGAGGGATGTCATCTAAGTATCAATTAAGTTAAAGGTCAGTGTTGCAGTGCTATAATAAATAGTAAATAAGAATCAATGAGATAATTCACGTTTCAATAATTATCGACTGAAAATGCTTCTGGATACTTATTAAATTCCTATAGAAGAACAAATAAAGGCAAATTACTCGGAAAGAATGCTGCGGTGTGGCACCTGCTACCGAGTTCGAGTGTTACTCGTAATGTTTCCACTTCACACCTTATCCTTTGTTATTCCAAACGATAATTATAGGTTAATAAATAGACTATTCAATATTTTTAAAATAATCATATTTCATTTCTGTATAAAATGTACCTTCTTCAGTTGCACCGACCATATTTGGTGGACTGATAAACGTTATGAACTCAACTGTGAAATATAAAAATTTCATTGGAAATTTAAATGACTATATTTAGCGATTGTTTCGTAGGTTTGGTGCAACCGATCTTTATTGAATTAAAATTGGATATATATTTAATAGGATTTACTTCTTCATTTAAGTTTATTTTAGGTTACTTTATATCAGCGACACCGACTGTGATTATTATTGATGCGCCAATAAAAATTATAATCGTAGTTGTTGGAAACAACAGGTGTGTGCAATGGGTCACATCACTGGCCGGCGCGCGGGACACGTAAAAATAGTGCGAAACCTGGCAACCTGTTAGCCCTCACTGCTAACCGATGACAGAGTGGCGCGACAGCGGCGGCGAGCCGCGGCCCGCCCCGTCTACCCGTTCCCACGAATGTTTTGCCGTAGCAAACGCCATATAGGTACTAATGCCCATTTTAACCCTGCATGTACCTGCCGCTCCAATGGTTGAAACAATTGAACCCAACCGGGAGAATCATTCGAACTTTAAACATCTGTGGATGTGATATTAATGCAACATTAGGTACTCGCAGTGTATCTTACGCCAATGTATAAATACTAGGGTTATGCACAGCGAGGGATGTCAAATCAATATCATGTCAAATAAGTTAAATTGTGATTTCTATAGTTCGAATGCGGCTCCAGTTCTTTTAATGTAGCATCAAATGTATGTAACAAACAAAAGTGGTTTTCCAAAAATGAGTAGTCTCTAGATATCTTTAAAAAATCTTACGATAATTCAAAGGTGAAAAGAAAGGTTTCTTGAAGCATCATCCTGGCTGACCTGATATAGTTGAAATCGGTGTTCCATGTACGTTAACTAACATAATTATAAAATGTGGGTCGTTAACATTTAATGTACTTGTATCATATATGTTTACCAGGGAGCGTAGCCTAGACGAAAATCGAATCGACATTGACATCTATAAGTTGACAGTTGCAAACTAGCAATGATAGTTGCAAACTAGAATTTTAACAGTGTTTAAGGCAATGCCGGGAGGCTTAGATATTTTCGAAGGTAAGAAGAAAGTACCAATCATACCATCCTTAGCGCTCATGTAGCGATGAAAACAAGCGATGGTTATTTTAATTTTGTTTACGACAAACATGTCCGATGACACTCCGCTAAGTAAGACGAGATGGAGTGCATCTATGGAGGTACGTTCGTAGACAAGACATACGTCTGTTAGTGTTTGATCCTTTCGCATTTTCTCAAAGGTTAGCTGGAAGAGATCCCTTTTAGGGATAAGTTCGCCTTTTTACATAACATTTTTATTTTTATTTTGTTTTGTCTGTTTTATGTTAACCTGTTTATGTGCAATAAAGTGACATACATTCCCTTGATAATTTGTTCTGATTGTGATACATACGTTCTATGCCTGAAATTCATTAGTACAAGAAGGATCCGAAGCACGACATCATTACTCATGTGTTTATTTTAAAGAATATCTGGATCGTATTCTCCTCATGTGCACTTTACCTGTCCTTACATTACCACCAGAATATCTTGAATTCAAGTCCAGTTGGATGTTAAGGTCAGAGAAGAAACGCTCAGTTGAGAACTAGGCAAGTCAGTTATGCGCACATGAAAGAGTTCTAGGTCAGACTGAGACACAAGTCACAGAAGAGGAAGCTAATTCAGGTAAAAGAACAATTCCAAACAGAATCAGAAGCTGCAAGTACTTAAAACACCTAGTCTATTAAATACTATCTTGCATACCAAATTTAAAGCAATAAACATATACTTGCTTTACTACATAATATTACTTGGGTCTACTTGGCCGGCTTATAAGTTAATATTTTGTTTGATATCTTGTTAACAAAAAAACTATCAAAGTTACAAGAAATCAAACAAAAAATTAATTTGTAAACCGCCCAAGTAGTCCTAATATTATGTAGTACAAAAGTACCTACACATATGGATGCATATGAAGATGTGCACGCACACATAGCTAGTTTTGGATACATATTAGCGCTTCTAAATTACTTTCCATAAAATGCTTCAAAAGGGCTCTCTTTTCATACCTATATATACTTACTCTTTGGACTAACCTATCTGTTTATCTCTACTTTTACTCAAGTCATTCTCGTACCGAAAACCGGATGTATGTTTATAAAGTGATCATACCGCCAACGCTGAATACCTCGTAACATTTTGCAGCAACTTAACAGCATGATATAAATACTGTATGTGTGAAAATAATCTCAATTAAAAGATTAGTAGATCATCAATTTTAAGTATATTTTATATTTTGATTATATTATTACTTACCTTTGTCATCACTTCATCGGGTTTATCGTCATATTGGCCAAAGAAAAACCAAAAACTTATCCTTTTTTTAATTGCGCAAGGATATTAAGAAGGATATTTCCCTAAACGGTTTCCGGTGTAGATAATGTGTGAGAAATTACAATTAGGAGCAACCCTCATATAATATCCCTAAAGCTTACATACTTACTTAGCCCTCTGGCGCAACGACCCAAAGTGTGTCTTGGCTCCCAACACAATTGCTCGACACTGATCCTGGCTCTGTGCAGTGCAGTTTCTCGCCAGTCTTCAATCTGGAGCTCGCGCAGATTCGCGTCCACCACATCAACCCTTCGATACCTAGGTCAACCGGCTGAACGGCGTGCTATCGGTTTTCCTACGAAAGCTCTTTTTAACGCCCGATCGCCTCCCATTCGCTCTAGATGACCGAGCCACCGAAACCTTTGCGCGTCACCGATGATTTGGTTCAGCAATGAATTATATGTTCAACTTTGGCGTCTTGGGTCTCTGCGTTGGGCCGAGGATATTGCCGAGAATCTTCCTCTCAGCCACCAAAATTTACTTTCTTCCTTCAAAGTTAGTGTTCAGGCATCATATCCGTATGTACATGGGACGCATTACGGGCTTGTAAACTCGGATGTTTTTCTGCTGAGAAGCCTGGAAGCCAAGACCTAAAGCTACTTAATTTATATCTATACCTCTCCTACGTTCACTCATGGTACCTAATCATGAGTAATGATTACTCAGGATTAGGTACCATGAGTGAACCTGAGACCATACCAACTCAATTAATAATTGCACTTAACTACAAACTATTAGTCTGCTATGTGATTAGACTATCGTTCTTTCACAACGATATTGATTTGCTCTTTCCTTGATTTTGCTCATTCGTATGCCTAAAGTTACCCATTGTTATTTCTAAACATGCTGATTTAAATGTAATAATTACGTGTTTGATTACTTATCATTAGATTGTGATCATAACATTACGCATGAACATCATTAGGTAGCATGCGAAATTGGCATCCGATCTCACGCCGAAACAGATGTCCAGAGAACGTGCCCCGAGAAACTCGATTACGACCGTTGGCCATGTCAATGACTTGAATTTCAATTAGAACAAATTATCAAGGGATACGCCGCAGCAAACTTGATTTGTTAACGCAAGCGCACTGCAGTGCACCGAGCGAGCTTCGAGCCACGAATTAGCTTCGCTTGATTTTGGACATGTAGCCAATCATTCTATTAGTAGCTACCTAGCACTATACAACATGGTCATACTTGGGTTTCCAGAAAACTAACCCTTAAATTTTTACGATAAGCTAAATTTGTACTAACTAAAATCCAGATAAATATACGAGTAGTATGATCTTTTAATATTACTTCATGGTTATCTTCCTTATTTTCGTTTTATTATTTATTTTCAATAATATCAGTGTTTTGAATATATAGTGAGTTTATCGTACATATTGCCTCCTTCAATGTGATATAGGTGTTGCGCGGTAGACTTCCTCCGGGCAGCTCGCCTCCACAATATTAGTGACCGCCAATTACACACAGAGCACTTATGTATCGTGATGCGTCCCTCGCCACTGCCTGCTTTAAAATAAGCTTAACTTGGATTGCGGTTTAATGAGCACGAACTGGGCCATTCAATTATTGGCCTGAACTAAACTGACGTGATTCTAAACAATGTTTACACAGCGACAGTGTTTAATGATCAAAAAGCGTCGAATATTCTATCCATTTTATTCGTATGAGTCAAACAACTAAGTGAATTTAAACCTGGATATTACTTATTCTATATCAAGTTACATTTTTAAATGTTAATTTTGGACAGTGAAAGATCACAAACTTGCCAGATGATGTTATCCTACCACTACCTACCTACGCGTCAATCTGAATTGCAAAATGAACCTCCGTATTTACGCCAAATACATACACAATACTAGATTGTTAGCGCTGTAGGTAGACAGGACTTTAGCTCAGAGCATTTCCAGCAATCATAATGTAAAATTACTGTTCTATACAGAATATATACCGTGAATTATCTACTTTGGCCACGTCATTTCATGATAAATTTCTTATGATTAAATCAAAATTATGCATAAGTAAGTTAAAATTATGATGGCCCAAAAATACGTTGATTAAAGTTTTTTAATCGTATTTTTGGCCCTTCCAGTATCGCATTGATAAATCAATTAATCTTTGAACGTTTTTTCGAACTTTGTTTTATGATATTGTAATACGATATTAAATCGCTATTATACCAGTTACAATTTTGTTCTTGTGAAGATATCAAACTTTAGGACACAACTTCCCACAGTTACGTCATTCCGGTGTCAAATGTGGCTGTGGTCTATGTTGACTGATAAGAAAACGAAACACGCCTTAAATACGATATTTACAGTAACATTTAGAGACCATCTGTGATACAAATTTGGCATGGTCTTTTAAGAGTCAATTTTATTAAACATACACATTTATAATACTTATATTTATATAAATTAATACAACATGTCGTCTTCAAATATTTGTTATAGGTAATAACTTAATTATTGATAGATTATTACGCACTACTTTAGTCTTTAGTCTTTTATCTTTGGTAAACTTACATAACATATGCATATGTTTACTTTGTGAGTTCGTAATGCTAAAAGTAAAGCGGGCAGTTTAAAGGTCAGTCCGTTCTAACAAATACGTTTACATTGTGAGGCAGAATAAAGTTGAACAGCTGGAGAGGTTGGCGGCGCGTCGCGCGATTCATTCACTCCTCACCCTCAGCTGCGGAGTTAGCCATCAACGCCTTTAAATGCCAACAATAAGGGAATATAAGTATTTAGCAATCGGGAAAAACTGTCAAAATTGTGAACCCACCATTAATGTAAATAAAAGTCTTTTTTGAACAGCCATTTCACTGGATATAGACACCAGCAGAGCATTGTTGTCGATTGTGGCGTTTATGCAAAGTTTCTATTGTCGTTCAATGTGTAAAGTTTGAGCTATAGACGAGCCGATAGTGAATGACAGGGCCTTTCGTTCAAAGGACCTCTTTGATGGCCGGTGAATTAATCGGACTAATGTCCGCGCGTCGGCGCACCGTCACCATCATATTTTTCTGATCTAATTATGAGGGTCTGTTAATGTTCGAATAAATAAGTGCAAATATTGGTTACAATTATTCGGGTCGGCAACGCGCATGTAACTCCTCTGGACTTGCAGGCGTACATAGGGTACGGAGACTGCTTACCATCAGGTGGGCCGTAAGCTTGTTTGCCACCGACGTAGTATTAAAAAAAAAACAATTTTGGCACCTATGATCTATAAAAGCACTACGATTATTTCGAAAACTCCTGGCTGAACGCACTGCACCTTAAGTTCAATAGTTCTGCAATTTAACGTTGTTTATTCGTCAATGTTTTGAAGACTGGTTTTGCCTACTTTAAGCGTATTACGGTTCAATTAGAGCGTTTTCGTCTGATCACCATCGACTATTAATTATCCAGTGCATGCGTTGTTGGTTTTACATTTACATACAAATACACGATGTTGGAGCTGGATATGCGACGCGCAGCAACTTCTAAATACGAATTTCTTATGTAAGTCTGAGACTTTTGCTCGAATACATAGCAGTTCATAATAGTTACATTATACCTGCATGTTATAATATATTTGTAATTAAAAAAAGATCATGCTTCGATTTATAATAATATTACATTGAACGTATATTTAAATCACCCGGATTTATTGAGTACAAAACTTAGAAATATTTTTTTTATGTTTGTCTAAACTAAACTAACACACAATCTTCTTACCAGTTTTGTTAATTTTTGACTAGTTTGTAACATAATTCATTTAAAAACGTTGTTTAGTTTATTCTGACAATGTAGTACCTTGATCGATCTAGATTCCACTTATCTGTTGTTGCAATCAACACAAAAACACTATTTATTATATTTGAGGACACATTAAACATGTGTGTCAATGCAGTAGCGAGTCGCGTACAATGACGTAATAAATATATTATAGGGCTACCGTCCGTTTTCACATCCAATATGAATAGCTTACCGTATTAGTACTCCCTTTAGATTAACAGCCGAATAGAAGCGCACTGTTGACATAAGTTATGTATGAGTGTTTGTCTGTCGGACGAAGGTGGTCCCTCGCGCCCCACCTGAATCCATATTAATCATTAATGAAAATTGCAATACATATAACGCCAGTGTTTAAATATTTAAACGCGTAGTTTTCCTTCTAAGATACCCGCCTCCGACAACGTAATGGCGGAACTGAATTATTTATACAGGTTTTATGTTTCGTCTCGCACCCCTCTTTTGATTTCATCTCAGAATGTACCTTTCGGAAAGTAATCTTGTATGTTATGTGTTTTATAGTAAGTAAATCGTCTTTAAATGTAGGTAATATAGGTTATATTTTTATCGATATTATTTGTTTGGTCGCTAGTCGATAATGCAAATCCAAAGAGCATTTCATATGTGAATGATATTCCGGCATAACTTGGGCTTGCCATATTAAGCCATGTCTATATTTTGACTAAGGTGTAGAGTTTGTGATGTTAGGGTGAGTTAGAAGCTTGGCTCTACAAAAGATCTGTACCCCTAGTGTAAATATTTTCGACAGCGAAACGTGACGTACGCGTTTGCGTTAAGTGTCATTTTGTATGAGATTTTTGACTTTCCAAAACGTCCCGCTTGGCGCGCTGTTCAAAAACCCATACAAAATGAGACTTAACGCAAACGCGTACGTCACGTTTCGCTATCGACTAAAATTACACTAGGGGTACTGATAACTTTTGTGTTGACAGTGCGAGCCTTATGGTTTCATCTTGGCAACATTGTTTTTGATAGGATTTTTTTTTCTAGATATTTATTCTTACCATCTTTGAAAATGTACATTTTGAAGGTAAGTACATTTAAAGGCACATAACAACGAACCCTTTTTTGTGTGATGACCCCGTTCGGTGTCTCAAACTTAAATTGATGTAGGTATCAATGTTAGTGTTTGCTTGACAGACCGGCACTTGGCCGTATAGATGAGTATTGCTACGATGAATGGACGCTGTTGTCGGTGTTTACTTATATTATACAATTATCATTCATTTATCGTGGTTAGGTTACCCAGATTAATATTATTATTGGAATTATCATAATAATGTCACAGTATTTGCAAACTAATAACCTAATGGCATGAAAATCGGTTAACTTTGTGTTTCACAAATTGTAACAGTTTCATATAAAACGTATTGGATATTTTTAATTATAGGGATTAAATATAAAAGCTCTTGATCACTAACTCATTCATTATAGAAAATAATCAGCATTTGTCTCAAATGTCAGTCCCTAACCATGTCTCATTCCCAAATTTTAGAGTCTGTTTTTTTATAGATTTTTGCAGAAGTTGCTAGTTAATTTATGTTAAAACCACTTTATATTACATAACGTTATACCCCGTAATGACCGTAATGCTTTAATAGAGAAAAAAAAATGTAAGTGCCCTAATATTGTCATCTATGACAAATGACAGTGCCTAGCCACTAAGAAAATTTGAAAATACGCGGCACTCGAGCCAAACCCGCTGTGTAACACTAACTCATTCAAAAGTTATAGCCGCAAACAAGACACGTTCCGCGTCTGCCATCTTGTCGCTAGTGCGGTTGGCGTCTTTGGAATGTATACCGCCAGTCGCTTTTTCAGTCTCTAGCTAAGTTATTTAGTATAAAGTAAATAAGTTACTATTCTGTTATCTATTGCATGTTACTGTGTAGTGTGCATTTATGTGAGTGAGTGTTACGTTTCAGTGCATACATATTTTTAATTAAAAGTTATGTGCAATTTTGCTTGCATGTCAGTTTCTAGACCATCAGTCCCTGGTCACGTAATTATTTCTCTAATACCTACCAAATAATGTACGATAACTTAGTCAATATCTTACAGACTTCCGTAAAAAGTTATACCTCTCGCGCCTAATGATGGTTCTGGGATTTTATTTTTACGTAGTTAGGCATAGTTAAGGACATGTAATTAGTCTTAAGTTAATTGATACCATTATGTTACGAAAATTAACCACACATCGAAACAGCTTAGCTGGCTTAATGAAGTTAACTGACTTAGGACTAGTTACAGCTCCTTAAATATGTATTTTTTTTTGTATTTCGCCCCCCTTTGACAGATCTTTTGAGTCTCTTTTGCCTCACCAGAAGAGACTTATATTAAAAATTAATTGAAGAAATATGGTTTTAACAGTTTACCGTTTTTAACACATAAATATTACATTTCTACATAAATTAACGAGGAAAACTTCAAAAAAATGTGAACAAACACATGACGTGACAGCTACTCCATATAAAAATGAACTGTCATAGTGACTATATGTTTTTATGTTTAGGTATTTATTATGCGGGAAAGAATTAAAAGATTACACGTCCAGCCAGCTTTAAATAGAGCCACCGTGCTACCCAGCTTTCTGTTTTACTAATCTATGTGGTCCCAAGTGCAGCGGCAATTTCTACCTTTTGACTAGCTAACTAGCGCAAGTAGCACAACATCATTCATTTCCATATTGTCCACACTCTTCAATAAACCAAAAAGGGGTATACAGTTTCCACACATCCTCTTCATTAGGCAATCCGGAATATAAAGGTATCGGAAAGCCAAATTTCCTTTTAATAACTAATTGTTTGTTATAAATATAAAATTACTTGGCCATAATATAATTACTCAACAATATACAGGCGTACGGGGGCTGAAAGCATTTTGTCTGACTTAATGTCTGTCCTTCGTTGCATGTCGCCCATTTTGCTGTGCTGTGCTTAAAACTATCGACAACTACAATTATGTTCCGAAATCTGTTTCAAGGTCAATACTATAAAAATCATATTTGATCAAAGGAATACATTTCTCATTAGGTACACTCGTTCAAAGATGAAGTCATTAAATAACCAGAAGGCATTTTTTTTATTCATATGAAATTCAAGATACCATTTTATTGAGATTTACGTAATTCGAGTTATAGAAAAATAATAGACGCTTGCAAGTGGACACCTAAACAATAGGCAGGTCCCGTTAATTATCTGCATCAGCGGGAGCGTGCAGTGGGAGGGCGGCCCCGCGCCCGCGCCCGCCCGCGGGGAGCCGAGTGCCGGGTTTGTCGAACAAATGCGCCTGATTAGCCCCGCTTTGTCTTGTAGTCCCCGACACCGCTCTATCGATAGTGATTCGAGTTGCGATTTTATCGAGTCTGGAGCTCGCATTTGATGCGGGGCGGCGATACACAAAGCTTGTTGAAATTGCGAACTAATAATGCACTTGAAGAAAATGGTGCTTTAGACCAGGATTTAAATTTCACAACAAATTGACTAAACCTAATTATAATCTACTATTGTAATAAAATGAGGTTAGCAGATATGTCGACACACAATGCGACGTATGAAAAAATGTTTTCATCGACCTACAAGTCGATTCGTTGTAATGGATACAACAAAGAGACACATCATTATTGCGGAAATAATTGTTGTGGATATTCAATGTATACATAATCGAGTTTCTTTTTTAAGGCGAGCATTACTAATTAGATTCACGTCAGTTTATCTTTAATAATAAAACCACTATAGAATTGTCTCTGCCGGCATCCTACTGTTTTCTAATATATGTTGAATATACTCATTATAATATACTATACTGTTTATTTATTAATGTGATTTAAGAAAAACACCGGTTTAAAATAGTAGTAGTTACATCGAGATGCAATAGCGCATACCCACTCTATGGATGCATTCCATTCATGAAGAGGTTATGGACTTTTGCAGCTGGGTGTACATTTTATGTATACGATTAACCTAACGAAGGCACCTTCAGACTTCAGTATCGTGACAAGTATTGGATTGACTATAGTAATGTCGGCCAATCATTACCTGCTCCGACTAGTATTCGGAACTTCCGAAGCCGTTGGTACATAAACTGTGCATCGATAAATTAGGGGTACGTAATGCCGGCTTTAGATACCACGGTATCACTTGCGCGTTCGGCTCCCGGCGCTGCTGCCGTAGTGGAGGCTGTGTGTATAGACGCGGTGGTGGCGTAAACTATTTTAACCAAACTTAATTACCTCTTATTTATGTATTAAAACTAATATCTCTGTGTTCGTTGAATAAACCAGATGTAAGCTTACTTTGGCTTAATTGTTCAAGGTATTATATAAATTAAATGACCAACGGTGGCAGTATGGTTCCATTTCGATCACCTGTCACTATGCCCGTCACTTTCGCACTTACATACTTGTAGACCGTGACAGGCATGGTGACAAATGATAAATAGCTGACCATCTTAGCCCTACAGGTCTTATTTCAAACAAACAGCAAACATTCAACATTTCTTTAGTTTTTTCAATGTGGATAATATGTTAAATATGCTGTGAGATTATGTCATTATTATTTTTATTTGCTGCAAGATATTTTTATAATTAATTAAATAATTACTTATGAAAGCTAAGGAGATAATGCTTAGTATACGACCCGTATTTCAATTTATAATTCAATTAACATTCATTTGAATAACACGAATCACAATTGGAGTAGGTAATGTAACAAAATGTTTTATAGATTTATAATAAAGTATAATACATTTGTATTAATGAGTTTAACGTGAATGTCACCGTAGCCCGTAGCTCCGTAGCTCGCTACGAGAGTTGTAGCCTGTGTGATACAAGCCCGTAGACAATTTCAATCATGTAGTCGACACTCCGCCTGACATGTGATGTTGTTAGAGGGGCTATTGGAGCGTTCTCCTGGCGTTTTATACATTCACTAACTTCGTTCAACTTTGCTGAAAGAAAATAATCTTTCAAATTTATGTTATCAGAGAAATGTCCTCAATTTTTACAGGATCTCGTCATCGTATCAACAAGGGCTTTATTTAAGTTTAATGCTAGAAAAATACTTTTACAAATTATGCAGAAATAAAAAATATCTCGACGAATTCAGCACCTCCATCTTAAAAACCGAAAATTATGTGTAATATGTTTTTTTAAATGGAGAGGTGTATAAGTTAGGTTAAATAATTCTAATAAAAATCCTGTTCGCCAAGAATATCTATTAAGATTTTATTCCGAGTATACATGTGTTTTCGCTAAACTGTACTAATATCCAGAGAGTTTACGGGTTTCATACAAGCACATAATGCAGAATAATAGTTTCGATAGTGCATCCGGGCCTTCGCAATTTCCAGTTATACGCGACAAATCACTCGCACGGCGTGCTCAATTATCAATTTATTAAAAGCGCTTCGAAGCCCGAGCCACAGACGTAGGCGCACCAAATAGGATGCGAGTTTGAGATATTGGTATGGATCGATAATATCCCGTAGGTAATTGGGGCATATCCGCGCAGCGTAGCCCACGGCAATTGTATTAATTAACGAATTGCTTTTCAATTGCTTATAGCGGCATTAGTGAGCGACGTGGATGACTCGTCGGCGTACACTTCCCATATCGTATGACGCACAGAGCTTGCTATTTAGCTTATTTTATTTTATTCACAGAGAACAGATGAAAAAAAAAAACAGCCGAAAATGTGGAGAATGCATGACATGTAGGTCCAAAACGAGGACTGTGCTTAATGTCTTGTGGATACCTGTGTCTTAAATGAACTTTATTCAAAATAGGTACAAGAACGTACTTATGAATTAACGTAACTTTAAAAAGTGTCCTTTTTTTATCGTGAGACAAGAAACAGTCATCAATCAAATATATATAAATAAAGCTTGTTTCATATTGAATGCAAATAAAACAAGCTTCTTAACTTATTAGCTGTACATATTATTACTTGTTGTTTAATGAATATTTTTTTCTGGACAGGAATGCAGTTTGATACGAGTATTTTGTTTTTGACGTGGTTAATGCATTATTTGCATCATGTGATCATGTTACGATATGTCATTATAATAAGTTGAATTGGGCCCCTCCGTGCACGCGGGTTATCGGACAAATGCTTTATGTTGCAATAAACAAGTGCAGGGCGATGTGTGCGTTATCAAACGAAAATGTGTACATGCATTAATTAGTATCATTCTAATCACATTCGTACTCATGAATTTAGATTTGAAGCTTGTCGTTCGTCGCCTAGCCCTAGGGCTAAAGTTGGCACGATTATATTTTGATTGAACGAATTATTTATGTCTGTCATAATAGAAAACAAAAACTATACCAGTTATTATAGAGACTGACCATCATTGTTGAGTTTTGTGAAGCTACGACTATTTTTAAGAATACAATATTGTAATAAATAAATAAAAATATTGAAACACTCCTCCTAATTTTGACACCATGTTTTTGCCACAATGACTAAAACGAAGAGAAGAACAAAAATATAATGTATCTTAATAATACAATTATTATCACACAAAATAATTAATTCAGCGTATATTCGCCCCACTGCTGGGCACAGGCCTGCTCTCATGCGCGAGAGGGCTCGGGCTATAGTCCCCACGCTAACCCAATAATTAAAATTATCACTTAGATTTTTTTTCAGTTTTTGAAAGCGTTATAAGGAAACCTGCGATTTAAAGATGCATGGGAAATCCCCGACCTATATGAGGCTAGCGCGGGGACTGATAGCTAGATTCCTCTTGCGAGAACACACAAGCCCAGCATGTGGACATGTGCGGGATATACAGGGTATTTCCTGTAATAGGAACAATAAGTTGAAATGTAGGCCTAATTACTAATATATAATAAAATTAATTAAATAAAAATACTCTCATATTCTAACAACATTGGTCGATGTACTGCTGGACAAATACTGCAGACGTATTTGTCCAGCATACTGAACATAGACGCTCACGATCATTTTCAATTATATTCAAAGACCTACGATTACAAATATAATGCTTAAAGTATGCAGTTCAAATTTTAATAGCCCCTTCTTTCGACATTAAGTAATAGTTTTCTTGTCAATGTCAAATATATTAAATGAGTAAAAAGCTATGAGTGTAAAACACAAGTTAACTTCCACTATTATAATTCTAAGTATATAATAATTCTAAATATCCGCAATTCCGATATTTTTAGTTGATGTTTATTTCCATATTATTGAACTGAATTTTTCTTTTGTTTTTGTGATTTTTTGCGACCAATATGTTCTTACTGCTAAAGTGAAAAGTTGTGTGTGCTACGCCAGATCAAAGTTATTTACATCTCGTGCTTTTGATTCCCTTGCTACGCTCAAGATTGTAATTAAATTAAGTAGATCGAGCTTAACAAAATTGACGCTCTTCTTTGTGTAAAGGTATTCAAGAATTAATGTTATTATTTATTGATTCAGAACTCAAAACTTTTGTTAAGATGTAAAAAAATGCCGGTTAGTTAAGTACGCAGTAATTGCAACATTATTCTTTGGTTTGGTAAACAATAACCAGGTCGTGTTACATTTCGCGTTTACGACAACACCGAGAGAACAAAGACAGTTTACGCTTTATCAGAATATGCCTTTACTTAAACAATGAGTTTTGAAGTTTTTTGCAACAAACAAATCACAATGATGAGTTACTCTGAATTAAAAAGTTTTTTAAATAGTGTGTAGCACAAGGCAAGGAAAGAATGTTGTTGAGCCGAACGGGATCTAGGAACAAGACCACTCTTCGGGTACAGGGACGAGTATGGACACGCGGGAGGCTGCGCTTCACCGCCGCTTTTAGCTTAGGTTTATCCGACTAACGACCACTCTTCAGCGCGTTGCTCATTTGAATAAATACCTTACCCATAACGTTACGTACCTATATGTCAACTTTTGCAAACCATACGTTCATACTAAGTACAAACACAAAAAACGTTTCAGCTTAATGAGCTAAAACATTGAATCAAATATGAGAAATTTAAACTACCCTATTAATTATAAATATTCACACTACTTCGAAACAAAATGTATCCATCATCAAAAATGTTTTGCAGAATAGCGGGATGAATTATTTCGCTGGTTATAATTTAAGTATTCTTTCTATTTTTACTGCACAGCGAAATTATAACAGCGAAGAATAACCAAACAGTTTGTAAAGAATGGCACTAGTAATTAAACGCTACTTGTAGCTTTATACGTTGATGCAAGCACCTTTAACTACGAGTATACATGCATTCATTGTTAACGTGAATATTTGATAATCTAATAAAAACGAAATAATATATAAAATCCAGGGATAGTCTGAGTCCCCTGTGGTTCTGCCAAGCTCTAAATCCCCTCAGCACCCTGCTGAAGGATTTGGGACTAGGCTACCGGCTTCGGAGAGAGGGTGAAGTCATTTCTCATCTTCTGTACATGGATAACCTCAAATTATCTGTTCCAAATAGCCAAGACTTGTTGGAACTACTGAACACCACCGAAGTCTTCTGAAAGGCCATCAAAATGGAGTTTGGTACCGATAAATGTGCGGTTATGCATGTACAGACAATTTCTTTCAGATTTATCTCTGAATCAAAAACCTATAAATAACTTGGTATGTCACAGACGTTGGGTATTGAGGAAGAGGGTATTAGACGTTCGGTGGATGAGCGTTTTTCAGTCAGCTCACAAGTCCTTAACAGTATTTTGTCAGAAGGCAACAATGTGCGCGCCTTCAACGCCTGGGTAATACCCCTACTCACATACCCCGATTGCATACTAAGTTGGACTCAGACCGAGCTGCATGCCCTGGATCGGAGGGTCCGATGGCTGCTCACCACACACCGTATGCTACGCCCACGCTCGTCTGTTATGAAATTGTACATCCCATGGAAAAGTGGAGGTCGCGGTTTTCTAAACGCTAAATCTCCACAACCGTGACATGATCCAACCATGATACATCGGTTCCTTGACCACTAGCAGCTTAGGGGCGGCACCTTAGGTTAGGTTTTTATAATGTGTTTTTTTATACCACGTTGGTGGCAAACAAGCATACGGCCAGCCTGATGGTAAGCAGTCACCGTAGCCTATGGACGCCTGCAACACCAGGGATATTACATGCGCGTTGCCGACCCTTTAAAAACTTGTACACTCCTTTTTTGAAGAACCCCATACTGTAGCCCCTCGGGAAAACCTCGGCAGGAAGCTCATTCCACAGCCGAAGCGTCCGCAGGAGGAAATTCCTCTTAAACCGCACAGTACGCGACCATTTAGGTTCTAGGGTGTTAGGGTCAACACACTGCCGACGGCGAGCGGTGCGGTGATAGAAAGCATTTGGCATCATGTCAAACAATTCTTCAGAGCACAGTCCAGGTAGAAGTAGAAAACACACAAGGAGGCAAAGTCTCTCCTTAGACTTAAAGGTTCAATACCGCTTGCGAGTTTGGGATCGTCGACGATTCGTACAGCGCGCCTTTGAACTGAGTCGAATATATATGAGTCTGAGACTGAGTCATGGGTGTTTTCTATGTATTTAAGTATTTATATATTATATATATCGTTGTCTAAGTACCCTCAACACAAGCCTTATGGAGCTTACTGTGGGACTTAGTCAATTTGTGTAATAATGTCCTATAATATTTATTTATTTATTTATATAATAAGTTTATATATTTTTGTATTGTTTTGTCACTGTTATATTTTACTTTTACATTCATATAAGTCACCTAGCCCAAGGTGAAAAATAGGTAATACTAAAATTCTTTAGAGATGTAAAAGTCTCTAAATGGCAGAGATAAAATATAATTAAAAATACGATAATTATCCTTAGAGATGTAAAGGGTCTCCAGGACTTGAATTCTTATATAAATAATTAAAAGGCAAGAAATTAAATCAGACAAACAGACAAGAACCAAATGTAGTGTCTCGCGTTAATGCTATTCAACTTGTAACTTATTCTATGATATGTAGTTTATAAGGATCAAAAATTTCCGAGAAACTGGCATCTTTGCTGTGGACATCGCAAAAGTTAATGATTTGGATACATTTTTCTAAGACTTATATCGTGCTGTTGTTTTCTTGAAGATTTTAGCATGCCTAAGTAAGGATAAAGGACGAAAATTAGACTAAGTTCGTTTAATTTATGATGTCCACAGGAAAGACGCATAACCTTAACCCATACTAAAAAAGTGTTTAATCCATACACTACTTACTCGTAGTTTAAAAGCGACGAGTTACAAATGGTCAAATTTTAGTTCAACAGCTGATACTTTAAATGAAACAACAAGACTAGAAATAAACGCATTAGACTGACAGTGGGGTTAGCGCAAATAGCATTAATATAAACTAGAATCGAACGTTGCGCGCTATCGATTAGGAGTTGGCGTTCACAACAATTAATGACCTGCATGTCCCTAGCCGGACAAAGCTATGGCAAAACAAATAGACGGGCGACGCACCTCCCCGCCTCACAGTACGATTTCAAACTAATAAATGCGTTTTAGCCAAGCAGGCTACGGAAGAAATCCGCTGGAAGAGTGATGCATTTTGCCGGTTAGGTATGATTATTAATTCGATAGTGCGTATGTAAAAAAGGTTATCAGCGTTATAACGTGTTCCTAAAAAACATATTTATTTTATAATTATTTCATCCTTTTTCTCACTAATTTATATAATTACCTACTATTCATAATAATAAACTTATTTAATATATTTTTAAATGTATGTTTCGTTCATGTTAATTTTGTATTGGTGTTTTCTTGTTAATAACAAAAGGTTGTGCATAATAGTGAATCACGCTGTGCACGCCTCCACTGGTCGCGGACGCGGGGTGGGTGCCGGCACTCGGAGGCGGTGTTTTGGCCAACGGGGTGGTGTGCTTAGACAAATTTCATATTGAATACCGCAAAACGTGTCGAGCACAGCAAAGATATTGTTGCGTTTATGATACTAGTAAAGTAAGTAAGTAGTGATAGTAGCAATCTTTTAAAAGCGTATTTACTAGTATTACATAAATATCCAAGCACGAGTGCACACACATAAGGAACACTTCAAACATTTAAATATTCGTTCCTTTCGATTGTTTTTTTTTATTTGTTTGTTTGTTTAAACTTTATTGCACAAATTTACAAAAAGAGTACAAATGGCGGACTTAACGCCTTGAGGCATTCTCTACCAGTCAACCATTAGACTAAACAGAAATAGTTAGTTTTTTCTCTGTTCTGCATCTAAGAATAAACTACAAATGGCGGACTTCATATTCTTAATACCTTACGACATTCTCTACAACGATACTATTGTGTTGAAAAGAGTGAGTATATAAATACTAATCAGTACACAGTGTGTTGTGTATAGTTGATACAACCACAAACTTACGAAGAACGAGATGTAGGTTAATTAAAATATATTTTTAACCACCAGAGCATAATTAATTTTCGCAAATAAATACATACTTATTATACGTATATGTATATGTGCCTGAAGACATCCAATGACGTAATTTATCAGATAACATTTAATATAATATTTTTATGAGATTAATACACACACGTAAAATACATACTGTATTTTTGTGCCTGGTTTATATTTAAATACATTTTTTGAAATAAATTATCTCATAACTATAATATTAAAGGCAAATTATATATAGTAAATTTTTACTGACATTAAAAATATTACAGAGCATGTTTTTTTTATATAAAGATAGCCAGGCGTTTGACCACGATCTCACCTGATGGTAAGTGATGATGCGGTCTACGTTGGAGCACGTTTACCTATACACACATACATGTTATACTGCAGGGATTATTAATATAATTCAGGCGACATAGCTATATTTATTACTATATATATACAATCGACGACAATGTTTAATATCATATATTCCATTAATATCGTAGTTAATTGTAGTCGTATAGGTAACACGTTAGCAGCATAATCCTGAAGCTCAATGAACTTAAGCAAATTCTCCTTCTAAAAAAGCTGCATAGACTTTTTTTGTTCATTAATATAGGGTACCTCAGTTAGAACTAGCCATTATTCCTCATATCGAAACGAAGCAGTGATCGAACGACTAAAACGCATAGCGACTTGCTTATAATGTCATACTGTCGATATCATGCATAACCAAAAGCATCGAAAGCACGTACGCGTTAGCGAGTTAGACGAATACTACTTGTGCCAAAGCATTCGAAATTGAAAATAGATTGGTGCGGTTAGGAGGGTCGTCTGCACACACGCGCTGTACTTATATGTTGTGTGGTCTAACATTGCATATCTCGAATCTAATATCGCCTGACCGGCCACTAAATTTAATCAGCGTCAAAGTATGCAATCTTGTATGCATTATCTTGTTTACTAGGCTAATTTTTATCTAATTTACGTTTATGTCCTTTTACGATTTTTCTAATAACATTCAATGTTCGTTTCATTTATGATGCAAAAGTTTACAGAAATTACTTGCCCGTTAACGTCTCGCATTTTATGTTTTTAAAACAAAATGTTAATTAGCTATATCTTATCTACGTATTCTAAATAAAATATAAATGAACTGTCGTAATGTATCTATGAGACATGAAGTCAAGTCGTTTTAAAAGTGAATTAAAAAGTAATAGAAATACTCATAGTGCGTAAAAAAAATTATGAATACCGACCAAAAGGTAAATATTTCAAATTATTTTAGTAATTATTAGAGTAGATACCTACCGCTTGTGTATTTTTTTTCTGTCGTTTGCCTGTGCTGCGAGTATGCTCTGGGGTGGAACGCGTGTCCTACCTCTACCTATTATGATGTTCAATCAGCTTTTATATTTCGAGCCGAGAAGATAGTGACAGACACGTCATTTCCGCGGCCTGTATCTGCGCCTGAACGGCGTCAGTTAGTTTGTAAGGATACAACTATTGTCGAATTTACACGTCGCTACACCCCTTTTGTTTCAATGTGAACGACAAAGAATTTCCATCTTGGGATTTTCAATACGATATTGTTCCACGTTGTCTCTTACCTATTAACCGTTTGTTTCAATCGGTCATTTTGACTTTTGTATTTGTAAGACAGGGATAGACAAAAATGAAGTAATTGAAAGTTGTAAAATTATATGAATAAGTTTTATGAAAACACTTACCCGTATTTACTTACGGTATCATTTAACTCTTTTGTAAAAACCTAAATTTTGGTTAAATTAAGAGGAGGCTAACTCATCACGTTATTACATACCACTAATTCAAAAAGTCCAATACATTAGCGACAGGTTAGGTTTCCTGTAACTATTTGCCATGGTAATAAACATAATAATGGCAAATTATGTGTAGAACACAATAAGGTACCACATGTGAACGATCACGCAACTAATAATAAATGCTGGCGTATTTCCTGTCATTATTAATATTATAGCGATTGTAATATAATTTCGCATAATTCGATGCAACGTTAATTAGATAAAAGGACATCAATGAATACAGAACAATAATATCAGGAATGTATGGTATCCTTATACCGGTTGTATGGACATTACTTCTTTTCTATTTAATATACTTTTGTTACGTGGTCTTACGCGATGCTATTTCAACTGACTGTACGAGTAATATAGAATGTGTTATCATATAGTACACGAGTTATCACTTGTCAGGTGTGGAATATATTATTTGCAATCCTATGAAGTTAATTGTGGAAGACTATAATGCTGGTATTACCGAGTACTCTTTAGGTAATAGTATTCAGCCAGTTAAACAAATTATCTAATAATCAGTTTCTTTACCTATAAGTTATTTATATGCTTTTTATTGCTGTAATTAATAATATAAATAATAATAAATAAATGTTTACTTAATGTTATTAGATCATAAATAAGTATATACTTCTAAAAAAGTCTTAATAATCATGATCAGGTCAGCTCTAAATAGAAATTTCTCCATTGATAATTTTGTATAATGTTTTAACAATAATTAGTTTTATTAGTAAAAAGCTGTATGTGTTTGAGAATTGTATAACAGGAGTAGACGACTACACACGAGTTATCGGTTATTAACATAATTCACCGCTCGCATACACTGCGTCTGCTCGTATTCAAGCTGAATTCTAATTTTCACCGAATGTCCGGTGGGATTCTTAACAAGGCCTGGGGCAGTTCGAGGCCTGAAAATCTCGAAAATCCCACCGCAGATCGCACGAGAATCGGAATATGCGATAAGGCATTTAGCAAAATGGCGGATTTCCTGCTCTTCTATGCCCAGTCGATTCTGCCTTGCGGCATTCCTTCCCGCGCCGAGCCGAATGTGTTTTTGGGAGTCCGACAAACCGGTTTACTGTATTATAGGCGTATATGGACGAATGACTTGATATAACTACTTCACTCGATTTAATAGGTACGTATGTACGCACGTACGCTTCGAAGTCATACGTAATCTGTGTACGAAATAAATTAGAAACTAACATATCAAAAAATATTTTTATTCTCATAGTATGTTATAAAACTGGTGTTTCTGGAATAATTCTACATTTAATATATAGTAGGGAGGAACCCTTTAAGCGAGCATAAAGGTAACATTCAGATTCGCTATGTTGCAGCTGCATAACTGAGCAGTCTGAATCCGTATGGTACCTTGAGATATATAATATCTCTTTCACCTCAGCGGCTAGAACAATCGTACTTTTCTGCTTAAAACAGTGAGC